>NC_135893.1:95934335-96534335 GCF_964194155.1 Cetorhinus maximus
AGAAAATTGGATCGCACCAAAGCTGAGATGTTGGGAAACACGACACCGCTTACAAGGAGGGAAACAAATTAAAACACCTTTCTGTTTACAGACGGGTGGTGAGAGGAGAAATTAGTGCTGTTTAAATGAACCCCCTTCCTGTCCATAACAGAAGTGCTTTTTAAATACAAGTTCTTCCTTGTCTTTCTAAGCAGCTTCATCAATAATTCAGCCAGTAACACCATGTTACATCTCTAAAAACACTAGATTTTGGCACAGCATCACTCTATCGCGCTGTGATTAGTCACATTGTGGAAGGAGGTTAAGAAAATACAGTGCCCATGTATACATGTGCATAGTCTCCAGACACATAACCTGTCGATTTAATTAGTTCTTCTGATTAATGCAGTGTTTCTCACTGCAACATGATCTCAGGTTGTATCCAAAATTGATTTTGTAATTATTTGCCAAATTCGCCAATGTATGTAGTCGATTATAATGTTTAAAAGAGGTTGCTGATATTTTTGCCAGCACATTCCAAACCTGTGACCCCTACCACCTAGCAGGACCAGGGCAGCAGATGCACGGGAACACCACCGCCTGCAAGTTCCCTTCTAAGCCACCCACCATCCTGACTTGGAAATAGATCGCCGTTCCTTCGCTGGGTCAAAACCTGGAACTCCCTCCCTAACAGCACTGTGGGTGTACCTACACCACATGGACTGCAGCGGTTCAATAAGGCTGCTCACCACCACCTTCTCAAGGAGCAATTAGGGATGGCTGGCCTAGCCAACGAAGCCCATATCCCGTGAAAGGATAAAAAAAAATGAGCAAGCGCATTGCCTAATATGGAACAGAGCCACAATAGCCAAGGAAATTATCTGGTTTGAACCATGAGTTAGTTGAAGGGAGGAGGTGGTGTTGGCCTAGTGGTATTGTCACTGGGCTAATAATCCAGAGACCCAGGGTAATGCCCCAGGGACCTGGGTGTGAATCCCACCAGATAGTGGAATTTGAATCCAATAAAAATCTGGAATTAAAAGTCTAGTTGCCGATTGTCAGAAAAAAAACATCTGGTCCCTTTAGGGGGAAACCTGGCCTGGTGTCCTGGTTCAATTAGGGATGAGCAATAATTGCTGGCCTAGCCAGTGATGCCCACATCGCATGAATGGAAAAAAAAAGGGAGGGTGGTGGAGGATGTTAGGATTCACCTCAGCACATTTGTGTGGAGCGAGGACTATCCTGATTGCTGTGAAATGCAGTGTGTGGAGGGGAGGCGAGGACAGAATCCAGGCTTGATTATTGTGCCCTTCTACAGTTGAATAGCTAGTTAACTCTAACCGTTTAGGTTCAGGTTTACACAGGAAGAGTGGTCCCTTGGACCAAGTAGCAGAGGGCAGCCAGCAACAACTCCAGCAGGGGGCAGTCGGCGGAATTTCCCCATAATTTCACCAAAGTGCGGTAGCGGGTGGGTAAAATGGAGTCCTACCCACCAATGAAAATGATGGGTCTTCACGCTGTATCGTCCCGAACCCGCCTCATTATTTATTCATTCCTGGGAAACACACGGTTTCCATGGCAAGCGGGCTCTCATTTGCCCACTCGCCATCACCCCGCTGTTGCATCACGCCAGCCGCCATCTTTAAAAGGCGGCCACCAGCAAAGTGCTCATCGCCACCAGCTCCCAACAACTGTCTGGGAGACATGGCCAGCAAAGGAAAAAAGACTGTAGCCCCCCCGCTTCAACGACGGGTCCCTCGAGCGACTGCTGGATACCGTGGAGGTCCCCCGGGATGTGCTCTACCCCCGCTCTGGCCGCAGGATGGGCAGCAAAACCACCAACCCGGCCTGGGAGGTGGTGGCAGTGGTGCTCAGCGCCAACGCCCTGCAGAGGAGGACAGCCACCCAGCGCCACAAAAGGATGAATGATCCCCTCCGTTCCTCCAGGGTTGTCATTCTTATCCTCACTCCCAACTCACACACTCACAAACCCATCACACATCCACTCACTGCCAGTGCAAGGGACATCACCATTCACTCTCTCACACACTCACCGTCATTGTCGTCACCCTGTCCAAGCGCCCACTCACCAGCCACACATGCCACGCATACTTATCCTCTGGCCTGGCAGGAGTCCTGATACACTCTCCCCATCTCTATCCCTGCAGGACAAACTGGCTCACAACAGGAGGGAAAGCTCGCAGACAGGTGGAGGGATGCCGGAGATCAAAGTTCTGACAGAATTTGAAAACACAGCCATCCAGCTGGTCGGTGATGACCACAACCATTCCTGTGCTGACGGTGAGGTCAGCGCTGCTCAACCAAGTGAGGATCCAGCAGTGCAACATCCATCAGACAACCATGCTGTGAGTGATGTGTCCTCTTTCCCAGGCCACTGCCATGCACTAATTATCTCTCCTTGCTTTCACAGGCACATCTGCCAAACAGCCAACAGAGTCCATGACCCAGGGCCTCCAATCAAACCCCAAAGAAACCTCTGAAGAGGAATCTGAAGGCACCATCCATGAAGTCCCATCACAGCGCTTACCCACACCCTCCACCAGCGCAGAGACACAGACCTCGGTGGGACCTAGCTTTAGAGTAGCCTTGGGGTCACAATCTGGTGAGCACAACATGCTTTCTGATCCACAGCAGGCAGAGGTAGGGCCTGCCCAGGTCTCCGGCACTCGGAGGGCTGCTGGAGGCCAGAACGTTGCTGAGTCCGAGTCAGATGAGGAGCCTCTGGACTCGGTCATGTCACAGTTGCTGGAGCTGCAAAGGCAAGCTCAGGAACATCAGGAAGGGATGTCCACTGCGCTCCTCAGATTGTAAGGCACGATGGAGGAATCTATCCGTCTTCAGGCTGAGGTGATAGTGCCAGCATTGCAACGCACCGAGGCCAACACTGGTAGGATGGCAGCAGCCATGGAGACCTTAGTCCAGGACGTCGCTCCTGCACTGCTGCACGGGCTTAACTCCATCGCTGATGCTGTAGTTGGCCTCCAACAGTGTGTACACGAGAGGGGTGCTGGGCAGTTTGATCTCACTCCAGCTACCCCTTCTCCTCAAGGAGTCAGCCAGGGGCCCTCGGGCACCCATAGGGAGGAGGATCAGCAGGTGCACACTCTGGGGCCAGCTACACAGGTGACTCTGGGAGTGACCGGCCCATCCGAATCCCCTCTCCCTGTGACCTCCACAGCTTCAGCTCCACAGGCCGAGGAGGGTGCCACTGCCACACAGCAGGACCCTGAAAGCAGGCCGGGGCCCTCCAGGTCTCGGCCCTCCAGAGGATGCCTGTCAAATCCATCACAGGGTGTCGCAGTCAGCAGGCTGTCTCCAACTCTGCTGAGGATGCCCAGAGAGCACCAAGACATAGCAGCAAGGTCAGCACAGTTAGGTAAAAGTCTTTGCAGAGCCTGGCCACGGGTGTTAATCACTTGTACACACTGTTCACTATTGTCAATAAACTCCCTGCCTGTGACTCCTTGTTCTGATGAGCAGTGTTTGTGTCACTCAGATGTGAAACCTTTCTGCACATGTTAAAGGCAGCGGCCTCAGTCCAGGACCTATTATGTGCATCCTTCAGACCACAGTGATGGTCCGGCCTCATACTCCCTGGAAATATTACTGATGCCTGCTACTCGATGGTGCTGGTTATCGCTGCCTGAATGTAGTGGGCAGGTGCCACAGAGTTCTCTCATTCTCTCTGTGTGCTCTCAGCACATTTAAGGTGGGGCTGGCCCCCATCTCTTCAGCCTCTGCGACCAGTGATTCTGTGCACCAGCTCCTGAAGGGCTGAGCTGTGGAAGGCGGACACAGCATCCAATGCACCTAAATTTTCATGGCTGCATCTCTGACATGGCGCTGATTATGGAGCGCAAGTGAGCCGCCCTCGGCCAGACAGGAGTCAGACATTCTCAGAGCCTATGTGAAGATCTGTGGTGTCTCCTCACTGCATGTCGTCATCATCCTCCACAAGTCTAGCAGCTATGAGGGCCTCCCGAGCATGTCTGCCTTGTCCAGCCAGTGCGACAGCCCCATCCCCGTCATCGTCATCACCGAGGACCCCCTCACCCTCATGTCCGTCAGCATCCACTTTATTGGAGGAGACTTGCAGTTCCTCCATCTCTTCCTCAGCCAGCTCCTCTCTCTGTTGCAGCGCCAGGTTGTAAAGGGTGCAGCAGCAGACGATGATGATGCGTGACACCCTCTGTGGACTGTATTGCAGGGCTCCACCAGACCGATCCAGGCACCGGAACCCCATCTTCAGCATCCCGATGGTTTGCTCCACCAAGTTGCGAGTTGCTGCATGAGCCTCATTAGACCGTCACTCTGCTGCAGTCTGAGGCCACCGCATGGGTGTCATCAGCCACGGCCTCTGCAGGTAGCCCTTGTCCCCAAGGAGCCATCCCTGCAGCCTCTGTGGATCCTGGAAGACTGCAGGGATCTGCGAGCGACTCAGGATGTAGGCGTCATGCGCACTCCCTGGAAACCGCGTGCACATCTGCAGGATGCGTTTCTGGTGGTTGCACACCAGCTCACCAGTTCAGTGAGTGGAAGCCCTTGCAGTTGATGAAGTCCTTCGAGTTTAGCGATGAAGACCTGAGCGCCACATGAGTGCAGTCACTCGCACCCTGCACCTGTGGGAATCCCGAGATCAGGGCGAATCCAATGGCCCTGGCATCCAGGCTGTCTTGGTCCCGGGTGAAATGCATAAAGTTGTGGCCATGGAGAATATGGCATCCGTGACCTTATGGATGCATTTGTGGGTGGCGGATTGTGAAATCCCACATGGGTCACCTATGGAGCCCTGAAAGAAGCCACTGGCATAGAAATTGAGCACTGCTGCCACTTTCACAGCCACTGGCAGTGGATGCCCTCCATGTTCCCTTGGTACCAAGTCCTGCAGTAAGTGGCAGATGTGAGCGACCAGGTCCCTAGACTTCGGCCATCGGCGACAGTGCTTCTCGGTCGCCTGCTGGAATGGCAGGCGGCATCGATAGACCCTGGGTGTTGCTAAGCACTGACCAGCCACGGCTCGCTGGCACTCCTGGGCAGCGTGTGCAGGAGCCCCTGCTGCCCCTTCTTTATGAGGTTGTTACTCCTGCCTTTGCGCAGCCAGGTGCCTCAGTCACTCTCTCCTCCGTCTTCTACAGTCTCTGTAGGCCATCAGGCATACAGCTAGGTCACCAGGATCCATGATCCTGGCGTGGTCCTCCTGCAGCATGAGAGAGAGAGAGAGAGACATGGTTATTGTGGCTGTACTTAGCACATTTCCTGGCCCAGTGTGACTGTCTCTTAATCCTTCCCGGAGAGTTCTAGACATCTTTCGGATGGCCAATGTTGGCGAGGAGATTGTACAACGTGGGCAGTCCAGCTGTGCCACGGTTCAATAAAGTGGTGGCAAACCCATGGTCTGTGGCGGGGGGGTGGGGGGTGGGTGGTGGGGGTAAGGTACGTAGTGCTTGGTGGCCCTTTGGTGCCTCCGCGATGCTTTCATGGGAGGGCAGGCAAGGAGCTGGACTCCAATAATATCACTGTGGCTGTGCCTGATCTGTCTCAGTTGCAGAGGCATGGTCAGTTTATACAGGTGTCCCTACAGCATGGCCACTTCCCTCGCTTACCCTGCCCCCCACCTCAATTGCCTGTGCACGGGATGCAGCGCCAGGGCAGCACTTGACCCCCAACCCACCACCACCGACAACGGTCACCTCCGAGACTGGCCAGCACTTGCTCCCGGAAACCAGCCCCTCCTCACTTCAGCAGTAGATTCCGGAGCCTGGCATCAGTTGCGCCCCCACCCGCTGGTGCCCCTGAGGCCTGTAAACAATGGGCGAGCTGTGGAGAACACTGCTGCTCACCTCACCTCATCTCCCCCACAGTGAAGGCTGCCAAGTGCCCGTCGCCTGCGTGTTGTTGTGAAACACGTTGGCGCGCTTTCCCACCAACGTGGACGGGCGATACGGTGGGGGTTCCAAGAGCCTGGCGGGATGGCCTTTTAATTAGATGCTGATGTATTACAATTAGCTCCCCGCTGACCAATGGTGGGAACCGCGGCCCGCCATTGGCCGGCTGAGTGGACGATCGCGACCTGCCTTCACATCGTCGTGAAGTGCCGTATTTCCTACGCATGCCACCTCTCGCGCCTGCTGGCAGTGGGCACAAAAACTCCACCCAGTGTCTTCAGGAGGATGAGAGATCCTACCTCTTTCTGACAATGTGAATAGTTAATCACATAATTGTTACAGCGTTTTCATGAGTGTTTCTTCTATCATCTTTATCCAGGCCCCTCAGGATTTTGAATATCTCTATCAAATCTCCTCCTAGCCTCCTTTTTCCCCCAAGGACAACAGTCCTAATGTCTCCAAGGTGTCTCCATAACAGATCATGCCTTTCTTTCTGCTGCTAATAGTGTGCTGGAACAAATTTTAAAACATAAGTTACTTGCCACAGCAAATTCCACTTCCCTAACACTAAGAAAATGGTAAATTTTGATGCCCAGATGTGGGCCAAACAAGGGGATCTGAACAGTGAAACATCAGTGTCCATTAGCACAGAGCAGCTGTAAGCTGTTAGGGAGGTGGAATTAAAGTTACTCAGTAAAGAGAAGTGAACTGATCCAATTGTCGGATCTCATTTCCGATAGGTCAGGTAGCTGAAGGACTCAACCATGACTCCGAATCCCCTCCCCTAGCCAAATTGAAGCTGGAAAAGCTCCGAATGCAGCTAGAATTTAAGGAGTGGGAAAAAAGAGAGAGAGCAAGGGAACAGGAGAGAATTCCAGTTCCAAAAATTGGAAATGGAGTTAGCAGCTTAATGGGAGAGGGAGATAGGCCAGGCAGCTGGAAGCTATGAGAGAAAACTAATAATATTCTGGCCTTTATCTCAAGGGAGTTGGAATAGAAAGGGGTGAAAGTTATGTTACAGTTATCTGAAGCTCTGGTTAGACCCGATTTAGAGTACTTCCTTCAGTTCTGGGCATTACACCTCAGGAAGGTTATACTGGCCTTGGAAGGAGAGGAGCACAGATTCACCAGAACAATACTGGGATTAAAAAGGTTAAATTATGAGGATGGGTTGCATTGACTATGCTTGTATTCCTGTGGATGTAGGAGATTAAGGGAGGATCTAATTGAGATGTTCGAATTGATTAAAGGATCATAGGGTTGATGACGAGGAAGTATTTCCCCAGCTTGAACAATCTAGAACAAGGGGGAAATGACCTGAACTTGAGAGCTGGGCTATTCACCGGTGAAACCAGGAAGCAATTCTTCACACAGGGCCAACCGGAACTCTCACCTCCAAAAAGAGCTGACCTATATCACTTCCAAATTGCTGGATTTTCATTAGGCAAAGGGCATTCAAGATTACAAACCAATGTGGGGAGATGAAGTTAGATGCAGATCAGACTTCACTGAGTTGAATGGTGGAACAATCTCGATGGGCTGAATGGCCTATTCCAGTTCCTATGTTTCCACTATTCGAATGCTTGGCTTGGGTGCAACAAGTCCAGTCTTGTGGGAGGTGCTTGGCTCCTGGTATTCTACAAAAGACTCTCCTTTCACGGCAGTTTGATCTGAGGCAAGAATCCACCGCTGGCTGGAGCTGGATCCTGGGCAGGGACCTATTGTTGGCTAGAGCTGGATCCTGGGCGGGGATCCACTGATGCCTGGAGCTAGATCATGAGCAGGGATCCACTGATGGCTGGAGCTGGATTCTGGGAAGGAATCTATTGTAGGATGGAGCTGGACCCTGAGCAGGGATCCACAGTTGGCTGGAGCTGGATCCTGGGCGGGGATCCTCTGGTGGCCGGAACCTGCTCCTGTGCAGAGATCCACTGCTGCAGCAGCTTGTTCCTGGGCAGGGACCTGTTTCTGGTTGGAGTTTGTTGTCAGCCAAGGATGCATTGCTGTCTGGAGCATATTTGTGGGGTGCTTGGTTCGTACCCAATCCTAAAAACCCACAGGTTTTATAAAACTTAAGGAAACCATTTAGCAAATTGCAAAAGGTGCTTTTTGGCTTCCACTCTAGCGGATTCCATTGCCCTAAGACCATTTTAAAGGGCTATAACTTCCAGCACATGTATGCATTCAAACAACAGAATGATCCCATATTCATTTACTGCTACTTGTAATGAGTTATTATCAGCCCCATGTGTATCCAGTTTGGTATCGTGACACTTTATGAAGATAGAGGGAGAAGAATGATTGATGAGCTAGACCATTGCCCCAGATATTAAGCTGATTTTAAGAAAAGGAATGGTCACTCTGACTGGCCAAGTTACTCCCGTTGGACTAGACAGGGTGGGTTTTTGTTTAATTCCCTAGCCGTTGGTTTGAACTCAGGGCTTCCTGAGTTATAGCCCTGAATCCTCCTAGTAATCCAAGCAAAATCCAAATGAACAGCAGAAAATAAACATGCAGAATCCACCTACCCATACACTTTGCTTTCTGTCCTCATACAACAACAATTTGCATTTATATAGCACAAAAAGGTTGCCCATTACCCAGTGGAGGAGAAACTTCAAATTTTCTGCCTCACCACATTTGAATTGGGCCTCATGTCAGTACACCATGGTCATCATAGTCCACAAAGGACCATAGGCATCTCCTTCTATTAGGGAGAGGAGATTGGTTATATATAGCTTGAGGGGAACCACTCCATAAGCATGGGGGCACCATGAGGAAACAAGCCTCCATGAACTATCACAGCCAGTACAGGGATTTGAACTTGTGCTGTTGGTGTCATTCCTGCATCTAGCCAACTGAGCCACCTAACCGATCTCCCCCACCCGCCAAACCTCCCACTGCTTCCCCCCCTCCACCCGGCTATGAACAACATCAACCAACAATGATTGTGCTGGGTGGATCCGTTCATGATCTTGGGCACGAGATTCCCCAGGCTGGAGGAGAAAGGAGAACCACTAAGTGGATTGTGAATGGATAGAAATAACAGAATCAATCAAATTCTTACAAATAAAAAAACCTACATTTAGAAATAAAATTCATAAGTAAAACCCTTAACAAGTAAAAATGTTAAATTCATAAATAGAAATTTTATAAGTAAAATTCTAAAAATTAGATTTAAAAAATCAAACGTTTAATTTATGTCTTTGTACATTTGATTGTTTGAACGGCCAGTCACATAAGGCAGGCATAAGGCTTTCCAGCCACTGTGTCTGTCCCCAGATTGTGTGCTTGTGCCAGAGTTATCCCCAACACTTCATGATCTCTGTGCAGGCTCCTTATCCATGAAATCCCTGCTCTACCACCTCCTCTTCTATCCTGGGACGGCTTAGGGAAAGTTTGGGGTGTAAGTCTCTCTGTGACCCAGTGTGACAGATGGTTTTGCCATTCCACCTCCTCCATTTGCAGCAATTTACTGGCAGGAATTGGCTGGTTTCCCTGAACTCGGTGCCTGATATTTCACAACGGTCTCTCGTGAAATAACCTGCAAACCTTGGTGTGAAAATGAAACCCGCCGGGTGGTAAATCAGGAACGAGGCTGATGGACTCAATGTGATAGTGAGATTAAGGTGGAAGTTAGTGATTGTTTCCCGCAGGTTATTAGAACATAGCATTGCTTTAACAAAAGCGGCTATTGAGGCGGAAACCATAACATCCTATATATAAGGGAATTGAATAAATAATTTAAAAGGAAGAGTACAAAAGGACATAAGAAAGGGCCAAGATATGGGATTGTAGTTTACATGTATTCATTCCAAGTTACTTTTCTCTTTTGCCTGAATGAGACTACCCATTTTCATAAAACAATTCTTTCCTTGCTCTTTTTGGAGTTCACACTTCTCTATTCTGAACAGTTCTCCTGCAGTCCCCTGTACTCTTGCTCAGTTGGTGCCACTTGGTGAATTGGCATCAACAGATTTCAACAGTATTTCCTTGCGCCAATAAAAAGGAAGTGAACGCTTGCATTGGTATAGAGCTTTTCACATCCACAGGGTGTTCCAAAGTGCCCTCTGATTAATGAAGGGTCATCACTGTTGTTATGTAAATGGAGGCAGCAGCCAACTTGCACACGGTTAGGACCCTCAAACAGCAATGAGATAATGGACCAGAACTTGTGGCAATCAACAGTTGTTGAGGGCATTCAAGTTAGAGATTGATAGGTCTTTGGAAACTAAGGGAATTACAGGATATGGGGGATAGTGCAGGAAGGTAGAGTTGAGGTAGATCAACCATGAGCTTGTTGAATGGTGGAATAAAAGGGCCCAATGGACTATTCCAGCTCCTATTTCTTATGTTCTTATCTTCTAATGTGTATCCACCCTGGTCCAATTGGCCAGCATTCTTCTTCTTCCAAGAGGCTGCAACTGTCAACAGCTACCCTGAGCCTCCTGAGGTGTTGTAGCTCAGTCATGTCCAGGAAGCTTATCTTATCCTCTGCCCGTAAACCATGTGTTGAGGATATCACCTCCTGTAAGCTGGAACTCTATAACCATCCCCCCTCTCCTATGGAGCAACAGCTGTTTGAGGAAAAGGCTGTTGCTGCTGCTCCTCACCTAGGTCCTCATCTGAGGGCCAAATAAGAGCTGCATTAAGCAGCTTCTCTGCTGAAGCTTGACAGCCGGGAATTGCAGATCAAAGGCAATAAATTCCAAAGTCTTGGACATCCCCTCCAGAGCAGCGAAAGAAAACTCTCAGAACAAGTCCGGTGAGCAAAAGCCTTTCACTTAGGCAAGGACACAGCTGTTACATCTCAGTATTTAAAGGCTTCCCGGCCTGTCAATTCCTCAGCCCAGTCAATGCGCACTGTTCTCTCACCTTGTTCTCTGTGGTGAGTCCCAGAAAACACAGGGAATCTGCGCAGACACAGTTAAAGTCAGAGTTCAGGGTTAACGAAGCAGATAATTAGCACTTTACATGTTTAAATAGCTAACCCACCTGTCCCATGGGGGTATCGCAGGCACTCCGGAGCGCACCCAGGTTAAAGTTCCCACCAGCTTCCTGAAACACCAGCAATTTCGGCTCTTTTAACTTGCCACCCGCCATCAAACCCACTCACCTTGTCAGGTTAAAACACCCCCCAATGTCATTGTTAACCTGTCGGTGAGGGTTATTTTACAGGTCAGCACTAACTTGAAGAGCTGCAGTGCACGGTTAGAATTAGACGCATATTAGGGCTACTGAGAGTAAATAGGTGAATGAATTTGGAAACAGCTTTGAATAAGCAATGTTACAAACTCAGGAGAACTGATAGTGAGAGATGGTTGAGTGATGAGTCCGATCTTCAGGCAAAGGAAAAGTGTTGGCAAGAATATGATCTAATGAAGAGTGTTTCACTCTCATTCGGGATTTGCTTGACAATTATTCAACATATTAGGATGAAACATCAGTACAAGAAATTGTAATGTATGTGCATACATCCTAAACTTTGTAAGAATCTGAAAGGTAAGGCTCTTAATTAGTAAAAGCAATGGGGTTGAGCTGTGCTGTGGGAGCTGAGTGCTTGCTCAGCAGTACCTGAAATGGTTGCAGGCTGTCTATGTACTGCATTCCTTTTAATAGCACCGAATTTAGGGAAGAGCTCAGAAAAAAAATGTTCAGTGTAACCCACAAGTGACAGACCATTCCTTTATTGAAGCCATAAGTGGAATTGTCTGTTCCACAGTGATACTGCCGCTGCCCGTTTCACAGTTAGAGCAGAATGGTTTGTCTGATGTCCGGCTGTTCTTGGGTACACCGCAGACCTGATCTTGATTAATTACTGGTGATACCCAATTAAAACAATTGTCAAGAATCAAACTCATGAAACAAGCCAATCAGTTTTGCAAATCAAACACCAGCACCATGCACGTCTGCTTTGGGTTACGATTGAGCTAAGATTGAATAGGTCCACAGAGGGAAAAATTATCCTCCTGTCGGGGAGGTTGTGTGGGGGGGGGGCGGGCGCAAACCCAATTGGTGCCCCTGATTAGGGCCGCGCTGCCATTTTATGTGGGTGGGCCAATTAAGGCCCGCCCAGTGTGACACTCGCCCGGAAGCGCTGAGCGCTCCCTATGCGGGCGGGGGTGATTCCCTGAGTTGGGGTCTGCGCTCTTTCATGCACATGCGTGCGAAAGAGCACAGAAACCTGCGCCTCAGGGAGATCGGTTTGATAGTTAAAAACTGAAATAAAGTAATTTATAACTGTTAGAACATGTCCCCTCATGTCACATGAGCTGGGACATGTGGAAGAATTATTTCAAAAATTTTTATTGAATTTTAAAACACTTTGTGAAACATCATCCCGCCCGCGGATGAGGCTTCATGAAAAATGCGAAGGCCACCTGGGCTCTTCACCTGCCCCCCCGCCAACCTTAAGGTTGGACGGGCAGCTCATTTAAGTGCTAAAATTAGTTTTTAACAGGCCTTTGACAGCTTGGCGGGCGTGCAGCCGACTTGGCTGTGTGCTCACTAAACTGGAAATCTAAATGATGCGCGGTGATGCCGGAACGCACGCCTGATGTCACCGTGCGTCATTTTACATGTCGGCGAGCAGGCCCCGCCCCTACTCGCCAACCGGAGAACTCAGCCCACAAAACCTTTTCAGCCATTCAACAGTTATGGGGTTGATTTTTGGCTCTCTCCTCCTGAGCAAATGGGCTCAAGATGGGGACTTAAAGCTTACTGTCCTATCAACCCCGGCAACGCGGCTGGCACCATTTTAAAAAGGGGTCTAGGCCTGGATGTCCAAAGTACTCCTGATTCATGCATTGGACCTCTTTTAATGCGGAGATTGTTGTAATATGCCTTTAAAGACACACTTTAAGAGAAGTGTGTCATGCGATCTAGCCTCAGTTTGGCTTCGTCCTCGAGCAGAGCACACACACACAGCTCTGCAGGTTCTGATGTCTTCAAAGCTTTTCTGTGCAGTCACCACCCTGTGATTTCAACACCCTCTGATGCTGCAGATTCGTTGCAGTCTGACCAGAGTGTCAAAGGTCATCTCATGCCACGTAGCATGATATAAAATTGTTCTCCATGTTGTACCTGTACTTCATCTTGCTGCTAGGCTGAGCACTTAGAAGATCTCACCGCTGCCACCATGTCATGTGTGTTATAATGTTATAAAGGCACCAATTGCTCATAAGGGATTGTGCAAACGTATTGTAGATTCATTTATTAATTCTAGGCACACGTGAACATATATACATGGATATAAAGCTTGAAGACATTAGAGCAGCAGCGTCTCTGTGTGCTCTGCTCCAGGCCGAAGTGAAACTGAGGCTGCTGACATGACACACTTCCCTTAAAGTGATGGCATGCTGCTATCCCTTAAAGGCCTATTACAGCAGAAATCAGAGCCCTAACGTGTCAATAGGAACCTGATTGTCAGGTTCGGACAGGAATTGATTAGAACCCGCCCAGTGCACCATCTGATCAGTTTAATAGATGATGGAGATCAAGAGATTCTCCAGAAGTAAATGTTACTTTTGTGGGCCCCAGAGAAGCAGGAGTTGACCTGAGGGGTCCACAAAAGGAGTCTGAGTTACAGCTGCTCTGGGACCCCTACCCTCCGTTCTTTATTTCCATCCATTTAAGTCCTGGAAGCCATAACCCAGCATGATACAACACACCCTCTCTCTTTGCAATGTGATGGTGAACACCATGCATCGCTTAAGAAAGGCCTAAAGGGCAAGGGTAACTTGACTTTAAAAACAAACTCATCAGATTGAAAATAAATCGGCCACTCTAAATCTCCAGTCCACAAGAAATATAAATAACAAAGGGTTGGTGTCTATCCTTCTAGTACAGCAGTTGACAACTGTTTAACACATCCTGGCACAGTAAGTGTTTGAGGTGTATATCGTCAATGATTCTATAAGAAGGGATGATGGAGATTTCTTTTGAACTGTCATTCCTTGTTTAAAGTTGTGGTTGTATAAGTGAAAAAACTTGAAGCGGATCAGGTTTTCCCATTACAGCCAATATAAAAGCTGTAGTTAGGTCTGTAGGACCTTCCTGATCAGGAGAAAAAAACATTAAATTATTATACCCTGTAAGTTGAAATATTTTGCATTGCTAAATTCCTATATTAGTAAATTAAATACATTTTAAAGTAAAATAAATTTAAAAACATTTTAAAAATATATGCTAAATCTTTCTATTTACCTCCAGCTTGCTGTATCTCCCATTCCCGTACTCTCTGGCTTGCCGATACTCCAGCTCACTTCCCCTCCTGCTCCTGCCCCTCCTGGTTGTCACCGATCCTGCTCGCTGACCCTCCGCCTCACCACACATCCTGCTCCCTGATCCTCCCTCTCGCTGGACCTCCCATTCCCCACCTCTCCCACTCATCGCTTCCCTCTCTCAAAGCACACTGTGAGTGAGGGCTCAGGAGATCAGCAGCGAGAGGTAGGAAGCACATCTTCGACTTGAAGGGGGTAACCCAAAAGCTGGGGAGGTGGTGAGTGGGAGGGTCAGGGGCGCAGGAGAGGCTGTGAGCTGGAGGGTTGGAGATCAGGATCAGCAGTGACCGGGAGTGTTGGGGAGTGGGAGAGGTGGTGAGTGGGAGAAGCAGCAAGCTAGGGGATTGGCGAGTGGGGGAGACAGTGAGCCAGAGGGTCAGGGAGTGGGAGAAGTGGCAAGCTGAAAGGTCAGCGAGCAGGAGAGTCAGCAGTGTCCAGATAGGTCAGCGAGAGGTACGATCAGTAGCGACCGGGAGGGTCAGGGAGAGAAACTTCTTTAGCCAGAGAGTGGTGAATCTATGGAATTCATTGCCACAGAAGGCTGTGGAGGCCAGGTCATTGAGTGTAGTTAAGACCGAGATAGATAGGTTCTTGATTGGTAAGGGGATCAAAGGTTATGGGGAGAAGGCGGGAGAATGGGGTTGAGAAACTTATCAGCCATGATTGAATGGCGGAGCAGACTCGATGGGCCGAATGGCCTAATTTCTGCTCCTATGTCTTTTGGCCTTATGGTTTTATGGCAGTGACTGGCAGGGTCAGGGAGAAGTAAGGTCAGGTATTGACCGGCAGGGTCAGGGACAGGTAAGGTTGGCAGTGCCCGGGAGGGTCAGGATGCAGGAGAGGCTGCTCCATAATGGAACCAATTGGATCACATGACCCTATGTCAGCTCCAATGAGAAATGGTTTAAAAGTGAAACTCCTGATGCTAAATGTGAATACAGGCCCCATGAACTGCCTGACATTAAAACAAAATGACTTAAAACAGGGACTTGCTGCATTCCTTAGTTATAAAACCCGTCTTACAAAAGCACATTTTTTATCCTCTACTGTTCTCAATTGATGTTTTCTTTACTTAAAACGCTTGGAAATTAGGGACTAGTGTATGACAACAAGGAAAAGGACAGAAAAACACAAAGAGGAGAATAAAGGACGTAATCAAAGGTAGAATCTATATAAACCCCAGCATATCAGGCTAGTTAACGGAGACATCTGTCCAGCCAGGTGAACATAAAAGATCCCATGGCTCTATTGGCAGAAGAGCAGGGGAGTTCCTCCAGTGTCCTGGTCAATGTTTATCCCTCAAACAACATCAGTGAAACAGATGATCTGTTTATTACCAGGTTGCTGTTAGTGAGAGCTTGCTGTGTGTAAACTGGCTGTGGGGTTTACCACATTACAGCAATAACTACATTTCAGAAGTTCTTCATTGATTGTAAACTGCTTTAGCACTTCCCGAGGCTGTGCAGGGCACCATTTTAAAGTTTCTTTCCTCTTTCTTTTGACTGATGGCAGTAATATCTACTTTCAGATATTTTCCATAACCCTTACAGATTTGATGTCAATCTCATGGCCTGATATCAATGAACAGGCTGCCAACCTGCTAAGCACATTTACACTACATTTCCAGAAAGCATTTGATAAAGTGCCACATCAGAGTTTACTGCGAAAAATAAAAGCTCAATGATATAGGGGGTAACAAATTGGCAAGGATAAAAGGTTGGTTAGCTAACAGGAAGCGGAGAGTAGGCATAAATGGGTCTTCTTCAGGTTGGCAAGATGTAATGTGCGGTGTGCCAAAGGGATCAGTGCTGGGACCTCAGCTGTTTACAAGATTTGGATGAAGGGATGAAAGGGATGGTTGCCAAATTTGCTGATGACACAAAGATAGGTAGGAAAGTAAGTTGAGAGGAGGATATAAGGAGGCTACAAAAGATATAGGTAGGTTAAGTGAGTAGGCAAAGATCTGGCAAATGGAGTATAATGTGGGAAACTGTGAAATTGTCCATTTTGGCAGGAAGAATAAAAAAGAAGCTTATTATCTAAATGATGAGAGATTGCAGAGCTCTGAGATGCAGAGGGATCTGGGTCCCTTAGTGCATGAATCACATAGGCACATTTGCAAGTACTGCAAATAATTAGGAAAGCTAATAGAATGTTATCATTTATTGCGAGGGGAATTGAATACAAAAGTAGAGAGGTTACGCTTCAGTTATGCAGAGCAGTAGCGAGACCACATCTGGAGTATTGTGTACAGTATTGGAAGCAATTCAGAGAAGGTTTACCAGACTAACACCTGAAATGGGTAGGTTGTCTTATGAGGAAATGTTGGACAGACTAGGCTTGTATCTGCTGGAGTTTAGAAGAGTAAGAGGCAACTTGATTGAAACATATAAGATCCTGAGGGCTCTTGACAGGGTGGATGTGGAAAGGAAGTTTCCTCCTGTGGGAGAATCTAGAACGAAGGGTCACTGTTTAAAAATAAGGGGACGCCATTTAAAACGGTGTTGAGGTGAAATTTCTTCTCTCAGAGGGCTGTGAAGTGTTTGAACTCTCTTTCTGAAAAGGTGATGGAAGCAGAGTTTTTGAATGTTTTTAAGGCAGAGGTGGATAGACTCTTGGTGAGCAAGGGGGTGATAGGTTATTGGGGGTAGGTGACATGCCAATTTGAGGTTACTATCAGATCAGCCATGATCTTATTGTATGGTGGAGCAGGCTTGAGGGGCCGAATGGCCTACTCCTGCTCCTTGTTCGTACGTTCGTATGTACTATCCCCAAGGGCAGCTGAGGCAGCTGAAACCCCTCTGAGGCCCTTGCGATAGCCCCACAACTTTCTGCCAGTTTTAGGGAGGTGTTTTCACTGATTTTAACACTTAAAGGTTGACATCTCTATCGTAGACAAGTTGCTTAATTAATCTTTTCCTACATTACGACAGTGACTACACTTCAAAAGTACTTCGTTAATTGGGGTGTCCTGAGATCATAAAAGGTGCTATATAAATGTAGGTTCTTCAAGCTTTTTACTCTACACTTTAGTCACTGAGTATGTTTCCAAAGCCAATACGCATTGGCTAATGAACGAGTCTATTAATAGAGGTAACTGTAACTTGCTCGACTGACGCTGCCAGAATCCCAAGTACTTTGACCTTGTGTGAATGAAAATTACCTTAATTAGATCTTTAAATGTTACACATCTTGCTTCTGCTGCATTGGTGCTAATGACAAAGTGTAATGAGGGCTCTGCAGTTACATCCAGATCACATGATTTACATACAAGAATATTCTCATTGTTCGTATGTACTATCCCCAAGGGCAGCTGAGGCAGCTGGACCCCTCTGGGGCCCTTGCGATATAGCCCTACAACTTTCTGCCAGTTTTAGAGTGGTGTTTTCACTGATTTTAATACTTAAAGGTTGACATCTCTATCGTAGACAAGTTGCTTAATTAATCTTTTCCTACATTATGACACTTCAAAAGTACTTCATTAATTGTGATGCGCATTGGGGTGTCCTGAGATCATAAAAGGTGCTATATAAATGTAGGTTTTTCAAGTCTTTTACTTGTAATTAACCGTATGCTATTTGGAATGCTGGGAAAGTGGCACAATGCGATTAAATTCAGGACTAAATAAATGTGGCACAGGCCAGTGTACAACACGCTTTGGTTTTCCTTTCCCCCAAGCGTTCAGCTTTGGTTTTAAATTAAACATTGCAGAAGAGCACTACGTTCCTTGAATCATTGCTGCACTCAAGTTTTAAGCAGCTTGCATTATACATCTGAGGCTGCAGGGCCTATGGAGAAGGCTTGGTTTTCTGTTATTAGTGGAAATCCTTTTTGCTTTCTTTCACCGTTGATGTGCCTGGCCTCACTTCTCCTGCCAGCAAAGAATTCCCCTTTCATACAACGTCCTTCAGTTTGAAGTTCCGCCATATTTGTTTTCCTGTCGCCAACTCCGTTCTCGGTGAACTGGAGCTGGTTTGATTGTGAACTGGGGGGGGCAATGAGCCAACCTGCTTGTTGCCAAGGTGAGCGAGTGAGCTTCCGAAGACGCATTTGAAATAACAAATGCCCTCAAGTCAAAAACAGAATTACCTGGAAAAACTCAGCAGGTCTGGCAGCATCAGTGGAGAAGAAAAGAGTTGACGTTTCGAGTCCACATGACCCTTCCAGGTAATTCTGTTTTTGTTTTGGATTTCCAGCATCCGCAGTAGTTTTTTGTTTTTATAAATGCCCTCAAGTGTTGGCCGTTCAAATTGTTCAGCTAACTTCAAGCCTGAAATTGTCCCCTTTACGTCAACATTCGTGGGAAAAGCTTGGCAGTTGATCAAGCTGGGCCCTTTTCGTTTCCGGTATGATTCCTATCAGATGTTGTAATCTATCTGTTGAGACATACAACATCATTCATTGTTTATATTTTCTAAAATTCATACATTGATCATCCACATTCGCACGTCAGCTCATGTAACTTATTGTTTAATGATAATCCACCTTGAATCAGATATCCACAGAGGACATTACATGCCCAAGGATCTTTGTTACTGAAGTATCATCATTAATGGTCCCAGGGTGTGTTTAACACAGACAACTGGAAACGAGGCCTTAAGGAATTTTCAAACATTTATGAACTATGTACAACTCTGTACAGGGATAGGCCAGCACAGGAGCCTCTCTCTCAGAGTTCAGTGACACATGACCTGACATCACGGACGATGTATATAAGTAAATAGCATAATAGCTATTAACCCTTTATACTAGAAACTAGAAAACCTGAATAAATTGTTGCTCATAAAATTAATTGCAAAGGGATGTGGATCCTTTCAATGGCTTTGGACTTTTCACACCTGCTGCTCATTCTGGCCCATTGAGTGACTTTCAGGGCTGGGAATCTGTTGGTGTCACTCCTGCTTTTCAGGTGCTTTAAGCATCTAACATGGCGGGCAAGGGTGCATGTGGGTATACACTGCCCACCATATCGGTGAAGACAGGAATAGTGGTGCCCTGGACCTACACCTGAGACAGGCATTCGACTCTCTGTATCTGCAACCAAAGTGTCAACCTCATGTCTGAAGTTTCATTTGCAGAATTTGCCTGCACCCCCCCCACCCCCCCAACAAAGCCAGTACCCAGGGAGGCTGCATTCAAGAAAACCTGGTCTACATGTGGCCTAACCAGCGATCCTTAGAGGCAACCAAATAGGTAAGTTTGTTAAAATATACTTGCCTGAATGTAGAATCAAGAGGAGCAACAGTGCTTTCTCCCAATCTTGCATCTTTCCCCTTAGCTGATGAGCCCCTTCCCTTCCGATCAGCCCACCCTCCTTATTGCTTCCACCGTCTCCCTATTGCTGCCCATAAAATCTAGTCCCAGTCAGCTGCTTGGGGATGCCCAGCATGCAATCTTAGGGCCCAAGGCCCAAACCTGGATGTGCCTCATGCCTACTGGCTTCGGTGCAGGGCTGGTTTCAATCCCTAGGCCATAATCTATAAATCGCCTCAAGCCCTTGGTTATTCTATACAACATGCAATATCCCTCCAAATTTAAAACGCCTTGTTTCCAAAATGATCGGTGGTACGATGTCACATTGAGTTGGCTATAGAGATAAATGATAAGCTTAGAAGTGATCGCTTGGTTGGATTCAGTCTGAACTCAAGCCAAGTCCAATGACTACAAAGCTGGTCCAAGCTGATAGCAGTGTCGTTGCTAATCCCTTCTCTGCTTCAGTGGTATTGTGAGGAATTGGCTCAATTAAGGGGTAAGCTTTTTTTGTCTCCCATGCTGTTATTGACAAAAACAATTTAAATCCTCCAAGCCCGGACCAAGGAGCATTTGCTTCAATTGATCTTGACAGCACCAGATGGGGGAAGTGGTAGGAATGAGACTTGTAGAATTCATGCTGTGCTCAACGCTATTAGGTAACGCAGGACGGGTTTGGAATTAGAAGCAATTGACAGATTATGTTAGCGA
This sequence comes from Cetorhinus maximus, assembly GCF_964194155.1. Lineage (NCBI taxonomy): Eukaryota > Metazoa > Chordata > Chondrichthyes > Lamniformes > Cetorhinidae > Cetorhinus > Cetorhinus maximus. The sequence goes on from NC_135893.1 coordinate 95,954,464, forward strand.
TGCAGGGCTCTAGATTGCTTTCACGCTCGCTTTGATATCTGATTTTCCAAAATGTAAGAGGGTTTTGAACGCTTTGTGCAAGTTTAAAAAGCAGTTTGATGTTGGAAGTCTGGGTACATTCATACCCCCAGGTGATGAGGCTATTTGCTTTTTGTAAAACTCCAGCACAGTCAATAAGGCAAGATTGTGATTTTAGACAGAAGCAAAATGTAGTGGATGCTAGAAATCTGGGGCAGGTTGGCGGGCAGGCATGGTCGGCAGGGTCAGGAGCAGACGGGAAACAGCCCGCTGCCCACGATTGGCCCCCCGACTGTGATTTTACGCTGGTGGCCCCCCCCAGTGTGAAACGCCGCTTGTCACTGGTCGGGAAGGGCCGAGCAGGGGTGGGGGCCTGTCTGCCGCTGGGTCCAATGGTGACCTGGCGGCCGGTTTAAAAACAACCCAGGCAGCCCCCTGGAACGACATCTGTTCTGCATTGTCTTGATGGAGCCAAGAGCGGCTGGAAATGCCAGGCGGGAGGGCAGGTCAGGTGGGCACTCGGCCCCCTGCTTTTTGGAGGAGTGCCTCACGGTCCTGCTGGAGGAGGTAGTTGCCAGGGGGGGACACCCTTGTCCCCAGAGATGGGAGGTGGAGGCCCCCGCACCTCACAAAGAGGGCATGGGAGGAGCTGGCAACACTGGTGAGCAGCCATGACGTGGTGCGGCGCACATGGGCGGAGTGCTGGAAGCTGTTCAATGACCTGCTGCGCTCAAGGAGGGTGAGTACGGTGTTGGCATGGGTCAGTGCGCAGGAGGGTTAATGTGTAGCCTTCCTCCCAAGGAAATCAGGGGCGCAAGAGTATGAGTGCCAACTGTTGATGACGCCGGAGCTGGCCAAAGGGTTGAGTGCCTTTTGCCTTCAGAAGACGAGCCTTAACCAGTCAGAGACAGCCCGTACAGGCGGAGGCTGACCCAACCTGCTCCTTCTCAGCAGGTTCGAGTAAGATGCCCAAGATCTCGAGAGCTGGCACGCTCCCCGTGCAACCGGGCGTGGAGAGGCCGGGGGTGCCAGACGAAGGTAAGAGTGCAGCGCGCAGAGGTGAGAGTTTCAGATTGTGCAACCATTCTAGTGTAGTCTCTTCACTGATGGGAACCTCAAACCTGGAGTCCCCATTGATCACTGGAAGACGATGGCACCATGATGCAGATCTCCATTATCTCACCAGGGTACCTGGCATGCACAGTGACAGTGTGATGACTTTAACTAATGACATGTCCTTGTTCTCCCTTTTAGATTCACCAGCACACACTCGCTCTCTGGACCCCGAAGGGCCACCCCTGACGCTGGAGGGCCACCGGGCTTCATTTACACCTGCTTCACACACACTCTCTGAACCAGGCACCACAGCAGAAACCAACACCTTGGTGGGCATTAGATCAGTGGCTAGAAGGTTGGTGTTCATTGGCGAGGGCACTTCACACTCATATGAGGAGCAGGTGGAGGCAGAGAGTGCCCAGGGCGCTGGCAGTTGGAGGACTGCTGGAGACCAGGACAATGCTCAGTCAAAGGCAGATGTTGAGCCTCTGGAGTCGTCCTTTAGGTGGCAAACGCTAGATATCCAGCAGGATGTGTGGGAGGATCTGGCGGAGATCCATGAGGGTATGCATGTAATGGTCTCTGTTGTGGAGAAGCCCATGCGGACCAAGTGCACTGTGTTGACCCTCATGGCCGAGCGCGCTGCCTCCTCCATTGAGAGAGTGGCGACTCTCATGGAGAGGCAGCTCCAGGGACAGAATCAGGGGTTCCTGGGGTTGCACTTGGACCTGCAAACCCTCACACAGGCAATGGCTGCAGGTGGTCAGTGCCAGTGTGGGAGATGGATGAGGCACCCAGCATCCTAGCTAGGGGCCCATCTAACCATGGTGGGCAGGGAGGTCCAGAGCAACCTCATCATGGTGCACAACCTGCTTGTCCTCTCTGCAGGCTCCTCTCAGGGCGCTCTAGATGATGGCAGCAGCTCCTCCGCCCCTCTGCCAGTGACCGTTGCATCTGATGAGGCTGCGATGACTGGGGAGATGTCAACAGTGGCACTGGCCCCTCCCTCCCAGGCAGGGCCAGCACAGGCTCCACTGGGCAGAGGACGACCACCAAGGTCATCAAGGCCAAGAAGGCAGCAGAGTCAGCAGCTGTCTCCAATGCCGGTGCCAGCGAGGGGGGGACACCTAGACATAGCACTCGCAAACATAAGTTTAAGGCACCATGAGCACAAGAGTTCATGGGTGATTTTCTGTTCATTTATGTTTGGTTTTTATGTCTGCCGGTGTGGACATCAACGCCAGTAATAGTGATGTCATAATGATTTCAATGTGATGATAACATTAAATTTGCATTGGTTCTGATGGCTTGAGTATGCTTCACCTTTTGTCCTTCTCGTGTAGGGTACACCAGTATGTAATGCTGGATCTGAGTGGCTGGATATTTCATTGCACAGGAACTGAGTGGACTTTGGGTGCAAATGAAGGGTCATTTCAGACTTCTGGGATGGAGGCAGCAGCCCTGGCATGAGGTGGAAGCAGATCTTTGATAGCCTATCTGAAGGAGCATTGGATCAAAGCATCCCTGCTGTCCCTGCTTCCCTGGAGGTTACCAAGGTCTGCCTCCACACCCTCAGCGTTCTCCTCACCGTGCTCCTCTGACTCACTACTGGACTCATCATCTGGGGCCTGTGCGTAAAGATCCTCTTCCTCCAGTGGGTCCCCCCTTGCCAGTATCAGATTGTGGAGAGTGCAGCATGCAACCACTATCAGTGATGCCCGCTCTGGAGGGTACTGAAGTGCGCCCCCTGAATGGTCCAGGCATTGGAAGCACAGCTTGAGAAGATCTATGGTTCTCTCTACCACGGCCCTTGTGCAGAGATGGCCCCTATTGTAACGCTACTCTGCCCCTGTTCTTGGATGGCGGAGAGGTATCATGAGCCCCCTTTTGAGGGGATAGCCCTTGTCACCCAGCAGCCATCCATCCAGTCAGGCTGGAGCACTGAAGAGCCCCGGCATCTAGGAGTGTCTCAGGATGTAGGTGTCATGGGAGCTGCCTGGGTACTCTGCACAGACTTGCAGAATCTGCATCCTGTGATCACACACTATCTGCACGTTCATGGAGTGAAATCCCTTCCTGTTGACGAAGGCACTGGGCTCACCTGCTGGCGCCTTGATGGCCACATGTGTACAGTCTATAGCACCCTGGACACGGGGGAAGCCAGCAATCACTGCAAAGCCTCTGGCTCGCTCAGCCTGGCTGGCCTCATCCATACGGTAAAGATTAAAGGTCAGTACCCACCTGAACAGAGCTTCTGTCATCAGCTTGACACAACTGTGGACAGCTGATTGGGAGACTCCACGTAGATCCCCCACCGAGCCCTGGAAAGAGCCGGAGGCATAGAAGTTGAGGGTCACTGTGACCCTCAGAGCCACTGGCATGGGGTGTCCACCCACACAGTTGGAGTTGATCTCAGGCCAAATCACCTGACAAATGGAGGTCACTGGCTCCCTGAAGAGGCAGAGCCTCCTTTGGCACTGCACCTCAGTCATATTGAGGTAGCTGCATCGCCACCTGTAAACTCTCGTGGCAGGGTAGTGGCGTCTTCTGTGGCCCCTTCCACCTTGGACTACCAACTGGCCCTGAGCCCCTTGTGCCTGTGCCTCTCCTCCCACAGGTCGCGCCCCTGGAGGCTGAATAGGGGCACTTCGCCTCCTCTCCCTTCTGCCCCTTTCTTCCTACTCAGAGGAGGTGCCACCAGCGGAGACCATAATCCCCATTACCAGGGTAAGGGAAGGCTGTCTGATACCTGGAAACGTCCACAAGGTCTGAATCCTCCAGCGGCCTTGGAGACCTGAAATGAAACCTGGAAATGCTAAGACTGAAGCCCTGACAGAGACGAAGCTGCCAAGTACCAATAAGTCACCAGCAGCAAAATACGTACCTAACTCCCCACTACTGACACTGGCACTGCTGCTCACCCCTTTTATCCCACCCGCGAATGAGGTTTTTGAAATTATTGGCTGGCTGCCTGCCCGTTTTGCCCGTGTGATGAGCGCAAATTCGCACGGGCAATGAAACATCACCATCAATTGGCTTTTTAATGGCCTTAAGTGGCCTCTTAATTTAATGGCGGGCACGGCTCCAACTCTCCGCCCGTGCCCACTGACTGAAATATTGCCCGAGTGCGCGATGACATCAGGACGCTCACCCGACATCGTCGCACACTATTTTACGTCTGAACGGGTCAGGTGTGCACCTGCCAGCGGGACATAAAACTCTGCCCCTGGAATACAGACAGAAAATGCTGAAAAATACTCAGCAGGTTCCCCCCCCCTCACCGAGTCTGTGGGGAGTGAAAAGCAGGGTTACGGTTCCAGGCCATTGACCTTTTGTCAGAACTGGAAACGTTCTGAACTGGAAAGGGAGGGTTTTAAGCAAGTACGCGGACAGGAAGGGCGGGATTTTCATCCTGAAGGTGGGTAGCGGGAGTTGGGAAATTTCCTGGCTCGGCCAGCCCACCTCGGGAGAAAGTGCCAGCAAAGGCGGGGTTTTTGCTCCGGCGGGGAGGGGGCGTCTGGTAAGTGGGGCTGGACCCGCTGCGCCCAGAAACAGTTTGGAGGCAGCCGCACGGGGCTGCCAGGCGCCAAGGCGGCCTGCTCAAAAGGTCCGCTTCTATTTCCGCTGTTGCCATAATAACATAACAGGAAAAAACAGCCCTCTAACCCTCACCTCTCACACCCCCTCATCCCCACACATTCCCCATGCCACACCCATACCAACTCATGCCACCTCATTCCTCTCCACCAATATCCCCCCCCCCCCCCCCCCCCAACTCCCATGGACCCTCTTATTCTCCATGCCAACCATTACCATGCCCATTCACCCATTGTACACCCTGTACACAACCAATGAAACCTATTGTAACAATAGAATGTGTGGAAGAATTAAAAAATCAATCATTCACTCATACCATGTCTGGGCTCTCAACCAAGCCTCATTATGCATCCTTGGCTGAGAGCCCAGACATCCGTTAGTCTGTTGAAACAGCTACACCCAAGGGAAAATATTACTTGGTTGACAGCTCTTTCTCTGTGATCCATTTTGTCAATTTCACAATATTTATTTATACAAGATAAAGAGGTGTCAAGTGCTTGTATTTTCTGCTATTGAAACCTTAAATGCCTGGATGATTGACACTTTTATAGGGCAACAGTAAAAGCATTTTTTTATGAATGTAGAGAGTTTTGAATCATTGGCAGCTTTTAAAGAAAAGATTTCCACACATGCTATTGTTACTATTATGTTCATTTGTTCTGTAAAGAGTGGATATTGGGTGTATGGGCATAGGAATGCCATAGGTTGGCATGGGGAGTTGGTGGGGGGCATAGGTTGGCATGGAGGGTATGAGGAGCCATGTGAGTGAGTGGAGAGGCATAGATTGGCACAGAAGGTATGAGGGGCCATGGAGGGGTGGGTGGACATATGTTGACATGGGGGTATGAGGGGCCATGGGGGTGTGGGTGGAGGGGCATAGATTGGCAAAGGGGCGTGGATAAGACCATTTGAATTAACCTTTCAAAAGGTTCCCTCATCCAGGCTATGGTTCATGACACCTCTGAAGGGCCGTGAACCATGAGCTCTTGAAAAACTGGCCTGGCTCTATGAAAATTGTGGGGGAATAGGAGATGCCTATCCATGGTTGGAACTGGCCAGGGACCACAGGATTTGGGCACACAACCTGCACCCACCTGCACCCTTATCCCGCGCTGGTGAAAATTTGGGGTGCCGGGAATCCCGGATTTGGGATACTCCATGAAATTCCAACCCGAAAAGCGGGGAAGGTAGAAAGGAACAAAAAGGAAGGTCTGTCACAGGGTGGAAGGCAGAAGAGTTTAAATGACAAAAAGGATGAGGGTGCAAGGCAAAAGGAAAGGGTAACGGGACAAGTCAATCGACAAAAGAGGGGCCTACAGAATGGGGCCAATGGAAAAGTAGAATCATCGCCAATTGTTGCTGTCACATAAATTAAAGAAAAAGAAACAAAAAAGGAGCAGAGGTTATGTCCTGGAATTGTTGAACTGAATGTTGAGTCTGGCCGGCCGTAACGTGCCTAATTGAATGATGAGGTAGTGTCCTTTGAGCTTATGTTGAGCTTCATTGCAGGTCAAGGATGGAGAGGTCAGAGTCGGACTCACACTCACTCATTCTCTCTCACCACTCAGTTCCACCACTCACTCTCTCTCACCTTCACACTCACCTTAACACTCACTCACCCTCACACAATCGCTCACCCCTCACTCTCACTCACACTCACACTCACTCACTCGGTCTCACCACTCACCCACTCACTCTCACCCACTCACTCTCACTCACACTCACTCATTCTCTCTCATCACTCACTTCCACCACTCACTCTCACTCACGCTCACTCACTCTCACCTTCACACTCACCTTAACACTCACTCACCCTCACACAATCGCTCACCCCTCACTCTCACTCACACACTCACTCACTCGGTCTCACCACTCACCTACTCACTCTCACCCACTCACTCTCACTCACACTCACTCATTCTCTCTCACCACTCACTTCCACCACTCACTCTCACTCACGCTCACTCACTCTCACCTTCACACTCACCTTAACACTCACTCACCCTCACACAATCGCTCACCCCTCACTCTCACTCACACACTCACTCACTCGGTCTCACCACTCACCTACTCACTCTCACTCACTCACACTCACTCACTCTCTCTCACCTTCGCACACACTTTAACACTCACTCACTCTCACCACTCACCCACTCACCCTCACCCACTCACTCACTCACACTCATTCATTCTCTCTCACCACTCACTTCCACCCCTCACTCTCACTCACGCTCACTCACTCTCTCTCACCACTCACTCTCTCTCACCTTCGCACTCACCTTAACACTCACTCACTCTCACCACTCACCCACTCACCCTCACCCACTCACTCCCACCCATTCACTCCCACCACTCACTCTCACTCACACTCACACTCAATCTCTCTCACCACTCACTCTCACACACTCATTCTCTCACTCTCACCACTCGCTCTCTCATACATACTCACTCACTCTCTTATACACTCACTCACTGTCACACTCATTCACACGCTCTTACCATTCACCCTCTCGCTCTCACCACTTACTCTCTCCCTCTCACCACTCACTCTCTCACACTCACTCACTGTATAACTCATTACTCACTGTCTCACTCTCACACACTCGCTCTCACCGTCCACTCTCACACACCCACTCACTCCCATCACTCACTCACTCTCTCACTCTCTCACACTCACTCTCTCACTCACTAACACTCACTCGCTCTTTGCGGCTTTATTGAAGAAGCCTAAACTTCTCAAGCTTCTCTTCCTAACTCTGCCTCCTTGTCTCTCGTAATATCCTGGAGAACCTACAATGTCCTTTTTTTATTACTTTCTATCTTTTCAATTTCAGGGTGCTCAAAACTACACAGCCTATGTCCTGCTATGGCCTTTCACAACCGGCACTCACTCACTCACCCCCGGGCCCGGGAGGTTTGGGGATTAATATCACTGAAGAGCTTGGGACAGCTGTGAAGGTGGCAAGATGCACTTCCCCTCAGCCCCGTCTAGCATTCCAGCTGCCCCAGGCCTCGCTGTTCCTACAGGTGCCGCTCCTCCTGGCCTCTCCGGCCTGCTCTGCCATCTTGCCTCCTGTAGCCCTTTAACGGGCTAGCACCTGCATGGAAGGGCAGCCAAGGGCGGACTACATCACCCAGGCTGTAAAAAGAAATGGCTGCGTGGACTCGGGCTCTTTGCTCCGGTAAGTCCTTACACTACAGAACATTGTCCTGGAGCGGAGAGCCCACCTTGTGCTTGTTTGCGAGCACATTGAGGCTTGTGGAGGCCACTGAAGAGAGGGGCAGTGCTGCCCAAGCCCAGGGCCCACCGAAGGCATGGCCTTGGTGATTAGCACTGCGTTCACCCCCCTGATGGGCCCTGATGGCAGGCAGTAAGAGCGGGAGAGATTCCTGGTCAGCCATGCGATAGAAAGAAGGTTGGAACTGCTACCATCACTATCCATAGCTCCAGGCTACAATCTGCTAGGCATGCTGACGCTACAACCTGGACTCAATCCTAAACAGGAGGCTAATTCTGTGGCTCAGCTTGAAAAGCTGTGTTCATCAAAACCAGGATTCAACTCCTGGAGTGAATTGGGTCCGGTGATCTCAGCCAAGATGGATGACGGAGTTCCACGACTGACCTTGGTATGTACGAGCTATTGAAGGGAAACAACTCAGTTGGGATTGCTGCTTTCGATTCTTATGCGTTGAGCTCAGGCTGGAAGTGTTTTTATTGGGCCTGGAAGAACAATTCCGCTCTTCCTGGTTCCAGGTAAAATAGACACAGCCTTCCCACAAAAGAAGGGATCCTCTTTGTCTGGACACAGGTTGTTAAATGGGACCAACTTCTAACTCCAGTGGGCACCGGATCCACACTAAGTCTGCCCGTGAGTAGTAGGGTTGCCAACCATCCAGGATTAGCTTGGAGTTTCCAGGAATTGACCATCTATTTCCAGGGCACTGATGTGTGCAATCCTGGAGAAAAATCATAGGGGCATTAACAGAATCACAGAATTGTTACAGTGTAGAAGGAGGCCATTCAGCCCATCATGCCTGCACCGGCTCTCTGAGCATTTTAACTTAGTGCCAATCTCCTGCCTTTTCCCCGTAACCCTGCACATTGTTTTTATTTAGATAATCACCCCAATGCCCTCTTGAATTACTCAATTGAACCTGCCTCCACCACACTTCCAGGCACCTAGCTACTCGCTGTGTGAAAAAGTTTTCCCTCACATTGCATTTACTTCTTTTGCAAAACACTTTAAACCTGCGCCCTCTGGTTCTCGATCCGTTTACGAGCGGGAACAGTTTCTCCCGATCTACTCTGTCCAGGCCCCTCATTATTTTGAAAACTTCTTTCAAGCCTCCTCTCAGCCTTCTCCTCTCCAAGGAAAACAGTTCCAACTTCTCCAATCTTTCATCATAACTGAAGTGCCTCATCCTTGGAACACAATATTAGCGATATTAATCCCCAAAAAAAGATAGCTATTTTAAAACTTTTCTTTGAACATTTCTCTTTACCAGATATAAACATCTTGAAAATAGGGGGGAAAAAAAGGGCTGTTTGGCTGACAGTCAAGCAGCATCCAATTGGGTAATGAGTCTTTTTTTGCTTTCTAAATGGCGTAGGAAGGCTGTACGTCACAAGGATGGATGCGTTGGGTGACTAATGGCTGGATCGTAGGAGCAAATTGTGCGATGAAACCTCCAGGAATAGGTTTACTCACATCTGGCAAGCAGAATGAGTAGTGATTCTTTGACTGAGGAGATTACCTGTGCAGCCCTATTTCAAAACGAGGTAGCCACTGCAGGAGAGACGAAGGAAAAGCAGAAAAAGAGGCTCTTGGAAAAACTAGGAAGAAAAGTTGGTCATTTTAAGTGTAACGTTTTTCTGTATCATTCTCGATCCAAGGCGGGATAAAACACCCAGAAGATGTTTGAAGGCTGAGGAGTTATGAGTACTGCTGTCATTTGTGTGTAGTTGCATTAGAGATAGAGACGATTGTGGCATTTTTTGTGTGGATATGTTCATTGAACAACACTGCAGCTCCCTGAGGCAGCTCGAAAACAGTTGTCAGCCGTCAGGGAGCTCAATGTAAACTCTCTGTCTGCACCTTTGCTTGCCTCAGTGCCTGCCTTCTTCACGCCTGCCCCCGCTCGCCCCATCACCGCAGCGCTGAGGCCCTCTCGGCGCACATTTCACACTGGCCACCAGTTAATTGGCTAGCTGGTGTGAGATTGCGTGTCAGTTGTGATTGCGGTTGGAAGGGCATAACGCATCTGTTCCCCGGCCTACTGATCGCACGCGCACAACAAGCACAAAATCCAGACCTATAGATATCTGCATCTCACAGAATCACAGAGCAGAAGAGGCCCTTCGGCCCATCGAGTCTGCACCGACACGTGAGAAACACCTGACCTACCTACCTAATCCCATTTACCAGCACTTGGCCCATAGCCTTGAATGTTATGACGTGCCAAGTGCTCATCCAGGTACTTTTTAAAGGATGTGAGGCAAGGATGCATCTATTTCCTATCTGTGTACTCCTTCCTGGCATCTTGGAGCATCCCTGATTTTAATTGCTCCACTATTGGTGGCCATGTTTTCAGCTGCTAAGGCTCTGGATTTCCCTGCCTCTCTATCTCTCTCTCCTTTTTTGAAATAGTTCTTGAAGCCTACCTCTTTGCCCAAGCTTGATCATCTATCCTAATATCTTTGAATGTAGGTTGTCTAATCGTGTGCGATAATGCTCCTGTTAAGCACATTGGGATGCTTTATTACATTAAAGGCGCTATATAAATGCTTGTCATTACTGTTGTTGATCAAATCAAGACACTACCCTTGCAAGATTTTTTAGATATGGTATATGTCGATGCTGCAGTCTGACCTTGTATTTTAATTTTGTGCAAGATGAAACTACATTGGAGACAACTTTCATTCCTAACGTTAATATGGGTGGATTGAACATTTCTTTGCCTATGAGATATAAGGGTAAGGATTACAAATGGTCCCGTCCTCAATGGACAGATCGCCCATGAAAATCTGGCAGTGAGGATAGGGCAGGTTCTAGAAAGGCAATCGAACATCTGGGAGTTGAGCTGTCTTATGCAAATTGAGTACTTTCCCATTTTTTGCACCTGTTATTGGAATATACGGAAAGTTTTTGCATTTAAATTCATTTGGCCGGGGTGGGGGTGGGGTAGAGAGGAAAAACAAGGTGCTCAGAGGACTGGGAAATGCAAATAGTGCCAGAGTAATGAATATTCCAGAAATGGCAATAACAGACCTGTTCAAGGATGGGGAGGGCTGGGAACTTAATATTCCTGGCTACAAGGTATTTATGATAGATAAGAAAGGGATACAGAGAGAATTGGCTGGCAGTATTGATCAAAGAAACTATTATAGCACAGGGGAGGAGTGATGCAGTTGCTGGACAAAAGACAAAGGGCTGGATTTTTGCTACCAACGTAGGAAGCTTGAATCAAGAAATTTCCTGACTTGGTTTCAAGGGCCCCAATAGACACAATTTTAGCTCTGGGGATGCAGGGCAGAACAGAGTTGAACCCGCCGACCCTGGAAGCAGATCGGAGGTAGCTGCGGAGGTGGGCGTGCAGAGGTGGGCTAGTCAGATGGTCCACCTTGGTTCTCTGGGACTTTGTCCCAGGTGTTTTAGAAGCTGCTAGGTCCTCCAGCCCTCACCCCACAAACCCCCATTGCCTACCCATGCCAACTCATGTCCCCCACCCACCAGCCATGCCCCCCCATACCCCTCCCCATGGCCTCTCATACACCATACCACCTCCTTGGCCACTAACACTGTATCCACCTTGGGCATACCTCAGAAGCCATGTGGGGATGAAAGAAAGCAGCTTCTAATAATCTAATACAGCTCTCACTCATACACACTTGATACTGTAAAAAACTCAAATGAATAAAATCCATTCAAAGCTTTTAAATTTCCTCAAGTATTCAATGTGTTGTAAAAACAAAAAAAAACTTCTACTCAGTCCCCACGTCAAAGACAGCTAATCCTTTAATAACCTCTTTAAACTGTCAATCAAACTGTGAACTCAGCCCCCCCCCTCAATTGAGATAATAGGCAGAATTTTCTGCCTGTCGGGCGGGCAGGCCCGACCCAATCTCTGGCAGGTGGGGAACCAATCCCTGCCGGAGAAGCGAGCCGCATCGCCATTTTACGTGACGTCCGGCGGTAAGCGCTATGTTCTTCCTGTATGGGGGGTGGGATTCCCCAAAAGCGAGAGTGCGCTCTTTCGCACATGCTTATGAATGAGCACACATCTCCCTGAGGCAAAGTGCAGCCTCAGGGAGATCGGCTCTGAATTAAAATTTGCAATAAAAATGATAGGAAAATTTCCCTGACACGTCCCCTCATGTGACACGGTGAAATGAGTTGGGACATGTCCATAAGTTTAACTGAAACCTTTATTAAAAATTTCAGTACCGTCATGAAACCTCATCCTGCCCACGGATGAGGTTTCATGTTTTTTCTGAAGCCCGCCAGGGTTCCCGGCCTGCGCGCGAACCTTAGGGTTGGACGGGCAAGTCCATTAATGATTTTAATTAGTTTCTCAATGGCCTCAATAGGCCGTTGACAGGTTGGCGGGCGCGTAGCTGACTTGGCTGCACCCCTGCTGACCTGAAAATGGAAATGGCACAGGGTGATGTTGGAAGTTCCACCCGACATCATCCCGCATCATTTTACGCTTTGGCGAGCGAGCCCCGCCCCCCACTCACCGACTGGAAGATCCTGCCCATAGAAGCATTCATAATGACCTCAGCTGTTAAATCAGTCTTTGGGAGTCTTTGAACAAATAATGGCTTTTTTTTAAACTAAAATCAGATGGTCTGTCAGTCAAAGCAGTTCAGCAGATAGTTCTTTTTAAACTATTACTGACATCTTAAGCCTGTTTTGTTTTCAAGTTTAAAGAGCAGGGGATTTAAAATCCTCAGATCATGACATTTAAACAGACCTTATCCACCCTTCACAAGTTTTACATCTACTCCATCAATTAGTGACTCCCGCATTGTGGGTTAAGACTCTTGCCACAGCCAAAATGAGGTCTGTTTGAACTCAGCACTAATTTCAAATGGTTCTGCTGAATTTGGGTTTCCTGCCTTTGTGATTCATGCCTCACCCCTTCTCCCTGCTGGACAAAATGGTATCTGTCGGAAACGGGGTTGGGACTACCGCATCCGTGTCCCACTCACCGTTTTTAAAGAGCTCTGGAGTTGGCCTGAATCCGCAAGAATCCGGCCCGGAGTATATTCGGTTTAAATTAAGGACCAATAGTGGAGAGATTACACTACTGAGTGCATGCTATAGGCCACCAAATAGTGGGAAGCAGATAGAGGAGCAAATTTGCAGGCAAATTACAGTAAGTTTCACCAATCACAGAGTACTGGTAAAATGGGCAGAGACATGTCAGCTGGAATTTAACACAGAGCTACTCGAAATGTTGAATTTTGGTAGGTAGAATGAAGAGAGGCAATGTGAACTAAATGGCATAATTTTAACAGAGTTGCAGGAACCTATATGTACAAATCTTTGAAGATAGCAGACGAGTTTGAAAAGGCTATTAAAAGGTATATAGGATCCTTGGCTTTATTAATAGAGGAAATGCAAGGCATTTATTCCAAACCTTTATCAAATACCAGTTAGGCCTCAGCTGGAGTATTGTGTTCAATTCTGTGCACCACAGGAACGATGTCAAGGCCTTGGAACGAACGCAAAAAAGACTTACCAGAATGGAACCAGGGGTGAGGGACTTCAGTTATATAAAAGCAAAAAGAAATATTAGCTTTTGTATAGCACTTTCCCCAACTGGACATCTTAAAGTGCTTTACAGCCAACTTCTGAAGTCACTGCTCTAATGCAGGAAATGTAGCAGCCAATTTGCACACAGCAAGCTCCCACAACCAGCAATGCAATAATGATCAGATCATCTATTCTTTCTGATGTTGATTTGAGGGATAAATATTGGCCAGGGCACTGAGGATAACACCCCTGCTCTTCTTTGGATTAGTGCCATGGCATCTTCTACATCCACCCGAGAGGGCAGCTGGGGCCTCAGTTTAACATCTCATCCAAAATACAGCACCTCTGACAACACACCCTCAGCACTGAACTGATGTGTCAGTCTTGAGTTTTAAAAAAACTCAAGTCCTGGAGTGGGACCTGAATCCAGAGGTTCAGAGTCAAAAGGGTTACAGTTGGAGCCACAACCTGTACACGTGTTGGGAGCTGGCAAAACTGGAGTTATTCTTTTTAGAACAGAGATGGTTAAAAGGAGATTTGACAAAGGTGTTCAAAATAATCAATGATTTTTATTGGGCAAAGAAGGTGAACTGCTTCCAATACAGAAGAGTCAGTAACTAGAAGACACAGATTTTAGGTGATTGGCGAGGGGACAGAGGTGACATGAGGAAACATTTTTTTATGCAGTGGAGTTGTTGTGACCTGGAATGCGTTGCCTGTAGGGCGTTGGAAGCTGATTCAATAGTAACATTCCAAAGAGAATTGGTAAGGGACAAATATACAGGTTTATGGGGAAGCAGTGGGGTTAATGGGATAGCTTTGCCAAAGAGAAATGTCTGGCAGAACCTGATTGGCACATTTAATAGAGTTTCTGTTTACTGCTAATATCATCTGGGAGAAAGTAAGACATAATTAAAATTTCAATTTTAAATTCGGTCTCTATGTTTCCATGGGAGTCGGAGATAGGGTCCATAGAGTCAGCAATACCTCTGGCTAAAGGCAATAACTTTGGGAGAGAATAACTGGCCTTAGTCTGGTGTGTGTGTGAATCCTGATGTATCAACATTGTGTCATTGCATACATTAAGAGGAAAGCAGTGTTGTGGCTGTATTTGATGTAATGTCATATTTAGCCCTGGGTTTCTACGCATGAAGATTATGTTTAATTACACACTGTATAATTGACCCAAAGGGACTGTTGGAGCTTGTTATATATTGTGCCATGCAAATTGCTTGTCTCTGTCTTGCATCAAGAATGAGCAGATATGGGATTAAGCTGTTTGTTACAATCAGTAAATTGAGCTGGCTAACACATGATTAACACAGGCTATGTTCAAGGAGCAGTGAATTGTTGGAATGGACATAACTCCATGCAACATGTTAAACTATGAATCCCAGCGTAGACACTGATGAAATAGGAAGAGACAGAGACTCATTTGACCTGACCGATAAATGTAGGGTGGCCAATATTGAATCAGCTTCCCATTATACATCTCTCACTGTTGGCTTCAAGGTATGTAAAATCCAATAGTGCCTGTAATATGCTACTGCTAAAAGCCAAAATGACCTCCAGTCTGTCAGGGTACCATTTACCCAGCTGAATACAAGTGAATGATCGATCAAGCAACTCATACTCAGTGTTTTAGAGCTTATGAAACACCTAAACATGCTTGATAGAACTTGACTGTGCGATCATGTAAAATCGGTGATAGCAAGATGGTGGACAGCTTTATATCCCTCCTGACTTCAACTTTCATTGACTTCAACAGGCTGTTGACTCTCCGACAGCCCCGTTTCATTGCTGCATGGTGACTGAGCCCCTTGTATTTTCCATGTACCACCTAGTTTTTGTGAACTTAGAAACATAGGAAATGTAAAAAAGAGAAAAGGAAGACTTTCATTTGTACCGCGCTTTTCACCCCCACCGGACATCGCAAAGCACTTTACAGCCAATGCCGTACATTTGAAGAGCAGCTGCTGCTGTAATGGAGAAAGCCATAGCTGCCAATTTACACACAGCAGGATCCCACAAACAGCAATGTGATAATGACCAGATCATCTGTTCTTCTGTGGTGTTGATTGAGGGATAAATATACGCCCCAACACCAGGGATAACTCCCCTGCTCTTGTTCAAAATAGAGCCATGGGAACTTATACATCCACCCAATTAGGTAGACGGAGCCTTGGTTTAACATTTTATCTGACAGTGCAGCAATCCCTCAGTACTACACTAACGTGTCAGCCTCGATTTTTGTGCTCAAGCCCAGAAGCTTACGAATCAGAGGTGAGTGTATTACACACTGATCCACCGCTGATACTAAGCAGAAGACCGTTCAGCCCATCCTCTCCATGCTGGTTGAAAAAAGCTAAAGATCCAAATCCCATATTCTAGCTCTTGATCTATAATCCTCTGTTTTAGGCACCTCAAGTGCACATTCAAGTATTTTTTAAATGTGAAGAGTGTTTGAGAGTTCCGGACCCCCACCATCCTCTCGGTGAAAATACTCCTCAACTCCCCTCTAATCCTTCCACCAGCTACTTTAGATCTATGCGCCTGAGTTACTGACCTCTTTCTTAATGGAAATAAGTCCTTCTCATCCACTCTGTCGAGGCCCTTCACAATTTTACACAAATCTTCCATCAGCCTGCTCTGTTCCAAAGATAATGACCCCAGCCTATCTCATCTTTCCTCAAAACTAAAATTCATAATTTGCGAATGAAGAAGCACAATAGTGTCTGTGAAACTACAGCTGACTTTGAACTGTTTTATTAGTATCATCAGTGGCTCTTGCAACCCATCCCAGCTCTTTCTATCTTTCTCTCCCGCTATCAGTGGCCAGCTAAGAGCACCCAGTTTTTTTCCCACTTTGTCACCCTAACTGCTGTTGGTTATCTGGAGGGCCAGTGAACGTGGCATGAACAGTGCACAGTAGTGACGAAACATCATGACACCAGCGTGTGTGTGCACGCTACTATTTTCTCTGCAGTGGGTATACACTGTCCAAAATGTCACGGTCAGCCTGTGCAAGCATGGAATAGTGGGCTTTCAGTGCAGCCAATTTACAGGCAGGCCAGTTGCACAGTGGAAAGCTCAATGTGGAAGGTGCTGGGTGTAGCTCACGAGGCAGCACTCTTGCCTTTGAGTCAGGAGGTTGTGGGTTCAAGTCCTACTCAAGTATGTGATCTGAGAGTGTACTGTGCTGCCTTTTGGAGAATAAGATGTTAAACTGAAGCCCTGTCTGACCTTTCAAATGGACAAGATCTCATGACCCTATTTCAAAGGAAAGCAGTGCTGCCCTGACTAATTCCCTCAACCAATGTTACGTTACTGTTACATCGTCACGTTGCTGTATGCAAATTGCTATGGATTTTCTCCACATTACAACAGTCACTACCCTTGAAAAGTACTTAAACAAAAAACAAAAAATGCTGGAAAAGTGCAGCAGGTCTGACAGCATCTGTGGAGAGAAAGACAGAGTTAACATTTTGAGTCCGTATGACTCTTCTCCAGAGCCTTTATCTTGAAAAGTACTTAATTGGTTGTGAAGGGCGTTAAGAAACCAAGAAAGGCGCTATATAAATGCAAGTTTTTTTTTAAATTTAGAATGGTGTAGTTAGCTTATTCGACCAAAATCTGGGGCCAGTACAAAAGCAGCAACAGACTAGAGAAGCAGTGAGTACAGGAGCAGAAACTGTCAGACTATCGAGTACAGAAAGTGCAAGTGTTATTCAGTTGGTCTATTCTGTTGCTGCAATGCTGGTGATGTCACTCCATCTTTTATAACTTACTCCAACAGGTTAAGGCTGTTCCACTTTGACCGATTAATGAATTTGACAAAGTGTGAAAGAGAGAGAGTGTGTGTGTACATCACTAAAGACTGAACCCGACACAGAAACCACTCCAATTAGCAGCAGCTGCAGTCAAGTGTTCTAATATATAATGCATGTGCGTTTTGAAAATAAAAACAATGAGAGTAAAATCTTTCAAATCTTCTGTTTGACACCATGATATTTACTGAAGGGCAGAGAGGCATTTACTTGACAGTCTTAGCTTTTAGGAATGAGGGAACTAAATGCCACAAAACAGAACTATCAAGAAGAAAGTCACTTGACGTATGCAGGTTAAGAAGTTAGTCGATTCTTCTGTCAAAGGAGAATGTGTTTTGAATCCTCAACTTCCATCATTGACAGCTCTAAAGTTTCTCAATGTTCTCACTGTCAGTTTTTCCTTAGAGTAATCAACCCTTTGATTAACATTTCACTCTTGATGCGGCTTTAATGCCTACGCAGAATTTGAAGTGCATTACTTATCAGACTATGACCAGCAACACACAAAATGAGTGATCCTTTTCACTCTTTCTGGTGCAGTAGCAGTGCTGGAATGATTCTTCATGTGAGGAAACTCCCGGGGAAGCTGTTTGTGGCATCAGTGCACCTTTAAATAGCTTCTCCTGAGTGCCATGCTTCTGGGGATGTTTCGTGGTGTGTCCGTGGACTACCCTGGGCTTCATTTCCACAGGCCAGCCTGTTAGCTGTGGAGGAAAGTTTGCGGAATTTACACCTCTGTTGCACAAGGCCTATATTTCACCTGTTTGTATGAGCTGCACGCCAGCATCTACTGAGCTGATAGTGCCAGGAGTGAGGAGTTCCTGGCAGAGAAGAGCCTGCAGCTCTGAAGATTTGGGAAATGGGGTTTAAATTGTGTTAATTTTGTTGCTGCATTCTGTCTAAACAGACTGAACAGCTTTCGCCTTTACTGTCCCAGACATATCCTCGGCATCTATTGGCAGGACAAGGTCACCAACTCAGAGGTCCCGTAGCATGATAATTCCATCAGTATGCACTCATTGCCAAGCCAATGATGTCTGTACTGGCTTGGCTATATTCATAGGGTGGATGATGGCCGTATACCTAAAGACCTTCTGTACAATGAACTAGTCACTGGGTCACAATCTCCTGGGCATTCATTCCTCCGCTACAAGGACCCTTGCAAGTGAGACATGAAGATGGCAGATATTAACACTGACAACTGGGAGACAGTCACTGATGGCCACGACTTCTGGGGGATGACTGTAATAACTTGATGTAACGGACAGGTTTCTTACTTGAAACAGGTAACTTTATTGCAGAGCTCTTTTAGAAGCTACATGCCTGAACCAGGTCCATGACTGGAAAGATCCACCCCCTCCTAGTAACCCCCTGGTACCTAAAAATGGACCTAAATAGTCTATATGTCGTCTAACCCAGGGTCAACCAGGCCACTCCCACGGATGCAGTGGAGCCGGAACGGGCAACTTCTGTTGTTGCTGACACTGGAGACAGTGCTTGACCATGCTTTCAATGTCACTGTCAATGTCCGGCCACCAGACATAGCTTCGCACAAGCATTTCCATCTTCGCTATGCCTGGATGCGCATTGTGAAGCTCTGTCAAGAGTGGTTCTCTTCCTTGCGAAGGGCTGACAACTCTTGATCCCCACAACAAGATTCCATCTTGACAACTTAACTCTGTGTTTCAGGCATGGAATGGACTTATCTCTTCAGACACTGGTGAATTCAACCATCCTTGCAATACATGGTCTCGGACTTCTAACAAAATTGGATCTCTGTTTGTTCAATTCTTTATTTGCTTTGCACAGACAGGGTCCAAGAAATTTAGTACAAGCACAACTTCTTGTGGCATTGGAACATGTACAATGCTACCTGGTAACGGAAGACGACTGAGTGCGTCTGCATTTGCAATATGCACACCAGGATGGTACATAAAGGTATAGTTATACACAGATAATATCAAAGCTCAACATTGAATTCTTGCCGAGGCTATTGGCGGAATTGCTTTATCCTCACTGAATAAACCCATTAATGGTTTTTGGTCCGACACTATGGTGAAATGTCACCCATGCAGATATTGGTGGAATTACTTCACTTCAAATATTACTGATAAACCTTCCTTTTCTAGTCATGAATAACCCTTCTCGGCTGCAGAGTGTGTTCTGGAGACATAGCCAATTGGCCTTTTGGAGCCATCTTCCATCCTGTGTGACAACACAGCTCCCACACCAAAAGGAGACACATCACAGGTTAATGTCAATTCTTTTGATGGGTCATATGGCAGTAATGGCACTCTGCTTCCTTGAATCTACAGGTGTCCGGTATGTAGTTGCCCCCATATCTGTAACAGATTAACTTCGGAGTCGCTGCTGAAATGCTTCCACTAGGCCTTTTCGTTTAGCGAGCAGCAGAGATTGTCTCTCGCTTTGCTGCTGCCTCTCTGGTTTTCGCGCCATGCCCGGTGGTAGGTTCCCGCTCCAACTGAAGAACGGTGCCATGTTGCACACTCTGTGAAGCCTGCGAGTCCCTCGCAGCACTCTCCATTGCTAGCGCTGTCTCCATGGCAGCTTCAAATCAATGTTAACTTCTGCGAGGAAACAACGCTGAATGGCGTCACCGTGAGCGCCACAAACCAACCGGTCCCACAACATGTCACTGAGTGTATCTCCGAAGTTGCAGCGCTCAGTCAACTGCTTCAACTTCACTATACAAGTTGCGATGGATTCTCCCCGGTCCCTTACTCTGGAGTTAAACTTAATCTCTGCAATATTACCAATGGCTTCGGTTGAAAATTCGTCTTCATGAGGTCTACCAATTCATTAAAAGATTTAGAATTGGGCGCATTCGGGGCTGTCAGACTATGGATGAGGTTGTATGTCTTGCTACCACAGACACTTAAAAGAATTGCTTTCTGCTTTTCCTCCACGGTTATTTCATTCGCCACAAAGCAAAAACTTAGGCGCTCTACGTACTGGCTCCAATCTTCTGTCGACGAGTTGTAAGGGTTGATTCTGCCGAAGAGTGGTATGACTGGTGAGTATACTTTTCTTCCTTTCCTTAAGAACCAGAGTACTCACATTCACTAGGCGAGGTGCAGCGTCAGATCTATTTTACCCTCATCGCCAAATGTAATGACTTGACGTACTGGAGAGGTTTCTTACTTGAAACAGATAACTTTATTACAGAGCTGGTTTAGAAGCTACATGCTTGAACCAGGTCCACGACTACTAAACCCACCCGCACCTCCCCCCCTTCCCGGATTACCCGGGCTGAGGGCCCATTCATCAGAATAATCATGTGACTCACTAATAGGCAGTAGGAAAGGTTATACCTCCAATCATTACACTGACTGTTTGGAAGGTGAGCAGAAGTGAAAACCTCAGGCGGCTGAGAAGAAGGTCCAGAGAAAACAGAGGCCAGTGAATCATGTGTCTTCTCAGCCCCACTGTCTTCCCCCGCAGTGAATGTGGAGGAAAGACTGTCATGCCGGAGTGGGGCTCCTGACCTTTAACACAGAGTTGACCATCACGGCGCTAACCATCGTCTTACGAGACGGAAGGCTTCCAGACCCTGCGTTCTGCCTGCACTTGTTTCTGACTGTTTCTCAACAGTCAGACCGTCAGCGGGTTTTATCTCCCGAACCCCATTGCCAGGTGCTCTCTGGAGCGGGCATAGCATTGCCAATGGGCATTCTCTCCTGTGCCATTATAATATCAGACTGCAAAGCCACAGCATGGAGCAAAGCAGACAGGCAAGGGTTACTCCAAGAGACATCACAGCAGGTCTAATCACTGAGGTCTTCTCTCCAATGGGACAAAGTCTACCTTTCAATTTGAATTCAATAAAAATCTGGAATTAAAAGTCTAATGATGACCATGAAACCATTGCCGATTGTTGTAAAAACCCATCTGGTTCACTAATGTCCTTTAGGGAAGGAAATCAGCTGTCCTTACCTGGCCTGGCCTACATGTCACTCCAGACCCACAGCAAAGCGGTTGACTCTTAAATGCCCTCTGAACAAGGGCAACTAGGGATGGGCAATAAATGCTGGCCTAGCCAGCGACGCCCACATCCCGTAAATGAATAAAAAAAACTACAGCCTTACCTCCTGCCTCTACCTCCACCCACCCCATCACTTCCCATTCCCTCAAAGCACCTCACATCTATAATGTGACACCATTGCTTTGCTCCACTATTGGCAAGCCCTGCCTTCAACTGTGAAGACCCTCAGGTCTGGAATTCCCTCCCTAAATCTCTCTCCCTCTCTACCTTTCTCTCTTCCTTTAGGACGGTCCTTAAAACTTATCTCTTTGACCAAGCTTTTGGTCACCTGACCTAATATCTCCTTACATGGCTTGGTGTCAAATTTTGTTCGATAAACTGCAAGATTCTGAAGGGGCTTGTTATGTAGATGCTGAGAGGTTTGTTTCCCCTGGCTGTGGAATTTAGAAGGCAGTGGGGGGTAACAGTCTCAGGATGACCATTCAGGACTGAGATGAGGAGAAATTTCTTCACGCAAAGGGTTGCGAATCTGTGTAATTCTCTACGCCAGAATCATTGAATGTATTTAAGGCTGAAACAGACAGATCTTTGAGCTCTCAGGGAATCAAAGGAAATGATCGAGCAGGGAGATAACAGAGGGGAATTACAGCAGGAGATTGGCAGAGCTCCTGTTGTCACAATGCTTTTCCTCCTACAATTAGGTGTGGCTGTTGAATAGCATTCTAACTGTATACCTCGTGTTGGTGTGAGGAGGCAACCAGCAGATAATGGAGGGACGGGCCAGCAAACAAACAACCACGCTTATAAAAGGAGAAGATTTGGTAAGCAAAATAACATTACAAATAATGTCAGAAGGGAATTGGATAACTACTTGAAGGGAAAAATTTACATGGCCACGGGGAAAGAACAGGAGAGTTTGGCTAATTCGAAACATCTACAAAGAACCAAAATGGCTTGATGGGCCTAATGACCTCCTTTTGTGCTGCATCGTTCTATGATGCTAATACTTTCCTGCTCCTGCACATTAGGAAATACGTTTCAGCTCTATTTATTCTGATGATGTGCAATCTGTCACAATAAAACTCACTCTTGGGCAACAGTCTGAATTGGCCAGTATGAACGTGTTAATGTTTCATAGATTCCTCATCATAGGGAGGGAACAGCTTTTTGGTTGATGTGAGAGCCATTGGGACAAACCTTTGATGAGAAGGTTCTTCTTAATTCTTAATTATTCCCTAATTTTGAAATCATGTCCTCCTGTGCAGTGTCCTGGCTTCAGTTCAAACCACTTTCTTTCTACTTCTTTTGGCATCAGTAAATTAAATAATATCTCCTCCAGTTTTTCTTCTAAAGTGAATAATCTGAGTTCCTTAGCCTGACCTAATACATGTTTGGAAAGCAGCTTTGTGTTTTCCTGTGTTCTCTTTTTAATTTAAAGGAATACTTGCATTTATATAACACCTTTCACAACCTCAGGTTGCACCAAAGTGTTTTATGGCCAATGATGTGCTTTTTGAAGTGTGGTCACAGTTGTAGGATACACAGCAAACAATTTGCACGTGACAAGTCCAAAACAGCCATGTGATAGTGATCAGAAAATCCTTTCTTTGTTTAGCGATGTTGAAAAGATGGCACCTCTGACAATGCCACACTCCTGCACTGGGCTATTGGCCTGGATTATGTGTTCAAATCTCTGGAGTGGACCTTGATCCCATGGCTTTGTGAGCCACAGCTACTCTTCAATATCATACAATGTCAATATCATACAATATCATTCAATATCATGGAAGGGAAAGAGCAGTGTCCCCCTAACTTGTGCTCCCCATATTTTGTGCGTCAAAGTATTGTTGACTATTCTCTGGGTAACAGTCAAAAATGGTGTAGATGACCCGGAACCAGTAGAGGACCCCAAGATGTCTATGGCTATTAGGCTGAAAGCAAAATACTGCGGATGCTGGAAATCTGAAATAAAAATAGAAAATACTGGAAAACCTCAGCAAGTCTGACAGCATCTGTGGAGAGAGAAATAGGTTAATGTTTTGAGTCTGTATGACTCTTCTTCAGAGCCAGGCTGCCGCCGATTTCAGAACACCAAAATTGAGGCGTGCTTGAAAATTGCACCAGGTGGGTGTTGGCGACAAAATCAGCATGATTGCAAGAAGAAAATATTAATTCATTGCCACCACTTTCACATTGAAAAGTAGGCAAGTGAAAATCACCCTTGCTATCTCTGAGCCAGGTGTGGCCTGGGAAAGTTGCTGTGGGACAGGGTGAAGTTTTCTACAACAGTGAATGCTGTTGTAATATGTCTTTAAGGGATAACAGCATGACATCACTAGAAGGGAAATGTGTCATGTGATCCAGTTTTAGTTTCACTTTTGCTTTGAGCAGAACACACGCACACAGCTCTGATGCCTTCAAGCTTTATATCTATTTATAACTGCTCTCATATGCCTAATCTTAACAAATGAACCCACAGTGTGGGATTTGCCAAATCTCTTATGAGCAATTGGTGCCTTGTGCCTTGTATAGTAAATAAGTCCAAGGTATTATTTCATTATAATAACATGGCAAATGTTGGCAGATGAAGGATGTTCACCATCCCAACTCAACTATGAGGAACTATCACTTGGAAGAGGCACCAGCTTCAAATTGGGCGATAAGCAAAAACTATTCCCTAGCAAGAAGGAACACCTTTCAGGGAAGAAAGGGGGCAGAAAATTTAGTAAGAAAAATAAAATGATGTGGATAAATGTTAAGATTCAGTGCTTCTGATATAGAACTTCACATGACGGGAGCACACAGTTGGGATGTAAATGCAACCTTAGGTTACTTGGAGTTCATAGACTCATAGACGTTTACAGCACAGAAGAAGGCCATTCACCCATCGTGTCCATACTGGTCAACAAAGATCTGACTGCACTAATCCCAATTTCCAGTGCTTGGCCCATAGCCCCAGAGGCTATGGCAATGCAAGCGAATATCTAAATATTTCTTAAATGTTACGAGAGTTTCTGACTCAACCACCCTTTCAGGCGGTGAGTTCCAGACTCCCACCACCCTCTGGGTGAAAAAATTTCTCCTCAACTCCCCTCTTAGCCTTCTACCTCTTACCTTAAATCTATGCCCCCTGGTTATTGACCCCACTACTAGTGGAAAAAGTGCCTTCCTACCCACCCTATCTATGCCCCTCATAATCTTATACACCTCTATCAGGTCCGCTCTCAACCTTCGTCGCTCCAAGGAAAACCACCCTAACCTACCCAATCTTTCCTCACAGATCAGACCCTCCAACTCTGGCAGCATCCTGGTACATTTCCTCTGCACCTTCTCCAGTGCAATTACATCCTTCCTATAATGTGGTGACCAGAACTGCACACAGTACTCCAGTTGTGGCCTAACCAGCATTTTATACAATTCCAGCATAACCTCCCTGCTCTTGTATTCTATGCCTCGGTTAATAAAGGCAAGTATCCCATATGCCTTCTTAACCACCTTATCTACCTGCCCTGCTACCTTCAGGGATCTGTGGATATGCACACCGAGGTTCCTCTGATCTTCAGTACTTTCCAGGGTCCTACCATTCATAGTGTAATCCCTTGCCTTGTTAGCCCTCCCCAAGTGCAATACCTCACACTTTTCCAGGTTGAATTCCATTTGCCAGATAACCACAAAATGGAGTCGTCCGTGCAAAATGGAATCCAAAGCTTCCAATTGCATAGCTTCCCTCACAAAGCCCTCATATTCCTGAGCATGGTTTTCACTGACTGATTTCGCCATGGCTGGTGGAAAATGTGATTTATTTCTTTTAGATTTAATGACTGAAGTTAAATCTGATCAAGGATTAGGTTGAAGCCTGGACTTCACAACGAATGTTTTGGAAATACTCAACCATTTGACCATACTGGTGCTGCTGTTCGTGAGCTACGGGGATTCTAACATAGGGAAACTCATAGGGAAAGAAGCAGTTGCATTTAACTTGAGGCAGCAAACTATACACCTACAATTTATACCGTATTTACTAACATCACGAAGTTTCTTTGTGATTTCTCCCTGACTTTGGTAGTCCTGAAGCTGTAGGATGTGTGCCTCATTGCCGGGATTTACCATGCCCACTGGCATTGGGCGTTTGCGGACAATATGGCAAGAAGGCCAGAAATTGGTTTCACAACTTCGTGAAACCAGTTTGCGATCGTCTGCTCCCCCTGCCGATGGTGGGCCACGTTCTACGCCATCGGATATCAGGAACCTCATTGTAATATATCAGCGTATCATTAAAAGGCCAGCCTGCCAGACTCATCCCCACCCCAAACCCGCTGGATCATCCGACCATATCGGCGGGAAGACACGCTGGTGCAGAACACGTCTTGACAACTGTGAGGTGCAGGAGAAGGGACTTACTGCCAGGGCCTTGCTCACATCGCGGACATCCAAGGAGCAGAAGATGCTGGAGCCCCACACCAGTGGCACGCTGGAGGAACGTCTAAGGCATGCTGGGTAGATTCTCATGGACATGGCTCATTCACAAAGCAGCTCATGGAAGTTGGGAAGTCACCATTGATGCTCACAACGGATGATGGTCGAGGGGGTGGGAGAGGATGAGGTGTTGTGGGGGTGAGGTTGTGGGTAAGATTGAAGGTGTCTAGAGGGTGAGATTGGAAGGGGGGGAAGGAGGGGGTAATGGGGGAGAAGTTGGCAACTGGTGAGGAAGGTGTAAGGGAAGCGGTTCAGAGGTGGGGAAGGAGTGCAGAGAGGGGAAGGAATCCAGGGGAGGAGGGAGTGCGGAGAGGGGAGGGAATAAGAGTGGAGGAAGAAGTAGTAAGGGTGGAGGAAGGAGTCAGGAAGAGAGAAGTAAAGCTGGAGGAAGAAGTGAGGGAGTCAGGAAGGGTGAGGGACTAAGAAGGGGGAGTCTTGGGGGCTTGGGAGGACTAAGTGGGGGAGGGGTTCTGGGGGGAAGGGGTCTGGAGTGGAGATGGGATTCTGGGGGGGGGATGGGGTATAGAGGGGGGAGGGCTTCCTGCGGGGAAGAGGTCTGGGGTGGGGAATGAGTTCCAGGACGGAAGGGGTCTGGAGGAGGGAAGCGGTTCCAGGAAGGGAAGGGTCCAGAGGTGGGGGGGATGTCCAGGTGAACATTGAAGGGAGGGGCCTGATGGGTCCATGTCTGTCTCTCGGGGAGCAAACTGAGGGTGGGCATGGTACAAGGGAATGGTGAGAATAACCGAGGGCAGAGTAAGGCGGTAGGGTGAGGGTTTGATGGTAATGGTAGAAGGGATGGCGAGGGTGATTGGTGGGAACATGATGGAATACACAGACCCTGGGGGTGGGAAAGAGGAGGCCGGAGACCTGAATGTGGATGAGGGTGGGATTTTCGGGAAGGAAGGGAATATGCACGTTCATTTGGACATCCCTGAACGAAAAGGGTTGTGGCTGGAAGGTCACTGAGGGGAGGTGGAAGGTGATGCTGGGGGCGGGGGCACATGTGTTGGGGAAAGGAAATGGGTGACTGGGGGAGGTGAAAAGCACACAAAAAACTGAATCTAGGCCATACTGTCCAAATAGAAAGTGAAAGGCGAGATCAGGTGCTGCCTGGGGGTGGGATCATTGGGTGGGTGGAGATGCAGGCCAGCTCAGATGGGCAACCGAAAGTGAACCCCAGCAGGTAGCATTGAAAATGCTCAGGACATTGAGGTGTGTGTGTGTGATATGAGAAGGATCTGCGTGCGTGGGAGAGTGCTTGCACGAGGCTCCAAAATGCCCTGCCACACAAACACCTCTCCCTCCAGAGTCACTCGTTGGTCAGGTGGTCCTTCGGCAGTAACAGAAGACGAGGTTAAGGGGCTCGCAGGCAAAGAGGACTCGGAGGGAGAGGACAACCTCTGAGATTACTGAGTGGATAACCCAGGGGTGTTCAGCTGCTGCTCCTCCTCCCTTCGGGTGCCTGAGGGCCTCGGCCTGACTTGTTGAGGGGGAGGAGCACCTGGAGGGATGTTGAGGTGCCCATTTCCCTCTCCCGTTGCCACTGCAGGAACTCACTCATGGCTACCACGATGGAATGCAGGTCTGCGCGCATCTCCGTTCTGCTGGACTAGGGTCTCCACGGTGTCTGCCATTCTCCTATGGAGACCTCCATGCCAGCATATGTGGGTGCCACTTCATCGGAGAGCAGGTGGATGCACTCCTCTGATTTGTGTGTCACTCTGCTGAGGGCTTTCATCAGCTCTGTGTGATGTTCCCACCAGCAGGCCATCCTGACTCTCCACGATGAATTGGAAGGCCAAATCTAGAGGCTCGTCATCTGACTCGGACCTCACAGATGCCTCTTCCCCACCAGTCCTCCGAGTGCCGGGGAGCTCGCAAGAACCTGCCCCCTCCTGCTGCAGACACTTATCCGTGTGGTGACCACCATATTGTGAACCCGAACCTGCTCTTGATCTGGGTCTTATCGAGGTACGTGTCTCTGCGCTGGAGGGTGTGGGTAAGTGCTGTGACAGGTCTTCCAGGCTGCTTATTTCCAGCTTTTCAATGGAGGAGGTGTCCTCTTGGCTGGAGGTGAGGACGTGGATGGAGCTGAGGGACTGGCTGGCTGAGGGTGTCGGTCTCTTGGCAGAGCTCCCTGTGAACCAAAGTAGAGATAATTAGTGCATGGCAGCAGGGGCAAAAGCAGGAGAGAGAGCACTCACAGTTGCGCTGAGAGGGGGACGATGTGGTGCAGGATCCTCCCGAGGGTGTTCACCGCCGACCTCACCGTCACCACTGGCATGGTCCATGTCCTCACCAGTCGGCATGATGGCACGCTCCTCAAAGTGAGTGAGAGGTCTAATGTGGGCCACTCCACCCCTGGTCTGGGACCTCTCCCTGCTGATGTGAGCCAGCTTCTCCTGCCTGGAAACAGGTGGAGAGAGTGTGAGCAGGACACAGCGTGGAATGTTTGTGTGGTGAGCGATGCCACAGGCATGATGAGGAAGCAAGCTCGAGAGGGTCTGAACTTGAAGGAGATGTGAGGGTGTGTGTGAGAGTTAGTGATGTTGTCCCTTGAGGTGTGAGATCCCTGTGGATGTGTGATGGGTTTGTGAGTGTGTGAGTTAAGAGTGATGAGAAGAGTGAGCTACCTTGGTGGAATAGATGAGACCATTCACCCTGTAGTGGCACTGGGTGACTGTCCTGTTTTGCAGGGAATCGGCACTGCCCACCGCTGCCACCACCTCCCAAGCCAGATTGGTGCTGTTGCTGCCTGTCCTGCGGCCAGAGCGGGCGTAGAGGACATCACGGCGAGCCTCCACGGTGTCCAATAGGCGCTCGAGGGACACATCCTTGAACCTGGGGGCTGCAGTCTTTTTGCCTTTTGGGGCCTTGTCTTCTTTGCAGCAGTTCCTGGGCTGGAAGCTCTGAGAGGTCTGTGTGTGGCTGCACTTTAAATATGGTGACCGGCGTAATGAAGCGGCGAGGTGATGGCGTGGCGGGCGAACGAGAGCCCGCCCACCATGGAAATGACATGCTTCCCGGGAATGCACAATTAACCCGGCGCGTTTGGGCCGATATGGCGTGAAAAGCCACCATTGTGGCCAGTGGGTATCCACCCGCTACTGCACTTAGCGCAAATCTGGGACAATTCCGCCCATTTGTGTTCAACAGTTCATATTCAATTTATTGGGCTGGATGCAGGATTTGTCATATTCCTCATTATGCTGTATGGTTCCTGGGTCATTATGACTTGATTTCTTTGTTGACTGGCGATGGTATTAATCTGTCTATTGCTGGGGGCTTTATTTAACAGCTTGTGAATGATTGGGGCATTGTCTCTCAATTTATTTTCGCTCCTTCTGTCTGAAGTGTGCTTTGCTCCACAATTCTCTGTGGCAATGTCTGATGCAACAATAATCAGTGTAACAGTTTTCCTAAGTTGTTTTAAAAGTGTTGATAGCTGTACGAAGCAACCAAGGCTCCCTTGCTGTTTATCTGACTGTTTTTCGAGTTGATTTGTAAATGGAAATTAATGGTTAAAAGCCAAGAACTAGTTAGGGCCATTTTGTACTTAGCATGATCAGGAAAAAAAAGAGGGAGTTTAAGATTTGTAGAGATTAATTTATTTAAAATAGAGTATTTCACACAAACTCTGGAAAAGGCATTGATGTTTCTAATAGCCTATTACCAGAGAAAGAAATGATTGTGAATATGGTGCATGAAAGGTCATTAAACAGGGTAATGAGAAAAAGAAAAGACTTGCATTCTACAGCAGGGCTAATGCCTTGTTTATGCTACAGGATGCTGATATGACTTCTAATGTATTAGAGGGCATTGGTACATTATGGAGTGCAACCAACTGCATGCTGAACTTCCTGTGGCTTCCCTCCATGAGGTGATCTAACTAGCCAACAGTAAAGTGATGGTGTCATAAAGCCCAGGCAGGAGGGGTCTGCAAATGTAATGTCAATTCATGGCTGGTAGTTCTAAAGAAAGAGAACTGGTCCAAATTGGAATTCGCCTCTGTGTCAATAAGAGGCATTTCTAATTTCGAGATTCTAGCGAAAGGCATGAGGAGGAAAATCCTTGCAGGGCAAGGTGGCCTGCATGGATTCCCGATGTGAAAAGGGTTTGTAAGTTCTACGTCCCAGAAGGGAAAAAATGCAGTAAAATTTGTCCACACTGGTTTTGTGTACCATACAAAATGGGTCTCCCAGTATTACTGATTTTTACTGGGATTTGACAATTTTGAACTGGTTTTTCCTTCTGGGATGCAGATATTAACATTATAGAGATTGAGGTTCTTACAGAGAGTGAGAACGAGGCTTGTTCTGCCCTCTCCTGTTCCAGAAAACCCTACAACAATGGCAACCTGCATTTATATACCGCCTTCAACATGGAGCTTCTCAGGGGTGCACGGAGAAATGCATGCTGAGTCAACTGGAGGGAGAGGTTAGCAAAAGCTTGGCCATGAGGTTGGTGAAGATGATCTGGCTTTGTTAGGAAAGAAAGATTAGTGTTTATAGAGCACCTTCACAACCTCAGGGTGCCCCAACACGCTTTACAGGAAATTAAGTCAGTTTGAAATGTACTCACTGTTGTAGTGCAGGAAACGTGTTAGCCAATTTGTGCACAGCAAGGTGCCACAAACTACAATGTGAAAATGGCCAGATCATCTGTTTTAGGTGTCGATTGAGGGATAAACATTCTCCAGCACACCCCTGTCCTTTAAAATAACCCTGTGCGATCTTTTATGTCAGCCTGAGAGAGCAGGCAATTTAATGTCTCATCAGAAAGGTAGCACCTTTGAGAGTGCAGCACTCCCTCAGCACGGTGCTGGAGTGCTAGACTCAATTATGTGCTCAAGTCTCTGGAGTGCGACTTGAACCTTCTGACTCAGAAGCAAGAGAGAGGAGCGTCTTAAAGGAGAAGGAGGAGATGGAAAAGCAGAGGAGTTCAGAGATGGAATTGCAGAACATGAGACCAAAGCAGCTGAAGGTATTACCATCGATGATACAGTGGAAGGATGCATGATTGCAGAAGAGATGAGAATCAGGGGAACAGAGAATACATGGTGAAAGCGGTGGGAGAGGGGACACAGGGATTTCTTGGCTTTTAGATCCTTTAGTATCCCTTATTTGGGATATTTGTAGTTTTTTTCTTCCCCACTGCTTTAATTTTTGTTGACGGGACATTCTTTTTTGGAGGTCAGTGTAATTGCTGTCAACATTTAGACCAATTTGAACAAGTATATAGGAAGGAGTCCTGGTGAAGCCGAGATCGATGGGAGTAACCTCCAGTGGCTAGGGACATAACTCACTTGAAGGAAAGTGCTTATGCTGTTGGAGACCAATGAATACAGCCCCAGAATATTGCTGCAGGAGATCCTCAGTCCAATTGCTCTCAGTGATGTCAGCTGTAGTTCTGTGGTAGCAATCTCTCTTGCCTCTGGGACTCAAGGATTTGGGTTGAAGACCCACTCCAGAGCCCTGAGCATACAATCTAGCACAGTACTGAGAGAGTGCTGCCCTGTCAGAGGTGCCTTCTTTCAAATAAGACCTTAGGGTCTTACGGGAGAGCAGGCCTTGACTGTTCCCCCATGCAGACATAAAAGATCCCCTGCCACCATCTGGAAGAAGAGCAGGGTTATTCCTCCTAGTCTCCTGGCCAATATTTATCCCTCAAACAACATGTCTAAAAGAAATGCAGATTATTAGATTGTGAAATGTTCATAAACAAAGGGACTTGGGTGTCCTTGCACACCAATCACTGAAAGCAAGCATGCAGGTGCAGCAAGCAGTTAAGAAGGTAAATGGTATGGTGGCCTTCATTGTGAAAGGGCTTGAGTACAGGAGCAAGGATGTCTTACTGCAGCTGTACAGGGCCTTGGTGAGACCACACCTGGAGTATTGTGTGCAGTTTTGGTCTCCTTACCTAAGAAAGGATATACTTACCATAGAGGGAGTGCAGTGAAGGTTCACCAGACTGATTCCTGGGATGGCAGGATTGTCATACGAGGAGGGATTGGGCCAACTAGCCTGTATTCACTGGAGTTTAGAAGAATGAGAGCGGTTCTCATTGAAACGCATAAAATTCTGACAGGGCTGGACAGACTGGAGGCAGAGATGATGTTTCACATGGCTGGGGGTCTAGAACAATGGATCGCAGTCTCAGGATACGGGGCAGGCCATTTAGGACTGAGATGAGGAGAAACTTCTTCACTCAGAGGGTGGTGAACCTATTGTGGTAAAGTGGCGTGCCAAGATCATGGAGCTATGATTGTCAACACTTCCGGAGAAGTCTCCTGAGAGACTTGACTTGTAACTAGTTATTCATGTAAATAATTGGGATGTTGTGATGCTTGTCACTTGTGCTTTCAAGTAAAGGGGGAGGGGTGTGGTAAAGTGGAGTGCTATGAACCTTTAAGAGAATGTAGTTAGTTGACCATGTGACTGTATTGACCAATCGATACACAGTGCGGGCTTCTTGGGTAACTGTAAGTCTAGAGCTGGAGGTGATTGAAGAAGCACACATGGTGTTAGTGCTCTGTTCTTAGTCCCAATAAACCACCAGCGTTTGTTCAGTTAATCGGTCTCTCTGCCTATATTGTTTCAAGCACCAGCTAATGTGTTAATATCAAGGGCACAGCTAGCATTCACCGGACAAAGCAAACCTGATAACCAAAAACATAAAACTGGTGACGAGGATAAACTGGGTCCATTGACTCAATCAAGAAAGCCGCGGTGGGCCAGTTACGTTACTTCACCACTACCTTGAAAGCGGTTTGAAAGCGCAGTCTCCTTAGTCATCAAGTATGCCGCAGTTTGGGCAGCTTGAACCATTCGACCCTGTTTCCGTTGACTGGTCTCATTATGTCGAACGCCTAGCGTTCTTCTTTACCACTAACAACATCGCGGGGGAGGACAAGGAGAGGGCAATTCTTTTGTCCACATGCGGGAGCAAAATGGGCTGATCCGCAGCCTCACGTCACTTAACACCCCCGATACAAAGACTTTCAGCAAGTTACTTAACATTGTAAAAAAAACCAGCTGAAACCAAAGCCCTCAGTCACTACGCAGCGTTTTAAATTCAATCTGAGGAACGGGCTTCCAGGAGAGACAATCGCTGGCTACGTAGCCGCTTTAAAGGAATTAACAGAATATTTTGAGTTTGGAACTTCAATTAATGACATATTGAGAGACTGTTTGATATGTGGAATCGGGGATGACGCTATTCAAAAGTGATTGCTATCTGAAACTAATCTAGACTTCCGTAAGGCGTCAGAATTGGCAACGGCCATGGAGAGCGCTGTTAGAGACTCGGAGGCAATAAAAGATACACAAAATGGTGCCGTCCATCTTGTAGGGTGGGAGGGGCCAGTAAGAAAAGGTGCGAAAATGTCAGACTCCACAGCAAGGCAGGGAATGCCCACTATGTACAGACCACTGAAGAACAACAGTACTACAGTGAAAACCCACGACATTAATGAGAGACTTGCATCTGGGCAGCCTGCAGGCGATCGACAGTTCAGAAACATCGAATGCTTTCTCTGTCACCGCAGTGGTCACAGAACACGGCACTGTCAAGATCGGCTGAGGCAGCATTTTAAAAACAAAGGTAGAAATTGCAAAATCTGTCTCGTGGAAGAACCAGAGGAAGAAGAATCTGACATCTATTCATTATACAACCTGAAAGCAGGTAGAACTGAGCTAATGCAGGTAGTCATTAGAGTCAATGAACAACCCATCCAGATGGAGGTTGATACTGGGGCGTCAATGTCTGTCATAGGAGAACATATGTTCAGTTACTTGAATAAAGGAGTCCATCCTTTAAGTTTGGAACAATTGGACACTAAATTAAAAACATATACGGGCAAAGAAATAAGAGCGAAACAGATATGTCAAGTCCTGGTGCAGTCTGCAAATTTACCCCTTGTTGTAGTATCTGGGGCAGGCTCCAGTTTAATTGGTCAAAACTGGCTCAAAAAGATTAAATTGCAATGGGCCGAGATTTTTCGAATCAGAACGAGAAACTTACAGGAATTGTTTACAAAAGTACGCTTCCATTTTCAGTGACGAGCTACAAGCCAAAATCCAAGTAGACACTAATGTAACTCCCAGATTTATCAGAGCCAGACCAGTCCCTTGTGCTCTGCGGGACAAGGTCAAGTCCGAGATAAACAGACTGGAAAACTTGGGTATCTTGCAATTTTCTGAGTGGGCGGCACCCAAAGTACCAGTACTGAAGCCAGACCAAAGTGTTCGCTTATGCGGTGATTATAAGTTAACTGTAAACAGAGTGGCCAAACTTGATAGACACCCGATACCGAAGATGGACGAATTGTATTCTAAATTGGCAGGGGGCGTCACAGATTCAAAACTCGACATGAGGCACGCCTACCAGCAGGTAGAGTTGGAAGAAGGCTCTACAGAATTCGTGACCATCAATACACTTCGAGGATCGTATCAATATACTCAACTACCTTCTAGGGTCTCATCAGTGTGCGCTATCTTCCAGCGTACCATGGAAAATCTGCTTCAGGGACTGCCCCATGTTGTTGTTTGTCTGGATGATGTCTTAGTCACTGGACAAACTGACAAAGGACGCTTAGCTAATTTGGAGGAGGTGCTCAAATGCTTCTCACAAGCAGGGGTAGGCTTGAAGTGAGAAATGTGTCTTTTCCAAGCCTAAGAGGCAATTTACTTGGGTCACAAGGTCGACGCGAAGGGCTGGCATCCTGTGGAAGAAAAGGTCGAGGCTATTCGTGAGGCACCTGTGCCCAGAAACAGTACAGAACTAAAGGCCTTCTTAGGCATGATGAACTGCTATGGGTGATTTATCCCAAATCTATCAACTGCACTGGCTCCGTTATACTCATTGCTTAAGAAAAACCAGAAATGGATTTGGCAAGCTCCACACCAGGAGGCGTTTCTGAAGGTAAAGCAATTGTTAAAATCATCGCCCTATTGGTCCACTTTGACCCAAAGAAAGAATTGATTTTAATTTGCGATGCATCCCCTTATGGAGTAGGGGCTGTACTTTCACATCGGATGGTGGCTGGCTCTGATCGACCCATTGGTTACACATCTGGCACACTCAGTGCTGCAGAGCGATGATATTCTCAAGTTGAGAGGGAGGCTTGTCTGTTGTGTTTGGAAATTCCATCAATACCTCCACGGTCACCATTTTCACATTATATCCGACCACAAGCCTCTGCTGGGATTATTTGGAGAGGATAAGGCTATACCCCCCATCGCATCCACTGATATTGGCTGCTTCCGAATGCACTTTTATTCACCGATCGGGAAGCCAGTTCGCACATGCTGATGTGTTGAGCTGACTCCCCCTGCCAGATAACAACAGGAAGGTTCCAATTCCCCAGGAACTTGTCCTATTACTAAATTTTTTGGATTCCTCCCCTGACCAGGCCAAACAAATCCATGAATGGATGAGCCTAGATACACTTTTATCTCACATCCGGGATCAGGTCTTGAATGGATGGAGCCAAAGTCTGATGACATGAAGCCCTATTTCAATCGCAGATATGAGCTCACCTGCTAGGACAGCATAGTGCTCTGGGGAGCAAGGGTTATCGTGCCCCCGAGAGGGCGAAGGCCATTACTGGCCGAGTTACATAGCGCTCACCTTGGCATTAGCAGGATGAAGATGCTCGCGTGCAGCTACTTGTGGTGGCCAGGACTGGACGCAGACATCAAAACCTGAGTCAAAAGTTGTCTTCAATGCCAGCAGGTACAAAAGCTACCTCCCTTAGCTCCATCGCATCCCTACGAATGGCTGGGGCACCCATGGGTGCACCTCCACTTCTACTACGTGGGGCCCTTCTTGGGCACGATGTTCTTTTTACTAATAGGCGTCCACACCAAGTGGATGAATGTTTATGAGGTCCGGTCACCCATGTTTGCTGCCACCATAGACCGTTTGCGACAGAGTTTTGCAATGCACGGGTTACCGGAGGTGCTCGTGTCAGACAACGGGACTGCATTTACCAGCGGGGAGTTCCACAGGTTTACAACCCTCAATGGAATAACTCATTTCAAAACCTCACCTTACCACCCCGTCTCTAATGGTTTGGCTGAGCGGGCGGTCCAAACTTTTAGGTCCGGACTGAAAAAGCTGGACAGGGATTCAATCAGCACCAGATTGTCACCAAACGACACCACACATGACCACTGGTATTGCCTCTACTGAATTACTAATGAAGAGACGTCTCTGCCCCTGTTTAACTCTTATCAGGCCAAATTTAGGGGGGAGTGTGGAGAGAAGCCAAGAGGTCTAGAAGGCTAAACATGATGGCCATAACCATGAAAGAAATATCATGGTGGGGGACACAGTTCTCATGAAGAACTTTGGAGATGGGCCCAATTGGCTATTAGGTGAAGTGAGTGCCGTGACAGGACCTCTGTCCTATAGTGTGTCGGTAAACGGCCGAATAATTGGACGACACGTGGATCATCTCCAGAGAAGAGAGACAGTCCCACATGAGGAATGCCGTCATCATTTGAATTTGAGACTGCAGCGCATGTAGAAGAAATGTCACACGGTTTGGAAGTCTCGGTGTGGAGCTGAGAGGGTCGAAGACACAAACTTGCCCACTTCCACCGAAGGGCCTGGTGGACAGCTGAACCCTGAGAAGGGGGTCTCGGAAAAACCTGCTGAGGCTGCTGAGCTATGATGCTCAACACGTCCGAGGAAACCTCCTGAGAGACTTGACTTGTACATAGTTATTCATGTAAATAATTGGGATGTTGTGATGCCTGTCAATTGTACTTTCAAGTAAAGAGGGAGGGATGTGGTAAAGTGGAGTGCTATGTACCTTTAAGAGAATGTAGTTAGTTGACCATGTGACTGTATCGCCCAATCGCTACACAGCGCGGGCTTCTTGGGTAACTGTAAGTTGGGGGCGATTGAAGAAGCACACATGGTGTTAGTGCCCTGTTCTTAGTCCCAATAAACCACCAGTGTTTGTTCAATTAACACTGAACTCTGCCTATATTGTTTCAAGCACCAACTAATGTGTTAATATCAAGGGCGCAGCTAGAATTCACCAGACAAAGCAAACCTGATAACCAAAAACATAAAACCTGTGGAATTCTCTACCACAGAGGGCTGTGGAGCCAAGTAACTGAATACATTTAAGAAGGAAATTGATAGATTTCTAGATTCTAAAGGCATCAAGGGCTATGGGCAGAAAGTGGGAGTACGGCGTTGAGAACGAGGATCGGCCATGATCATATTGAATGGCGGAGCAGGCTCGAAGGGCCGAATGATCTACTCCTGCTCCTATTTTCTTTGTTTCTATTATCTGGTCATCTTTGTGGTGCATAAATTGGTTGCCGCGTTTTCTACATTACAACAGTGACTGCACTTCAGAAGGACATCACTGGCTGTAAAGCACTTTGGATGCCCCTAAGTCATGAAAGGCGCTATAGGAATGTAAGTCCTTCTTTTCCTTCTAGTCTCAACAGCTAACATTCAACGATACTCAAATGCTTGGAATTCATCGCCCAATCAAGAGGAAGTATAGCACTATGTTCATAAATAACAACCACATTATTGAAGATAACACTGTTATCTGCCCATTCATATTTGTTGAACACGGTAAGGTTTTGTTAGGGGTTGGTAGTTGGTATTGATGGGTGATATTTTATGGGGGCCCGTACGAGTAGGAAATGTAGCAGGAGGCTGAGTTAATTCGGCGAGAGGTGAAATTGTGGTTTCCCGACGGCGGGTTGAGATGCCGAGATTAAGTCAGTGGTGTGGCAGTGTCGGGTCAGGCTTCACGCAGTCCCAAGGCAGGCTCCGACTCAGAATGAATTTGTGTGCCGTGCATGTTCATTGTCTTCAAATTTTTGAAATTAAGTGCCACCTTCGAGATGAAGTCAGTGGGCGCACGGGAATCTCCTGGTGCCCGGTTCCCGTTTGTTTAAAGGTGGCCTGCGCCAGTCGGCTTTGTGCAGTTGTGTCTGAGGGCAGCGGGTTTCTTTGTTGAACTTTGCCACACAAGGGAGGGGAGCAGGAGAGCGGCAGCTCGGGACCGGCAAGGGTGAGTCAGGTCTGATTGGGGATGGCGGCGGGACAGTGATAGGTGGGTTGTGGGGGTTAGCGGAGTGGGTCAGGAGCATGGAGGAGTGGAAGAGGGATCCAAGGGAGGACAGAGGGTGACGTTAGAGACACACGGAGGAGTGAATTGGGAAGGGCCTGGTGTCCTTGGTATGATGAGAGGGAGGGGGGTGTGGAATGACAGTAAATGATAAGGTAGAGAGTGATGTGGGGAGAAGTTTGGGGAGGGGGTGGGTGCGAGGGTCACGATCTGTTGAACCAAAAATATAATGAGATTACTGAGGTAATGGAGTTTGGCAGGATATTTGTGGCCTGTTTGCCCAGGAGGCTCTTTTATAGCCTGCCCGTACCTGCCGCATTGCCAGATGATGGCGGGTTTCACCATTAAGGAGCTTCCCGAGCCGTGCGATTGCACGTGTCTCCCATGCCCACTGACGGCACTTTAAATTTTAATTAGAATCGCGTGGGAGTTGGCTCCCGACACGAGAGCGGGAGTGCCGCCCGCTTCCGGTTCTACCGTCAGGAGCGGAGTGCCACAGGTAAAATACCGCCCAATGTGTTTAGAGCACTATAGGAAGCCTCTATGTCTTTTCCTTGCCGGCTCCCGAACTGTCATCCTGGTTTTACAGCAAAGCTCTTTCTCGGTCTCAGACTTTGGATTAAACACATGTTATGTGCAACATTTCTATAACAGACACAGATGGAGGTAATAAACTACATGGATACGAATCCTCGTCTTAACACTGCTATTCACCTGTCATTTTCAGTTTTGCTGTTGTTGTTCAATAATACAACTGAGATTTTACCCATAATAGCGACAAATTATCCCTTTGGATCCAGTCAATGAGATTGTTAGCACTGTAGTAACTGGTGGCTTTCTGCTTGTGTTATCTTTATTTTAGTCATATTACACAGAAGTTTAACTCCCCAAAATTACTCTCACATCAGGAGTACAAGATATATAATGTACCCTATAAATTCATCATGTTTTGCTTTTTGTGTGAATGGTGCAGGGTTGAATCTACAGTCCACACACCTCAATCACTTTTCAATCGCTAATAAAGCACTTTTCCACCACACATTAACTTCTTGGGATAACTGACCTTCTACGCGGTCTGCCAACTCCAGAACTTAAGCTCTGGCCCCTATTTTAACTGGGAGGGGGCCAGGTTTCGGTTGATGAGTTTTGATATCTGTTCTTGCAGGTTCACCATCATTTATTCCCTTGTGTTTATGAACAGTGGAATGATCAAGAACACTTTACTGAGACGTGGTACAATTGCAACCCAGCAAACTAGTCCCTTTCCATAAAACAAATAAGTAAATTGAAATAATTCTCCCTTGCCAGTTTCATCAATTTCAAGTGCCCCTCAAAGCAGGTTTAAAATAATAGAGACAAAACTCTGCCTTTATGCTAAGTGAAAATCCAAGTTTAACAATTGCTAACCCCAAGCTCACTGACCATGTGTCTGTAAAGGCTACAGCGTTTGTATGTGCCACAGAATTTAATTTAGGATCCCGAGCCATGTATCACTTAATGGGATATTGGGTGAAGATGCGCTCCAGGTTGTAAGGGACAGGAAGCCCAATGATGCTGAGCCCAGAAAATGTTTCGAGTAAAACATCCCCAAAATGGAACACTTACATAACATTGCAATGCAGCACCAATTGAAGGTGAAGTCTGTTCCTTTTCAGTTTTTGTAGGTGGCGTTTATACCCCTTATCCTTTTTCCCCCTCCCCACCTCGGTAAGCTTTTCCCTCTTCCCCACATCTCTCCATTCTTATGATCCTCGGCTCTTGTGCTCCCCTTCCCCCTTCACCCAGTGGTGGCCGTGCCTTCAGCCTGAAGGCCTGGCATTCTTCCTTAAACCCCTCCGCCCCCACCTCCGTTAAAACACATGTTGACCAGGTTTTTGGTCACCGCTCTGATATGCCCCTTTCTTTGGCCCGCTGTCTATTCTTGTCTGATTACACCTCTGTGTAGTGCCATGCCGTACTTTTGTATGATCAAGGTGTTTTGTAAGTGCCTGTTTTTGGTGCGTTGTTGCTGGAAGAACAGAATAGCAGCACGGCCAATGACCCTAAGTAACCCTGCATCTCATACCAATCCGTGGTACTCTCACCAATTCTGTCAAGTGCTGTCAACTGCAACCGCGCAGATCCTACAGAATGGAGATAGTGACATTAAAGAGCAGCAGAAATCAAGCTACACAGCAGAGGAGGAGGAGTGGCAGATAAGAAGCAGGCACTTGGTACCCAGGCCGCTGGCATGGAGCCTCCTTTTAGTTCAATGCCTTTGATTCTGACCTCATGGGGCCTGATTGTAGTAAAAAAAAATCCCTAGCTCAGAATCATCTACAGGCATCACTCGAGTCCATGCAAAATGACATTCAAGGTTAGGCTTGGAGTGTGGGAAAGAATATTCCTGAACTGCACAGAGATTGATGAGCGTTTGTCAGTCTAACCTGGAATGCATGGTGGCTACAGTGAAACCCTCATTCATTCATAGCCTAAAGCCCAGTTACAATGGGCTGAGCATTAATTCCCATAAACAGCCGAGTTGGATTCATGTCAAAAGCTGAACTGCAAAAAAATCTTAAACAGGAGCCCAACTCATCTCAAACCGACCCACTTCCAGTTTTAACAAAAGTGGAATGAAGGGCAGACAGCCAATCTGCTCAAGAGAAGTGAATTGGTCACTTACACGATGAATGTTAAATATGAAGGCCGCAAGACTTCATTTCCATAACCAGTGTACTTTAACCCATTTCAGCCGGGTTTCGAAAGCCTTGGGAAACCCGGCAGCTAAAAGGAGGCGAGAAGGGCTGATTCCATGAGGTAAGTACCTTTACAACACAGCTTATGGGCCAGGAGGAGCAGGAATGTTTCCTCAGCATGTTCCAAAGCGCCTTACTGCCAATGAAAGTACTTTTGAATTGTAGTCACTGTTGTTATTTAGGAGGCGCCAAAGGTTATGAATTACATGGTACACCCAACAAAACACAAAGAGGAAACTTTAATAAAAGAGAAAAGAGTAATTTGAGATAAAAACAGAAAATGCTGGAAATACTCAGCAGGTCTGGCAGCATCTGTGGAGAGTTAAAGTTTCAGGCCGGTGACCTTTCATCAAACCTGGGTGTGATGAGTAATGTGACAATAATATTTAAGCCAGTCAGGGAGATGCTGGAGCTCTTGGTCAGGAAAGAACAAAATGAAAGGTGTATGATCAGGCGGAAGGCAGAGAGAGGGTGATAGTGAAAGACAAAAAGAGATGGTAATGGGGAAAGTCAAGAAGCAAAAGATGTCCCCAGAGGAGGTATAAATGGGAAAGCGGAACCACACCAATAGTTGCTGTCCAAAAACAATGGGGACAGAAGTTATCATCTGAAATTGTTGAACTCAATGTTGAGTCCAGGAGGTTGGTAAAGTGCTTAATTGAAAGATGGGAATGCTGTTCCTCGAACATCTGTTTCAATCACCTCCACTTTCTTACAATGTTCATTTCATTGAATTATTCTTATTTAGTAAGTAGTGAGAATTATGTGAGCAAATGTTTTCTTTAATCAGTGCTCCCATTGCAGAATACCTATTAATAAGCGTATAATGTCATATATTTGCCTAGCTGTGTTCCGGGGCTGTACAAGAGAAAGACTGTATTGTGAGAATGTAGGTCTGCTTTCCACCCTGTTCCACTGTATCGTTTATTTTAGGCTGCCCTTGATCTAGAAAACCAAATTAATTTTGGAAAATGCTCCGACATGACTCTCAGCAAGTGGAATGCAGTGTTTGGAGGTGATGTAGCTAAAGTTTCTAGTCCAGTAGAAGACACTGAGGGGGTTTGTGATTAATGCTGATGTGTTCTTGCTCTATCACTTCACAGAGAAGAGGGTTAGCTTTGTTAAGCCAGTACCTGCAGAGTAACTCCACTTTATTTTCCGTGGGTATATCAGAACCTGTCAGCGGACAGGGATAAAGGGCTCCTCTGAGAAAACGGAGCAAAAATAATTGAAGAAATTGCACAGCCAAAATAACAATGGCCTGCGGTGCTGGGATAACACTCAGGTCAGTATTAACATACTGTAGAGGGCAGTGAAGTGCCATATGAGTCTGGAAGGTTGTAAAAGTTGCTCCACAGACATACTCCCCTTTGAAGAAATCGCTGCTCTCCGTTAACATGAATCTCAAACATGAAGAGCAATACTTAAAACATGGCAGTGGGGAAATTAAGAGGCGATTCTGGGACGCTATCTGGTCACTACACATTGTTTCAGAGCCCGAGGCACAGTTAGCTTCCTTTGCAGCGATCGCAATCCACTCCTTGAATAATTCCTCACCTAATAATACCTCGAAAGGATTCATCACGTCAGGGGGAAATGAAAGAAGGTTGAAGCAGCGAGCAGCAAGTGAAGCTTGAATGAAGAAAGAAAAAAATACTTACCAAAGGAATCAACTTCATTGGCTGGCATTTATGAGGGAAAATACAGCAGATGTTGATGAATGCGTGCGGGAAAGCCTGTAAATAACAAAGCTGTGTTGATCGGGAAAATAAACACAAGTGCATCCCTTGCTGAGGCCTGACAATTAATTTCTTTAAGGCGATGTTAATATTTGGATAATCATTTCACAGGATGACTAATCCCAATTTAGTTGTTACTTTAATGACTAAATATAGAACAAACTTCCCTCCGTTCTCAGAATGTTTGAACACTGTGTTTTAGCGAAAGTACTTACTGTGGAAATCTAATTCAAATCCAGCTCATTAAAATTTCATGATTCTTACCCCAGGGGTAGTCATGCTATTTAAAAAAAATGACTCAGAGCTTCAGATCCTTTACACAGCAAAATTTTGCCTCAGGCCTCTAAAAATTCAGTTGAGTCAGGCCTGATTAATTATTAAGACTGTTTACTATCAGCTAGTTTATGAAGATAGGTACAAAAGAAACACTTGGGTGGAAACTCTTTTTGGGCAGTAATGTAAAACGAATAGTGCTGTACATTCTGCTGGTGGTATTTAGGGTTGCCAACCGTGATTAACTGGAGGCTTCATCACATGACTTGCCCCCACGCTCCAGCCATTAGTCGGCCATCCTTGTGACGCACTGCCTTCCTACGCCAACTGGAAAGCAAAAAGACTTAATTGGACGATGCTTGA
This sequence comes from Cetorhinus maximus, assembly GCF_964194155.1. Lineage (NCBI taxonomy): Eukaryota > Metazoa > Chordata > Chondrichthyes > Lamniformes > Cetorhinidae > Cetorhinus > Cetorhinus maximus. The sequence continues at coordinate 95,997,419 of NC_135893.1, forward strand.
CTGTCAGCCAGACATCGTTTTTTTTTTCCCCCCACTTTTAATATTTTCATATCTGGTGAAGAGAAACGTTCAAAGAACATGACAAAAAAAAACACACAACCTTTTTAAAGGACCCTATGATTTTTCTCCAGGGTGGCACACAGCAGCGTCCTGGGGATTGATCTTCAATTCCTGGAGACTCCAGGCCAATCCTGGAGGGTTGGCAACCCTAACGGCATTCAGTTCCATTCCTGTCAACGGAAGTCTGATATGTTCGAGGTGCATTTTGACCCCATTGGGTACAATAGCGCAGTAAATGCCAGGCAAGGAAGATTAACAGCAGATCGCAAAGTGTCCTCCTGCATGTGTCTCAAAGTTATAGTGCCATGGTACACTGTAAAGTTGGCACGGGATATGCCAACCATGGTAATAGGTCGGGAGAATGAGCAGTGTTGTTGATGATTAATGAGGAGCACTAACCCTATTGATATTGGGGTAATGAAGACCATGAGGACAACAATACTCAGTCTAGTTTTCTCTTTGGTACTACCAAGTGCTACCATTTTTTACTGAACTTCTCCATTGGTTCACAAATCTCTGAACTGAATTGTCAGTCTGAATAATTTTGCTCTACACATTAATGAAGAGGAATCAAGGAAAAAGAGAGAAATAATTGCTTCATTTCATTCTGGCCATTGAGGTTTGAAACATGTTGTTGCATCACACACAACAGTAACTAATTGTTGTGGCAGCGATGGGGTTTGCAAGGGAAAAGAATACATGAATTTATCGGTCGATTAAACTCTAAGATGTGAAGTGTATTTGGAACCTGCAGTTTAATTCCACACAGTTTCATGGGACAAACTCTTCCTTTTCTGCTGGCAATGAGGGTCCAGTCAGTGATTCATTTGGACAGTCTTCCTTTTCCCTCCAATTTTTTTACCCTTCTTCACCTCTGGCAGAATGGACCCCATCTTCCTTGCTGGGACGTCAGTCAGCTTCCATTGCCTTACCCACAATTAAATGGCCCTTATTCATGTTTGAGCCTTGAACCTGAGTGACAGGAGGCCATCCGACTGGGGGGGCATCACAGTCATTCCGGATCCTGTCCTGACCTGACGTGGTTTGATAGCAATCAGGACAGAGAGTCCTGGACAATCTTTCCTTTCTTTACCCAGGAGAAGAGCAGCCAGTTGTTCTCTAGCCCACATTAGTACTGTAATCTGTTGAGATCGGCCAGCGCGTGCCTCTTCACGCCCCCCCCCACCCAACCCAACAGGAGCACACTACAACAAACAACCACGACAACTTGGATTTGCACAGCACAGGAATTTTCTGGCCCTGTTGGTGGGTGCCAGGCATCATTGCTGGGGGGGATGCGGGGGGAACAATATTGCGAGAGGGCTGGAAATTGGTTTCACGCTGTCGTGAAACCAGTTTACAATCGTCCGCTCCAACCATCAATGGGGGGCCAAGTTGCCCATCGCCGCACATCAGGAACCTCATTTCAATACTGCAGCATCTAATTATAAGCTCTGCTCAGTGGAATCATCTCCCCCACCCCACGTCAAATTTACCGCCCAGGTCGGTGTGACTTCAGAACGGCGGCTTCACAACTGCCTTTAAAAGGTGTGCACCTGGCGACCTGAACTTTGCGGGGAACTCGGAGGTGAGCGCACACAACCTTCCCCAGCGCTTGGGAGCATCGCCCATAGGACATCAAGGATGAGGTGCTGCGCATTCATGGGGGCGCACGGGGAAGGCGCTTTTTCCTACCTGGCTTTCAGTGCGGTGCCAGGGCAAGGGCACCAGTGTGGGTCAGGCTGGGGGCCGGGTTTGGGGGGGGTGGGGGGAGGGGGGGAGGCGGGGGGGGGGGGTGGGGGGAGGGGGGGAAGGCAGCACATACTGAAGGAAATACTCAAGCACATGATGGGGGGTTGGTGTTGGGGATGAGGGAAGTGGGCACACACTTGGAAAATCTTGTTAAAAGTGAGCATTCTTCCGCAGCTGAGACTGTTCAGCAGCAGCTCCATTGACAGGCTTGGAGTCGGGCCCCTGAAGCTTTTCTCACTCAAGCAATACAAAAGCAGGAAAGTGCCACCAGATGTTCCAGACGTTTTCACCCCTCAGACAGAGACTGCAAATTAATGTGCGTTTTAGGGGGCAGCAGAGCAATTGAACGACTGGGCAAGTTGTAGAATCCCCTTGTGAAAGGGGGACATGGTGTAGTCACTGGTGGAGGCGATCACAGCCCCTTGCAAAGTCTTTATTAAGGTTTGGACCAGTATCTCTCATGGTTCAAGCTAACAGAGCAGCCTTGCAGTGCGGGTTAGGAGAATGCCTGTGCCTGAGCTGAGAGCACAGCATGCAGGCCAGTGGGTGAAGCTGCCGCCAATCGGTCAAGTGGAGTTGGGGATGGTGGGTGGGGTTTTGGACAGCAATGAGTGCACTACACACTGGTCATCCAAGTGGTGGCCAGCACTTTCCTGTATTCATGAAGAGAGAGGGCCTTAGTACACCCATGCTAACCCGCGCATCTCTCTCTTTGATCCTGCAGGGGGAGAACAACAGGATCATGGCGCCTGGTGATTTAGCGGCGTGCCTCATGGCTTACGGAGAGCAGAGAAGAAGAAGAGAGTGGTGGAGGCGCCTGTCTCAGTAAGGGGAGGAGCACCTCCTCAAGATGAAGAGGCTGCAGGGCCTGCTGTGCACGCAGCTGAAGATCCACAGTGAGCCGTCACTCGTAGGCACCTCGCAAGACCCCACTGTGGATCAGACAGTGCGATGTGCTCACCAGATTGTGACCCCGAGGCTACACTAGAACTAGGTCCCACCGAGGTGTGTGTCTCTGCTCTGTGGGTGGGCGCTGTGATAGGACTTCAAATAAGGTATCATCAGATTCTTCTTCCACAGTGCCTTCGGGGCTTGAGTCGAGGACCTGGATCGGGGACCCCTTCGGCTGCTTCCCAGATGTGCCTGCGAAAGCAAGAAGAGATGATTAGTGCATGGCAGGGGACTGTGGAACAGGCACATCATTCACAGCATGGTTGTCTGATGGATGTTGCACTGCTGGATCCTCACTTGGTTGAGAACCACCGACCTCACCATCAGCACAGGAATGGTCCAGATCCTCACCGGCCAGCTGGATGACTCTATTTTCAATGTTTGTGAGGACCTTGATGTCAGACATTCCTCCACCAGTCTACAACCTCTCCCTTTTGTTCTGTGCCAGCTTGTCCTGTATGAATACAGATGGAGAGAGTGTAAGCAGGACGCCTACCAGGCCAGGTGAGAAAGGTGCTGGCATGTGTGGGTGGTGAGTGATGCCATGGATGGGATGAGGACATGGTCCGCAGGGCAGATGAAGGTGTGTGTGAAAGAGTGAATGGTGATGCCCCTTGAATTGGCAGTGAGTGAGGGCCCTGTGGGTGGGTGATGGGTTTGTCAGTGTGTGAGTTGAGAGTGATGAGAAGAGTGACTTACCCTGGCAGAACAGAGGAGATCATTCATCTTCTTGTGGCACTGGGTGGTTGTCCTCTTTTGCAGGGTGTTGGCGCTGATCACCACTGCCCCCACCTCCCATGCTGGATTGGTGACCTTGCTTGCTTGGCCTTCCCTCAGAATGGGGGTAGGGGACTTCACAGCGGGCCCCCATTGTGTCCAATAGGCATTCGAGGGAGGCGTTGTTAAATTTGGGGGCAGCATGTTTCCTCCCTTTGGCAGCCATGACTTTGCAGCAGCTTCCGATCCCTTAGAGAGAGCTGGCTCTGTGCAGGGGCGTGATTTAAATATGGCGCCTGGATTACTGAAGGCCTGAGGTGGCGACAGGACCGGCGAATCACAGGCCGCCCCGCCAGTGACACGGCGTTTTTCCTGGAAAGCATTATTGATGAGGTGGGATGGGCCGGGAATGGGACGATGCAGCGCGAAAACCCAGCATTGCGGCCTGCAGGTAAAATGACTCGGCTCATGCTCATTACCGCACTTAGTGCAAACCTGGGACGATTCCACCTGTAGTAAAATATTCCAAGGCCTTTCCCAGGAGTCTATTCAGACAAAAATTGACACCGAGCCAAAGAAAACAACGTTAGGGCAGGTGACGAAAAACTTGGTCAAAAAGCCTGGTTTTAAGCTGCAAGTTAAAGATGAAGAGAGTGGTATGGAGGGGAAGAGGTTTGGAGAGGGAATTCCAGAATTGAGGGCCTAGACTGTTGAAAGCAAGGCCGCCAGCAATAGGGAAAGAGGTAGAGGAGGCACAATCTAGCCAGCTACTCCTACTGAATCAACTAAATGAACACAGACTAATGAGTGAACCCTAGACTAACCAAGACCTCAGAGATTGTGCTCCTCAAGGTCCATTGGATGGAATACCACTGACTTATGTTGTGATGTGATGTGCATGTGCCATTAAAGGAATGTACCTTAAACTACTGTCAATCATTACATATCTCAAAAGGACATGATGTATTAGTCCCATGACTTATAGTGAGCCTGCAAGCTGCAAGGTAGAGATTAGATGTACTGCACTTAGCTCCCAGTGAACATTCTCTGTACTTAAGTCTTATCTTCAAATAAAGAACCTGCATTATTGTTTCACCAATAATCCTTGTGTATGATTGGTATGTTTTCACCAAAGAAGGAGAAGAACGTAGTAACTTAGTGTCGAGGTGTGTTTGCTTGTGACCCCTGTCAAAGGTCACAGGGTCAGGGCTGGTAAACACAGATTGCCTGGCTTCAATAGGCTGGGAGCACCTGGCTAAAATGACCAGGAAAATCTGGAGTAAGTGATCAGAGCTGGAGGCGAAGGATGTTTGGTGCCCGTTCCCCTTCTCCTAAGCCAGCCTCAAAAGAAATGTTTGGCTAATCTTATGGCCCATGTACAAAGGAGACCTGACTGATTTTTGTTTTTAAATGTGTTCTTTGGGGGCCTAAGACAGGATCATGGACTAAGTGGGGCCCAGGCCAGGATCGTGGTCTAAGTGGGGCCCAGGCCAGGATCGTGGTCTAAGTGGGGCCCAGGCCAGGATCAAGTTCCAAGTGGGGCCCAGGCCAGGATCGTGGTCTAAGTGGGGCCCAGGCCAGGATCGTGGCCTAAGTGGGGCCCAGGCCAGGATCGTGGTCTAATTGGGGCCCAGGCCAGGATCGTGGTCTAATTGGGGTCCAGGCCAAGATCGTGGTCTAATTGGGGCCCAGGCCAGGATCGTGGTCTAAGTGGGGCCCAGGCCAGGATCGTGGTCTAACTGGGGCCCAGGCCAGGATCGTGGTCTAATTGGGGCCCAGGCCAGGATCGTGGTCTAATTGGGGCCCAGGCCAGGATCGTGGTCTAAGTGGGGCCCAGGCCAGGATCAAGTTCTAAGTGGGGCCCAGGCCAGGATCGTGGTCTAAGTGGGGCCCAGGCCAGGATCAAGTTCTAAGTGGGGCCCACCAGTACCAGCTTCTCAGACATTACCAGACATAATAGTCCCATTTGTACCAGGGTCCTTTACTAGGCCAGGGGTGCTGCAGGGCTGATGTTTGGAGCCTCTGCCCAGGTGCCTTCCTCCTTTCCGTCGATGTCCATGTACAAACAGACAGAAGCTCCACAAGAGCAGCCGACCACCAAGCTCCAGCTTATTGTCTGGCTGTTCCAATGGGCACCCAGGAATCTACTAGAACAATTGCAGCTCTTAAAGCGCAGCATCTTTAGCTCGACACCGTTGGAAAACAGCCCTAATCCAGCTTCGGGTGGGCGCAAGATCTAAATGGGCATGTGCACTCGGACAGGTCACAGAGACAGGCTGGAGAAATGAAATACGGCATTTGGTTACGACAGGGAATGATCTCAGGCTCGTGGAAGTGGGGGTGGTGACAGGGGTTTTGGTGTTGGGGTGGGGGGAAAGCGGGGAACTAATCCAGGAGATGGCAACACCCGTCTTAAGAATGACTGAAATTATCACTGGGAAAAGACCAAAAAAACTCCTCTCCCAGTATCAAGATTCTGGGATTGAAAAGTAACAAAAAATGAACCAAAAAATATAAATCAAAAACAAAAATGGCTGGAAAAACTCAGCAGGAGTGACAGTATCCGTGGAAAGGAAGATAGAGTTAACGTTTCGAGTCCGTTTGACTCCTCAGAGCCATCTGAGTTATGTTGAGAATAATGGCGGCTGTTTACCACATTGAACTGTATGTGTTATATTAAAATGGAGATAACTGGATCATATGACTGTTTCACTGTGTTACAACAAGAGCCATTTGTGCATTTACTGGTCCAATGGGTTTTATTTAAGCAGCAATTTTGATTCATATGACATGAACCTACTATTATAGATCACGATTATTACTTACTAAATATGTAGAACATTATTCAATTCAGGAAGCAAGTGCTTTTTTAACAGGATATATGAGGATGAATAAATGAGCTTCTTTGGGCGATTGTGTTACTTCATTTTGACCCTGTGTTTTGGGTCAAAGTCCAATGGGGGATGGAACTTGGCAACTGAACTATTTTTAACTGTAATATTAAGAGTTGGCATTTGCTGTAGTTTGAGTTATAGCGACGTGTTTGAAACCCTGCCTTCAGCATGATCCAAAGCCTTTCCAGAACCAAGTTAAAATAGCTCTCATTTGCACTTAGGGGTGGCCGGTTAACAGGCGACCACCACAGTCGCTGTCCGATGGAAGATGGTTGAAGAAGGATGGTATCTCAGCAGCTTTGGCAGCGCCATCGCTAAGTGCTGAGGTGCCCTCGAAGGCTGTTGAGTATTTCTGTGGAAGCTGGGGACATGCAGGCAGGCCCCGGCATTTAGGGTGGCGGGGAGCGGGTGGGTCCTGGTGCCCCAGTGGTGACTAAAGCTATAGAACACGTTCTGTGGGCTGTGCAGTATCTGTTAGGGAAGACCCCCAGCGCCGGGAAACCGCTGGGAGGCTACCGGGCTTCATCTGTCAGCCTCCCCACCTGGCTGCAGACCCTCCTGATGTTGGCAAAATGTCTGCGGGGGGGGCAGAAAGTGGCCCTTAGTTGAGCCATGAAGCAGCTCGATGGGCTGCCCAGTGGGTGTACCATGGTGGTGGGAAGTCTAGACCTCCCGCCTCCCATTCCTTCCGCAAAAGACTGGAGAAATTCAGCTCCGGGCGTTGTAGATCGTGCTGTTGCTTCAATGAGCGATTTTTAAAATACTTTTCTTGACATTTGTGTCTTGTGTCTCTCATTCGAGATTGTTTCTTGTGAGGCACGAGTGGAAATCCAGCAGGAATCAATATCTTATTTGGATTTGTTTGGAATCATAGGGCAGATTTTTGCCCTTGGTTGGGAGGGCTCGGCGGGGCTGGTCAGGAGGCTGACTGCTGACCGTCGCCCGCGATCGGGGCCGGACCCTGATTCCACGCTGGCCAATTAAGGCCCACACAGCGTGAAACGCTGTGCGGGCAGGGGGAGAGGAGGGAGAGCGGGCTGGGGGAGGAGGGTGAATGGGGTGGGGGAGGAGGGTGAGCGGGGTGGGGGAGGAGGGTGAGCGGGGTGGGGGAGGAGGGTGAGAGGGGTGGGGGAGGAGGGTGAGCGGGGGTGGGGGAGGAGGGTGAGCGGGGTGGGGGAGGAGGGTGAGTGGGGTGGGGGAGGAGGGTGAGTGGGGTGGGGGAGGAGGGTGAGCGGGGTGGGGGAGGAGGGTGAACGGGGTGGGGGAGGAGGGTGAACGGGGTGGGGGAGGAGGGTGAGCGGGGTGGGGGAGGGGGGTGAACGGGGTGGGGGAGGAGAGTGAACGGGGTGGGGGAGGAGGGAGAACGGGGTGGGGGAGGAGGGTGAGTGGGGTGGGGGAGGAGGGTGAACGGGGTGGGGGAGGAGGGTGAACGGGGTGGGGGAGGAGGGTAAGCGGGGTGGGGGAGGAGAGTGAACGGGGTGGGGGAGGAGGGTGAACGGGGTGGGGGAGGGGAGTGAACGGGGTGGGGGAGGAGAGTGAACGGGGTGGGGGAGGAGGGTGAACGGGGTGGGGGAGGGGGGTGAACGGGGTGGGGGAGGAGGGTGAACGGGGTGGGGGAGGGGGGTGGGCGGAGCTGTGGGAGGAGGGTGAACGGGGTGGGGGAGGAGGGTGAACGGGGTGGGGGGGGAGGAGGGTGAACGGGGTGGGGGAGGGGGGTGAGCGGGGTGGGGGAGGGGGGTGAGCGGGGTGGGGGAGGAGGGTGAGCGGGCTGGGGGATGGGGGTGAGCGGGGTGGGGGATGGGGGTGAGCGGGGTGGGGGTGGAGGGTGAACGGGGTGGGGGAGGAGGGCGAGCGGGGTGGGGGAGGGGTTTGAGCGGGGTGGGGGAGGGGGGTGAGCGGGGTGGGGGAGGGGGGTGAGCGGGGCTGGGGGAGGGGGGTGAGCGGGGCTGGGGGAGGGGGGTGAGCGGGGCTGGGGGAGGGGGGTGAGCGGGGCTGGGGGAGGGGGGTGAGCGGGGAGGGGGAGGAGAGTGAACAGGGCGGGGGAGGAGGGTAAGTGGGCTCGGGATGGAGGGTGAAGGGTGAACGGGGAACTCCGCTGCCTCAGGGAGATGAAGAGTTTTAAAAAAAAAATAAAGATTTGAAAAATGTTCTAAAACACGTCCCCTCAGGAGTCGGGAGATGTCATAAATAAAATGTTTTATAAATTATTTTATTTTTATTTGATGTTGGAAGCCTCATCCCGCCTGTGGATGAGGTTTCCAAAAAATGCGAAGGCCGCTTGGCCTTTTCCCCTGCCCGCCATCCTTAAGGGCAGCAAATAATTTAAGTTAATTGATACTTCAATGGCCTTAATAGGCCTTGCAATTGTTGGTGGGCGGGCTGCCTGTTCCCGCACGCGCCCGCCCTCTGATCGAACTATCACGTGACTGTGTGTTGGCGTCGGGACGCTCGCCCGACATCATCGCGCATCATTTTGACACTCAAGCGGGTCTGGCGCGCGCCAGTCCGCCAAGCTGGAAATTCTGCCCACAGTGACCATGAGTTTGCAAAATGGTTTAAACTCATTTCATTAGCCTAAGGCTTCAAGCCAGGTTTTCCTGAGGCGGAACATAACTGATTTGGAATGTTGTAATTTTTGAATTATCATCATTGTCATTTTGGAGAATTTTTTAAATCATACTTCTTGCTGTGATGCATTACATTTACATATTACATAACCTTATCTGAATGCCCTTGTGCTTGAGGCACTGATGCTCAGAGCAACCAATGGGCGAGGGGAAGGGTTACCTGGATAAACACAGCTCATCTGGGTGTTTCTCTAAACTTTTTGCTTTCTTGAACCTGTTTTGGAGGATGTTTTGAAGGATGCAGCAGGAGCATTTTGCTCATGCAGTCTGGAACAGGCCTTCCTGTAGGCCAAGCCCTTTTTTACAGCACCTTCAAGTTCTTCTCTAAGTTACACACCATCCCATCTATCGCCATTCCCTCTGGTTGCTCGGTCAAAGCCTTGGCACTTCCTAGCTGCCCGTGTCGTGTTAACACCTTCAGCACATGAACCACAGTGGTTCAAGAAGGCAGCTCCCCACCACCACCTTCTCGAGGACAATTAGAGGTGGGCAGTAAATACTGGCCTTGCTAGTGACGCACATATCCCCAGGATGAATATGAAACATAACACTTAAGTAACGCCACACATCATTTAATCCACATCCGAGCTGTAATTAGAAGAGATTGAGTGAGGACAGATTACCAGAATGAGAAAAATTTAGTAGAAGGCTGAAGTCGCCAAGGATTAGGCGTTGCTCATTGTAGGGAATGAAATTTCAGGCAGCAAATCTCCAGTGAGGGTTGGGAGAGTGGGGTAGGCAGCACGAGATTTAAAGGAGACAAGCAAGGGATGGAAAATGGTGAGGTAAAGAAAGTAAGAGCTTGCTGTTGGGTAGCCTCAAGATGTCCCAAAGCACTTCACTGGTGAAGTATGCCTTTACGTGTTGTAAAGTAGGGAGGGTCAACAGAGAATTTGCGCACAGCAAGGTCCCGTGAACCGAAATCGGAGAAGAAGAGTTAAATTGGTCCAGGCTGGAGATATGGAGGAGATTTATGAGGATATTGCCAGCAATGGAGAATCTTAGCTATGAGGAAATATTGGATAGGCTGGGGTTGTTTTCTTTGGAATAGAGGAGGCTGAGGGAAGATTTAATTGAGGCGTATGAAATTATGAAGGGCCTAGACAGGGTGAATAGGAAGGGCCAATATCTGTTAGCAGAGAGGTCAATATCCAGGGAACACAGATTAAATGTAATTGGTAGAAAGATTAGAGGGGAATTGAGGAGAATGTTTTTCACCCAAAGGCTGGTGTCTGGACCTCACTGCCTGAAAGAGGCAGAAATCATCACCACATTAAAGAAACATTTGGATATGAAATGTTGTCACCCACAAGGTCACTTACTGACCAAGAGCTGGAAAGTGGGATTAGTTCTTTTTTGGCCATCACGTGTTTATAAAAAGTTTTTTCATTCACAGGACGTGGACGTCGCTGGCTAGGTCAACATTTACTGCCTCTCCTTAATTACCCTTGAGAAGGTGGTGGTGAGCTGCCTTCTTGAACCGCTTCAGTCCCATATGGTGTGGGTATACTCACAGTGCTGTTAGGGAGGGTGTTCCAGGATTTTGACCCAGTGACAGTGAAGGAACGGCGATATATTTCCAAGTCTGGATGATGTGTGGCTTGGATGGGAACTTGCAGGTGGTGGCGTTCCCATCTATCTGCTGCCCATATTCCTCTAGGTGGTCGAGGCTTGTGAATTTGGAAGGTGCTGTCAAAGGATAGGCCAAATGGCCTCCTCTGTACTGTTCTAAAATGGGCTTCTGATTTGCTTTGGAATAGTTTTGTGCTGGTGTAGATCAATCCATTTTAGTGATGTTAGTTGATGGATAAATGTTGGTCAAGATTCCAGGAAAAATCATCTACTCTTGTCCAGGTAGCACCATGGGACCTCTTACCTCTGCTTGAGAGGGCAGACGCGGGCTCAGTTTAACACCTCAGTACTGCACTGAAGTGTCTGCCTGGATTATTCACTCCAATTTCTCACAGAATTGTTATGGGTGCAGAAGGAGGCCATTCGGCCCATCGTGCCTGCACGAGCTCTCCGAATGAGCAACTCACCTAGTACCATTCCCCACTTACTCTCCTTAGCTCTACACATTCTTCCTTTTCAGATAACAGTCTATTTCTCTTTCGAAGGCTCCAATCGAACCTGCCTCCACCACAGTCTCAGGCAGTGCATTCCAATCCCTAACCACTCACTGCGTTAAAAAAAAAGTTTTGACACAGAGTTCCAAAGAAGAGTCATATTTGACTCGAAACATTAACTCTGTTCCTCTCTCCACAGATGTTGCCAGACCTGCTGAGTTTTTCCAGCATTTTCTGTTTTTACACATGCTTACACTGTGGCTCTGCAAAATCTCGCATTGGGATGCACACAGCTGAAAAAGCCAGCAATGTAATTTTGAAGCTGATAACACAGTTGTCACCTTCTTCGATCAGCGTGGACACTTAACGATCGGTTAATAGCTTAAAATTCCTCCCAAGCGACTATTGATGAAATTTTTCTGCAAAGCCATTGTCATTGCTTCCTTTTCAATTTGCAAGTGGTTCTGCTTTTCTGACCTAAATGGTCCAGGCCCTGTATAGAATAGGCTTCCTTCACCCAATTCTTTAATGGCTTGCGATATAAATCCATTGGGCACATAAAGAGATGATTCCTCAGTTAGAGACGCACATCCGACTTGATCATTATGTACTCACGCTGCTAGATATCAGCATTTCTTTCTGCTTCTTTACGTTTCATCAGTACAGTCCCAAGTCATACCCCTGGAATATAATATAATTCGTGGACTGGCTGAGAAACAGATATTTGCAATGAAAATATAATAGTGCTCCACTGATCCTAGAAACATTGCAACTCTGAAATATCTTCCTAATGCTTTCTTTGCAATTTAAAATATATTTTCTTCCCTGGCTGTGTGAATGTACTCATTAACCTATTCCATAATCATCGAACTGGATCATAATAAAATAAAAAATGAGCTTAATGTTCTTCATTGCTATTATCATTATCTGTAATGATTCAAGATGCTTCTAGTATCTCCTAAACATTATAATGTCTTACTACTTTGGCAATGTGGTTGACTTTTAGCTGCTCACTGAATTAGTTTTTGATCAACTACCCTAATATCTTCATATGTGACTCAGTATCAAGGTTTGTTGCTATTGCTCCTGCAAAGCTCGTGGGCTGTTTTGCTATGTTCAGAGTGGGCGGTGGGGTGGGGGGGTGGTGGGTATTATGAATGCAAGTTTTTTCTGCTGTTGCTGACCTACAAGCCACTCGTTGTCAAGGGAACAAGGGATGGGCAATAAATATCGACCTTGCCGGTGAAGCCCACAAGCCGGGAATGAATAGAATTTGGTGGGTGGCCTTTTATCACAACACGCGGTGACAGTCATAAATCTAAATTGCAAATGAAGATGAACTTTATGACACAACACATGATCAACAAACTTCTGAAACCAATGAAAAGGCTAAAATTCTCACCAATTCTGCATTCGTCTGACTAGCATTTGCCATTCAGATTGAAATGGGTAGGAATTTTAGCAATATTCCCAAATTGATATTTGGGAATGTGCAACACATTACCTGACAATGATCTCAGTCCACCTTAGTTATTGAAACAAGGATGTTACTGAGAGTTCTGCTCAATATCCCAGGCACTGTCTTCTCCTATTGATTGGTATCTGGGCAGACTTTTAGGAGCATTTGAATGACTGACTGTTTTCCATACTTGGAAGCCCTGCCCGTGGACTTCTGAAGGCTCATTAAAGATCACTGCTATTCCCAGCAAACCCTCATTGAACAAGTAAAGCTGTAAGAACACTGATGAATGATCTTGGCCAACTGATCCCCAGTTGGTTGTTGGGGGTAGTATATTAGCATGGATAGACGATTGGCTTACTAATAGAAGACCAAGAGTTGGGATAAAGGGGCCATTTTCAGGATGGTAACCTGCAACTAATGGAGTGCCACAGGGATCAGTGCTGGGGCCACAATTATTTACAATATATATCAATGACTTGGATGAGGGAAGTGAATGTACTATCGCCATGTTTGAAGATGACACAAATAGGTGGGAAGGCAAGTGGTGAGGATGACACAAAGAGTTTACAGAAGGATATAGACAGGTTAAGTGAGTGGGCAAAAACTTGGCAGATGGAATATAATGTGGGAAAATGTGAGGTTATGCACTATGGCAGGAAGAATAGAGGAGCTGAATATTATTTACATGGAGAAAGACTGCAGAAAGCTGCAGCACAGAGGGATTTGGGAGTCCTTGTGCATGAATCACAAAAAGCTAACATACAAGTTCAGCAGGTAATAGGGAAGGCAAATGGAATGTTGGCCTTTATTTAAAAGGGAATGGAGTATAAAAATAGGGAAGTCTTGCTAAAACTATACAAGGCACTAGTTAGACCACACCTAGAATACCGTGAACAGTTTTGGTCCCCTTATCTAAGGAAAGGTATTCTGGCATTGGAGGCAGTCCAGAAAAGGTTCACGAGGTTTATCCCGGGTATGGAGGGATTTTCTTATGAGGAGAGGTTGAGTAGGTTGGGCCTGTACTCATTGGAGTTTAGAAGAATGAGAGGAGACCTTATTGAAACACATAAGATTCTTATGGGGCTTGATAGGGTAGATGCTGAGATGTTGTTTCCACTTGTGGGGAGAGCCCAGGACCAGAGGGCATAATTTCAGAGTAAGGGGTTGCCCAGTTGAGACAGGGATGAGGAGGAATTTCTTCTCTCAGAAGGTAGTGAATCTATGGAATTCTTTACTGCCGAGGGCTGTAGAGGCTGAGTCATTAAGTATATTCAAGGCTGAGATAGATTTTTAATCAGTAAGGGAATCAAGAGTTATGGAGAAAAGACAGGAAAGTGGAGTTCAGGATTATCAGATCAGCCATGATCTCATTGAATGGCAGAGCAAATTCGATGGGCCGAATGGCCTACTTCTGCTCCTACATCTTATGGTCTTATGGGAGTTCACCATTATACAGTTATGCAGATTGCCATCAGGTAACACCTGCCCATGGGGATTAGGCACATCCACTGCAAGAAATTCTTTCAGATCTTGTAACTCTGTGGGTTTCCCTGCTGTCCTGTGTGGCTCTAGTGAATCCTGTCAGGAAAAGGCATAAACGGTCGTTTTCCGCAGCTAATACTGTTTGGCTGGGAGCACTGATGTTCTGCTTAATCCCAGTAGAAAGGTCAGGAGGTTCCAATGGGGTTTTAAGGCCTGAATATATAAAGCTACATCACTAAATCTCACTTACCTTCAGCTAAGGGAACCTACTGAAGGAGGTAATGCTGCAGTTCTTTAATATGTTCTTGAAGACGTGGAGTATCAGAGAGTTGAATATGTGCTGCAGAATGTGCTGCATGAAAATGAGCAAAGTCAATGATTTGTAACGGGAGTGGGTGTCCGTGTTGGCTCAGTTAGTAGCAGTCACGGAATCTCAGAGATGTTACAGCACAGAAGGAGGCCTTTCGGCCCATCATGTCGGCACTGGCTCTCTGAATGAGCAGAACTGGACATAATACTCCAGCTGAGGTTGAACTAGTATCTGATATAAGTTCAACAGTAACTCCCTTGCTCTTGTACTCTATGCCCCTCTTAATAAAACCTAGGATACTATATGTTTTATTAACTGCCCTCTCAGTCTGTCCTGTCACCTTCACTGACTGACGTGCATACATGCAGGTCCCTCTGCTCTTGCACCCCCTTTAGAATTGTACCCTTTATTTTATACTGTCTCTCGATGTTCTTCCTACCAAAATGAATCATGTCACATTTCTCCACATTGAACTTCATCGACCAATTGCCCGCCAATGCCACCAACTTGTCTATGGTCTTTTGAAGTTTTACACTATCCTCCTCACAGCTCAAAATGCTTCCAAGTTTTATATCATCCACAAACTTAGAAATTGTGCACTGTGCACCAAAGCCTAGGTCATTGATACATATGGGGAAAAGCAAGGGTCCCAATGCTAACCCCTGGGGAACGCCACTTACAAACCTTCCTGCAGCCTGAAAACATCCATTAACTGGTACATTGTTTCCTGCACTCAGCCAGTTTTGTATCCATGTTGCTACTTTCTCCTTTATTCCATGAGCTATAACTTTGCTCACCAGTCTGTTGTGTGGCACTGTATCAGACACCTTTCAGAAATCCATGTGCACCACATCAACTGCGTTGCCCTCATCAACCCTCTCTGTTACCGCTTCAATAAATTCCAGCAAGTTAGTTAAACATGACTTTCCCTTAGGAAATCCATGCTGGCTTTCTTTAATTAACCTACATTTGTCCACATGCCTATTAATTTTGTCCTGAATTTTTGTTTCTAAGAGATTCCCCACCGCTGAAGTTAAACTGACTGGCCTGTAGTTGCTGGGCTTCTCTTCTCTATCCTCTGGCACCACCCCTGAGTCTAAGGATGGCTGGAAAATTACGGCCAGTGCCTCTGCAATTTCCACTCTCACATCTCTCAGTATCCTTGGATGCACCTCATCCGGCCTGCTTCTTCCATGTGTAAATCCCCTTTTCGGTCCCTATTCGGCCGCACTCCTCCTTTTCCCACCATTTTACTATTCATATGCCTATAGAAGACTTTGCGATTCCCGTCTATGTTGGCTGCCAGTCTCTTTTGATACTCCCTCTTTGCTTCTCTTTTTCGCTTTTACACCCCTGCTCTGAGCCTTTTTTATTCAGCCTGGTTCTCAATTGCATTTTCTACCTTACACCTGTCATAAGCACATATTTTTCTTCTTTATCTTAATTTCTATCTCTTTTGTCATCCAGGGAGCTTTGGATTTGTTTGTCCTACCTTTCCTTTTAGAGGGAATATGCTTGACTGTGCTCGAACTATCTCTTCCTTAAAGGTAGCCCATTGTTCAGCTACTGTTTTTCCTGCCAACCTTCGATTAAAATTTATTCGGCCCAGATCCTTCTTATCCCATTGAAGTTGGCTTTTTCCCCCAGTTAATTATTCTTACTCTGCATTGTTCTTTGTCCTTTTCCAGAGTCAACCTAAACCTTATAATACAATGATCACTGTCTCCTAAACGTTCTCCTACTGACTACGTGATCCAATTGGCCCAACTCATTCCCAAGAATGAGGTCTGCCTGTGTTTCTTTATTCATTGCACTGGAAACACTTGTAGAAAACTCTCCTGAACACACTCTAGAAACTCTTCCCGTCACTGCCCTTTACACTCAGCTCTTGACGTCATTACAGCCTTGGTTCAAACATGGACAAAAGAGCTGAACCCCAGTGGTGAGGTGAGAGTGACTGCCTTTGACATCAAGACCATATTTGATTGAGAGTGGTATCAAGGAGCCCTAGAAAAACTGGAGTCAATGGGAATCAGGGGGAAAACTCTTTGCTGGTTGGAGTTATACCTAGCACGAAGGAAGATGGTTGTGGTTGTTGGAGGTCAGTCATCTCAGCTCCAGGACATCGCTGCAGGAGTTCCTCAGGGCAGTGTCTTTGGCCCAACCATCTTCAGCTGCTTCATCAATGACCTTCCTTCCATCATAAGGTCAGAAGTGGGGATGTTCGCTGCTGATTACACAATGTTCAGCACTGTTAGTGACTCCTTAGAAACTGAAACAGTCCATGTCCAAATGTAGCAAGACCTGGACAACATCCAGGCTTGGGCTGACAAGTGGCAAGTAACAAATGCATTGCACAAGTGCCAGGCAATGACCATCTTCAACAAGAGAGAATCCAACCATCGCCCCTTGACATTCAATGGTATTATCATCTCTGAATTCCCCACTGTCAACATCCTGGGGGTTACCATTAACCAGAAACTGAACTGGACTAGCCATATAAATACTGTGGCTACAAGAGCAGGTCAGAGGCTAGGAATCGTATGGTGAGTAACCCACCTCCTGACTCCGCAAAGCTCGTCCACCACCTACAAACCATGAAAGGATCGAACACAACCACCTGGAAGTTCCCCTCCATGTCACTCACCATCCTGACTTGGAAATATATCGCTGTTCCTTCACTGTCACTGGGTCAAAATCCTGGAGCTCCCTCCTTAACAGCACCTTGAGTGTACCTACACCACATGGACTGCAGCGGTTCAAGGAGGCAGCTCACCACCAGCTTCTCAAGGGCAAATGGGAATGGGCAATAAATGCTGGCCTAGCCAGTGATGCCCACATCCCATGAATGAATTAAAAAAACACTAATCCCAGTCTATATTTGGATAATTAAAACCCACTATTATAATAACACTTCCCTCTAATTTCCTTCCAAATTGTTCCTCTGCAACTTTCTCACTAGTTAGTGCCCTATAGACTACACCGAGTAATGCAATTGCACCTTTTTTGCTCCTTAGCTCTAGGCAAATGGATTCTGTCACTGACTCCTATGGGACATCCTCTTTCCCCAGCACTGCAATGCTCTCCTTAATCAACACTGCCACCACTCCCACTTTTCTCCCTATCTTTCCTGAGCACCTTGTCTCCAGGGCTATTTAACACTCAGTTATTCCCCCTTTGAGCCAGGTCACTGTTATAACCACACGTTGTATTCCCTCAAGGCAAACTGTGCCTGTAATTCACCAATCTTATTTACCATGCTCATTCACATACATGCACAATAACCCTGATTTAGACTTTATTACTTTCTCCCTTACACTTCCCGTCTCCCAGTATTTTGTGCATCTTGGTATTCCTCTCTGATATTATCTTTTGGTTCCCAAGTTAGTTTAAACCTTCTCCGAAAGGACTAGCAAAACACCTTGCAAGGGACTCCATCCCAGCTCTATTTAGGCACAACCCATCCAGCCTATACAAGTCCCATCTCCCTAAGAGCTGATCCCAATGTCCCAAGAATCTAAATCCCTCCCTCCTGCATTATTGTTCCAGCCAGGCATTCACCTGCTTTTATTGCTTCTTTCACGGGATGTGGGCATTGCTGGCAAGGCCAGCATTTGTTGTCCACCCCTAATGGCCCATTAACTGAGTGGCTTACTAGGCCATTTCAGAGGGCAGTTAAGAGTCCACCACATTGTTGTGGGTCTGTAGGTCCACCAGGCCAGACCAGGTAAGTACAGCAGATTTCCTTCCCTAAAGGGCATAGTGAACCAGATGGGGTTTTACAACAATTGATGAAAGTTGTCATGGTTACCATTACTGATACTAGCTTTCAATTCCAGATTTATTAATTGAGTTTAAATTCTACCAGCTGCTATGGTGGGATTTGAACCTGTGCCTCCAGAGTATTAACCTGGGCCTGTGGGTTACTAGGCTAGTGACATTACAACTACCCTACCACCTCCCCCTAAAATCCTCCTATTTCTATACTCATTTGCTAAGTTAGTTTAAACCTTCTCCTAAAGGACTAGCAAAACATTTTGCAAGGAACTCCATCCCAGCTTTATTTAGGTGCAACCCATCCAGCCTATACAGGTCCCATCTCCCTCGGCGCTGGTCCCAATGTCCCAAGGATCTAAATCCTTCCCTCCTGTACTATTGTTACTGTGTTACTGGGAGTAATCTGGAGATTATTACTTTGAAGGTTCTGCTTGCTAATCTCCTGCCTAGCTCCCTAAATTCTGACTGCAGAACCATATCTCTCTGACTGCCAGTGTCGTTCATACCAATATGGACCATGGCTGCTGGCTGTTCACCCTCTCCTCTTAGCATACTCGGCAGTGACATCCTTGAGCCCGGCACCATGGAGGCTATACACCATCCTGCATTCGTATCTATCTATTCCCCTAACTATCAAATCACCTATCACTATTGCTCTTTCAGTCTTCCTTGTACCCGGCTCTACAGCTGAGCCACCTGTGGTGCTATGGTCTTGGCCCTGGCTGCACTCCCCAGATGAACCATCACTCTCATCGGTATTCAGAACTGAATTCTGGTTGGACAGTGGGATGCACTCAGGGGATTGCTGCACCAACTGCCTGTTCCTTTTTGACTGTCTAGTGGTCATCTATTCCCTCACTCCCTGCATGTGGGGTGACCACATCTGTAAACGTGCTATCCATGAAGCTCTCAACCTCACGAATGAGCTGCAGTGATGCCAGCTGCTGCTCAAGTTCCAAAACTAGGAGCTCAATGTGCTGCAGCTGACAGCACTCCCTGCATAATGCTTATCCAAGACACAAGAAGGATCCTGAGTTCCCACATAGCACAGGATGTGCATTCTAGAGGTTTGAGCAGTCCTACCATTTCTTTATATAGTAGTTAAGGGATAAAATATAATACTAACCAGCTATTCACTTGTTACCTATTATTAATACTTAATAGTTCTATCATTTTTAATTTTCCAGCTGTTTAGATGCAGTCCCTAAGCAGCAATACCCACCAGCCAAACAACATACGATTTTCCTGTGATGTCACACTTCAATTTTTGTTTCCAGACATGGGTCTGATTGTCCACAGGTTCCACAGCTCCTAGTACAGCCCCTCTGCTCAGCCAACTTTCACCACTGTTACAGCCCCTCTGCTCACCCAACTCTCACCACTGTTACAGCCCCTCTGCTCACCCAACTCTCACCACTGTTACAGCCCCTCTGCTCACCCAACTCTCACCACTGTTATAGCCACTCCACTCACTGAACATTCGCCACTGTTACAGCCCCTCTGCTCGCCCAACATTCGCCACTGTTACAGCCCCTCCTCTCACTGAACATTCGCCGCTGTTACAGCCCCTCTGCTCACCCAACATCGCCACTGTTACAGCCCCTCTGCTCACCCACCATCGCCACTGTTACAGCCTCTCCGCTTACTGAACATTCGCCGCTGTTACAGCCCCTCTGCTCACCCAACATCGCCGCTGTTACAGCCCCTCTGCTCACCCAACATCGCCGCTGTTACAGCCTCTCCTCTCACAGAACATTCGCCGCTGTTACAGCCCCTCTGCTCACCCAACATCGCCACTGTTACAGCCCCTCCTCTCACTGAACATTCGCTGCTGTTACAGCCCCTCTGCTCACCCAACATCGCCACTGTTACAGCCCCTCTGCTCACCCAACATCGCCGCTGTTACAGCCCCTCTGCTCACCCAACATCGCCGCTGTTACAGCCCCTCTGCTCACCCAACATCGCCACTGTACAGCCTCTCCTCTCACTGAACATTCACTGCTGTTACAGCCCCTCTGCTCACCCAACATCGCCACTGTTACAGCCCCTCTGCTCACCCAACATCGCCGCTGTTACAGCCCCTCTGCTCACCCAACATTGCCGCTGTTACAGCCCCTCTGCTCACCCAACATCGCCGCTGTTACAGCCCCTCTGCTCACCCAACATCGCCGCTGTACAGCCTCTCCTCTCACAGAACATTCGCCGCTGTTACAGCCCCTCTGCTCACCCAACATCGCCACTGTTACAGCCTCTCCGCTTACTGAACATTCGCCATTGTTACAGCCCCTCTGCTCACCCAACATCGCTACTGTTACAGCCTCTCCGCTTACTGAACATTCGCCGCTGTTACAGCCCCTCTGCTCACTGAACATTTGTCGCTGTTACAGCCCCTCCACTCACTGAACATTTGTCGCTGTTACAGCTCCTCCTCTCACCCAATACTCGTCGCTGTTACAGCCCCTCCTCTCACAGAACATTCGCCGCTGTTACAGCCCCTCCCCTCACAGAACATTCGCCGCTGTTACAGCCCCTCCTCTCACAGAACATTCGCCACTGTTACAGCCCCTCCGCTCACTGAACATTCGCCACTGTTACAGCCCCTCCTCTCACAGAACATTTGCCGCTGTTACAGCCCCTCCACTCACCCAATACTCGTCGCTGTTACAGCCCCTCCTCTCACCCAATACTCGCCGCTGTTACAGCCCCTCCACTCACCGAATCTCACCACTGTTACTGTCTCTTTTCTAGCTGAGCTCCTGTCACTTTCCTGGTCCCTCTTACTTCTTACAGTCTTACTTCTAAGTTAGAGGGCTGTGTGTTCAAGTTCCATTGTGGTGATTTGAGCACATAATTCAGATTAACACTTCAACTCATTGCTGAGGGGGTATTGGAATTGCTTTCTTTTGGATGAGCCACTAGAGGAAGGCTGTGCCTTCACTCTTAGATATAAAAGATCCTTTAAAACCATTTGGAGAAGAACAGGGCAATTCTCTCCAGTGTTGTGGCTGATATTTATCTCTCAGCCAACATCACTAAAATAGATGATATGGTAACCATCTCATTACTGTCTGTGGGATCTCACTGTGCACAAATTGGCTGCTGTTTTTCCTACAATTACAACAGTTATTAAGTTCAAAAGTACTTAATTGGAACGAGCTGAGTTTGTGAAAGGTCTTAGATAAATGTAAGTTATTTCTTTTTGAAATGCTCCCTATGATCTGGGTTTATAATAACCTAATAGCCACTTCACATTCTACCTGACCCAGTTTGGGAATGGGTAATTACTTTTCCAGTTACTGCAGAAAGGTTAGCAATTTGGATCAGTGGACCTTCTCATGCACACACTCCTGTGTGTGTGTGATTTTTACTTAGGCAGTAGCACATGCCAATGGAGCTCTCCAGCCCCTTAAGTAGAGCTGGCTCCTTTCACACTGCTGGGGATGGTATCTGCCAAATCAGTCAGCTCGCTAACCGCAGACAGCAGCTCACTTGTTTTCCAATGCTGATGATATGATCACTATTCCAAATAGTTGAAGAACATTTTTCCAGAGTTCCTGGTTTCTTGAGCGGAGGTGGAATCTTCGATGGTGTCCATGTGTCCATTGGGCCTCCTCCCACCAAAGCAATGCCTTTTAGAAATAGGAAAGTGTTATAGAGTTGATTTTCCAGGCAACCTTTTTTGGTAGAAACATTGAAGTTTATTTACAAGACAGCAGCAGCAACTACACACGTGCATCTAACTCTACAACTAAAGAAGAACTCCCCCCTCGAGGTTCCCCGCGCTGCTAACCCATTGGTTCACACGGATCATGTGATTTTAAAACACAGGATTATTCTTAAAGCTACAGTCCTACGTTTAACAAAACTATAATTACTACATTCCTCCCCCTTTAACTTTTCTGTACATTTTGTATTTACAAGGATATTTATCTCATGACATTACAATATTTACACAGGTCATGAAATTACAAGTTCAGTCTTTCAGGTGGTTTTCTGATCCGTGTGGAACATCGTAGCTCCATGACTTCCGATTCTTTTGCAGAAACCACATTCTCTGGAACCCGCATTAACATCAGGTACCCCATTAGGCACAGGCGGTTCAGTGTCTTCCACTCTGACAGAGACATCGGGCATGCCTGTCCTTGGTTGAGCAACTTCAACACGAACCACAAGTTCAGCAATGGTTACAGGTGAAACATCATTTTGTTGGGGTATCTCCCTACTTCTTACCCATGCATACGGGTGATCTGGCCCTCCACTTCTACGTGGTGCGACAGTAGTCCAGTCACAGAGCTTACTTTATCGCAATTCCTTACATACACTGCTTCTCTAATAGTAAATTGTCGCTCATGGCTTTGCAAATCATGAGTCATTTTTTGGTTCCCTTGACTTTGCTCCACCTTCCCCTCAAAATTGGGAAGTATCAGGCTTAGTCTTGTTCGAAGACGGTGCCTCACCAGTAATTCTGCATCTGTTGCTCCTGTCGTAGTGTGGGGGGGGGTTGTTCTGTAGTGAAATAGAAAATGTGCAAGTTTAGTTTCCAACGATCCACCTGTTAACTTTATCATTCCTGCCTTAAAAGTTTGTCCTGCTCTTTCCACCAGTCCGTTAGATGGCGGATGGTACGGTGCAGGCTTCACATGGTTGATACCATTGATGCTGACAAATTGTTGAAACTCAGCACTTGTAAACGCAGTACGTTATCTGAGATGGTTACTTCTGGGCTATCCATGGATAGAAAAGCTTTGACATAGTTCTTCTATAGTAACACCTGACGTTGGCGACTGAACCTCATAAACGTCTAACCACTTGGAATGAGTATCTGTAATCAGTAGAAACATGGTTCCAAGCAATCCGACGCAATCTATGTGCATTCTCACCCAGGGTCTACCAGGCCGCTCCCATAGGTGTAATGGAGTTGCCACCAGCAACTTTTCGTAGCTGTTGGCATTGCACACAGTGTTTAACCGCCTTCTCAATGTCGCTGTCCATTCCCGGTCACCAAAGATAACTCCGCGCTATCGTTTTCATTCTGGAGATTCCCGGATGGACGTTGTGTAACTCCACCAAGAGTGGTTCCCTTCCTTGTGAAGGAACGACTACTTGTGCACTCCATAATAGAGTACCATCTTGCCGCTCATCTTGTGTCTTTGATTGAAAAATGGCTTCAATTCATCAGAGGCTGGTCCCTGGGACCAACTGTGTAACACTTGGTCTCTCACTCAAGACAGGACTAGATCACAATTCGTCCAGTTTCTTATCTGCCTGGCACAGACTGGTGAGGAATCCAGGAAATTCATCACTAATATGAGCTCTTGGGGAATCGGGACATGGTCATTGTTCTCTTGGAAAGAAAGGTGACTCAGGGCATCGGCATTTGTGATATGAATCCCTGGTCTATGTACAAAGGTGTATTTGTATGCCGCCAAAATTAGGCCCCATCTTTGAATTCATGCAGAAGCTATGGGAACAATAGCTTTTTCCTCGCTTAACAGGCCCAAAAAGGGTTTGTGGTCTGATACTATCATGAAATGTCGTCCATGCGCTATTAGTGGAAGTTTTTTACGCCAAAAATAATCGACAGATCTTCCTTTTCGATCTGAGAAAATCCTTTTTGAGCTGTGGTAAGTGTCCTGGATGCATAGCCTATCGGCCTCTCTACCATCGTCCGTCTTGTGAGATAGTATCACTCCCACCCCATCGGGGGAGGATAGCACCAATTCCTTTGTTGGGTCGTGGTGCACTAACCAATATGAAGAGTGCAAGAGCTAGTTTACTTTCATCAAGGCCTCTTCTTGGGGTGACTCCCAAACCCAACGCTGGTTTATCTTTAGCAGTGACTGCAGAGAGGCTAGAACTGTGGATAAATTTGGTAGAAATCGGCCATAATAATTTACCATCCCCGAAAATTATCTAAGTTCAGAGACGTTCTTAAGTGCAGGTGCCTCTCTGATTGCTTTAACCTTCTCTTCAACAGGGTGTAACCCTTGGGCATGTATCAGTTGGTCCAAATAAATAACCTCATTTGCCTGAAAAGTGTATTTTTCCTTCTTTAGGTGCACTCCTGCTTCTAAAAATCGTTTCAGGACTTCCTCTAGATTAGCCAAGTGTTCCTTTTCCAATAATCAATTATCCAGGTAGACCACAACTTGAGACAGTCCTTGTAGCAAGCTCTCCATCATCCTCTGAAAAATGGCACAGGCCAAAGAAACACGGAAGGGCAAGCGTATGTGTTAATATAACCCTTTGTGGGTGTTTATGGTCACAAATTCTTGGGAAGCGTCATCCAGTTCCAGTTGCTGATATGCATGACTCATGTCAAGCTTTGTATACTTTGTCCCTCCTGCTAGTTTGGCATGGAAGTCTTCAATCTTAGGAATAGGGTACCTGTCCAGTTTGGCTACTCTGTCGACCGTTGCTTTATAGTCTCCACAGATCTAGATGGTCTGGTCTGGTTTGAGGACAGCAACTATGGGTACTGTCCGCTCTGAGAACTGAGCCTCTTTTATGACACCCAGCCCCTCTAGCCAGTCCAACTCAGCATCAACCTTCCCTCTCAGGGCATATGGCATCGGTCCTGCTTTTAAGAAGTGAGGAGTTGCTTCTGGGTCCATGCAAATCTTGGCCTGTAGGCCTTGGATATTTCCCAGGTTATCCTTGAATATGGTGTCATTTTTCTTATTAGCTCTGGCAGCCTTCCTGCTTGCAACTGGAAGATTCTGAACCAGTTTAATTTAATCTCTTTCAACTAATCATGACCTAGAAGGCTTGGCCCTTCACCTTCTACCACCATCACTGGTAGCTGTGCTGTTTGGTGTCTATAATGAACAGTTGCTCTGGTGATACCTTTTACCTGGATTTCTTCGTCTGTGTACATTTTCAACTTGGCAGAAGTTTGTTCCAAATTTAATTGTTGATCACCTTTATTTAAATATCTGAAAGTGTGTTCACCTACTACAGAAGCACCCGTGTCTACTTCCGCATTTAAGGGTTTACCATTCACTCACACTGTGGCAGTAATTAGCTCTGTCTTCCCAACTTTCAGGTTGAATAAGGAATAAATGTCAGAATTGGTTGTTTCTGGCTCTTCCACACTATAGACTTCATCAGACTTCGTTTGTTGCCTGGAGCCTGTTTAAATCTCACTTTGCAGTGTTTCAATATGTGCCCACTATAGTGACAAAATTAACACTCCACCTTTTAAAATTGCCAATCATTGGTTGTTTCCATGATGATAAAAATTAGTTTCTGACTTCGTTGCTAAGCTGTTTCCGCTAACTTTTCGGTTAGCGGGGGCTGTTTCCCGCTTCGCAGCGGAGTCCCAGCTTTTTGCACCAGTTTCATCTGACCGTTCCCACCCAACTAGGAGAATGGTGCCATTTTGTGCACCTTGAATCACTTGTGAATCCCTCACAGCTCTTTCCATTGCAAGCGCTATTTCTTAAAGTCAAGATCTACCTCAGCCAGCGATCTTCACTGAATAGCATCCTCTTGTATGCCGCAGACCAAATGATCCCTGAGCATGTCATTCAGGGCTTCACCAAAATCATAATATTCTGTTAGTTGTTTTAATATTGCCACGTAGGTAGCAATGGTTACCCCCAGGGTCTATTCCGTGAATTGAACCTGAACCTCTGCATTGTGACTGAGGGCTTTGGTTGGAAATGTTCTTTAATGAGATCGACTAATTCACTGAGGGTCTTTGAATCAGGGGCACTGGGGGCCATCAAGCTTCAAATTAAACTGTAGGTTTTATTCCCTCAAGAGAATTACTCACCTCTTTTCCTCCCCCATGATTTTGTTGGCTTGAAAGTAGAATGCAAGACATTCTATATATTGAGACAGTCACCTGTGGCTGGTTCAAAGGGATCGATTCTGCCAAACTGTGGCATTTCAGATGAGTATATCTTCCTTTCTTTTTAATTATCTTAAATACTCACCATTGCTGGGTGAGGGATAGCACCGGATCTGATTTATCCTCGTCACCAGTTTGTTATAGAGTTGTTTTTCCAGGCAACTTTTCTTTGTGGAAGCATTGAACTTTATTTACAAGACAGCAGCAGCAACTACATGTGTGCACCTAACTCTATCAGTAAAGAAGAACTCCCTCCTCAAGGTTCCCCGCGCTGCCAACTTATTGGTTTACACAGATTATGTGATCTTACAACACAGGATTATTCTTAAAGCTACGGACCTACATTTATCAAAACTATAATTACTACAGAAGGAGTCCAGTTTACTTAACAGACATGAGGAATATGTCATACAGGTGGATGTCAGGCATTCTGAAACAGCTTGCAGTGTATTTATATTATAAAGTCGACGGTGCCATCATTATTCTAAGGAACATGTAGGTTAGACTGATGGATTCTAGGAGAACAGGGGATGTCCGTTTGAGCCACAGTTCTTGACACCAGTGTAAAACCTATTCATTTCAGCTGATTGGAAATATAATGAAGCAATGCCTCCACAAACTGAGCACATCAATTTTGCTGCTTGGCCAGCTCTGCAAGTGTCCTATTGTAATGATCGTGCTTTACGTTGTTGGGTATTGCTCTGACAATGACTGTGTAGCAGCTGAATGAGGAGGATTGGGCACGCCCTAAAGAGGATGATGGCAATGAGTCCAAGACTGAAAAACTGGCTGCTGCACACGAGCTCCTTGCTATGATTCGCTCTTTCCCGCAAGCTACTGGTGAAATGCTGGAAGGTCGAAGATCTTGGGAATTACAATGTAATTGGCCTCCTGGTATCCATAATATAGATGAGACAAGCTGTACGCAGCACACAAGTACCTGTTCCTGGAAGCTGTTCTATAGTCAGGCTAGACTTGCCAAAGCTTTTAATATTTGTGCTCCCCTTGGTGGCTTAAATGGGCTTTCTTCTGATCGTGAGGAAGATATTCCAAAGTGCTAATTATGAGTCTGCATTCAACATGCAGCTACTTGAGGTGAAAATGTTTGCCTCAGACATACACTTGGAGTCTTAGAGTCATTAATGGCACAGAAAAAGGCCATTCGCCCATTGAGTCCCTGCCAGCTCCTCACAATGCAATCTTCCTGCGGGTGAATGCTGAGTCCATGAACCATGGGGCTGAATCTTGCCCTCGTCGAGCGGGCTGGGAGGGGGCGAGTGGGAGCGGTTGGGAAGACAATGGTTGCCCATGACGGGGCCACGACCGCGATTTCATGCTGGCGGGTCAATTAAGGCCGGCCCAGCGCGAAACGCATGCTGCAGTGCTCAGCGCTGCCTGTGCGGGAGGGGGAGGAGGGCGAGCGTGGAAATTCGGGCAGGTCCGCGCAGGAAAAGCCCCCTGAGGCACAGAGCTGCTTCAGGGAGCTGAAGGCTTTTGAAAATAAGAAAGAAAGATTTTAAAAATGTTAACAACATGTCACCTCTGTCACAGGAGCAGGGACATGTTAGAAATTAGTTTGAAAAGTTTTACATTTTTTCTCAACGGCTGATCCTCATCCCGCCCATGCAACACTGGGTGGCAGTGGCCTTGTTACAGAGTCGTACATACTGAGCGAGTGCCGCTATCACAGTCGCCACCTTTCAGGTCAGAAATAAAATCGAGGCTCTGTCTGCCCTCTCAGGTGGATGAAAGTGCGGCGCTATTTTGAAGAAAAGCAGCGACCCATCGAAAAGAATTGTTGGAGCAGTCACTGCCTGTGAAGTACTTTAGAATGCTGCAATGTAGGCAAACGCCGGAGCCTGTTTATGCACAACATGGTCCCACAAACATTGCAGAGAATAAACACCAGCTTGGACTGGTTGGGATGAATAACCTCCTTTTCCTGTTATAATTCCTACCTAATTATAATTATAAACATGCTTCTAAGAGGGGGAATATCGCCATTGCGATATAGGAATCCCATCCTTAATAATTCCAGTAAAGAGAGAACTTTCAGCAGATCCCAACCAAGGGGTGGATTCCAGGTTTAGTCACAGCAATCAAGCAGCACGGTTCCAATAATATGGGGGCCCTTCTGAATCAAAGTTATAGACACACTACCGGGAATGAGTGACGCTTTCTGCCATCACATGGAAGGAGGGTAGCGCTGGAAGAAAAGCTACACATGGAAACGTTCGAGTGGATTAACCTAAAGGATTAGATTCTGTAGAGGAGAGGGCTTTGAATGAGATTTCGCAAAAACCTTTTCACCTGCCCGCCAACCGTAAGGTTGGACAGGCAGCAAAAAATTTCAGTGAATTAAACCTTTAATGGCCTTAATAGTCCTGTTAATTGTTGGCAGGCACGCTGCAGACCCCTGCACACGCCCGCTGACCGAAATATCACGCAATGACGGCGGGACGCTCACCCAATGTCATCACGCGTCATTTCACGCCTGTTCGGGTCAGGCGCGTGCCCACCCAATGAGCGGGAAATTCTGCCCATGGAAAACATGGGAACAGCAGGAGGCCGTGCAGCTCTTTGAGCCTGTTCCTCCATTCAGTGCGATCATGGCCGATCTTTGTCACAACTCCATCCACCTTCCTTGGCTCCATATCGTAAATGTTGTTCTCTTTCTCATCTGTGACTCTGTGCCTCCCTCACCTAGATCATTGCAATTGCCTGCTTCACAGCCTCCTCCTGTAGAGAATTTACTGCAAGCATTTGGGGAAGGTGCCCCTCACACCCCAAATTCCTCAGTGCCCTTTAACAGCATCTGCTAGGTGCTCTGAGTGAAGGGGCAATATCTCCCCTCTGTCCTATTGCAGCCATTCACTTCAACCACTCCCTTGGGTGCTGGAGGTTTCTATTGAGAATTCTTGGAAACAAAACTGATTCATTCCCCTTTAAACCACCAGCCTTTTAAACGGCTGCAGAATTTCAAGACTTTCTCACACGGATCGCACCATGAATTTTCATCACAGCTAGCAAATTGTTGAATGATTATTACTTCACTAGAAATCATCAGCCAGCATTTGGCTCACTAGTGCCTGCTCCTGTTCCTTTCTTTATCACCGGCCTCCATACTGACAGCAATCTTCATCACTTCCCTTCAAGATTAGAATAACCTGCCACGGGTATATTTCTTCAAACGCAGGTGGAGCTAAAGGTACAGACCAGCCTGTCTACTTCAACAATTCTATTCGATGGATCGCTGCTTTTCTTCAAAATAGCGCCGAGCTTTCATCCACCTGAGAGGGCAGACAGAGCTTCAGTTTAATTTCTGATCTGTAAGGTGGCAACTGTGATAGCAGCACTCGCTCAGTATGTACGACTCTGTCAGAAGGCCCAGCCCCCTCCTGTAAATCCAGTGCTGCACACATTGTTGGTCTGACTGGTTTTGAGGTAACCTTGCCCCCAATATTCAGTCTGCCACCAAGTCCGCTTCACTTCACCCCCAGAATACTCCTACCCCTGACCCCTGACCCCTGCCTCTCCTCTTAAACCCTCGGGAAATGCTGATCTCTCTCTCTTTGACTGACTCTGCTCTACTTCAAAACATACAGCATTAACCAGCAGCTTTCGAGTGAAATGATCTTTACAATCTTTCATAGATCATCAAATGACTTAGCCAAGGGGTTATCAGGCAGTAGCAGATTTATTATCTGTGAGCAGGTTTGACTGCTGCAGTCCATCAGCTTGATCAAACTCTTTTTGATCTATCTTTAATTTCACGGACTTCAAAGCCCTCTCCTCTACAGAATCTAATCCTTTAGGTTAATCCACTCGAACGTTTCCATGTGTTGCTTTTCTTCCAGCGCTACCCTCCTTCCATGTGATGGCAGAAAGCGTCACTCGTTCCCGGTAGTGTGTCTATAACTTTGATTCAGAAGGGCCCCCATATTATTGGAACCGTGCTGCTTGATTGCTGTGACTAAACCTGGAATCCACCCCTTGGTTGGGATCTGCTGAAAGTTCTCTCTTTACTGGAATTATTAAGGATGGGATTCCTATATTGCAATGACGATATTCCCTCTCTTAGAAGCATGCTTATAATTATAATTAGGTAGGAATTATAACAGGGAAGGGAGGTTATTCATCCCAACCAGTCCAAGCTGGTGTTTATTCTCTGCAATGTTTGTGGGACCATGTTGTGCATAAACAGGCTCCGGCGTTTGCCTACATTGCAGCATTCTAAAGTACTTCACAGGCAGTGAATTGCACTCAGGCATTCTGGAGACATGAACGATGCTATAGAAAAGCATAACCCTTTCTGGTGAGCTTTTGTCACTTTTGAGCTTCTGCTGCTGTTTACTTATTGTGTCTCTGTGGCTCAGCTTTTGCTAGCACGCTAAATCACAAAGCTCGAGCCCCTCTCCAGTTTCAGCACAAAACTCAAGGCTGACACTCCAGGGCAGTACTGAGGGGGTGCCGCACTGTTGGAGGTGCTGTCTTTCAGATGAAACATTAAACTGAGGCCCTATCTGCCCGCTTGTGTGAACATAAAAGACCCCACGGCACCATTTCGAAGATAAGCAGCAGGGTTAGCCCGGTGTCCTGGCCAATATTTATCCCTCAATCAACATCACCAAAAGCAGATTGTCTGGTGAGTATCACGTTGCCATTTGTGGGATTTTGCTGAGTGCAAATTGGCTGCTGCATTTCCAACATTATAGCGATGATTACACTTCAAAATGTTCTTCATTGGCTGTAAAGCACTTTGAGATATGCACTGTTTATGAAAAGCACTATATAAATGCAAGTCTTTTTTCCAAATTTCCCATTACTTGGACGATTTGTATTGATGGCTCTCCCAGTGCCCTACATGCCTCCCTAAAAAAGGCGTTGCTCTGTGTCGATCTCCTGGCTATGCGATCCAGAGGACACTTTTGAGGGTTGCTTTCACCCGACCCACCTGTGAAACTGGGCTTTTTAATGAATCTATATAACGTGGTGGTTTCAGAACACAGAACGCAAAGAGGTTTACAGGGGCAGTTTGGGTAATTGGATCGGGGACTCTGACACATATGGAGCAAGCAGGTGGAAGGGTGGGAATATCCTGCCTGTTGGGTAGGCACCTCACTTCTCCAATTGCTTGCCTGTACCATATGGCTGCCTGGGGCATGAATGAATCTGCTAAGGAGGGGGAGGGGACGGGTGGTGGTGGTGGTGGTGGGGTGTGCCCTGATTCATGTAAATTGAAAATAACAAACAGTGGTTTATGACATTCAAAACTTACTTGATTTCCAGACAGAATCTTTTGTTTCACAGGGGGCAAAGAGGAAGGTCATTAAGCCGGGACATAATGATGTTGCACAGAGAACATTATTGGATTCAATGTCACTAAATTCTCTGTCCTCTTCACTTCCATCCCGTTGTCTTTTCAGTTTCCTCGGTAACTGTTTTCTAGCTCAATTATTAGCCTGCTACCTGTCGCCATGCACACTTGGCACGGACACCAAGTCTGATCGTCTTACTGACATTACACCATTTGTGTCCTAGCATGTTCTACAATCCTGCTAATTAACCTGTGCTCCTCTAATCCTTTCCTGAGCTCACCTACCACTCTTTTTAAAGTCCAACCTGAAAGCCAAGTGTCATTTGCATCTCTTCAGTCTGTGTCAGAGCACCAGCTGTGCAACCTAATTCGCAGGCAGCAGCTAATGGTGCTTAATTTCCTTCTGCCACATGTCGTAGTGCAGCTCCAGATGGTGGTTAAAAAAAAGTGGAGAAGGCTGGAATTCATAACACAGAAGATTTTCTTTTAATTGTGTTTTCTAGTGTGAATGGAATTAGACAGATCCGGCCATGGTTTGCTGATGTGGTCACTGAAAATAATTAGCGGTACCTTAGTTTTGCACGTAACCCGTCTGCTTGATTATCAAAGTTATGTTCTCACTGCTCTCATTGGTCTTGGTACCTGGGACCGGAACATTTTCTGCTTTAGAATGCTTGCAGGGCTGTATGCTACTGTCCATATTTGATCTCACACCAGTAAGTTGCACCAAGAAGATTGTCCTCCTGAAAACCCGCCAGTGTGCAGGCCTGTTGACCTGGGAGCTCATATGAACGCATGTAAATCTTCTCCATCCCATTTCTCCCAACTTCTGCCCCAGCTCTGGCCTTTAAGTAAAGCCAGCGCTATATAAGTGGCAATGCAGGCTGTAGAGTGGTATCTCAAGTTGTGGATATTGCATGGAGGAGGCTGTGACCGTATAAACTTTGCCTTCAGAGTAATTGTTGGATGGTTCTCTGGAATTCCTCTAAAGGATTTTCCCGCCAGGTTTTGAGAGTAGAGAGAAAGTATGTTCTGGGTTTGGAGTCCCTTTACTCATGTGTTATGAAGAGGATCAGGAGAGGGATCTGGAAGAGTATAGCTTGGATGCACTTGGAGCAAGACATCACGGATTACATTTGTATTCAATATGTAGATGCCTAGGTATATGGGATATAGAGACCATGGAATATATCATTTATATTTCTCAACCCACTATTACCTCAGAGCATTCCGTTTCTCCTGCAAAACTATTAAGGAGTTTGAAGATCCGGTTGATGATCAGGAGCTATTTCTCCAGGAGAATAGCACTGTTTGTAACTGTGACAACTACCATGTATTTATTTGCCTCTGGGCCCTGGCAGGCAGTTTTGAGTGGTCATTGTCACATTCATTATGCAGCAACACACCATTGTACACAGAAAGTCACTGATGAGAATAAGCAGCCCAGTTCCCACACATGAAAGGAGCAATTGATAAAAAGCAAGTGATATTGAAAGCCCCACAATGCTATTAATAGAATATGGTTTCATTCAATAATTGTCCAGCTAACACATGATGGCAAACGCCTTAAACCTGCATGTCACTCGGGAAACTGTCACAATGGTTTAATCATGAGGAATTCAACCACACCAGCTATGATGACTGCCAGTTGTGTATGAGGTTGGTTGGCGATCAGGGATATCCTCAGCAGTCGTCATAATTATAATTCCATTCTGCAGACACATGTGGCGAACAATTACACTGAGACCCATGGAGAGCATAATTGTTTTAATAGATTTGACTATTGGCATTTTGAAGACTCACATTAGGTGTCTGGATAAACCTGATGGCTCCCTGCATTCAAGAGTCTCCAGACTCATTGTTGCTTCTGCAGCCTGCAGAGTATTGGCTAGCCGAAAGGATTCGCACTCCCTGTTACTCTCATGTTAAGATGGGGCTGTTTAGCAATGGGAGGAGGTGGAACAAGAGCCAGAAAAGAGGCAGCCACACACAGCCGATATTGCAACTAAATATAAGGGGCCGGGTTTTCTGGCCCTGACACCAATGGGCATCGTCACAGGCGGGAAAGGAAAATTTGGAGAGGGAAGTGCAAATGAAATGCTGTTTCCCTTGAAAGGAGTGTTTGGGTCCTTGGACGGTGAGGAGAGGGGAAGTAAAGGGGCAGGTGTTGCACCTTCTGCGGTTGCATGGGAAGGTGCCATGGGATATGTTGCAGCAGGAACAGATACAGGTTAGCACGCACTCACAATTGGGACTGGTCCACTAAGCTTATCATTGATGACTACAGAGTTTGCCTTCCTCCCTCGGAGATTAGTTGGCTGTTTCTGAAAATTCTGTCTGCTCTCTTATGTCTGGGGTCCTCCTGCTGATGGCCTGTCTCACCTGGGCTAGTGCTGCTGGTTTCTCTTGTGATCAAATTAACAGCAACACCTGAAGGTAAAGGTCTGAAGGGAAGTTTGCAGGTCACAATGGACAGCTGATGTGTCTGCAAAGGCAGGTATTAGACAGACATGAGGGTGTAAGGAATACAACTCAGGAATGTCTCATGAGGGAAATGCTAACACTCGATTTTTAAATTATTATTCATTCATGGGATGTGGGCTTCGCTGGCTGGGCCAGCATTTCTTGCCCATCCCTAGTTACCCTTGAGAAGGTGGTGGTGAGCTGCCTTCTTGAACCGCTGCAGCCCATGTGGTGTAGGTACACCCACAAATGTTAAGAGTTGGAGACTCATTAAAATTGGTGCATATGAGAATGAAGACTGGTCATTCAATTTAAAAGGTGTCAACCTGCCACATTTGACTTTAAACAAAGCTTGGCAGTTAACTGTCAGCTAACTGGTGCATTCTCAATGGCAACTCCTCTACCGATCAGAGTTCACTTGCCAATCAATCAGCACTCTCTTCTCATGAAGTATAACCCTTTATATTTGGTATTCTTGTGAATGTCCTGATGAGTGCGAGGCAAGAAGCTTTGACATGTGTCTTTTTTCAGTGATACTCAAATTCTGTACTACCAAATGACTGTTAAAAGTGAAGGTAATCAGTAAAGGAGCCACCATGCCAAAGTGAAATGTTGAAGATTGAAGTTCTCTTACCTTGGCCAATAAACTTTTCGTGACACTGTTTTCCTGTGGGTGAGAGAGGTGACATTCAGTGTCACCACCCACCTCTCCCCCGCCTCACCCCACCCCATCCCCCCCACCCCCACCACCACATGGTTCTGGTGACCGATTCACTCATGAGGCAACTAGGTGGTCTCTCCACTAGTTGATCTGCACCTTGACAAAATTCAGATTCCAACTATGCTATTTGTCTTGGAATACTTGCCAGTAGTTCCGGCTATCAACATTTTAACAACAACTTGCATTCCTGCAGCACCCTAAGGGGCTTCTCAGGACAGTTATCAAGGTTTAGCACTGAGCCATATAAGGAGATATTAGATCAAGCAACCATAAATTTGGTCAAAGAGGAAGGCTTTAAGCAGCACCTTAATGAGAGGTAGTGAGGCAGAGAGGTTTAGTGTAGGAATTTCAGATCTTTGGGCTTCGAAGCTGAAGGCATGGTCACCAATGGTAGAGAAATTAAAATTGGGGATGCACAAGAGGCCAGAATTGGAATAGCGCAGAGATCTCAGAAGGTGTAGGGCTGGAGGAGGTTACAGGGATAGAGGGGGGCAAAAAGATATACTGGCTGTAAAGCACTCTGAAATGCCCTGAGGTTGAGGCACTATATAAATGTAAGTCTGTCTTTCTAAGTCACTCTATTTGTCAGGAGTAAACCAGGAACCATATAGAAGTATTACGTTTGCCAAATTAACAGCTTAGAGCTACAAATTTAATATAGTGCACCTATGCCCTCTTTCTGTTCATGAAAGACTTATCGGAACTCATTTCCAGATGGTTCCCTCTATCACATTCACTTTTATTACAACAAACCTATAAAGTAAAGGTCAATAATTTGTGCAGGTCATTTAGACAAATTATCATCTTCACAGAATGGAGTCCTGAGCCAATCTGAACAAAACTCAATTTCAACCAGAGTTTTGAAGCAACTTATTGTCACTAGGGAATACCAGATGCTTTAATACCTCATCAAACTGATTATTCTTAAAACATGGTATTTTTTTCCCAGGTGTCTTCAGTTTTTATTGTTTGGCATCAAAATGCAGGAGAAAAAACTGAAGTGTGTTCCCCCCCCCACAACAACCCACCACCCCACCAGCCCCATTCCCCACCCCTCAAAACACAGAACATTTGGAGGAAAAGCATATTTTAATTTGGACATCACCGAACCTAGAAAATAAGCAAGATGCTAATAAAACAAAGTTAAGCCAAGTGAAAATCTACTATTATTTACAAAGTCCGCACTCACTGCCTTAATGGGCCTCCAAAAGTAACATAATTTGTCTCTACGATGGTGAACTTCCCAGCTCCTTTAGCAATGAAATACACTTATTGGACTTGGCAATGGACTGTGTGATGTGAAGTGTTGGTTGCTAAAATTAGTGCTCAAATCCATATATCACCACCATAATATAGTGAAACACAAATAGTTGATGCTGAAGTTAAACTTTGCAGTATTTGCTACAAATGGTTTTCTGAATAACATTATCTGCCTATTATCAAGGCAGACGGAGGTTATGATGAAACTTAAAAGGATGCATTTCAGGTGAATTCTTCAAGTGAGAACCAGGTCAATTACAATAGATTGAGAGGGGGAAGTGAAGAGGAAAATAAGACTGGCAAAGAGAGAGCATGAGAAGTGAATGGCAGTCAACATAAAAGGGAATTCAAAAATCTTCTACCAGCATGTAACTAATAAGTGGCTGGTGAGAGGTTGAGTGAGTCTTATAAGGAACAAGGAAGGTGATATATCTAAGAGGCACAAGGCTAGAATATTTAATGAGTTCCTTGTATCGGTGTTTACTAAGGAAGAGGAATCTAACAAAATATCAGTAGGATTGGAGGCAATGGATAGTGTGATAATTGAATGGGAGGAGGTGCTGGAAAGGCTGGCTATGCTTAAGGTAAATGAGTCACCTGGTCCGGATGGGTTGCCTCCCAAGGGGTGGAGATAACAGATGGGCTTGTCTTAATCTTTCAGTCCTCCCCAGATATGGGGGATGTGTCAGGGGATTAGAAAATGGAAAATGTGACACCTTTATTCAAGAAAGGGGTAAGGACAGTCTGAGCAACTACAGGCCAATTAGTTTAACATCAGTGGCGGGTATGGTTTTGGAATCCATAATCAGGGAAAAAATATCAACAGGCACTTGGAGAGTTAATTAAGGAGAACCAACATGGTTTTGTAACAGGCAGATTGTGTCTGACTAATCTAATTGAAGTTTTTGATGCAAAACAATGAAGATTGATGAAGGGAGTGTGGTGGATGTTGTCTATATAGATTGTAAGAAAATGTTTGGCAGGATACAACATAAAATGGTGATTAACAAAATTGAAGCTTATGGAATAGAAGGGTCACTGTCCATTGGATAAAATTTGGCTTGAGGACAGTAAGCAGCGAGTCACGGTAGATGGTTGTTTTTCAGACTGCAGGGTGGTAGCCACTGGTGATTCCCAAGAGTCAATGCTCGGACCACTGCCTTTTTTTTGATATATATATAAATGACTTGAGTATTGGAATATGGAGTAAAATTTCAAAGTTTGTCGATGATACCAAACTTGGAGGAGTGGCAAATGGTGAGGGTGTTACGAATTGTCTGCAACAGGATGGGCAGAAAAATGACAGATGGAATTTATAACAGATAAGTGTGAGGTGATGCATTTTGCCAGAAGGGGTAGGGAGGGGCAATATAAATGGCACAATTCTAAAGAGCGTGCATGAACAAAGGGATCTGGGGTGAATGTGCATCGATTTTTTTTAAGACGGCAGGGCATATTGAGAGAGTAGTTATCAAATCATATGGGGCCTTGGGCTTCATAAATAGACGTGTTGAATACAAAAGCAGGGCTGTTATTCTGAATCCTCATAAAGCTCTGTTTAGGCCCAAACTAGACCATTGCATCCAGTTGTGATCACCAGGCTAGGAAAGATGTGAAGGTCCTTGAGAGGATGCAGAGGAGATTTACTAGAATAGTTCCAGGGATGGGGGTGGTTGGGGTTTAGTTACAAGATTAGGTTGGAAAGGCTGGGGTTAGTCTTGGAGCATAGGAGATTGAGGGGAAAATTATTAGAGGTGTACAGGATTATGACAGGCTTAGGCAAGGTAGACAAGGAAAAACTCTTCCCATTAGCTGATGGTACAAGGAGCAGGGGACACAGATTTAAGGTTTTGGGCAAGAGATGCAGGGGGAATGTGAGGAAGAATTTTTTTTTGTAGCGAGTGGCCATGACCTGGAACTCACTGCCTACGAGGTGGGGTGGAAGTGGAGACAACCAATGATTTCAAAAGGAAATTGGATGGGCACTTGAAGGAAATAAACTTTGGGATTGAGCGGCGGATTTGCACCGAGCGGATCGTTCTTCAGGAAGTCTGCATGGACTCGATGGGCTGAATGGTCTCCTTCCATGCTGCAAGCGATTCTGTGACTCCCTATACAACTCTGTGGACTGAATTTTCCCCCCGTTGCAGGGGAGGTTGATGGGTGGGTGCGCCGCTATTTTACGTGGGCAGGCCAATTAAGGCCCGCCCAGCGTGACGTTCGCACAGAAGCGCTATGCGCTCCCTGTGTGGGCGGGGGGGGGGCGGATCCCAAAATCGAGAGTGCGCTCTTTCGCGCATGTGCATGAAAGAGTGCACTCATCTCCCTGAGGCTAAGTGCAGCCTCAGGGCGATCGGCTCGAAATGTGAAAAAGACAAAAACAGAAAAACAAAATTCCCCTAACATGTCCCTCGTGTGACAATGTCACATGAGTTGGAACATGTCCATAATTTTCACAAAACCTTTATTTAAATTTTTTAAAGCCAACATGAAACCTCATCCCACCTGTGGATGAGGTTTTATGTTTTTTCTTTAATTACTTAATTGACTCTGTAAATGGCCTCAATTGGCCATAGACAGGTTGGCGGGCGCGCAGCTGATTTTGCTGCACTCCCGCCTTCCTGAAAATTTAAATGGGGCGGGATGACGTTGGGAGTTCCCCCTGAGGTCACCGCGTGTCATTTTAACTGTCGGTGAGCGGGCCCCGCCCCCGCTCGCCAACTCATAAAATTCTGCCCTAAAAGTGTAAAGTGATGGACTTTGTTAGGAAGAGTGAGGAAAGGCAATTTATAATTACATGGCACCATTTAAAAGATGGTGCAAGAACAGAGAAGGCGCAGAATCAGCTGTAAAACACAGGAGATCTCTGGTTTCATAAAGTGGAGTGTGGAGTGCAAATGCAAGGAAGTTATGCTAAACCGATGTAAAACACTACTTAGGCTGCTTCTGGAATAATGTGTCCAATTCAGGTCACCACACTTTAAGAAGGATGGCAAGTCCTTTCTAGAGAGTGCAGAGGAGGTTAACCAGTGTAATAAGGGATGAGGGTTTTAGCTAGGTGGAGAGACTAAAGAAGCTGGGATTGTTCTCCTTGGAGCAGTAAAGGTCACAGGGAGAACTTATTAGAGGTATTCAGAGTGACTGTGTGAAGGTTTGCAAAGAGTAAATGAAGAATTGTTTCCACTAGTGCATAGATCAATAACTAGAGGTCACAGATTTAGGGCAATTAGTGAAAGAACTAGAGCGGAGATGAGAAGAAATTTTATTTTACGCGGCGAGTTGTTGAGGTCTAGAATCACAGCCTCGAGGGATGGTGGAAGAAGATTCAATTGTAACTTTCAAAAGAGAATCAGACAAATACTTGCAAAGTAAAACTAGAAAGTCAATGGGGAAAGAGAGGGGACTGGGCCTATTTGAGTAGCTCTTTCAAAGAACTGGCAGCGCCCGGGGGCAGGATTTTCAGGCGGGCGGGCGAGATCGGCGAGCCCGGGATTGCCGGGAAATGGGCCGTTGCCGGTGACCGGCCCATGGCCGTGATTTCACGCCAGCCGGAGTGCCAATTAAAGCTCGCCCAGCGTGAAATGCAGCTGCTCATTGGGCGGGAAGGGCCGAGCGAGGGCGGGGCCTGTCGGCTGCTGGGTCCAGTGGCGCCCTGGCTGCCGGTTTAAAAACGGCACGGGCTGCCCCTTGAAGGCTGCCAGGGAAGAATGCCCCTTCTGCGTTTTCAATATTCAAGTTATGAAGTGCGGCTGGACGCGCCAGGCAGGAGGGCAGGTCGGGTGGGCACTCAGCACCCCCCCGATTTTTGGATGAGTGCCTCGGGGTCCTCCTGGAGGGGGTGGTTGCCAGGAAGGTCACCCTTGTCCCCAGAGGAGGGGAGGAGGAGGCCACCACACCTCGCAAAAAGGGCATGGGTGGAGATGGCAGCACTGGTGAGCAGCCATGACGTGGTGTGGCATACATGGGTGCAGTGCCAGAAGTGGTTCAATGACTTGTTGCGCTTAGGAAGGGTGAGTACCGTGTAGGCATGGGTTAGTGTGCAGAAGTATTAAAGTGTGGCCTTCCACCTATGGAGCTCAGGGGTGCTAGAGCCTGAGTGCCAACTGTCAATGACGCCAGAGCTGGCCAAGGGGGTGAGCCCTGGCTGCTTGGACTGAGTGCCTTGTGGCTCGAGGACCATGACTTGGATGTGCCCTGTGAGGTGTTCCTCAGCTGGGGTTGGCCAGGCTGCAATGGCGCTGCAGGTAGAGAGTGGACCAATAAATGCTCCTCTGTCCTTTCAGAAGACGAGCCTTAACCAGTCAGAGACAGTCCATACAGGCGGAGGCCCACCCAACCTGCTCCTTCTCAGTAGGTTCGAGTAAGATGCCCAAGATCTCGAGAGCTGGCATGCTGCCCGTGCAACCGGGCGTGGGGAGGCCAGGGGTGCCAGATGAAGGTAAGAGTGCAGTGCACAGAGGTGAGAGTTTCAGATTGTGCAACCATTCTAGTGTAGTCTCTTCATTGATGGGAACCTCAAACCTGGAGACCCCATTGATCATTGAAAGACGAGGGCACCATGATGCAGATCTCCATTGTCTCACCAGGGTACCCGGCATGTACAGTGACAGTGTGATGGCTTAAACTAATGACATGTCCTTGTTCTCCCTTTTAGATTCACCAGCACGCACTCGCTCTCTGGACCCCGAAGGGCCACCCGTGATGCCAGAGGACCACCGAGCTTCACTTACACCTGCGTCACACCCGCTCTCTGAACCAGGCACCAGCGCAGATACCAGCATCTTGGTGGGCATTAGATCAGCAACCAGAACATCGGTGCACATTGGTGAGGACACTTCACACTCAGTTGAGGTGCAGGTGGAGGCAGAGAGTGCCCAGGGCACTGCAAGTTGGAGGACTGCTGGAGACCAGGACAATGCTGGGTCGAAGGCAGATGATGAGCCTCCGGAGTTGCCCATAAGGCAGCAAATGCTGGATGTCCAGTGGGATATGCAGGAGGATCTGGCGAGACCCATGAGGGTCTGCTTGCCATGGTCTCCGTTGTGGAGGAGTCCATGTGGAGCGTGAGCACTGCGTTGACCCTCATGGCCGAGTGCAATGCCCCCTCCTTGCACAGACTTGCAGAATCTGCATCTGCACGTTCATGGAGTGGAAGCCCTTCCTGTTGATGTAGGCACCTGCCTGACCCACTGGCGCCTTGATGGCCACATGTGTACAGTCAATGGCACCCTGGATGCAGGGAAACCCAGCAATCGTTGCAAAGCCTCTGGCTCGCTCAGCCTGGCTAGCCTCGTCCATATGGAAAGGAATAATTGTCATTACCCACTTGAACAGAGTTTCTGTCACCAGCTTGACGCAACTTAGGCAGCTGATTGAGAGACTCCACACAGATCTCCCACTGACCCCTGGAAAGAGCCAGAGGCATAGACATTGAGGGCCACTGTGACCTTCAGAGCCACCGGCATGGGGTGTCCACCCACACAGTCAGAGCTGATCTCAGGGCCGATCATCTGGCAAATGGAGATCACTGTCTCCCTGGAGAGACGGAGCCTCCTTCGGCATTGCACCTCAGACATATTGAGGTAGCTGCATCGCCGCCTGTAAACCCTGGCAGCAGGATAGTGGCATGTTCTGCGGCCACTTCCGTGTTGGGCTACCTGCTGGCCCTGCCCCCCTTGTGCCTGCGCCTCTTCCCCCACATGCATTGGGCGACCTGCAATGGAGTTGATGCCACAGTCAGATCAGATTATTGAGTGGCGGAGCAGGCTCGAGGGTCCTAGTGGCCTACTCCTGCTCCGAGTTTGTGTGTTCATATACCACCATAGGTAACACAGAGTTTAAAACAGATTAAGTACAAAATCTCAAGATTTTCTGACAGCACACAAGTAATAGTTTTGGCAAAGAGTGTGGACGACCTCAATAAGACATCCAACAGGAACAGTAACTCTCATTTATTCGCAGCTTCAATGCAAGAAAACATCCCAAGGCACTAAGAAGTTTAATGAGACAAAAAATGACGGTGAATCAAAGGAGATATTATATCTGGAGGACATTGGCTAGCAGAAAGGTGCCAAATGCAATTTGCTGGGAATAAGTGAGAAGTGATACATTTTAGCAAACAAAGGACAAAAGTTCACTCAGTTAAAAGTCAATGAAGAGTGTGAATGAATAGTGAGACCTAGGGTACAAATGCCTAATCCCCTTAAAGTGCAAGTGCAGGTAGATAAAGTCAGAAGAAAGCCAAACAACATTTTGGGTCTTATAAGTGCAGGGGGCTAAATTGGATAGGCTCAGGAAGGAAGTGCAGGGATGGGGAAGCCCGATTAACCCAATACCCGCTGATTGCTACCTGCTCATTAGGGTGATTGCAGTGCGCTTCCATCCATAACCACGCTGTTCATTGCTGTACACATCAGCAAGGGGCCTAAAGTCATAACTTACTAGCACTTCTCAAAGCTGGCCTGCATTTCTTAAACCTAACTCTTTTTTTTAAAATTTCTTAATCTAACTCTTTCACCATCTTGAAAGTTTTAATTGTTGCAACATCCACAGCCTTTTAGATGAGGGAGGAGACGTAAGTAATATTTTTCAACCGGTAGTGTTTTTTTCGCTTAGAGGAGGAAGCGAGCTGTTCTGATTTGACAAACAGTCCTGAAAATAATGCACAATTGCTGAAAAGTACATAAACCTAGACTGAGGAGAAATACAAACAGAAGCCGCTGGGAAAATGCAACAGGTCTGGCAGCATCTGTGCAAAGAAACAGTGTTAACTTTTCTGCTTGGGTGACCTTTCATCAGATGTAGCGTCACAAGAACTCTACAGCCACAGACATCAGATATTTAAGAAACATATTGATGTCTTCATTGTCACAACCAGATTATCTCGCTTCAAAGCAACATTGATTTCACCTATCGATCAAAGGCAATGAAAAGACGGACCCATCTCTCTCATACGCCATCATTTACCTCACAAATCAGGATTAGAGGGAGCTACTGAAAGCAACACATCACAAAAATGACAGGTTAGTTAGAATAATGAATAAATATACTGTAAAATACATGGATAATAAGAGTGATTGAAAGGGGTGCATTCCCGGGACTGTCTGAATGATGAACAGCCCATAATATAACTGTAAGCAATGTAGCCTTTGTTTGGAAAATGAGATTGAAGTCCACTTTTAGTAAATTAGGTTTTACGCCAGAAAAGTTTCATTCCATTTAGTAAAAATTCAACCACCTTGTTGGAAGGTCTGAGACTACCATCTTTACTCATTACATTTCCAAGGGAAAGAAATCTCTAATTCTGAGAGAAGGATGAGGAAGTTGAGTATTAAAAGTAGACTAGTAAAACCTTGACAGTGGATCGATACAGGCTTTAAAGAGCAAGGACAATTCCCCTTTAACAGGTTGCCATGAAAATTAACGCAGTGCACTTGGCATGAACATTCACTCCAATTAAAATAAGCTCAGCCATAGTAAACTAGTATGAAGCTGTATCATCCAAAATTGATTGTCATTTGTTGCTGGTTGAAATATGTATTTATAACTTCCTTCATTAAGAGCATAAGCTGACTAGCTGATTGGATTGTGTGTGGTCAGCATATTTTTAAAAAAAATGCCCTTGGGATGGGAGTGCCGTGACAAGGCTGGTATTTCTAGTTGCATCTTGAGAAGGTGGTTGTGGGACTCTCTATTGAGCCACCTGCATGTAGCAGCTTGATACAACACGCTTGTTTCCCCACTTTGGAGAACAGTTAAGAATCAAGCACGTTAGTATGGCTTTAGAGTCATATATCGGCCAGAGTGGAAAAGATTTCCCTACTGACAGGATGTTAAGGAACTAGTTAGCTTCTTACGCCAATCCGACCAGCTTCATTTTTACAGATGCCAGCTTTTTATTTCTAGACCCTTTGAAATTGAGTTCAAATTCTCAAGCTGCCTTGGTGAAGTTTGAACTCGCATTCTCAGTCCAGGGCCTCTGGATTTCTAGTCCAGTAATAACACCACAACATTACCACGTTTTACTATGATGCACTCAGTCTTTGTGGCCAGCATTGTGTCAATTGAAACACTACGATGGTGGTGCCACTTACTCAAACTGAGTGACCCATTCCAATTGAAAGGAAGAAAATATTTGCTGCAATTTGACTCTTGTGTAATCTGTGAGTTACTTAGATGTTCTCCAACTTATTTTGAGCTATAGG
This sequence comes from Cetorhinus maximus, assembly GCF_964194155.1. Lineage (NCBI taxonomy): Eukaryota > Metazoa > Chordata > Chondrichthyes > Lamniformes > Cetorhinidae > Cetorhinus > Cetorhinus maximus. The sequence goes on from NC_135893.1 coordinate 96,041,337, forward strand.
AACACATGAATGCTAAACAACAACTATTGTGCCATATGAATAGACTGCTCCTGAATAGACTGCTCATGAATAGACTACTCCTGAATAGACTGCTCATGAATAGACTGCTCATGAATAGACTGCTCATGAAAGTTTTAAAATGGAATCCATTGGCTTGGATTTTATGGGCCTAATGATGGTGAAACTGGCAGCTTTCACTCATTATTCCTCTGAACCTGGCAATAATTGTGGAATCCACACATGTGCAGTTGGAGGCAGAAACCCAGAAGTTGCTGAATGTGACCCTTTGCTTCCCCATTGGGTGCACAGTTAAAGCTCCCCACCAAGATTGCAGTCAAGTAGAAATCAATGACCTGATAAGAACTTGCCTTTTTACACCTCAATCTTGCTATGAAAACCCTTTATAAAGTTACACCTTGTTGAATGATGTGTAAACTCGTGGCCATGAGTGTCCAAAGAACTAAAAGGTGCCATTTAACCTTCAAGGGCATTTCCGATTATTACATCAACTTTTGTTCACGTTAATTGGAAACGATTGAAAATTTGCAGCTTTCACACATAGTCATAGGCCAGTGAGGAAGAAATTCTAGGACCAAATTCTCATTAGAACCAGTGCTGGAACTTGGCTACTGTGGTAAGTGCTGAATTGCATCAATCGGTAGCCAGACCCGCGAAATCATCAGTACAAGAGCACTTCCTGTGTGGTAGGGGGAGGGAACCCCCATCTGTCAAAGTGTGCTCATTCCTGCATGTGCGTGAAGGAGCGCATTGCTCCCTGAGGCAAAGCCCTGTCTCAGGGAGATTAGTGAGAGGTAAGTAAACTCTAAATATAAAAAAATATTAAAATTATTAACATGTCCCCCTCATGTGACAATGTCACACGAGATGGGACATGTTAATTATAAACACTTAAAATTTATTACATTTTTAAAAAACGGACATGAAACTTCATCCCGCCAGTGGATGAAGTTTCATGAATAATCTGGAGCCCGCTGGGGCTCCTGGCCTGCCCGCCAGCCTTAAGCTTGGACGGGCGGGTCTTTAATTATCTTAATGAGCCTGTCAATGGCCTCAATTGGCCATTGAGAGGTCAGCGGGCTTACAGCTGATTTCGCTGTCCGCCCGCCTTCCTAAAAATTTAAAGGGACCAGGATGACGTCGGGGATTCCTGCCGACGTCATCCTGCGTCAATTTCCCCTCGGCGAGCTGGCCCTGCCCTCAAATCGCCAAGGGGAAAACCCTGGCCAATGTCTTTCAAGACCTCAGGATGTCCCAAAGAGCTGTACAACCACTGAAGATCTTTTTAAGTGTAGGAAATGCAGCAGCCAATTTGCACACAGTCAGATCCAAGAAACAGCAATAACGTTAATGACTGGACCTTCGTGACATTGACTGAGGGAATAATATAGGTCAGCGCACCCAGGAGAGCTCTCCTGCTCAAAAGCGCCTTGGAATATTTTATGTCCAGCAGAGCAGGCAGACAGGGCCTCAGTTTCACATCTCGTCTCAAAGACTACACCTCTGACGGTGCAACACTCCCACAGTGCTGCACTGGAATGTCAACCTGGATTTTTATGCTTCAAATGTGTTGGTCCCCTAAATAATTGATCTCACTTGTGCAGTTGTGGGAAAGTGCAGAGTAAAGACTATGGGCGGGATTTTCTGGCCCTGCCCACTGGCGGGGTTGCCCACTCCCGCCGAAAGTCAATGGGCTTTTGGCTGGGCCGCTACATTCCCTGCGGCGGGTCCCAACATGGCGGGGCCACAAAATCCCAGCCTATATGATTCTTTATACAATAGAGATGAAAATGGGCGGGAGACTGTTCCTGTACACTTGCGGCCCTGGGGGGTGGAAAGGAAGTGGGTCATATCACCTTCTCTCACATCAGGGTATGTGCAACAAAAAAAATCCAAACACAGGAAAGAAAATATGTTCAAGCAAAGGAATTCTCATCCTCATGAGGCATCCTCATAATAATTAAAATGAATGCCAATTGCTAATGCCTGTCTGGATTCAGTGACATTTTTTCGATGAGGCAATAAATTGACATCTGTTCACGGAAAATAAAGAGATTCCATTTTATTCAAAGGAGAAAGTGGCTTTGCCAACATTACCGTCAAATACCAGCAGTAAAAACAATTAACTGGTCATTTATCTCATTTGCTGTTTGTGGGATCTTGCTGTGCACAACTTGACTCATTACTGGGCCTAATATAATGGTCCCATTTCCTACCTCATGTACAGTTAATGAAAATGTCCTGTAATGTGTAAACCATCCAGAATTCAGACTTCTTCTTACTTACTTCAGAAGTAACCTACGCTCTACCTGCTTCTTTTTCCCAACGCGTTTCTCCACTGTGCCATTCCCCTGCTGCTCCAAACTCTTGCAGTGTGAGAACAGACACCTGGCACAGCATGAAGTTTGTCAGCACCCCGTGTGATGGCTTTCACAAGTCGATTCCAGAACAAGGCGAATTCTAGACAAACTGTTAGACATTACAGCCCAAAGCCTTCAAAGTTCCATTTCTCACATTCACATTGCCTGTGCCAATGGAAGCTTTGCTGCCACATGCTCTATGAACGGAGCTGTGTCAGGTAATAATGGCTCGTAACAAAGCAGGCTCCGTAAAATGGATGGACTGGTGGTGAACCGCCAAAGTATCTTTACGTGTAGCCTCTGTGAGATCTGAAGCTTTAACAGTCAGGTGTCCCCAACTTGACAGCTTTTACTGTTCAGCCCCCGCTTGATTTGCTTCGCCAATGCTTCTCTGGAGAGGAAATTGACATGAAATTTCGACTCTGCAGAGCAACTAAGGAAGTAAAGCTTCCGCCACAATGAAAACAATTACATTCGGCACAAACCCAAAATACCACAGATGCTGGAAACCTGAAATAAAAACAGGGAATGCGGGGAATTCCCAGCAGGTCAGGCAGCAGAGAAAAAAACGAATTCATTTTTGAAGCCTGTGACCTTTCAACAGAACCGAGGAAGGTTAAAAAAATGCAAGAGGTTTTGAACAAGTGCCGGTTTGGACGGTGGGTAAAGGGTGGGAAGAAGAAAAATATGGGAAGATGTGTGATAGGGCGGAGGGCAGGATAGATTAAATTCAAGAGGTTTCATGACGCAAAAGAAAAAGAGACTGGTAATGGGTGGAGTAAAGAAACATAAGATGTCTGAATGAGGTGTGAGTGGCTGGATAACAGCCGTCAGAATGCAAAGTAAAGGAATAAGGAATGAAATGAGAAAAAAACTGAACCAGCAAAACAAATTAAAGGATGAAATAGAGGCAGAGGGTGTGATCTAAAGCTGTTGAACTCAATATTGAGTCCAGAAGGCTGTAGAGTGCCAAGCTGAAAGATGAGGCACTGTTACTCAAGCTTGTGTTGAACACTGCAGGCCAAGGACAGGAAGGTCAGAGTGGGAACAAGGTAGAGAATTGAAATGATAAGTGATAGGAAGCTCATGCTTAGGGACTGCACGGAGGTGTTGCGCAAAGCAGTCAACTTGTATACATTTGGTCTTCCTGATGCAGAAGAGATTACATTGTGAGCAGTGAATACAGTTTATTAAATTGAACGAAATATAAGTAAATTGTTGCTTCGCTTGGAAGGAGCCATTGGGGTCTTGAGAAAGGAGGAGTGTTGAATCTCCTGTGCTTATGTAGAAAGCTGCTGTAGGAAAGGGAGGGGTTGTTGTGGGTGACTGAGGAGCAGACCAGGATGTCGGGGAGGGAACAGTGCCTGTGGAATGCTGAAAGGGAAGGACAGGGGATTATGGTGGTGGCATCCTGCTGGAGTTGGTGGAAATGGCGGAGGCTGGTGGGTTGGAAGGTGAGGACAAGGGGAACCCTATCATGGTTTTGGAAGGAAGGGTAAGGGTGAGGGCAGAACTGCATGGAATAGATTAGCCATGGTGGATGGTCCTGTTAAAAATGGTGGAAGAGGAGACAGAGAAGTCAGGGAAGGGAAAGAGGGAAGGAAAGTCTGAGACGGAGCAGGTGAAGGTGAGAGAAGGATGGAGATTGGAAACAAAGTCAAATGGGCTGAATTTAATGCCCCCCTGTGGGGATGGGTTCAGTTGTTGGAGGGGCTGCATGAGTGGGTAGGAAGGTTTGGGATGGAGATCCCACTGCCGTTCCAGGTCCCCCCAATCAAGCTTCAAGAAGAAAGGGCCATGGAGGCACCCATAGCAATATCTTTTATTTGGAGGAAGTGAGCGGAATTGAAAGAGAGGTTGCTCAATGTGAAATCACGTTCAGCCAGCTGGTGGAGGAGGGTGAGAGTGATGGTGAATGGGGACTGGTTGGGCCTCCATTCAAGGAAGAAGTAGAAACTTTTCAGACCAACCTGATGGGTGATGATGATGTAGAAAGATTGGGCGTCGATGGTGAAGAGGAGACAGTTAGGGCCAGGAAACTATTGAAGTGACAGAGGGCATCACAAGAGTCACTGATGTAGGTAGGAAGAGACAAAGGGAGAAAGGGTTGCCTCACATCCTTTAAAAAGTACCTGGATGAGCACTTGGCACGTCATAACATTCAAGGCTATGGGCCAAGTGCTGGAAAATGGGATTAGGTAGGTAGGCCAGGTGTTTCTCACGTGTCCGTGCAGACTCGATGGGCCGAAGGGCCTCTTCTGCACTGTGTGATTCTGAGATTCTGAGAAAATGCACAGTCAAGCTAGGAAGAAATCAGTTCAGCTGAATAGGAACAGGCTGAAACAATGGGCCGACCAGAACAGTCCTTTTTATGGACACTCAAATGTATGGTCCATACATTTTAAGGAGCCTGCTTTGTTATGAGGCCTTATTACCTGACACAGCTCCATTCATAAAGATTGTGAATTTTGGACAATTTGGACATTCTGGAGCCCTCAAATCAGCAGAAATAATTAGCAATTTGTGATTTTTTTACACACTACAAACAAGGGGCAGTGTGATTATATGTGCAACAAGTGCACTTCATTTATATTTTAAGTAGCTCCCTGTGAGGAATTGATTCTGATTTTTCAAGTTATTCTGCAATGGTCTGTTCACTGCCAGTTCAGCAGTGATTAATAAATCATGACAACACTGATATCTCTTATGAAATTGATATTAAATGAGGACCCCATAATATTATGTAGACTTGTGAAATGTATAAATGTATATAAATTATTTTTACTATTTTGTCAGATGTGGCCCATGCTGACACAGCTGTGCATATGTTAGCCTTAAGAGCAGGAATTTTTGGGGTATGGATTTAGTCATGTATAATTTCTTACCAGACACTTTTCCTACCTACAAAGGGGGCAATTTTAACCTTCAGGTGTCAAATCGTTCTATTTCACTTGTTGTCTATTCACTCTCAGGCTATGGATGTTCTTAATGCAACCAACACTTATTCCCAGCCCTAAATGCTCTGGAAAAGGTGATGGTTGGTCTTCATCTTGAACTGCCAGGGTCCATTTGATGAAGGCACTCGGTGCTGTTATAATGAGGATAGAGCAAGGGAAAGAAACATTGTCCCAGAACTTCCATTGAGTGGTGATCACTTTACTTACCCAGATCGGGAGCTGCACATTTTTCATCTGATCTTCCATCCCGGACCTGCTGAGAAATGTCTAGCGCAGCAGCAGCTCCAGAGTCCTTCCAGTGCAGGGCAGCAGCATTGGGGGGGCGGGGGGGGGTGAAGGCACGCCCCCTTTTTACAGCACTAGCTGCCATAAAGCAGGCAAGTTTAAAGTTCCCAGTCATTTTGAGAAGTAATGGCAAAGGTAAGTGCGTAAGCTAAGTTGGAAAGTGGGTGAGGGTTTAGGGTGGTTGGGGTGGGGTGGTCGGTGGTGGGGGATCGGGTGGTCAGTGGGGGTGTGTGGGCTAGCTGGGCAGGCGGGGGTCTAGTTGGGGGGGGGTTGGGAGTGTAGTCAGGGCGATGGGGACGTAGTCGGGGATTGGCGATGGTCGGGGTCAGGAGGATAATCAGGAGGAATGGGGTGGTAGTTGGGTTGGTGGGGGGTAGTTGATGGGGGTAGTCGGGGAGGTTGGGTGGGAGGTGTAGTTAGAGGGTTCAGTGGGACTTTGTGGTTGTGGGGGGGGGCGGTTGTTTGGTATAGTCACCCAGGAGTTAGAAGTGGTTTTAATCCTTTTAATTTTTCTTGGGTAATTATTCTGCTAAGAGAGTCGGAACCACCCAAAGTCCCTGATTTAAACTGGAGTATCGGATGGTTCCCAGTGCAGGATAGTTGCCCATCGGAAGCTTAAACTTCCGATGGGAAATTCCCAAGCAGTCCTCACATGGGGACTTCTTGTGGGGGGGGGGTCCCCATATCTTCCAAGGGGAAACTAGGCCATTATTGAGCAGCAAGTGAGAGAGGGCAGTATCAACCCAATTGAATCCTTGTATCATTTTAAAGACTTTGAATGGAATAATCTTCATCCTGCTTAATGCAAAAGAATACAAACCAACTTTTGGCCCTTAAGCCTGGTATTCTGCTGAAGCCTACCTGTAAATCAAGACCACCATATCTTTTCTGAGGTCTGGTGGCCAAAACTGAGCACAGAATTCCAGATGGGATGTAGCCAAGAATCCGGTCAACTGAAGCATCATGACCTCACTTTTGTATTTCAAACCCCTTGATGTAAAAGCCAATATTTCATTAAGCTCTTTGCTTTTTGAAGTTGTGCACTAGATTTTACATGGGCACCCCCAAATCCCTTTGCCCCATTCACAGTCCTAGTTCCTCATCAGTAAGAAAATATTCTGATCTGTCTTTCTCAGGTCTGTAGTCGATGACCTCATACTTCCCCCACATATTGAACTCTATCTGCGAACTTGACTGTTCCGCAAGGACATAAGGAGTAGGAACAGGAATAGGCTGTACAGCCTCTCGAGCCTGATCCACCTTTCAATAAGATCATGACCAATCTTAAACCTCAACTTCACTTTCCCATGTTCTTCGATTGGCCTAGAGTTAAAAAAAGAAATTGATCATTTTTCAGCTTTGAATACACTCAACAGCTGAACATCCACAACCCTCTGAGCTAGAGAATTCCAGGTTCTCAACCCTCTGGGTGAAGACATTTCTTCTCACCTCAGTCCTAAATGGATGTACCCTTATCTTGAAACTTATGCCCCCTAGTTCTTGACCCACCCAACCTGTCCACTGAGATAGTTGCCAGCAGGGTTGAGTAAATTATTGTTGCATTACAGCACACTCTTCAGCTCACTATAATGAGCGCCACGTGGAATCTACTGGTGGTCAAGAGAAATTACATTGTTAAGTTTGACAAATGGCATCTTTAAAGGCAGAAATAACAGAGCCACAGTTTGACAAATGACATCTTTAAAGGCAGAAATAACAGAGCCACAGAAGGAACGTTAAAATCTGCATCAAAATGGACATCTTAAGTTTTATTTTGTAGCGACCTCCAGTGGCACTCACACATCAGCTTGTAAACTCAAAGTCTCGGGACAATACTCGAAGGGAAATATTAAACATAACTCACTTAAAGGAAAAAAAGCCCAACTCGATCTTTTTTTACTCATTCATGCTCAATGGGTGGAAAATCTAGCCCTGGAGTTCAATGAGAATGGCTTCTATCTTTAATGCAGCTGCCTCCAGCCGTCCTCTGAACCAACTAACACAATCTGACTTTGACTTAAAGATAAGTGCAGCTGCTTTGAATACTTTCAAGGGATGAACCACCCCCAATAACAAGGCCGAGCTTTTGCCTTTGGACACACCACAGCGCAATAGATGTGCACTTAGAATAATGGAGAGTTAAGGAGTTACCAGGCAGTGACACTACGGAACAGTTCAGAAAGTATCATGAGGCTGGATAATGAAGACAGAGCAGTTTATATAAGCCAGCTGAATGCAGACATTGTGTTGCTGCCTTTAGCATCCTCCTGGCTATCATTTATTTTGTAAGAGCACAGCAGAATCAAACTCAATGCAACACTCATTCGCTGCTATTTTTACAGACTGGACGATGTTCTTGGAGGAGCATTTTCAGATCACTTGGACAGCGTGAAAACAAACCTGTCTTGATAAATAATGTGAATATATTTGCACCATGGTTTGAACTGCTGAAAGCATTTGGAGTATAATTTTACGGAGGTTGAAATGTAATAAACTGATGAGCAGATTAAAACTACATATGTCGGCATTAGTAGAGCTAACGATTGAGATTTATTTGGACATTAATAAGGAACAAGGCAGGAGGTTTCCTCTGTAGATTATGTGTGACCATTCCATAAGCCTGAAAGTGAATGTATTGGTAAACATGGGGGTGTGAAGGATTTTCACTTTGAATGAGGTTGGGAAACTACATGTTGCGATTGTCTTCATTAGAAAACAAATTTGGACAGGGTTACAGGTGGCTTATCCACAATTAAAAGTGCAAGTTACCCAATAACAACCCCTTGTGGTCCCTTAAAAAAGATTCCATCAAATGTATACACCTAATACTTCCACAAAGTGAAGGTGGTTTGAAGCATTGGAAAATATAGCCTCATGTTTGTCCATATCTGATGTCTCCTTGTAGCTGTTTTATCAATTTGTCTCTCGCCTTCTGCTTCTAACTATCTCTTCCTCTTCTCATCTTCTTCCCTTCCCTTCTCGATCTGCTTTGTCGTCCTCTGCTAGTTCTCTGTTTGACTTTTTCTTTTCTGCTTTGTTTCCGGGTGGGAACAGGTGAGTTATTTGGCCGTCTGTGATGGGGGAAGGAGATGACATCAGTTGCAGGCTGCATTTAGATGTGGGGGATTTGTGGTCCTCAGTAGCTCACTTTCCAACTCCTCTTCAATTATTTGTGCTACCCTCACATCCAACTCTTGCTCATACTGTGATCCCTAACCTACCACCCTTAAGCCTGATTACTAATAGTAAAGGAGCTTCCTTTAGAAGCAGATGGAGACTGCTGATGCCCTGAAGTAAGGTTTGAGCAATCTGATCACTGCACCACTTGTGAAGTCAGTCCTTACCTGTCGACAGATGAACTATGGATGGATCAGTGACTAAATGCACTGTGTTGGTATGGCACATCACATCGATCACAGGAAGATCCCAATTTGGCCAGGCTGTGACATAGTGGAACTAACTATGGTTCTATCTTTGCATCATTGGCCTCCCTTGAGACAGGCTGAGGCTGTGGCCAGACAAGGCCACTGAAAACTCTTAATTAAGGCTAGAACCTAGTGAAGCTGGGTCACAGTATAGTTTCCAGATGTTCTGTTGGAGTAATGAAGGGAATCCTTTGGAACGGCCAAGTAAATTTGACCCTGTCTTATCTACATTGTAATAACACTTATCTATACATAAATTTTAATTTTGCAAGCCGATAAATCCTGCTAGAGCACTAATGCTTACACCTTAGGCTGGGAGAAATTCGTCAAGATACTGATCAAAATTATGCTGAACAAGAATTATTTTAGCCGCTGGAGAACTTGGGGAAGTCCTGGAATCGGAAAACTGAGCTGCAGTCTGATCGGTCTTCCTGCTCACTGAAATCCTACAAGGCTACATGACCTGAATTTTCGTAAAGATGGAGAGTCTCCCAGTCATTCTGAAAATAGCTACTGAGGCCCAGATCTAGAAGTCCCGTTCCCGAACACGGCAAGCAGCATTTTTGTGGGGGGCTGGTGGGGGGGCTGGCGCGAGAATGGGGGCCGTTTCCAAAGTGTACATCCTTGGTTCATGGAACCAGCTGCCTCCAGTCATGTTGGATTTTCATCAGCTAGGAGTGGGAAACATGATGTGTGTGGATTAGATCTGGTAGGAGCAGGTCTAAACTTTGTAGGGTTGCTTGGGTAGGTGAGGTATGGTCCTGGCACACCTTTGGGGAGGTCAGATGCCCTTTGGGAGAGGTAAGCTGCTCTTTGGGAATGTTAAAAGTAGTCATGAATGTGCATAAAAAGTGCATAAACTCATTGGAACTGTCAAAAGGAATGGTAAAGCTGTCAAGGCATTTAAAACTCCTGCCCTTTAAATATTTGATAAAATAAACTGCAGTGTTTAAAAAAAAATCAATGCTTGCTTTTTGACTCTGTTTGTTGACATAAGCCTGTGGGATATCATTAGTGGATTAGTGCTGCATGACTGATTTCACAACCTTGCATTATCACAATGGGGTGACTCTTGGTTAACAGTTTGATTGACAGCTCTAAGTGGTTATAGACTCTTTGAAGTGGGGCTATGAATTCCAATGCTTGTTTTCATAAGGGATTACTCACTCACTCACTTACTTTTCCAGAACCACTTCATCTAATTCAGGGTCGTGGGGAGTCAGAGCCTGTCCCGATAGGCAATGAATGCTGGGCAGGGTACACCCTGGGTGGGATGCCAGTTCATCACAGGGCACATACTCACACGCACACACACACAAACACATACACTAGGGCATAAGTGATTAAAGGAAGTTAAATGTAATTAATGGGTATTTATCAATGAGTGTTTTTTTTTAAATACTGAATTCTTCAATAGGCACTTAAGAACTATTTTATCTCATCTCAGCATGGGTCCTGTGATCTGCCCATGGGTGAGTTGGCATGGTAGGTGTAAGGGCAAAGGGTGGTAGGTGGGTGGGCATGGGTTGGCATAGGGGTTATAAAGGGCCATGGGTGGTGGGTAGAGGGCCAGAGGTTGGCATGGATGGTATGAGGGGCCATAGTGCATGGGTAGAGGGGCATAACTTGCCATGGAAAGGATGAAGATCCATGGGGAAAGTAGGTGGGGGCGTAGGTGAGCATGAATGAGGAACGTGTGGGAGGTGAGGGGATGTGAGGGCTGGAGGGCTGTTTTATGTTCTTTTTAAAACTTGGACACAGTGTCGGTGCACTAAGGCAGGCCTTCTGCCCAGCTTGTCTGCACAAGCTGCAGCCTCTGCACTCATTCCAGGGTTGCCCACCATGACTCCCATTTCCATCAGTGCCCCAATTTCCGCTGGACCGGAAATCTGATTTTCTGGGGCACCTTCTCCTGGGTTGTGTTTGTGGAGCCGGGAGTATTGTCCTGACCCTGCCAACCCGGGAGCATAAATTCAGGCCAAAGATTTAGCCGCTCATTACGGACTGGTGTGAGGAAGTGTATCATTTCACTTCATTTAATTAATACTGGGTTTCATTGGGATCTTGGAATCCTATTGCTGCTCAAATCTTTTTGAGGTTTTTGCCTTGACTTGCCTATCCCATGATGAAGGTCTTCCTGAATTCAATCCTAAATTTGCCTTGACTGTTTTGGATCAGTGTCCATTGTGCTACCATCATGATTTAGTTTGAAGCAACATTCCACATGTACCTTTTTCACACAGTTTACTACATTACTCATCTCTACACAATCAGCAACAACAATGCACATTCCTATAGTGCATTTAAAACAACAAAATGTCCCAAGGTGCTTTATAGAGGCATTATCAGAAATCATTGAAGAATGAGACATTAAGGCAGGTGACCAAAAGTGTGGTCAAGAATGGAGGTTTTTAGGAGTATCATAAAAGAGAGAGAATTGGCAGAGAGATCCCTACTTATTGATCACCTTTCAAAACTGAAAAGTGCCAACTTGTTTTACTATTCTATAGCATGCCACTGGCCAAAAACTTAGCTTTTGAACCCATATTTAGTGATCTGGCTAGATATTCCAGTACTAACATTCAAGAAAGATGCAAACACTTAGATGAGAGGAGTGATCTACAACGTATTGGATTGCTGGCTCTGGCTGAACCCTACTCATCTCAATACATCCAATCTCCAGCCATCCCATCCCTCTGCTCCCACCATTGGGTACCGGCCAGGACAACCCTTGCGGCCATCAATTATTAATGGTGGCCACAATGCCCACAATCCTCGGTGCTGCAGAAACCGCCCTATCCAGCGCCTGGCTTTACTGGAGTGTGATTGTGCCAGGGCTATTTTATCCTGGGCACATTGCGCCTCTGAAGGTTTTTTGGTACGTCCGACAGGAGAAGAAAACGCCCTGATTCTATTTCTCCTGGATGGATCGACAGGCGAGCCCAGGGGATTAGCGTTTAATCCTGAGAGACTCCTGGACAAGCCAAGCATGCTGGCAAACCCTGTGAGGAAATAGCAGGTAACCTGCTGTGCCTTTGAAAGGCTGATACACATATGGAAGGCACAGCCAGGGGGAAGCAGGATGATCAGAATACACAAAAGTAGATATGCAGGCAACTTTTAAAGAGACGATTGGGGCAAATACAGTACTGGAAAACAAGTCACAATGGGTTAAAATAATTGGAACAGTCTTATAATACACCATTTCAGCTTAAAAACGTGACATAATGTCCTAGACAATTATATTTGCAATCATTGTGCTGCAGATCTAGCAGGGGAGGCTTACGATCACAGGACCTCACTGAAATTGGCTTGTCCACAGCCAGTTTGCACTTCTCACTGAAGTTGAAACACGAGGAACGTTTCACCTGGGAAGAATGCGGAGCAGATTGCGCTGAGGGCCCATGTTTCATTTGGTGTGGACAGTGCACAACAAGTTTTAGAAAAAAGTTACAGTTTTCGAATTGGCAGCTCGTCCGCCGCCTTAAACACCCAGGCCCACCACCATGGGCTGGGCCTCCGCCCGATGGGATATTACAGCCCTACCTGAACTGAATGGAGATTTAAATGGCTCACCGCATCCGCCAATGCGGGACAGAGGGGGTGGCGCGCTGTGGGGGGGTGGACATTAAAACCTTGGCCTTTATAAAGTGGAACTTAAAAAATAAAATAAAATGCTTTCTCAGGATATAGCTTCACTGGCAAGGCTAGCATTTATTTCCCCCCACCCCCCCCCACCCCCGGTTGCCCTGAACAATAGTGAGTCGTCCCCTTGAACCACCGCAGTCCACATGGCAAAGGCACTTCCATAGTGCGGCTAGGAAGCGAGTTCCAGTTTTTTGATCAAGAAACCATGAAGTAATGGTGAGATACACCCAAGTCAGAATGGTGTGTAACTTAAAGGGGAACTTGGAGGTGGCGATGTTCCCTTCGAAAGGGGGATACGCAATTTATTTCAGTAGTTTTGGTGATAACTCCAAGATTGTCCATGTTATTAAAACTTCTAACGCAAGTTAGCAACTTACCTGACCCTTACAGCTTCCAAGTTCAATTTATGCCGGTTTTTTTTGTGGTGCCTCTATCTTGGGTCGACATTAATATTTGGGTAAAAACTGGAATAGTGCTGATGTCAGCTCAGGAAGCTTTTCTGGAATATCAGTGGTCTGAATTAGGAATCCTTTGAGGTGTGAGTGCTCTCAAAATAATTTATGTTGGTATAATGGTCCATTTGATAAGAATACAGGCTGGTGCAAAGATTTGCCCCACAATCCTGCGATATATATTTCAAGTTGACTTTTATTCTCCAGCTGCCCAATGCCACATTTTTTGCAGCATCATGCTCCGATTTTAAAAATAAACACAGGTTATTTGTAGAAATTGAGTTTTACATTAGTGATGAAACATGTTACATTATTTATATGTCTCCACTCTGGAAGCCGCATTGTGTATTTACCTATCAAATCAGAAAATATACAAATATGAAGATTGTAGGAAATACAGCATTTCAAACTGTGTTCACACAATAACCTGGAGGGCCACTTTGCTTGTAGCAGCCTATTTACAGATAATGAAATGCAAGGCGTTAGCTAATGCAAACAGGACTGTCCCAGTAGACTGATCATGTCAGCCTGTTCCTGCCCCACGGAACTCATTTCTTCCTATCTTGACTCTGTTCTCTCTCCCCTTGTCCAGTCTCTTCCCACCTACACCCGCGATTCCTCTGATGCCCTGCGCCATATCAACAATTTCCAGTTCCCTGGCCCTAACCACCTCCTCTTCAACATGGACGTCCAATCCCTCTACACCTCCATCCCCTACCGGGATGGTCTGAGGGCTCTCCGCTTCTTCCTTGAACAGACCACCACTCTCCTCCGTCTGGCTAAATTTGTTTTCTCACTGAACAATTTCTTCTTCAACTTGTCTCACTTCCTCCAAATAAAAGGAATGGCTATGGGCACCCGCATGGGTCCCAGTTATGCCTGTCTCTTTATGGGATATGTGGAATATTCCTTGTTCCAGTCCTACTCAGGCCCCCTCCCACAATTCTTTTCTCGGTACATTGCTGACTGTTTCAGTGCCACTTTATGCTCTCATCTGGACCTGGAAATGTTTATCAATTTTGCTTCCAATTTCCACTCCTCCATCACTTTCACATAGTCCATCTCCAACGCTTTGCTTCCCTTCCTTGACCTCTCTGACTCCATTTCTGGTGATAGACTGTCCACCAATATTCACTACAAGTCCACTGACTCCCACAGCTACCTTGACTACAGCTCCTCACACCCTACTCCCTGTAAGGACTCCATCCCATTCTCTCAGTTCCTTTGCCTCCGTCGCATCTGTTCCGATGATGCCACTTTCCAAAACAGTGCTTCTGACATGTCTTCCTTCTCCCTTAAGCGAGGTTTCCCACCAACTATGGTTGAAAGGGCCCTCAGCTGTGTCTGACCCAACTCCTGTGCCTTTGCCCTCACCCCTTGCCCTTCCTCCCAGAACCATGATAGGGTTCCCCTTGTCCTCACGCTGGGTGGGCCTTAATAGGCCTGTCCACATAAAATGGCGGCGCACCCCCGATTGGGGGCGCCAATCAGAGGTGCGCCTGCCCGCACCTGCTCCTGCACTTCCCCCCTGACAGGGGGAGAATTCTTCCCAATGTTGCTCTTTCACAGAATGCTGACCCTTGTTCTTCTATCAACACATTCTGCTTTCTTACCTTTATGCCACTATCAGCCCTTAGCCCTTACCACTACCATTAATACTCCCTTTGTCCTTTTGTTCATAACATCTTTGTCAATTTCTCCTTAGCCCTCACCTATCGCTGGCCTTCTATCCAGCTTCACCTGCTCCACCTCCTTTAAACAGTATAAATTTCATCACATTTCTACTTTTCTTTGGCTCTGAAGAAGGGTCATATGGACTTGAAACGTCAACTCTGTTTCTCTCTCCACAGATGCTGCTAGACCTGCTGAGTTTTTCCAGCATTTTCTGTTTTCGTTTCAGATTTCCAGCATCCGCAGTATTTTGCTTTTAACTAATGCAAGATGTTGACTAAAGTCTTTAAAATTAGAAAGGGGTTTTAGAGGGTAGACATAGAAAAGATGTTTCTGCTTGTAGGAAAGACCAAAACTAGGGACCACAAATATAAGGTCGTCGCCAATAAATCCCATAGGAATTCAGGAGAATTTTCTTTACCCATAGAATGGTAGGAATATTAAACTTGCTATCACAAGGAGTAGCTGATGTGAATGACATAACTGTATTTAAAGGGAAGCTAGATAAACACACGAGGGAGAAAGGAAAAGGTTATGCTGATTGAGATGAAGTAATGAAGGAGGTTGCTCATGTTGAGTATAAACACTGGCATAGATCATTTGGGCTGAATGCCTGTTCCTGTGCTGCAAATTCTATGTAGCAGGGCCCCAGATAAAGCAGAGTTACTGACTGGGGCCCGCTAAGTCACTTAGCAATTGCTTTTTCTTCAGATCTTTTGCCCAAAGGCAGGTCCTTGGTGATTATTCACCATGCCACATCCAAGTGCCATGATTTTTAGTTTGGGTAGGCCAAGGAGGCAGGCCCTGAGTTTCCCACAGCCAGAATGGGGATCAAACCCCATGCTGTTGGCATTAATCTGATTCACACACTAGCTGTCTAGCCAACGGAACTATCTGGCCCCCCCAGCAATTGCTTATGATACCATAATAAGAACCGCATGTTAGCCATCTTTAACTCTCCTCTCTACTGCTATGATCATAGACTTTGGTTGTGAAGACAATCAAGTGACCAATTTCCAGCTCTTTGCCTCAGCACTTGTCTTCCAGGAGGCGTGTCCTTCCGAACTCTCCTTTCTCTATTCTTATTATTTCATTGGTTAAGGAGTTTGACCGCTGAACGCAGTGTTCACGAGGTTTCAGATGCAATGGTGACATTGCTGCACCTTCACCAATTCACATGTCCAGTGTTTTGTACATTAAAAGTTCATAAAATAAAATGGGGCAGGATACCGTGAAGAATGTGACATCAAATGTCTAGGGAATAAAAATAAAAATCTAAATTGCAGTATTCTCAGGCAGACCTTTTGCATCAGCAAAGAATGAGCATTATTCCAATCAAATGAACCATTTTTACTGGCATCAATTATTTGCTGTTCTCCAACTACTCAATGGCTAAGATTATGGCCCCTTACATTTACCGTGAGGGAATAAAAAAATAAGGACAAACTCTCATGCCAGCACAGAGTGGCACAGTGGAACTGGGGGATCAATGCGCTAGATTGCCCAGCTATGTAACAGAGTGCTTTATTTTGGACTGTATGAATGGCTGTCTGCCTCATCCCAAACACAATGGCCCAAAAGTTGCTGCAGTGATGCATCTCATGCAGTCCGGCCTGAATTGGTCTTTCTGCCACACTCTTCACATCACGCTACACTTGCCCAGCGAATTACTGGAAATGCGAATTGGTAATGCAGCAGCAATGTCACCTTTGCACCTGGGACCTCCAGAATAGCATGTCCAATGGGCCATATTCTTAACCAATGAAATAGAGAAAGAAACAGAGCGAGTTAGAGTCAAATTAGATGCGGAAAGATAAAGGAAGAGACCGGACATAAGTGGATTGAGAGAGAGAGAGAAAAGACAGCAGAAAGGGAAAGGAAGGAAAAAAGATAAAAGAACAGCAGAAGAAGCCAATTCTGCTTGGAAGCTGCTGCATTGGTTCTTGAGAAGTTTATTATGAGAGAGCGACAGGTCAGGTGAGAAAAATGTACAAACTGTACGTAATTAGAATTATTTTCTAAGAGAAACCTATCTAACATTTGAGGAAAATATCTGGGAGTGGAAGCCAGCCAGGAAGTGATGGTGCAAGGCAGAGTCAATGATATAAAATGTGTGGATGCAAGTGTGATAAAAGGAGTTTGGGAGCTAAATTCTAGATTTCTCATTGGTTGAAGGAATCCCTCCAGCTTTGCTTAGAATTGTGTTTTAGTGTTACAAAGATTGTTTTCCAACTGCCTCTCAAGCTCATCTAGTTTGCCAAACAGACCAAGGCCACCATATCCAAAACCGTGTCTTATTCAGTGTGAGTTAAATTAAGCCGTACTTGTCCACATTCAGGCGTCTTACAGAGAAGGAGAGCTTAGAAGTTAAATTATTGGTCAGAATTGGCACTTTGTCCTTTTTAAGCATGAGGCTCTTATTTGGAATAAGGACAAATGGTGGTAAATTAGCTCTGTTTTTGTAAGGTGATTTGGAAATCGTTGCATGAAAAGGCAATCGGAACAGATCCATTGGGCAGAATTTTCCGGTGTAAAATGACGGGCGATGACGTCGGGCGTGCGTCCCAATGTCACCGCATGCCATCGCGATATTTCGTTCGGCAGGCACGCGCCGGAGTCGGCTGCGCACCCGCCGAAATGTAAACAGCCTATTAAGGCCATTAAGAAATGAATTGAAGCACTTGTGAACACTGCCCGGCCAACCTTGAGGTCAGCGGGCAGGCGAAAAGCCCAAGCGGCCTTCACGTTTTTCAGGGAACCTCATCCACGGGCGGGATGGAGGTTTCCTGAAGCTTTCATTAAATAAATAAATTCATTTTCATAAATATAAAAAAATGTCCCATGACACAGTCACATAAGGGAACATTGTTAAATCATTTATTTAATTATTTTAATATCCATTCAATCCCCCTGAGGCAGCTCCATGCCTCAGGGAGATTGCTGTGCTCTTCTGCGCGCAATGCATGAAAGAGCGCTGGCCCCGACTCTCCCTTCTCCACCCCTCCTCACCCACGCAGGTAGTGCTGAGCGCTACTGGTTGCATATTATGCAGGGTGGGCCTTAATTGACCCACCCGCGTAAAATGTCAGCGCGAAGACAATCGGCTCCCCGCCCACTCCCGCCCAGCCCACCCGCCATATGAAAAATCCTGCCCATTATCAGCTTTCAAAAGGGAGCGGCACATATACTAGAAAAGGAAAATTCTGCAGGACTGTTGGGATGAAACAGGGGTATGGAACTAATTGGATTGCTCTTTCAAAGAGAAAGCACAGCCATGTTGGACCACATGGCCTCCTTTAATCCTGTGTGACTCTGTGTGATGACGTGCGGCATCATCCCGATATGTAATTATTTGCTTAGCAGAGCAGAACAGAGTGGAGAAACGGAAGCATTCAGGACCCACAATCCAGAGGTCGTTGGTTTGAAGCCATTCTCTGTCAGGGATGTAATGAGTTTTTTTCAGCTTATGGCTCAGTGCCCTCGTGCCTAACTCAGAATGTTATGGATTCACATCCTATGTCAGGAAACAATCCAGGCTGATTCTTCAATGCAAGATTGAGAGGGGCGCTGTATTGATGGAGCCTTCGGCTTGAGATGTTAAACCATCCGGTTTTGTTCTGTTCAGGTGGATGAAAGGATCCCATCGCGTTATTTGAAGAACAGCAGTGGAAGGGTCCTCATCAACATTTCTCCTCCACCAAAGTTACCCAAAAATAGCCAATTGTTGTCATTGCCATTTGTGGAATATTGCTTTGAGTGAGTTGTCTGCTGTAATAAAAACAGAAAGTGCTGGAAAAGCTCTGCAAGTCCGGCAGTATCTGTGGAGAGAGTAACAGAGTTAATGTTTCAAGTAAAATATGGCTCTTTTTCCAAATTTGAGAGAGGTAGAAATGTGATTAGTTTTATGCTGTTGAAAAAGGAGGGGGGATGCATGTGGAGCAAAATAGTGGGTCAGGGAAAGGTTGGAGGGCAGGAGAGATTAAATGACAAAAATGTCATGGAACACAAAACAAAGGGAGTGGTAATGATAATATAAAGATGAAAGCTTTGGTCTAGAGTAGGTGTTAATAGCAGAATAAAGGCCAGCACTGTCCGAAAGCAAATAGCAGAATGTATTAATAGCAGAGAAAGAGGTCAGAACTGTCTGAAGGCAAAATATGAGAATAAGATACAGACTGGCACTTGGGGGTGGGGGGAAGGAATGGGGTTGGGGGGGGCGGGGGGGGGGTGGAATTTCAAAATGGACGACAGAGTGCCTGGTCTGAAGTTGTTGAACTCAATGGTGAGTCCGGAAGGCTGTAAAGTGCCTAATCGGAAGATGAGGTGCTGTTCCCCCAGTTTGCGTTGGGCTTCACTGGAACATTGTAGCAGGTCGAGGACAGAGATGTGAGTGCGAAAGCAAGTTGTCTGCTGGGTCTGCCTGCTGCACTCCAAAAAAAATGACTTCATTGATCTAAATCAATGAATGCTGCATTACTTGAAGCGAAACTAGGAAGGATTAGCAAATCGCAAAGGAAGACCTTTACAGCTTCTTGTGTATCAGAAATGCAAATAACAAAACAATTGTGAAGCAGCTCACGCAAGTCCCTGTTTCAATCAGCTTATGTTGTACGGCAAACAAAAGAGGTTAATTATAAAATTTAATTCAAAACAAGGCACAATCTATGACAGCTCACTTAAAAAAAAAAATGCTAATCCACAGGTTCTATTAAATCTACTGCAAGCTCTTTGGCAGGTATTTGAATTAATGTCATATTTTAGTAGAATTGAAAACTAGCATATCTCTGTGTCTGGTGTAAAACTCTGCATTCATAATTTAACACCTCTGTGACCTAAACTGCACTCGCATTACAAGGTGACCCATGATTGACAGTTTAAATAACCTCATTACAGGACTTGCAAGAGAATCCGGGGAGTCAGCAAATCTGGCCACTCTTGATATTCCGAAACCATCTTCGGCCACAGTCACGGGCAAATGAAGCCCCTTATTGGGAAAAAAGATGTTTGCAGATTTGCAACTAGCTTCATGGACATCCTGATTCCGCCATCAAGCATTTTCATAGTCAGTAAGTGTTTAAGAGAAAAAAAAAACTATCAAAATAAGAAGGCGTTCCCACGCGGAGTGTGCTCGAGCGGGAACGCTGTGTATTTATAATCAATTTTATTTTTTTGCCCTATTTGAAGTTTTGAAATCAAAGCTGTAAATTAAGCAAGTTTACACAAGTTCATAGAGGCGGCATGAGGGGCATGGAGAGGGTGGATAGGGAGCAGCTGTTCCCCTTAGTTGAAGGGTCAGTCACGAGGGGACATAAGTTTAAGGTGAGGGGCAGGAGGTTTAGGGGGGGGATGTGAGGAGAAACTTTTTTACCCTGAGGGTGGTGACGGTCTGGAATGCACTGCCTGGGAGGGTGGTGGAGGCGGGTTGCCTCACATCCTTTAAAAAGTACCTGGATGAGCACTTGGCACGTCATAACATTCAAGGCTATGGGCCAAGTGCTGGTAAATGGGATTAGGTAGGTAGGTAGGTCAGGTGTTTCTCACATGTCGGTGCAGACTCGATGGGCCGAAGGGCCTCTTCTGCACTGTGTGATTCTGTGATTCAGCAAAGATGGACACAAATATACTATTCGAGATGCTAATCATTAATGATTTCACTCGCTTTTCTGGATACAAGTCACGCTAACACTGGTAAGCTGCACACTTTCCCAATGCAGCATTCCTATGCTACCTTAATAGTGCTTCATAACCTCAAAACAGCATAGCGTGGTGCCTATTCCTTTACACATTGGGCCCTGTCTGGGCACAGTATGTACCAAGCGAGAATGGTTTGGTCCTGAGAGCTTGATTATTCTGGTGCCAGGTTGAAAGATATTTCGGGTGGGACCTTTAAAATTTCAAGGTGAAAAGAGTGGAGGCCCTACCATGGGCAGGTCTTTAGTTTGGCGGGCGCATGTGATCGGCAGGTCTGGGAGCGCCCGGGGGAAACGTACCCCCAATTGGGCCGAACGCGATCCCAGGCCGGCTGCCCAGTTAACGGCCACCCAGCGTGAAACGTGCGCTGCAGGGCTCAGCACGGCTGGGGCGGGGGGGGGGGCGGGAGGAGGGCGAGTGCTGAAGTCGGCCACCTGACCGATTTGCCCGCCCGCCAACCGTTACCCATTGGACGGGCAACGAGAAATCTCCCTAAATTACAACTTTAATGGCCTTAATAGGCCTCTGAATTGTTGGCAGGTCCGCTTCCGACTCTCGCAAGTACCCGCCGACTGAAATATCGCACGAGTGCGCGACAGCGTCGGTACACTCGCTTGCAAAGAGTACGGGCAGAATTTTTCACTCAGCGTTCAGGCGCGCGCGCGCTACCCAACTCAAGCGTGAAATAGCGCGCGGTGACTTGGGTGAGCATCCCGACGTCATCACGCACTCGTGCGATATTTCGGTCGGAGCGTGCGTGCGAGAGTCAGAAGCGCGCCCGCCGACAATTAAGAGGCCTATTAAGGCCATTAAAGTTGTAATTAACAGAGATTTCTCGTTGCCCTTCCAATGGTCGGGCGAATCGGCCGGGCGGCCTTCGCATTTTTCCCAGAAACCTCATCCACAGGGCGGGGGGGATGAGGTTTTTGTTATCAAATAAAAAAATAGATAAAAATGTACGGGCTGAATTTTCATCTTGTATTTGCTCAGGCGACTGATTCTGATGCGTGGGCAATTTTTCCCGGATTTTAAAACCTGTTTTTTATTGCATTGAAATTCTTCAGTCCCCTGAGGCAGCTCTCTGCATTGATTCCGCGCTCCCCCACGCCTGCGCTGACCTCAGCGCTCGCCCTCTTCCTGCCCGTTAATTGGCCAAGCCAGCATGAAATTGCAGTCGGGGGGGCTGATTGTGGTTCGGGGGTCCGTTCCCCAGCCGCTCCCGGACCCGCCAATCGCGTGTGCCCAACAAACTAAAATTCCTGCCCTATATGTTCCTGTACCACACAGAACCCCAAACCAGCTTGTGCCTTTAAGTGTTTGAGCTGCTCTGTGGTTTGCATAGACAGTAATGGACATAACTAAATGACTAAATCTCTGGTAAAACAACACAGTGCTAAGGAGGTTGTGTAAATATTGCAAATAAAGAAAACATACAAATGTTTCCCTTAAGAGTTTAATTGCTTCGGAGGCTAAAAGCATAATCATAACAGAAAAAAATTGGTCATTGCAATAACTACTCATTTAAATACTTTTCCCTGGCGTTTTAACCAGACTATAACATTTCATGCGACATGCACTTTCACGCACAAAAATGGATTTGGCCGCAAAATTGCAAGTAGCGGGAATAGTACATGTTACAAGGTTGGGAGATCCATGAGTGTAATTTAATGCAGCTGATGGGTGTATCGCCTGCTGCTGGGAGAGCCCTGAGTTGCCTCCTTTTGGGAAAGACTGCTGATGATGAGCCAGTCAGGCACTTAAGTGGACAGCATGGGCCTTCTCTGGGATCAAGGGCCCCTTGGTCATAAATTCAACTCCCCCCTCCCCCCGCCGAGAGCTGCTGGCCAATCAGAAGCTGACAACAGTGCATTGCAGGCATGTCAGCTGCCAGCAATATATGCACCAGAGGCCTTGTTTTGCCAAGGGATCCGGGGCCAAAGGGGAGGCAGGGCGGGATGGAGGTTGCTGGGTGGGGTAGTGCGGAGGGGTGTCAGCAGCGAGGTGGGGGACGGGGAGGGGTGACTCTCAGTGGCTTGCCCTGCTTCCCAATGCTGGGTCTCTCAGTCCAGCACTGAGTGCCTTTGAATGAGGGACCTCACCCCTGCCCCCGGGAGCACACAAACAAAGCCGACAGGGTTCGGGCTCCCTGCATACCAAGTTCCCTGCCTGCCGCCAGTTGAATACCAGTGGCAGTGAGTTGAGGCTCTTAACTGGGCATTAATTGCCCACTGATGGGCCTCAGTTGGCAGTGGGGCGGGAAGGCCATCCATGAGCCTTCCTGCCCTGGACATAGTTGGGGCAGAAGCAGGAAGTTGACGGGGTTCCCACCCATCACCCACACCTCAAAACACACCTTGGGGTAGGGCATTAAATCCCATCCTACGTTAACCCAACGCGCTTGGTGGGAAACTGACAGGATCGGATGCAACGCAATTGAAATTAAAGGAGAGTAATATTGGGTGGCGTGTAAATCCTCTGCCTGATCACATTGCTTTCCCACGGGCCAAGGAGATTAAAATTTCCACCTCAAAGTCTCCTTGCTCCATTTTATATTTTGCCTCCGCATCCATTTTGCGTGTGTGCAAATCGCCAGAGCTGATTGCAAAATCTACCCTGTTCCCCCTCCTACCCGTCAGTTTTTTACAACAGATCCTCGGGAAGGAGCTGTAATATTGAACTTTATGTGTTGAATCTCTGAATATTTTTGCCCAATGTTGAAATAAGATAATAGTCGGCAAAAACCAAGGTATGGACTTTGTTCAGAATCAACTGCGGGGTAAAATTTGTAACCTGGGAGACTTGTAAAGAAGGCAAAGGCACATGGGATACAGGGTAATTTGATAAGGTGGATTCAAAATTGGCTTAGTTGTAGGAGACAGAGGGTGATGACAGGAGATTGCTTTAGTGACTGGAAGCCAGTGTCCAGTGGCGTACCACAGGGATCTGTGCTGGGTCCCCTAATATTTGTCATTTATATAAACGACATAGATGACTATGTGGGGGGTAGGATTAGTAAGTTTGCGGATGACACAAAGATTGGCTGGGTGGTTAACAGTGAGGTTGAGTGTCTTGGACTACAGGAAGATATAGACGGGATGGTCAAATGGGCAAATAAGTGGCAGATGGAATTTAACCCTGAAAAGTGTGAGGTGATACACTTTGGAAGGAGTAATTTGACAAGGAAGCATTCAATGAATGGCATGACACTAGGAAGTTCTGAGGAACAAAGGGACCTTGGCGTGTGTGTCCATAGATCTCTGAAGATGGAGGGGCATGTTAGTGGCATGGTGAAAAAGGCATATGGGACACTTGCCTTTATCAATCGAGGCATAGATTACAAAAGTAGGGAGGTCATGTTGGAGTTGTACAGAACCTTGGTGAGGCCACAGCTGGAGGACTGTGTGCAGTTCTGGTCGCCACATTATAGGAAGGATGTGATTGCACTGGAGGGGGTGCAGAGGAGATTCACCAGGATGTTGCCTGGGATGAAACATTTAAGTTATGAAGAGAGGTTGGATAGACTTGGGTTGTTTTCATTGGAGCAGAGAAGACTGAGGGGCGACCTGATCGAGGTGTATGAGGGGATTATGAGGGGCATGAACAGGGTGGATAGGGAGCAGCTGTTTCTCTTAGTTGAAGGGTCAGTCACAAGGGGGCATAAGTTCAAGGTGAGGGGCAGGAGGTTTAGGGGGGATGTGAGGAAAAACTTTTTTACCCAGAGGGTGGTGACAGTCTGGAATGCACCGCCTGGGAGGGTGGTGGAGGCAGGTTGCCTCACACCCTTTAAAAAGTACCTGGATGAGCACTTGGCACATCATAACATTCAAGGCTATGGGCCAAGTGCTGGTAAATGGGATTAGGTAGGTAGGTCAGGTGTTTCTCATGTGTCGGTGCAGACTCGATGGGCCGAAAGGCCTTTTCTGCACTGTGTGATTCTGTGATTCTGTGTGATTCAGAGCATAAAAATCATGGGGCATTTCACCTTGGGGGCATGACTGATCTCTGGCAAATTTACTCTAGTGTGTTTGTAACTAGTCCAGACATCAATGTTGTAGTTATTCAGGCTCATTTTTTATTACTGAAGGTAGCTTGCTTCGGGCAACACAGCTGAGTTCATGAATAATTTAAATGGAACCACGCAATCAGGGAGGCAGGATACAGGGGCTGGAAATAATTCATCTCTTGCACCGTGTCTTCTCTTCCATGCAGAAGGGTGGAAGGTGTTCAGCTCTAACTTACAAGGTCTTTCTGATATTGACTGGCTATTTAGCATTAAATCTAGGGCTGGCCTGGACCTTTCTCAATAACGAAGGTGCATTTATATAGCACCTTTCGCAACTTCAGGACATCCCAATGAAGTACTTTGCAAGTGTAGTCACTGTTGTCGTGTTGGGACACTTACACAGCAAGATGCCACAAACAGCAATGTGATGAAGGACCTGATGATCTGATTTAACAACTTTGGTTGGGGGTTACATTTGGCCATAACACTGACAGAAATGATTGACTCTGCCTAGTGAAGTAAGATAGTACAGTGGTTATGTTGGTCGGTAAGTTATTTAGAAGCTTGATCTGCAGATAGGGGTTCAAGTCCCACCCTAACAATTGGAGCATTTAAATAAATCTGGAATACAATGTTAGTGTCAGTAATGGTGACCATGTAGTTACTAGAGAAACATCTGGTTCATTAGCACCTTTCAGGGGATGAAATCTGCTCTCCTCCCCCAGTCAGGTCTGTATGGGGCTCCTGAGCCACAGCGATGTGATTAGCTCTGAATTGACCTAGTGAGTCACTCTGTTGTATTATTTATCAATTTGTTGCTTTGCAGATTGAGCAGGCCCAGGTGTTTCCTTGACTGCTATAGGAAAAACATTATGAAAAGACGCAGGAGCAAAATACTGCAGATGTTGGAAATCAGAAATAAAACTCACGAGTTCTGATAAAACCTCATTGACTTGCAATACTAACTTTTTTTTATTTTTTCACAGGAGGTGAGCGTCGCTGGCAAAGCCAGTATCTGTTCCCCATCCCTAGTTGCCCGTGAGAAGGTGGTGGTGAGCTGCCTTCTTGAACCGCTGCAGTCCATGATGGTGTAGGTACACCCACTGTGCTGTTAGGGAGGGAGTTCCAGGATTTTGACCCAGCGACAGTGAAGGAACGGCGATATATTTCCAAGCCAGGATGGTGAATGGCTTGGAGGGGAATTTCCAGGTGGTGGTTTTCCCATCTATCTGTTGCCCTAGTCCTAGATGGTAATGGTTGTGGGTTTGGAAGGTGCTGCCTAAGGAGCCTTGATGAGCCCCTGCAGTGCATTTTGTAGATGGTACAGACTGCTGCTACTGTGTGTTGGTTGTGGAGCAGTGAGTGTTTGTGGAAGGGGTGCCATTCAAGTGGGCTGCTTTATCCTGGATGGTGTCAAGTTTCTTGAGTGTTGTTGGAGCTGCACTCATCCAGGCAAGTGCAGAGTATTCCATCACACTCCTGACTTGTGCCTCGTAGATGGTGGACAGGCTTTGGGGAGTCAGGAGATGAGTTACTCGCCGCAGGATTCCTAGCCTCTGACCTGCTCTTGTAGCCACAGTATTTATATGGCTAGTCCAGTTCAGTTTCTGGTCAACGGTAACCTCCAGGATGTTGATAGTGGGGGATTCAGTGATGGCAATGCCATTGAACCTCAACGAGTGATGGTTGGATTCTGTCTTGTTGGAGATGGTCATTGCCTGGCACTTGTGTGGCGCGAATATTACTTGCCACTTGTCAGCCCAAGACCTGGATATTGTTGCTGCATTTGGTCATGAATATACAGGAAAATCTCTGTTATCCGGCATCCTCGGGGAATGGGAGGTGCAGGTTAATCAAATATGCCGATTAACCGAGAAGTAAGGTGAGTTCCATGTTTTCATCCAATGGGAAAGCTCCAGGATGATCACTTTGGTGCTGAGGACTGGTGAGGTACAGGAGCGCGCGAATCGAGGGAGCGGTGCCGAGAGGAGTGGGAATCTGAGCATGGACACAGGACAGGCCACCAGTAACTATTACTGGTGAGTTTGGTGTGTCCAATCAAAAAACAGAAATCTAGTTAATAGAATTCTGGTTGGTAGAGTGCCAGATTACAGATGTTTGACTGTAATACCTTGCTGTACAGGTAGACATCTACACAATGACTGGTATCGATATTCTCCCTGGTGTACTCATTAATCATCACAAACTGAAATGTTCGGGCACCTTGTGGAAGAGGAGATATGGATTAATGAGGCGCTGTGTACCATCGACAAGATGCACTGCAGGAACTCGCCAAGGCTCCTTAGACAGAGCCTTCCAAACACATGACCGCTACCATCTAGAAGGACAAGGGCAGCAGACACATGGGAATACCACCACCTGGAAGTTCCACTCCAAGCCACTCACCATCCTGACTTGGAAATAAATCGCTGTTCCTTCACTGTCACTGGGTCAATATCCTGGAACTCCCTCCCTAACAGCACTGTGGGTGTACCTACACCACATGGACTGTAGCAGTTCAAGAAGGCGGCTCACCACCACCTTCTCAAGGGCACTTAGGGATGGGAAATAATTGCTAGCCTAGCCAGTGATACCCACATCCCATGAATGAATTGAAAAAAACCATCTGGTTGGTTGTATTTTAATTTTCTTAAAACCTGCAAACTTAATTGTTTCCATATGATTCTCATTTGCACAGTATGCAAACAAAATGTGCACTTGTAAAGGTGATAAAACAGTAGCAGTGTGGTGATGTTACTGGATTAGTAATCTCAGAGACAGGAGTTCAAATCCCAGCACAGCAGCTAGTGAATTTAAATTCAGTTAATTAAATAAATCGGGAATAAAACAACTAGTGTAAGTAATGATGATCATGGAAAATCCATCTGGTTCAATAAAGTCCTTTAGGGAAGGAAATCTGCTGCCCTTATCTGGTCTTGGGGCCCTATGAAGTCTCATAGCATCTGGTCAAACATGGGCAAGGAAACCCCCATTCCCCTGCTGATTACCACCTTTCACCCTCTCTCAACTGACGTTTCAGTACTCCTTCATGTTGAACACCATTTGGAAGAAGCACTGAGGATAGAAAGGACACAAACTACACTCTGGATGAGAGACTTCAATGACCCTAACCAAGAATGGCTTGGTAGAACCATTGCTGGCAAAATCCTGAAGGATGGTGGTCCAGACTGGCCCTCCTCCAAGTGAGGAGAGAACCAACAAAAGGGAAACATCTGCTTGACCTCATCCTCATCAATCTACCTGCAATAGATGCATCTGTTATCCCTCGTTTTGTTAATTTAGTTTAATTGTTTGACTCCAAAAGAGGTACAATCTGTAACCTCATGGCCTGGCATATCCCTCATCTACCATTGCCATCAAGCCAGGAGACCAACCCTGATGCAATGAGGAGTGTAGGAGGGCATGCCAGGAGCAGTACCAGGTACACCTAAAGTCGAGCTGCCAATCTTTTGAAGCTACAACATACAGTTATGTGTACGCTAGGCATAAGAAGCAGCATGCTATAGATAGGATTAAGTGATCCCACAATAAATGGATCAGGTCAAAGCTCTGCTGTCCTGTTACGTACAGTTGTGAATGGTAGTGGAGAATTAAACAACTTATGTGAGGAGGAGGAGGCTCCACAAACATCCCCATCCTCAATGATGGCAGAGGTCAGCAGATAAGTACAAAAACAAGGCTGAAGGATTTGCAACCACCTTCAGCCAGAAGTTCCAAGGCTCAGCTTCCTCCTGAAGTCCCCAGCATCACAGGTGCCAGTCTTCAGCCAATTTTATTCACTCCACGTGATATCAAGAAAAGGCTGAACGGCAAAAGCGATGGGCCCTGATAATAATTCCAGGCATCGTTGAATCCCCATATCATCATCATATGGGTTACCATTGACCAGAAAATGAACTGGACCAGCCATATAATAACTGTGGCTACAAGAGGAGGTCAAAGACTGGGAATTCTGAGGCGAGTAACTCACTTCTGACTCCCCAAAGTCTGTCCATCATCTACAAGGCACAATTTTGTGATGGAATACTCTCCATTTTCCTGGGTGAGTGCAGCTCCAACAACATCAAGAGGCTCAACGCCATCCAGGGCGAAGCAGCCCACTTCATCAGCACCCATCCACCACCTTAAACATTCACTCCCTCCACCACCAATGCACAGTAGCAGCAGTGTGTACCATCGACAAGATCCACTGCAGGGATTCACCAAGGCTCCTTTGACAGCACCTTCCAAACCCACGACATCTACCATCTAGAAGGACAAGGGAAGCAGATAGATGGGAACACCACCGCCTGGAAGTTCCCCTCCAAGTCACTCACCATCCTGACTTTGAAACTTATCGCCGTTCCTTCACTGTTGCTGGGTCAAAATCCTGGAACTCCCTCCCTAATAGCACTGTAGGTGTACCTACACTACATGGACTGCAGCAGTTCAAGAAAGCGACTCACCACCACTTTCTCAAGGGCAATTAGAGATGGGCAATAAATGCTGGCCTCGCCAGTGATGCCCATATCCTGTATGAAAGAATTTTAAAAAAGAGTTTGACTCTGATTTGAGAATGCTGTGAAATGCCAGCCACACTTATTGCAAAGGCAAAAAAGGTCAGTTTTCATTGTCACAGTGTTGGCTATAATCCTGGTGAGTGAACTGACTACCTGTTGTAGAATGTGCCATTTTCATTGCATGGGGCTGGTTCTACAACAGAGAGATGACCTGCTCCACCAGAGGTCAGGAGATGAAGACAATAATGTACTAAGGTTCAGGAGCTTCCTGGAGGGGTCAGAGAGTACATGCAGCACCCGCTGGGGTGTTAAGCTCAAGTCCCATGTTTTATCTTTGATCTAGTTTGATCTTGGTCAGAGCATTGGTAGGAATTCTTTATTTAACATCAGTCCTCTTGTTCAAGAAAATGGGAAAAGGATTTGGAAAAATTACCTTTGTGTGGACATTGAGATCCTGACATTACATAGGGGTTCAGGGTACAGGTAGGGATGAGATTAGGCTCAGATATATCTAAGTAGGCCATTGCCACTCACTGTCTAGCCTCACCCATGTGAAAGGGCCACCTGCCTGATACGGGATATCTGCCTGTGCTTCCTGACCATACAGCACCCTATCAGTTATGGCAATCCCAAAACTCTCATGTGCTCTAAAGTAGGGCAAGGACATTTTGCAATGTGATTCTGAACAAGGGCTTTTGGATGAGAACTGAAATTTGGAGACTGATTTGAACCCTGTAGGTTCTGGGCGTGTCGGGTACATTGGGGGCAGGGAGTGCTGAAGGCACTTGCAGACCCAAGTTTGGGCCTCAGGATATTTCAATGCCTGGGCCTCACCTACAATTCGCCACCGGTCAGCTGCCTGCTCAGAAGCGGCAGATGCTGCCGGCTGGCTGGCTGAGGGGAAAGGAAGGTCAAGTAGCCAGGGGTACTGAGGACGGAGTCACAGCAAGTAGGAAAGGTGAAGGGAGGGTGCTATTCCAGTGTCCTGTGAGAAGAAAGGGGGAGAGGGGACAATGGGCAGAGGAGAGACTTCCTTGTGGGGCCTGGAAGAGGACTCCTACTCTTTTTGATTTACCTTGGAGACCCTCATTTGTCTGGAGACTAGATATGGATCTTCTTTTGCCTGGCCAGAAAAGCTCAGCAACTTCCCCACACAGGTCATTTTGACACAAGCAGTCTTCTGGCCACAGGTTGACTAACTGTCCCATATTTTGAGGGATTGTTCCCTATTTTAACTATTTGTTCCATGACCCTTAAGACTCTTTTGTCTTTTTTTTTTAGGGAAGCCTGTGGGAGACTGAGCCTGGGAGTTTCCTCTTGCCTTTGCCTCTTTGCTTTTCTTGTGAATAAGTGCACTGTGGCCATAGACCACCAGGAGGAGTTATGATCACCCCCACCTCCCCCCAACACACACACTCCCCACCCACCCACCCCCATTTTGAGTTCAAAAATTGAAGTGCTTTCTCATTGTCTGTCTCAGTGAGAATCTTTTTTGAACTGATTGTAAGATGGCAGCTTTCAGAGCTTCCCTCTTGACAGAGGTCGCATGACTACAGCAAGCCAGATAGGATATGAGTGCTGTTGTATTTCAAAACCCAAACATCCCCCTTTTCCTAATCAACAGAAGACACATTTGCATGCACAATCATGTGTAACTGTGAGTTACCTAAGTTACCCACTATGCACCCACTGGTTTCATGTATTAACAAATGTTTGTTCTACTAGTCAGTCTCTGCCCCTGCATTGCATACATAGTCTCTAAACCATGCAGGTCTGATATTAATAGCATCTCCTGCTTATGATATTACTTATCCTTTGTCCTAACTGATCTCCATAATATTAGCACATCCTAATTGGACAATGACATTATGCACCAGCAGTATATGGGGTTAAAATACATCACTTTGAATGATTTGCAATGCAGGATGGTTAATACGGCCAAACAGAAGATGTTCATTTTTGTTTCCTTGTCCAATATTCTTACAGTAACACAAATGCAATGCACTGCTGGAAATCTGAAATCAAAGCAGAAAATGCTGGAAACACTCAGCAGTCAGGCAACATCTGTGGAGAGAGACACAGTTAACATTTCAGGTCAGGACTGGTCTGATGACAGGCCACTGACTTGAAACATTAACTTTATTTGTCTCCACAGATGCTGCCTGACCAACCTGCTGAGTATTTCCAACCATTTTTGTTTTCATTCTTATAATAATCACTGTTGTAAACGTAGAAAACCTGACAGTCAATTAGTGCACAGCAAGATCCCACATACAGCATAATGACCAGGTAAACTGTTACAGTGATGTTGACTGAGGGATAAATATTGTCCAGGTTATTGGGAGAACTAGTTCTTCTTCAAATAGTGCCATGAGAACTGATACCTCCACCTGAGAGGGCAGTTGGGTCCGGCTTAGTTTAGTATCTCACCAGGAAGAATGGCCAATGGTAAGGGCGGCAGGTGAGACCACACACTACCTGGTATAAATCAGCAAGCATGCTGTGTGACCTACAGCAACGCGAATGGAGAGGAATTGTTCATTCTGGTTGAGGAGTTCATGACAAAGGGTCATCGACTTGACTTGCCACTAGGAGAGAGAAGAGAGAGGTTGGTAGAAATGTATTTGTATCAGGGGGTGGGGAGGGAGATGGAGCCTGAAAGCTTTGCCAGCTGAGAGTGAGGCCATTGCTGTAAGCTTCTGCTTCATGTTGGCTTCGGTGGGAAACTCACTTTAGGGCCATGGCAAGTGATTTAAAATTGGGGCTAAAATCTCAGTCTGCATGAGAGTAAATATAACCTGGGAAAAGATGCTGTGTTGTACCTAATACCAATAATAGTTATACATTGGCACTTGCAAAAGAGAGTTTAGGGGACATTATTCTGTACAGAATGTACTTCCCAAAATCTCCCATTTACTTTTCATTCAACAAACTACTGCTGAACTTGTGTTGATAAACACAATTGCAGGTGAAGCATTCAATTCCAGTATTTATGAACCACTACTGTCGCTGTCAATTTTTAATTACATGATTCTCGCTTTATAATTTTAGTTTTAGCAAAAGACCCATATTGTATAATTATCATTTGGAAACTGCAATATTTCATGAAACTCACTAATGAGAAGTGCCCAATCTGGTAACAGAAATCATTTACATATTGTTGCATCATTACATCAGTTAATTATCCAGGAGGACCTGGTACCATGAGGACACATTATTGAAATAGCTGTGGAAAAGTGTATTAATACCATTAGGATGAACTCTAGGATCATAGTGATTGACTGAACTTGAGTATTAACATGCATTATCCCATGCATGTGGTATGCTGTGTTAAAATAGAATGAGATTTGAATCTCTAATCAATTCCAATGCAATTTGTACCTTTATTTATTTTACAAACTTAAGCTTTTTTTTTGGAACAGCAGAGGTCAAGCTTTGGCTAATTTCAAACTCAACTTGTCACCATATACTGCAATCCCTATCTTTTTCCGGAAAGGAGCCCACTTATTTCTTGAACATAATTTTATAACAGATTTCAATAATGATCATTGGGTAAATATTTGACAAGGAAAACTTGCAGCCTACAGGAAAAGGACAGGAGCGTGGGACTAATAGGATAGCTCTCCCAAAGAGCCAGCACAAGCACGATGGGCCAAACGGTCTCCTTCTGTGCTGTATGTTTCTATGGTCTATGATCTTATATATCTTGGCATGTATGTACCTCTGATTTCTATCAGTAGGCACCATGATATACAATCTTGCAATAGTGATGTGTCCATACAATATGGCAGCATACGTAAAATCAATGGCATTTTCATTTGGTTATTAGCCCGAGAACTTCCAAATTCTCCAATGCATGGCCCATCTCTCAAAGCTCTTCACCATCTAAAAGCTGAAGTCAGTAGTGTGCTAGAATGCTCACCATTCATCTAGATTGCTGCAACACAGCAATGCAACAGCAATCAGGAGGCTCAACACTGTCCTGGATAGATCAGACCCCTTACTCAGTGCTTCTACCACTTGATGCATTATTCATACTTTTACCACAAGGATACTTTGGATGCCATGTGTACAATCTAAACGATAGACTGCAATTCTCAAAAACACCTCCTAACCTTGCAAACACTACCAATGAAAAGGACATCATCATGAGAGCATCATTATTTCCATGTTCCCCTTAAAAATCACACACCACCCTAACATGGGCATGTATTGGCATTCCATCATTGTCATTGGGTGAAAACACGATCGTGGAAGTGACAACCTCCCGAAGGCTTCAGCAGTTCAAGAAGCAGGCCCACTATCACCTACTCAGGGTAGTTAGGGATGGGCAATAACTCCGGCCATACTTGCATTGCCTACATTCTGAGCACAGATTTTTTTAAAAGCACCAATTATGAATAATGATCTCTATTAAAAAGTTCCAATGCTAATGGCTGGGTTGGAGGTTAGTAGTATTAGTTAACCACTCATCACAGGACACTAGGAACAAAGATAAGAGGATTAAACCCATTTTTATTTGAGTGCAATTGGCTCCAACTACTCTAAAATTTCACTGACTCGAAAAGAGTTACTCTAAAATTTCACAAGGTGCACATGGTGGAGCAACTGCATTTCTTCGTGGGAGCAACTATTGGAAAGCTTTGGGTTCACGGCCTTGTAAAGAAAAAAATTATACTGGGCCTTTCATCTCCCCAGGATGTCCCAAAATATTTTTGAGACAAATTTGCCATCCAATTTCAACACAACAAGGCCCCACAGGCAACAAATGCGATAAAGGCCTATTTAATCTGCTTTTGGTGTTTGAAGGATAAATGTTGGCCAGGACACCAGGAGACTATTTCACTTCTTCTTTGAATACTGCAAAGTGATGTATGGTTGTATGTTGTCTCATGAAGAGTTCTAGAGGCTTGCATGGTTGAACAGTAACTGTTTACTAATAACACATAACTATATGCATATATAAAGGATACAGCCCTAACTAAGTGCTTTCTTCATGCCGACTTCTACCACACACCACCACACTCTACTACTCCCATGTGGCTCCCTACATGATAATGTGGCTGGTATATTAACCCTTACAGTCCTGAATACCCTAATACTACACCTCCCCACAAGCCCTTACCCATGTGTATTTATAATAATATTTATGATGCTACCCCATCTCCCCACACACCCACCCACATCTCTGACTTTACCAATTCCGATGGTTTGGAGGCTTTATGACTCTTCCAGATCTCGTTCTTTTCAAGTTTGGAGGAGTGGTAGTCTCAACTGCTTTGGGCTGACTTTGTTGGTCTGGGGTTGAAGTTGTAATACTTGGTGTTGCAACTATTTGTCTTTCTACGCCTGGTTTGCTTCTTGCACTCCTTAGTGTTGTATTTTTCTTTGTCGACAATCAAGTCTTCCTTGGTCTGATACCATGGGCTTACCCCTCTCCTTCTGGAGGGGATGCTCACTCCATTCAGTCCTGGAGTGGACTCGGGTTTTATTTTTCAATGGGATCCGCCATGTTCTTCCTGGAAGTTTAAGATTTACCTCCCTTATGTTTGCATGTTCCTCACCCTTGAGCTCAGCCTGCAGTTTGGCTTCTAATGCTGTGCTCTGTTTCTTCATGAGCACTTATGCCTCCCTGAGTTTTGTCTTGGTGAGTTGGTGGCCACTTCCCTCCTGCTCCAGGATCGAGCTCATGTTGTGCGCGTCAGCCTGAAGCTCCAGCTTCATTGCTGTAGTATTTCTTGGTTCAGTGACGACAACTGTTTGACTCTGAAGTTCAGGCTCAACCTTCTGCTGCTGCTCCTTCTCCTCTGTATCTTCTGTTTTCAGTATGTTGGTGCTCATCTGGAGGCTTGGCTGGCCTGAAAGAAGAATATTTTCCTGCCCTCTGCACAGGAGCTGTAATAACCACCTCTGCTGAGGACAATTCTGAACTGAAGTCCCTGTAGAGACCATCAGCGCTGGTGGACCCCTCGGGAGCCTCCAATTCTGTATCGTTGACTACAGTGGTTGCTTTGACGTCTTCTGCCATTGTGAGGAGGTTGAGGGCAGCTCAGGCATCTCCGTTCTGGTGAGAAAAGGGTTGATTGTGGATGACACACAGAATTTCGATCATTTGCTTGTTGCCATGCTAGAGCAGCTCTTGAATCATACCTATGACCGGGAGTTGTATTCCTCCAGGACCATACAGCGGTGTGCCTGTTGTCCGTAGCCAGAGGTTTTTAAGCCACAGTTCCTGACAGGACTATCACACTAGCTCCTCTGTATAACCTGAAATTCATGAGGTAACCATTTACAGATATGTCAGCATTCCAAAATGTGAATCTGGGATCCTTAATTTCTCCTAAGGAGCATTGTTGGATGACTACTTCATGTGGTTCATCTATCTCATGTACTCATTTGGGATTCTCTGCATGTCTCAAGGTTTTGGACATATATATATTTCCAAAGTGTGCCAGGTGGTTGCAGTGAAAGAACTACACAGTGATTGCTGGACACTGCTCACTCCTGTGTGGCCTTTTGGTGCCACAGCGCTGACATGACCTGCCGCCATCTTGTATTTTGCTTGGTAATGCTTTCATTGCCCTGGAGTCTCCTTGCCTTTTGTTGCTTTATGAGCTGGATTATTGGGGTTGGTCTGTACCATGGTTTAACCGCCATGGAAATTGGATTGGTTTTGCTGGTTGTCTGACAATTTGGATGGCTTTTTCCAAAGTCAGATCTTCTTTAGATTGGAGTGCATCCAAAAGAGTATAAATGGCCACTCCCACCACTATTCAGTCTCTTATGAGCTCTGACTTATGGTCACCACAGTCACAGCCTTCCGCCAATCTGTATAACTCATTTATGAAAGAGTCTATGGGTTCCACGGGCTTTTGGGCTCTCTTGTTAAATTTTGCTCACTCCAAAATTTTATTGCTTCCTAGGATAAAGTAGGTGTCAATAGACTTCAGGACCTTTTCAAAGTTATCAGTAGATTCATTTATTCCTTGTCTGGCAATCATGTCCTCGGCTGTTGGACCCACTGAATATAGTAGTGTAGTTACTTGCTCAGGCTCAGTTTTCTTATTCAAGCCTGATGCTATCACATATCTTAAAAATCTTCTTCTCCATAATGCCCAATTTTGCACCTGATTTGGCC
The DNA here is from genome assembly GCF_964194155.1 of Cetorhinus maximus. Taxonomy (NCBI): domain Eukaryota; kingdom Metazoa; phylum Chordata; class Chondrichthyes; order Lamniformes; family Cetorhinidae; genus Cetorhinus; species Cetorhinus maximus. The sequence continues at coordinate 96,077,505 of NC_135893.1, forward strand.
CTTCCATCTGCCTTAATTGGTCCGGCAGTGTTGATTTACCATGCATAGCTGTTTCCAGTACAGGAGAATGGAGCTTTCGTTTTTTTTAAAAGGTGCTGCAGAAATTACTTTTTTTTCCTTCCTGCACTTGTCAGGATTTGGTGAGCCCTCATTGTGGTTACGCAACCATTTTAAACTTCAGCAATTCTGCAGAAAATCTTTTGAATGGATCGTCTTGACCAGTTGTTTTCCTAAACTGGAAAATCGTGTTGAAGCCGATCTTTTTTTATCTGACTTCGCTTTAAATTCTTTTTTCTCTTTGTGCGCAGTTGTCACGTGTTACGGTACCGACCCTGGATCCTTCTCCTGCAGCATTCTTCAAGTCGTGCTCATTAAAATGATTGGTCTGTCGGTGCTGCCTGATTATTGTGCCAAATTTAAAAATTAATTACAGCCTTTTGTTGGATAAAAGCAAAATACTGTGGATGCTGGAAATCTGAAACAAAAACAGAAAATGCTGGAAAAACTCAGCAGGTCTGACAGCATCTGAGGAGAGAAAGACAGAGTTAACGTTTTGAGTCCGTATGACTCTTCTTCAGCTTCTCTTTAGCTCTGAAGAATAGTCATATGGACTCGAAACGTTAACTCTGTCTTTCTCTCCACTGATGCTGTTAGATCTGCTCAGCTTTTCCAGCATTTTCTGTTTTTATTTTAGCCTTTTTTTGGAGTTTGCTCACTGTTTTGTGATCTGGCTCGGTCCTTTGACTCTGCTTTCAATTGAGTCTTGCAACAGACCTCCAGGCTGCACAGTGGATCTTTCTTCTGTCCTTCCACCTCTATGCCTGTAATGGGGCTTCTTAGGCAATGTCCGGCTGTATATTTGAGGTTAGGCACACTTCTCGCTGGTCAGACTGCAGTTTCTTTACTCCTTCATGCTTCAGGATTTTGGGTTCCTTCACCTGCGGCCACCATGTTGTCAGGTTGTATGTTGTCTCATACAGAGGTATAGAGCCTTGTATGGTTGAACAATAACTGTTTGTTAATAACACACAACTATAAACATATATATAGGATACAGTCCTGACTGGGTAATATCTTCATGCCAACCTTCCACCAGACTCACTATTACACTTTACTATTCCCTCGTGACTCTTTATATCATAATGTGGCCAGTCCCACATTAACCCTTACAGTCCCAAACACCCTAATTCTACACCCTGAACAGTTTAATGCTTCACTTGAAAGGCAGCACCAACAGCAATGCAGCATTCTCTCAGTATTCCATTTAAGGGCTGAATCTTCGGCTCAGCGAAGGGGGGCGGGGCCTACTCGCCGAGGCATAAAATGATGGGTGGTGACATTGGGCATGCGCCCCGATGTCACGGTGTGACATTCGGACTTTCAGTTCGGTGGTCGCACACCTGAGTCGGCTGCGCGCCCGCCGAACTGTCAAAGGCCTATTAAGGCTATTTAACTCACAAATAATTAACCTTGAGGTTGACGGGCAGGCGAAGAGCCCAGGCGGCCTTCACATTTTTCATAGAACCTCATCCACAGGTGGGATGAGGTTTCATGAATAATTTTAAATTTTGACAAAAATATTTATTGAAATTAATGCACATGTCCCAGCTCATGTGACAGTTTCACATGAGGGGACATGTCATAAAAATTTTCTCGCCACTTTTATTAAACTTTTTGGACTTAAAAACTAATCGCCCTGAGGCACAGAGGTGCCTTAGGGAGATTTCTGCGCTCTTTTGCTGGACACAGGGAACTTGACTCAGGGAACCCCCCCCACCCCACCCCCCCCCACCCCCACCACACAGGGAGCACACAGCGCTTCCAGGCGCGTGTCACACTGGGCGGGCCTTAATTGGTCCGCCCATGTAAAATGGCGGCGTGCAGCCAATCGCGGGCGGTGATCAGGTCCGCGCCTGCTCTCGCTTCACCCGCCCGACAGGCAGAAAATGCTGCCCTAAGTGTCAGCCTAGATTATAAGTCTTGAGCCTATGAATGTTTGACTTGGAGGTGGCAGACCTGCCACTGTGCCAAATTGACAGTTTAATTTAAAAAAAGGCAATAGCAAAGCACTTATGCCGTGGGGGATTAGAAAATTCCCTGCTCACAACCCCAACTCACTTCCAAAGATTCCAGAGTGACTAGCCAGAAAATTCTTGATGTTTCTCTTCTTTAAGATATATAGGGAGTAATTTTCATTTCTGGTGGTGGCACAAATTTGGTGTCAGGCACCTGTTACTCACTCCACCTGATATTCCTCACCACTGAAATCATGAGTGGCTCAGTTGTGCAAAGGAGAAGAAACGAGAAGACAGCAATAGTGGTAGGGGATTCTCTAGTTAGGGAAACAGACAGCCACTTCTGTGGTCGCACACACCATTCCAGGATGGTAGGTTGCCTCCCTGGTGCAAGGGTCATGGATATTACCAAGCGGCTTCAGAGTTGGAGGGTGAGGGTGCACAGCCAGAGATCGTGGTTCACATTGGTACCAACGATACAAGTAGAAAAGGAGATGAGGTCCTGCAGGCTGAGTTTAGAGAATTAGAAAAGAGATTAGCAAGCAGGACCTCAAAGGTAGTGTCATGAAAGTATAATAATTTTCATAATATTTTTCTGGTTTATTGTAAAGTAGGTTTTTTGAGTTTAGTAGTTGGGTGATTTCATTACATTTGAAGTCAGGTAGACCGCATGCTTTGACTCATCAAAAGAAGCTGGTTGCAGAAATGCGTTTGAGGTGCTAATGAGTAAAGATGGATGTTGGCTTAGCATGTAAGGTGTGATGGGAATTTGCATTTTTAGATAGATGAAGGGGGATTTGGATTTCAAAGAGATTTTAGGTTGTTTACAGATTGCCAGATAAGCAAGGCTAAGGAATGTGTTTATTTTTCCCAAAGGTTACTGACAATAAATAGTAGCAACATGAACGTTTTTATATTGTGAGGAAGATACAGTTTCAAATACATATGAAACAATAAAATTTACATATTAAAAAGAGAGAAACATATATAAAGGAGAATGAGGATATGTATCAGGAGAAGGGATTGTGAGATCTAACAGAAGTGTGTGAAATAGCCTTAATGAAGCCTCCAGTATTTGTGCATAAATGTGCTGTCTACTGAAACCAAAGCTGGAGGAGAAAACCATTTGGAATTCCACGGTCCCGGGTATTGTGTTAATTTGCTGGATCTGTTTAAAATTTAAAATCTATTTCTGGACTGTTGCCTTAAAGGGGGCAATACTGGGAGCCAGGTTTATTCGGGATTTTAGGAGTAATTATTGTAGTAATTTGTAGTTCTATGTATGTGTTTGAAATCTTCTCTTTTGTTAATAAATATTTTAATTTAGTTTTTAAAAAATTCTCTAAAAGTCTTGGCGGTCTTATTACTTCTGAATTCAGTGTACGCATCTCGAAATAAATACGAATTGCAAAACCGTTGTGATAGCACAATCAAGTTTCCCTTGTGAATTTGATCTGCCTGGCACACATCATCTGCTGCGTCGTAACAGGTAGTAATCTCCAGATTACTTCCAAGGGCACGTGTTGGTGAACATGGAAATAGGAGAATACAGCAGATGAATGTGTGGCTAGAGAAATGGTGCAGGAGGGAGGTCTTCAGATTTCTGGGGAATTGGGACCGTTTCTGGGGAAGGTGGGATTTGTACAAGCCGGACGGTCTACACATGAATAGAACCGGGACGAACGTCCTTGCAGGGAGATTTGCTAGTGTTGTTGGGGAGAGTTTAACCTAGATTGAAAGGGGGATGGGAACCTGAGGGCCGATTCATATAGGACAAATTCAGAGCAGGGAGCAAGAGGCAGAAAATTAACGGGTGAGTCTGAAAGACAGAAGAAACAAAGGTTAAAAGGTTAGCAGCACAGGAATTTGGCAATGTTAAAAGGCATTTATTTAAATTCAAGGAGTATACCAAACAAAGCCAATGAGCTGAGGGCACAGATAGACACATGGCAGCATGATATCATTGCGATAATGGAAACTTGGCTTAAAGAGGGGCAAAAATGGCAGCTCAACATCCCTGGATATAGGGTTTTCAGGCAGGATAGAGACTGGAGCTAAAAAAAGGTGGGGATGTAACATTATTGGCTAAAGAATTAATTACAACTGCCAGGAGGGATGGTATACTAAATGAATCATCAAATGAGGCCATATGGGTTGAACTCAGGAATTAAAAAGGGGGCTGCTGCACCACTAGGAGTGTACTATAGACCCCCAAATAGTGAGAGGGAGATAGAAGAGCAAATATGTAGGCAGATTTCTGAGTGCAAAAACAACAGGGCAGTAATAGCTGGGGACTTCAACTACCCTAATATCAACTGGGATACGAACAATGTGAAGGGCGCAGAGGACACAAAATTCTTGAACTGCATTCAAGAGAACTTTTTTAGCCACCAAGCTGGGCAAGTGAATGAAGTAGCAGCGGGTGACCATTTTGGAGATAGTGACCATAGTATAGTTAGATTTAATATAATTATGGAAAAGGATAAAGATAGAACAGGAGTAAAAGTTCTAAACTGGGGAAAGACAAATTTGACAAAGCTGAATGATCTGGTGAAAGTGGACTGGTTACAGCTGGTTACAGGGAAATCAGTGACAGACCAGGGGGAAGCATTCAAAAGTGAGATACTACTGGCATAGTGTATATATGTCCCCACAAAGGAAAAGGGTGGTCCTGCCAAATCTAGAGCACCCTGGTTATCTAGAAGTTTACAAGGTAGGATAAAGCCGAAAAAGAGAGCTCATGATAGTCACAAAACACTTAATACTGTAGAAAGCCTAGAGGAGTATAGAAAGTACAGGGGTGAAGTAAAAAAAGGTAATTAGGAAAGTAAAGAGGGGATATGAAAAAATATTGGCAGGTAAAATCAAAGAAAATCCAAAGATGTTTTACCAGTTCATTAAGAGCAAGAGAATAACTAAGGAAAGGGTAGGGCCAATTAGCGATATATATGGTAACTTGTGCTATGATGCTGAAGATGTGGATAGGGTTCTCAATGAGTGTTTTGTCTCTATCCTCACTAAGGAGAGGGATGGAGCAGATATTCTAGTTAAAGAGGAGGAGTGTGAAATATTAGATACAATAAGTGTAGTGAGAGAGGAAGTACCGGAGGAACTGACATCCTTGAAGGTGGATAAGTCACCAGGGCCAGATAGATTATATCCCAGGCTATTAAAGGAAGCCAAGGGGGAATTAACAGATGCTCTTGAGGATCTTTTTCCAATCCTCACTAGCTACAGGTGAGGTCCCAGAGGTTTGGAGGTCTGCGAACGTTGTACCATTATTTAAAAAGGGTGCAAGGGATAAACCAAATAACCATAGGCCAGTCAGTCTGACTTGGGTGGTAGGAAAATTATTAGAATCAATTCTGAGAGACAGGATAAACTATCACTTAGAAAGAAACAGATTAATCGGGAAGAGTCAGCATGGTTTTGTTAGGGGAAAGGCCATGTCTTACTAATTTAATCAAAACTTTTGAGGAAATAACAAAGTGGATTAATTAGGGTAGTGCAGTGGATGTTGTCTACATGGATTTTGGTAAGGCATTTGACAAGGTCCCACATGGCCAACTGGTCAGAAAAGTAAAAGCCCAAGGGATACAGAGGGATGTGGCGTGTGGGGTTCAAAATTGGCTCAGCGACAGGAAACACAGAGTAATGGTCGATGGGATGTTTTTGTGAATGGAAAACAGTTTCCAGTGGTGTTCCACAGAGCTCAGTGTTGGGGGCCCTTGCTGTTTGTTGTATATATCAATGATTTGGACTTAAATGTGGGAGGCATGATTGGGAAATTTGCAGATGACACGATAATTGGCCGTGTAGTTGATAGTGAAGAGGATAGCTGTCGACTCCAGAATGATATCAATGGTTTGGTTATGTAGGCGGAAAAGCGGCAAATGGAATTCAATCCAGAGAAGTGTGAGGTAATGCATTTAGGAAGGGCAAACAAAGCAAGGGAATACTCAGTGAAAGGGAAGTTATCGACAGGGTTAGAGGGAGTGAGAGACCTTGGTGTGCATGTCCACAAGACCCTGAATGTGGTAGGAGAGGTGGATAAGGTGGTAAAGAAAGCATATTGAATGCTTTCCTTTATTGGAATACAAAAGCAGTTAGGCCACAGCTGGAATTTTGTGTACAGTTCTGGTTGCCACATTACAGGAAGGACATAATTGCTCTGGAGAGAGTGCAGAGGAGATTTACAAGAATGTTGCCAGGGTTTGAAAATTGCAGCTATGAGGAAAGATTGGATAGGCAAGGATTGTTTTCCTTGGAACTGAGGAGGCTGAGGGGTGACCTGATTGAGGTGTACAAGATTATGAGGGGCCTAGATAAGGGTAGACAGGGATGACCTGTTTCCCCTAGCAGAGAGGTCAATTACCAGGGGGCACAGATTTAAGGTGATTGGTAGAAGGATTAGAGGGGACATGAGGAAAAACTTCTTCACCCAGAGGGTGGTGGGTGTTTGGAATTCACTGCCTGGTTTGGTGGTAGAGGCAGACACCCTGCACTGGATCTGCACCTAAAGTGCTGTAACCTGCAAGGCTACGGACCAGGTGCTGGAAGGTGGGGTTAGAATGGGCAGCTAGTTTTCTAATTTTTCTCTTTTTCGGCCAGCGCAGACATGATGGGCTGAATGGCCTCTTTCTGTGCTGTAACTTTTCTATGGTTCCATGAGCCACCAGTTTTCTGCTGTCGCTGGGAACGGAAGTTAGTCCCGTTATTTTAGTCTTGAACTAAGACTCTATTCTGGAAATACCATGGGTAAGAAGGTCCACTTCTCTAAGAATTTATACTGCAACATTACACATTCCCAGCTTGTAGTCTTCTGTCCAGTAATGGATGGGAAATTGTGAGTTGGAAGCACACGATTTTACACTAAGCACTCCCAACTCGCATTGGGAGCATAAAACCTGAACGTCTACACTTGTGTTAGCGCTCATTTAGGTTAATGCATGTGCAAAAACTTTTGTATTTAATTGCATCCTCTATGGTCATTTTCTAAACTGGCAGGCAATTCAGTTTGGAAAGGCTCTTAAGGAATTATTATTCAATCTACATTCACCTCATCTCTCTCTGCCCCTACATCTCAGTGTAGGGAAAAAAAAAACCTAAATTGAACATTATTTTCTGGATGTGAATTGAGCCACTGTCTTGAGCTGGTAGTCAAACCTAAAGGTCATTTTGTATCCACTGAAATTAGACAACACTGTAGCATGCAAACAATTTCCATTGGTCTAAACGTTACTTTCAAAGGGAGTCTACTTTTTATAAATCTGGTGAGTTGAATAGATCATGGCAGATTTATCAAGGCATTCATCACATTGATTAAAATGTCGCAGTCAATGTAAATCAAGGAAATGGTATTGGTGTCAAGTAAGTGTTAGCCTAGTATTTGGGCATGGAGCTGCCAATCGAGGCCAGAGCTAAATAGTTTGAACAGTCCAAGAAAAATAATAAGACTATTAAACCTTGAAATAACATTTAAAGGACACTCTTAAGGTAATGCAAAAGTAATTTTAAAAAATCACTCAGCAGCAACATGATAAATCTGTTCTTTATAAAGAGCACTTAGGACTTAGGGACAAAGACACAGGGGAAATCTCCCAACATTGCAAAGCAGAACAAACTATTAATTAGATAAATGTAAGATATTCATTGTACATTTACTTCAATCAGATTAACTCCTCAGAATCACACTGTATTAACATACCTCATCATTAAAAGTAGTTTTATTCATTAAGCACTAATTTTGCTTTAATGTTTCTTTTCTTCTATAATTTCTGGCTATTTTGTGTCAAAGGAAAACACAGTGTGGTTTCTGTCGAGGCCTCAGTTTCAACATGAATGTTCACTCGGTGAATGGGCAGGATTGGGAACTATCTGCTTTCAATTTTAAATATGTGCTCTTGCCGGTAAATGAATCTGCTGGAAGTGATGTGGCAAATGTCCATCTTCACTGCATGGGCATTTACCTGACAGAATGGGCTGTCTGCCTGTTTTAGAACCCAACCAATTTTGGTCTGTTGACTTTAATGGGGTAAAAATCAGCCAACGGTTCCGAAACAGCGGTGGTTCCACAGGATTACCCCCGTGCTGTGAAAATGAAACAATGCCCCTCTGGATCGTGCAATAGCAGGTTCTCAGTCTTTAAAGTCCAGGCAGGAATGAAGAATGAGGGCAGGGTATAACACCTCTGCTCAGGTGGATCAGCTTCAGAATGCTCTGTCCTTCCCTGTTTTGTCAGATTATGGAGGCTCACCTGCTCAAAACCTCGATCGTGGTGATGGCACTTCCAGCTGCGCTGGTGGTTATGGATTAAACTTTCGTTCCTCACTTCAAAAAGTGAACAGCCAGTCATCCAGCGACAAAGAGCAGCCTGCCAGCGTGATGAAGGAGGTTTTTTGGCAAGAGAAGAGGAGGAAGACTAGGTGCTCCCGCCTACTCATTTCCATAGTGAGTTGAGTGGCAAGAAGGGAAGTGAAAGAAGATAGAGGGAACATTGAAGGGAAGCAAAGGGTCACAACGAAGAGAAAGTGAGACAACTGATATTCCTCACCCAGATCATTGAATAGAACATCACAAAGACGCAGAAGACTGTCAGGATTTGAGCTCTGTGTACCTTGCTAAGGGGAGACGGTTGTGTAATGTCACTCGTCTGCTAATGCAGAGGCCCAAGCTAATGCTCTGGGGACATGGGTTCAAATCCCACCATGGAAGCTGATGCTATTTGAATTAATAAATCTGGAATAAAAAACTAGTTCCAGTGATGGTCACCATGACTCGATTGTTGTTAAAAAAAACCCATCTGGTTCATGAATGTCCTTTAGGGAAGGAAATCTGCTGTCCTTACCTGGCCTGGCCTACGTGTGACTCCAGACCCACAGCAATGTGGCTGACTCTTAACTGCCCTCTGGAATGGCCTCGCAGGCCACTTGGTTGTATCAAACCGCTACGAAGTCTAAAAGGAATGAAACCAGACGGGCCACCCAGCATTAACCAAAACACCAGAAACAACAACGGTAAACTCAGCCCTGTCGACCCTGCAAAGTCCTCCTTATTAACATCTGGGGGCTAGTGCAAAACTGGGAAAACCATCTCACAGACTAATCAAGCAACAGCCTGACATAGTCAGCCTCAGGGAATCATCCTTACAGATAATGTCCCAGACGCCACCATCACAATCCCTAGCTATGTCCTGTCCCACCGGCAGGACAGACCCAGCAGAGGTGGTGGGTGGCACATCTGTGGTATACAGTCGGGAAGGAGTTGCTCTGGGAGTGTTCAACATTGATTCTGGACCCCATGAAGTCAAATGGCATCAGATCAAATGTGGGCAAGGAAACCTGCTGGTTACCACCTACCACCACTACCCACCCACCAATGCCCTCCCCCAGCTGATGAATCAGTACTCTTCCATGTTGAACACCATTTCGAGGAAGCACTGAGGGTGGCGAGGGCACAGGATGTACTCTGGGTGGGAGAATTCAATGTCCGTCACCAAGAATGACTTGGTAGCACCACTACTGACTGAGCTGGCAGAGTGCTAAAGGACATAGCTGCTAGACTGGGCCTGTGACAGGTGGTGAGGGAACCAACAAGAGGGAAAAGCCTAATTGACCTCATCTTCACCAATCTACCTGTTACAATTTGTCCACAACCGTATTGGTAGGAGACACCACTTCAGTCTTTGCCGAGACAAAGTCCCGCCTTCACATTGAGGATACCCTCCATCGTGTTGTATGATACTACCACCATGCTAAATGGGATAGATTTCGAACAGATCTAGCGACTCAAAACTGGGCATCCATGAGGCGCTGTGGGCCATCAGCAGCAGCAGAATTGTACTTGAACACAATCTGTAACCTCATGGCCCGGCATATCTCCCACTCTACCATTACCATCAATTCAGGGGGTCAACACTGGTTCAATGAAGAGTGCAGGAGGGCATGCCAGGAGCAGCACCAGGCATACCTAAAAATGATGTGTCAACCTGGTGAAGCTGTAACATAGGACTACTTGCATATAAGATAGCAGGAGCAGCATGCGATAGACAGAGCTAAGTGATCCCACAACCAACGGATCAGGTCTAGGCACTGCAGTCCTGCCACACCCAGTCATGAATGGTGGTGGACAATTAAACAACTAACAGGAGGAGGAGGTTCCACAAACATTCCCATCCTCAATGATTGGGGTGCCCAGCACATCAGCGCAAAAGACAAGGCTGAAGCATTTGCAATCATCTTCAGCCAGAAGGTCTGGGTGGCTGATCCATCTCAGCCTCCTCCAAAGGGCCCCGGCATCACAGATGCCAGTTTTAAACCAATTTGATTCACTCACGTGATACCTAGAAACAGCTGAAGGCACTGGATACTACAAAGGCTATGGGCTTCGACAACATCCTGACAATAGTATTGAAGACTTGTGCTCCAGAACTTGCCACACCCCTAGCCAAGCTGTTCCAGTACAGCTTCAAGACTAGCATTTATCTGGCTATGTGGAAAATTGCCCAGGTATATCCTATACATACAAAGCAGGACAAATCAAACCTGACCAATTACCACCCCCTCAGCCTACTCTCAATCATCAGCAAAATGATGGAAGGGGTCATCAACAGTGCTATCAAGCAGCACTTACTCAGTAATAACCTGTTCACTGATGCTCAGTTTGGGTTCCACCAGGGCCACTCAGCTCCTGATCTCGTTACAGGCTTAGTTCAAACATGGACAAAAGAGCTGAACTCAAGAGGTGAGGTGAGAGTGACTGCCCTTGACATCAAGGCTATATTTAACCGAGTGTGGCATCAAGGAGCCCTAGAAAAACTGGTGTCAATGGGAATCAGGAGGAAAACTCTCCGCTGGTTGGAGTCATACCTAGCACAAAGGAAGGTGGTTGTGGTTGTTGGAAGTTAGTCATCTCAGCTCCAGGACATCACTGCAGGAGTTCCTCAGGGTAGTGTCCTTGGCCCAACCATCTTCAACTGCTTCATCAATGACCTTCCTTCCATCATAAGGTCAGATGTGGGGATGTTCACTGATGGTTGCACAATGTTCAGCACCATTCGCGACTCCTCAGATGCTGAAGCAGTCTGTATCCATATGCAGAAGAGCTGGACAACATTCAGGCTTGGGTGTATAAGTGATAAGTAACATTCACACCACACAACTGCCAGGCAATGACCGTCTCCAGCTAGAGAGAATCTAACCATCTCCCCTTTACATTATTATTATTACATGAATTACCATCACTGAATCCCCGACTGTCAACATCTTGGGTGTTACCATTGGCCAGAAACTGAACTGGACCAGCCATATAAATACTGTGGCTACAAGAGCAAGTCAGAGATGAAGAATTCTGCAGAGAGTAACTCACCTCCTGATTCCCCAAACCTGTCCACCATCCAAAAGGCTCAAGTCAGGAGTGTGATAGAATACTCTACACTTGTATGGATGAGTGCAGCTCTGTTATGGCACAGCCAATGGCAAATGCTGAGCTGCTCAAATCCCAAAGGGAAACTTAAAACAACTGCCACAACTGTTTTGCAATTTGTATATATTTCAAGATGCAGGCTTTGAATTCTTATAGGTTTCGTACAAAACTAAATTAAACATTTATTAAATAAAAAAATGATTTTGAGCACATACATAGGTTTACAAATTACTACTATGATAACTCCTAGCTCCCCTAATCAATCTAACTCCCGGTTACACTTCCGTCAAGGCAACAGTAAAAACACATATATTTTAAAAGACGCAGGCAAAGTAACACAATACCCTGAACAGTTGAATTCGAGGTGAGTTTTCTTAACTTCAGTTCTTGTAGACAGCAGTTTGGGCACAGAGGCTGGAAGCTTTTCATGCTTGTTAGATCTTAGAATTCCTTCTCTTACCCACAGCCTTCTCTCCTTTGTACATATTTTCCCCATTGAATGCAAACCCCCATTGTTTCACTACGTCTTTGGGCTTTACCTTTCTAATAATAAAATCTATCATAGTAATAATCTTACCAGTAATCTTTGGGAAAAATAAACACACTGGGCTGAATTTGACCCATGTTGGGTGGGCTTGGCGGGGGCGGGTGGGGGTGGTGGGGAAGCCAACTGCTGCCCGCAATCGGGGCTGGAAGGCAATTTCATGCTGGCTGGACAATTGAGGCCCGTCCAGTGTGAAACGTGAGTGGCAGCACTGCCTGTGCAGGTGGGGGGGGTGGGGGGGGCGGGGGGAATGGGGGGGTGGAAGGGGAGTGCAAGTTGGGTGTGAGTGCGATCTTCACTTATGTGCATGAGTGCGCGCTTCATCATCTCCCTGAGGCCCAGAGCTGCCTTAGAGAGATGAAGAGTTATGAAAAAAAAAATAAAGAAAATAAAAATGTAATGAAACACGTCCCCTCATGTGACCCTGTCCCGTGAGCAGGGGCATGTTATTAATTAAGTTTTAACATTTTAATTTTATTTTTATTTGCTGTCAGAAACCTCATCCCGCCCATGGATGAGGTTTCCTAAAAAGTGCAAAGGCTGCTTGGCTTTTTCGCCTGCACACCAACCATAAGGTTGGACGGGCAGCAAAAGTTCATGTTAATTGATCATTTAATGGCTTTAACAGGCCTTTTAATTGTCGGCGGGCGCGCTGCCGACTTCGGTGTGCACCTGCCGACCGCAATATCGCACAACTGCGCATTGACGTTGGAACACTTGCCCGACATCAACGTGTGTCATTTTACGCTCAAACGGGTCGGGCGCGTGCCCGTCCACTGAGTTAAACATTTTACCCACAATTTCTTAACTTCTCCTGGCTTGGTGAAATATTTCACCCCTTCTTTTGAATTCAAGCTAGTCTGGTTTATTTAAAAATGCAAATGTTCCCTTTACACCTCACATTCTAAAACTTCCCCCATATTTACCTATTTAACATTTCAAACTTGCTTATCTTCTGATACATCAAAGCCTTCAGACCAGCTGCCTTTAATTCAATTAAGTCACACACACACAGACACACATACACATACACACCACTGTTACTCTACTTTACAATAAATTCCAATAACATTATGAGGATTATTATATCTTCCTGACAAGTTCCATCAACACTTGAAGCTTGACACCATCCAGGACAAAACCACCTGCTTGGCACCTCATCCACCATAATAAACATTCACTCCCTCCACCACCAACGCACAGTGCTGCAGTGTGTACCATCTACAAGTTGCACTGCAGCAACTCATCAAAGTTCCTTCGACAGCACCTTCCAAACCCGTGATCTCTACCACCTAGAAGGACAAGGGCAGCAGGTGTATGGGAACCCCACCACCTGCAAGTTCCCCTCCAAGCCACACACCATCCTGATGTGGAAATGTATCGCCGTTCTTTCACTGTCGCTGGGTCAAAATCCTGGAACTCCCTCCCTAACAGCACTGTGGGTGTTCTTACACCACACGGACTGCCACAGTTCAAGAAGACAGCTCACCACCACTTTCTCAAGGGCAATTATGGATGGGCAATAAATGCTGTCCTAGCCAGTGATGCCCACATCCCGTGAACGAATAATAAAAAAGAAACCTGGGTGTTTGGAGGGTGAAATAAGGCAGAACAACCATGCATCCTAAATTCCCAGGAAGTTATTGCTTATATATCTTAATCTTTATCTTTATTCATGTTGTTGCCTTTCACTCCATTTGAGCAGGATTATGCCTCAAGAGAATTGGAGCGTTCCAGAAATGCTAGAGTCACCATAGCACATGCCATTTCGTAAGAATCCATTCTTTAGCTGGCAGCATTATCAAAGGATTTCAAATGTCACAACATGTCTCAGGCTGGATTACCAGTGTTTGACCTCTTTTGACCGGAGAAGAAAGCCGTTCTCAGGAGAGATTTGTCTGCTCACAGATTTGCTCCTTTAATCTGCACATGGGTTTAGGTTTCATTTCAAAATAGACTCAGGAATTCCCTAAGGTAGTGACAAAATACTTTGAAAACAAACATCACAGTAGGCTTCCTTTTGGTTTATCAACAACCTTTTAGTGGAGCCCATTTTGAGGAATAAAATGCAAATAGCCAATTAGTTGCACCGTTAATAATTCCCCTGTTAATCTAGCTCTTATAAGAATGAACAAAAAAAGTTCACAGCAGCCACAGTAGGAAAATTATTATCACCCCTGGAACAATTAATTGCTCACACCCTCGTCTGTAATGCAATGCATTTTAAGCCCACTCTGATATTTGATCATATAAAACCTTTCCATATGGACTCATTTTGAATACAATAGCTGCAACATTTAATAACCCACACAAACAGGGGCAAAAATCACGATGCACAATTAACCAGCTACCATTGCTTCAGATGCAGCAGCATGTGACCACGCTACTGAATGGCTGCGCTTCTGAGCAGGGGGCCCACCATGAGAAGCCAGCACCTGTTTAAGGTAGCCGGCACTACTTAAAGACAGTCTTAAAGGGGAGATGAATTGTGACTGGAGTGATGGCTGGAAGTCATTCTACAACAGCTTCTGACCTGGGAAAGGCACAATAATGGTGCATCATGGGAGCGAGCAGGCTCCAAGATTTTTCAACACCATACTGGAGACCTTGGTGCAAGGTGTGGAGGGGAAGGGAGATGTTCTCTATCCATAGGAGACTAGGACAGACATTGTGAAGGCATTTGGAACAGATAGCCATCAAGGTCAATGGCAGTTCTTCAGCCCTGAGGACATGAATGCAGTGCCACAGGAAGTCCAATGACCTCATACGAGTTGTCAAGTTCAGTGAATGTATATTCAGATGCCATATCTGACCAACTACTAACCTCCAACACTGCTCAATGCACCATAACCCCAATTCCTCGCTTACCAACAATCTCTATCAATTATGATTCATACCTCACATTCATAGCTTCACCTTACTCTCACTCACTTAGCATTGCTGCAACTATACAACCTATTATTATAGCATTCCATACAAGCCTCAGTGCCACATCTCACAGCTCGGACACACTATTCAACCATGATAACCCCATCATCAAACCACTATTCAAGAAAGGAGGTGTAGAATAATAGGTTAATGGATATGTTAATGAAACCATGATGATATTAGTGATGTAACTGTGACATCAGTAGTTAGATGACCGAGAGGCTCCAAGAGAGCTAGGAGCAGAACAGTCTGTGCCCTGTATACCATATGCTTACCCCGAGGTCTTTGTGAATAGTTCTTAATAAATTGTTTGAATACCGACTATCTCAAGCCTGTCATAGGGAAGCAAAGCGTCATCAATGTTTAGTAAGACTAGAAAGCATGGTATTATTAAAACCTCACTAACAACAATGTCGAAACAGGAGGGAGAGAGAAAACAGGGAACTTTAGGCCATTTAGCCTGCCATCAGTCATCGGAAACATATCGGAAGCCGACAATATACTTATAAAATCACAATATGATGAGATGGAGTTAGTATGGTTTCATGAAAGGAAAATTGTATTTGCCAAATTTATCAGTGTTTTTTGAGGCTAAAACAAGCAGGGTAGATAAAGGGGAACCATCAGATGTAGTATACTTGGATTTCCAAAGGGTATTTGTTAAGGTGTCACAAAAAAGATTAATATGCAAGATAAGTGCTTGTAGAATTGGGAGTAATATATTAACAAGGATAGAGGATTGGCTAACATATAGGAAGTAGAGTACAGATAAAGAGGACATTTTCGAGTTGGTAGGCTATGATTAGTGGAGTACCTCAAGGAGCAGTGCTGGGGCCTCATTTATTTACAATCTAGATGAATGACTTAGAAGAGATGGGGAGTAATGTGTCTATGGCCAGAGTTTTTACCGTGTTGGGCGGGCACACACCTGACCTGAACGAACGTAAAATGCCACGCGGTGACGTCGGACGGGCATCCCGATGTCATTGCGCACTTGCGTGATATTTCAGTCAGTGGGCGCGCTCAGGAGTCGGCAGCACGCCCGCCGCCGACAATTAACAAGCCTACTAAGGCCAGTAAAGTACCAATTAAATGTCATTTTTGCTGCCTGTGCAACCTTACGGTTGGCGGACAGGCGAAAAAGCCAAGCAGCCTTTGCATTTTTCAGGATGAGGTTTCCAACAGCAATTAAAGATAAAATAAAAATTTTAAGCTTTTCATTAATAACATGTCCCTGCTCATGTGACAGAGTCACGTGAGCGGGGGCACGTTTTGTAACATTTTAAAAAATCTTTACTTTTGATTTTTTTTGTATCTTCAGTTCCCTGAGGCAGCTCCGTGCCTCAGAGAGATTTTCCTGCATGCACCCTGTGCGCATGCGCGAAATTCCCTGCTCGCCTTCCTCCCTCCCCTCCCCCACCTTAACTGGCCCGCCAGTGTGAAATCGCGATCTGGCCCCGATCGCAGGTGGCCGTCGGCTTCCTGACTGATGCCGTCCACCCCCACCGAGCATGCCCGATGAGGGCAAAATCCTGGCCTATGTCTGCTGATGATATAAAGGTAAGCTATGGGGAGGACACAAAGAGGCTGCAAAGAGAGATAAACAGGTTAAGTGAGTTGGCAGCAGGACCCAGATGGATCATGTGGAAAAATGTGAGCGTATTCACCCTGGAAATAAGAATTAAAGAAAGCAGAATTTTTTTTTAAATGCATGAAACGTTTAAACATTGATATTCAAAAATCCTTGGGAGCACTCAAACAAAGAAGACAGAAAGTTGGCATAAAACTACAGCAAGCAATTAAGAAAGTAAATGGCATGCTATTCTTTATTGCAATGGGATTGGAGTAGAAAGATAAGGAAGTCTTGCTACGATTGCACAGGGCTTTGGTGAAATCACACCTGGAGAGCTGTGTGCAGCTTTGGTCTCCAAAAGGCGTTACAGACAGATTAAGTGAGTGGGCAAAAATTTGGCAGATGGAGCATAATGTGGGAAAATGTGACCTTGTTCACTTTGGCAGGAAGATTAGAAAAGCAGTATACTATTTAAATAGGAGAGAGATTGCAGAAATCGGGATCTGGTGTGTCTTGGTACATGAATCACAAGAGATTAGTGTGCAGTGATTAGGAAGGTAAATGAAATGTTGGCTATTATTCCGAGAGGAATGGAATATAAAAGTAAGGAAGTTTTACTGCAGCTGTACAGGGCCTTGGTGAGACCGTATCTGGAGTAGTGTGTACCGTTCTGGTCTCCTTATTTGAAAAAGGAAATAATTGCATTGGAAGCAATTCATAGAAGGTTCACTTGACTCATTCCTGGGATGAAGGGCTCTTCCTATGAAGAAAGGTTGAACAGGGTGGGCCTATACCCATTGGAGTTTTTAAAAAATTCATGCACGGGATGTGGGCTTCGCTGGCTGGGCCAGCATTTATTGCCTATCCCTAATTGCCCTTGAGAAGGTGGTGGTGAGCTGCCTTCTTGAACTGCTGCAGTCCATGTAGTGTAGGTACACTCACAGGGCTGTTAGGGAGGGAGTTCCAGGATTTTGACCCAGCGACAGTGAAGGAACGGCGATATATTTCCAAGTCAGGATGGTGAGTGACTTGGAGGGGAACTTCCAGGTGGTGGTGTTCCCATCTACCTGCTGCCCTTGTCCTTCTAGGTGGTCGTGGGCTTGGAAGGTGCTGTCTAAGGAGTCTTGATGAATGAAAGGTGATTGGATCCTGAGGGAACTTGATAGGGTGGTTGTCAGGTGAATGTTTGTGCCTGTGGGGGAGACTAGAACTAGGGGACACAGTTTAAGAATAAGAGTTCAAGCTTTTAAGACAGAGGTGAGGAGAAATTTATTCAAGGCTGAATTAGATAGGTTTCTGATAGACAAGGGAACGAAGGGTTATTTGGTGGGGGTGGGGGGGTGGTGGGGGGGTGCAGGGGTGGGAGGCGTGGGCAGAGACAGGAAAGTAGAGCTGAGACCACAATCAGATCAACCATGATTGAATGGTGCAATGGGCTCAAAGGGCTGAATGGCAAACTCCTGCCCCAAAGTCTCATATTCTTATCTAAGAAAGGATATAGTTACATTGGAGACAACATAGTGAAAGCTCATTAGATTTGTTCCTGGATGAGAGGGTTGTCCTCTGATGTGAAGCTGAGCAAATTGGGCCAATAGCCATTCCTCTCTTTCCTCCTCCTGCTTCTCCTCAGCTGGCTGGTGTAGAGCTGGCCTGAACCCTCATGATGGCGAGGTCGTGCAGCGTGCAGCAGGCCACGACAAACCTTGACACACGATACAGCAAGACTCCTCCAGATCTGTCCAGGCAGCAGAACTGCTGTTTAAGCAGCCCAATAGTCCGCTCAATCACGTTTTGTGTGGCAGCATGGGTTTTGTTACGTGCACACACATATGTGTGGATTACACATCAGAGCCATGAAACACGTCGTCAGTGGATAGTCCTCATCACCCAGTAGCCACCCTCTAGTTTGTTGTGGTGGCTCAAACATAGATGGTACATCAGACTGATGCAGAATAAAGGCATCATGACTGTTTCCAGGATACCAGGCACTGACCTGCATGAATGGTTGCACATCAGCTGGACATTGAGGAGGTGGAATCCCTTTCAGTTTATGTACATCTCAGAACTGACATGGTTCCCCCAAATTAATGCATGCCCTGTCATTGACACCCTGTCCCATGGAGAAGCCTGCATGAAGCTGGGTGCTCACTCCATCGGTTTCTCTTTGCCAAGAGAAAATGAGGTGTATTCAGTTCTCTTAGAATAAAGGGCTGCTGTGACCTCCCTTATGAAATAGTGAAATGCAAACTAGTAGAGGTGGCATATACTGCCTGCTCCACACTCAGCTTCACAGCCACTGGCAATGCCACCCTCACCCTGCTTGGAGGCTGCAGATGTGGTTGCAGCGGTTAGCAGATTTCAGTGTGGATGTTTCCTCTTGTGGGAGAATCAAAAACTTCCTTCCGTCAGGAGGCGGAGATGTTCGACGCACAGAGGGGTATTTTCACTTGTCAGTAAGGGTGGCTTTCTTTGCCGGCAATAGGTTAAAATACCTGAAATTGGTGGCACGATCTTAAAATTAGTGCAAGGCCGATGTCAAGGAACACTTCTTCACACACCTGCAACTCTCTCCCCAAACATGCTGCTGAGGTTAGGTCAGGTGAAAATTTCCAAATTGAGGTTGATAGGTTCTTGATTGTTGAGAGTATTAAGGTTACAGAACCAAAGCAGGTAAGTGGAGATAAGATACAAATTAATCATTATCTAATAGAATGGGCTCAAGGGGCTCAATGGCATATTCCTGCTTCTATATCCCTGTGAGACATCTCATCAAAAAATATCTTCACAAAACCACTATACGCCACACCTTCTGCATGTATCCAAACACTTATTTTTTCAAAAAACTATTAAACTAAAAATGAATCTTTTGTGTGCCATTATTTCATCACAAATGCTTCTGATAGGTAAACCATATGAGGATATTAGGTTAATCAGAATCAGAGAATTGTTAAAGCACAGAAGGAGGCCATTTGGTCCATCGTATCTGCACCAGCTCTCCGAATGAGCCATAGTCCCATTCCCCCACCTTCTCTCCTCAACCCTGCACATTCTTCCTTTTCAGATAGCAGTCTAATTCCCTTTCGAATTCCTTGATTGAATTTAATATGCGCAATGCTGGCCTCCTAATGTTAAATCTGGTTTCCAGTATGAGTCTAGTTGTTTTGAGGCGTTTTATCTTTTCTGCTGCCAATGTCTGTAATGAGGTGGAAACTCCTTCCAGGTTTAACCACATAAAGGAATCCGCTGTCTGGTATTGACATTTTCCCTCTGTAGCTGAGAGGCAATAACTGGCGCCGTAGCACTCGATATCAGTAAATCATTACCGGCTTTATCCCTGATAAAGAAAGTCCTATTGCAGATACCAACAAATGGTGTCAGGAGAAGAAAAATAGTTGGTAGCAAGCGAGAAATCATTGGTTCAGTGTTGACTTGTGGGATGAAATGCTGCAGAATTAATATCGTCAAGCTTGCCTCTGCGTCTCCGCCTTTGCCCTGATGGAAAGCATTTCCTCATATTTATATCAGAGGTGAAGAGTTTGGAAAAATGTTATTTACACTCAGTAAAAATATCGAGCATATAAATCTCTGAAGCAATGAAGTAACTCTTTTGGGGATAACTGCTCGATTGGAAGTGAACTCCTCACATGATTTGTGGTTCTTTTCCCTGAGTGAAGAGAGACGAGTGTAAAGCAACTCTTTCAATGTTTTCCCTCTTTTGCATGTTGTTCATTTGACATACCTTTCGGTTTTCAGCGCACCATCTTCAGAGGCCAGGACCGGCAGCCTCGCTTGGCCTCTGTAACCAGTTACAGTGGACTTTATATAAAACAGGTACATTGTCCCCCATCTGGCACCTTTGGGACTGAGGCTGTGCCGGATTTCGGGTTTTTTTTTCCAGATTTTGGAACCAACCCCTTCACACAGGCTGTCTCTGTACACACGAACATACGTGTGAACATATGAACACGGTGCAGGGGGCAGGCCATTCGGCCCCTTGAGCCTGCTTCACCATTCAATAAGATCTTGCCTAATCTGATAGTAACCTCAAATCTGCATCCCGCCTACCCCCGATAACCTATTGCCCTCTTGCTTACCAAGAATCTATCCACCTCTACCTTAAAAATATTCAAAGGCTCTGCTTCCATTGCCTTTTCAAGAAGTGAGTTCCAAAGACTCACGACCGTCTAAGAGAAAAACAATTCGCCTCATCTCTGTTTTAAATGGACGACCCCTTATTTTTAAACAGTGACACCTAATTCTAGATTCTCTCACAAGAGGAAACATCCTCTCCACATCCACCCTGTCAAATCCCCTCAGGATCTTATATGTTTCAATCAACACTGTACTGATTGGTTATGTCATAAAAATAACTAGGTGTAGGTCAAGGGATGGGGAATACTTGCATGCCTCATAACCATTAGGCGCTTAAACATTGAAGGTTTATTAGTTTGTTTGGGCAATTTTTAAAATTTCTATTAGTCTTACAGTGGAGTGATTGTTGCAGGAAAAGAGGACTGCAGTAACAGGGACAGAGAGAATCCTGCTGCTTTCTGATCCTCCCACCTGAGAGTAGCTGGGAATGCTGCAATTGGAGTGTTCCCGCCAGTGGAACAGACAACTTTGTGTCCGGACAATAGGGAGGAACGGGGAGGTGGGGGGGTTTGTGGAAGGCAGATCTTAAAAGTGCCGCTATGGACTCAGGTCCCGTGCGTGCACAACCCTCGCTGATTCCATCCTCTGGGATCAGCCCAAGATTTACCTCTTCATTCCTGCCTTTAGTTTGTTCCGGGAGCAGTGTCTGAGAGCAAATTGATTGGTTTTTGTACAATTCCGTTTTTTGGACAGCCAAGTTTGAAACACTGTGCCAGCATTTATAATATATCAATATATCGAATTGCTAATGTCCGCTTTGTTCCAGGGAGCACGTGGCCTGCACCTCATCCAGCTGTTCAAACTATGATCTAGAAAAGCAGAAAGGAGTTTGTGACTAACACACTGTGGTGTGGTAGGTTTGTGCACCAATACGTTAGATTTCTTCTATTTTATTTTTATATCAATAAGAATTGATCTTTTGAGATCTTGGCAATAAATATTGAAGATCGGATGCATTTCTTCAGTTAAGGATTCCAGCCCCAATCCCTGGTACACATTCCATGAATTCATCCCACTCCCTGTTACACCATGTGCATCCTCCAATTATTCTCCTATACCTGATAACACTTGCGACACTTTATGTGCTATTTAGTACTCTCTCTCTCTCTTCAGGTACCATGATCTACCATGTTAATCTGGCTCTGGAAGTGTGCATCATCTTCATTGGTGGTATGTTCATCCAGTTTGTGAGGCTCTTTGGAAAGATCATCCTTTGTCTACCTCGATCTCTTTTACCATCGATCCTTCCCATCATCATCAGACTTTCTAAATCAAGATTACTTGCCCAATAAATTCCAAATGTCTCTTTCTGATCCAGGTCAGCAGAGTTCTTTTGGTCTCAGAATTTATTAGCACCTCTTCATCGGTTGTGTGACTTGTCCAAGATATCTTCATTATTCACCTCAAAAACCACAACTCTGCAGCCTCAATTCTTCTCTGAATTCTTCACCGATTGTCCAACACTCTCTTGCATATGTCAACACTGACGTGATGTAGCATTCCAGGAATCTCAGCTTTGTTTCCGTGGCTAATTTTGAGTTGATCATAATCTTTTTTGTTTTTTGAAATGCATCTTTGACCATTCCAATCCTTCATCTTATTTCTTGGTCACACTTTCTGTCCGATTTTAACGTACTTCCTGGGTAATCAAATGTTTCTGCCGGTATGACCTTTTCATTCTTCACTCTGATCTTACATTCTGGTATGACTTTCTTTTTGGGCACTACTAGATGTTTTGTTTCCTTTCAATTTATGGCTCAGCCCTTTCTTCTCACTTTCACTCACTACTCTATCCAAAATCTGGTACTATTAAGACTTATTACTATTAAGAAATGTTTGAATTACAGAGAGTGCTGGGAATACTCAGCAGGTCAGGCAGCATCAGTGGAGAGAAACTAAGTTAACGCTTCAGGTCAACAACCTTTCGCCAGGACTGTAGAAAGATAGAAATGTCAGAGCTTTTCAGCCAATAGTAGGGGCAGGGGGCAAGAAGAACAAAAGGGAAGGTCTGTGATAGGGTGAAAGGCAAAAGAGATTAATTAATAAAAGATTTCATGATGCAAAAGCCAAAGAGAGTGGTAATGGGTAGAGTGAAGAGTCCAGATGAGGTGTGAATGGTATGTGGCAGCCATGTGAATACAATATGAAGGGATAAATAAAGAAACAAGCTAGGGAGAAAAAAACAATAAAAACCCATAGAACAAGACAGAGGCAGAGGTTATGATATAACGTTGAACTCAACACGAAAGCTATAGAGTGTCAAGATGAAAGATGAGAAAGTTCCTTGAGCTTGCGTTGATCATTGGGACGGTGTAGCTTTCCATAAGCATGGGCCTGAGCTTCTTGTCTCTTGTCATTTTAATTCTCTACCTTGCTCCCACTCTGACCTTTCTGTTCTTGGCCTACTACACTCATGAAATCTTCCTTTAGGTAATCTCTCCTGGTCTTCACTCTATTCTAGGTCTTCCCTTTTGTTCTTCCTGCTCCACCATCCCTTCTTTTGTCTTAAAAGACCCTTACATTTTTATCTTTCTTCAGTTCTGATGAAAGGACATCGACCTAAAGCATTGACTCTCAGTCTCTCCACGAATGCAGCCTGACCTGCTGAGTGTTTCCAGCATATTTTGTTTTTATTTCAGATTTCCAGGATCTGAAGTACTTTGCTTTTGAATTACACAAGGTGCTATAGGTTATGTCACCGAAACCATACAACCACTTTTTGCAAAATATTTCTAGCTGTTCGTGGCTGGAGGAATTTTAGAATGCCTAAAATGCCACGACGCCTCATCTCCGTATTCCGAATCCTAAATTAGCTCCCTCCTCCCATATGCCTCAAATTGATGATTCTCATCCTTGCCCCACCCATATCTCAATAATCCCCTCCACAACTAACGGCGAACCACCTTCTTGAGCCGCTCTAGTCCATGTTGGGTGTAGGTTCTGGCATTTAAGAGTCAACTACATTGCTGTGGGACTGGAGTCACATGTAGGCCAGACAAGGATGGCAGATTTCCTCCCCTAAAGGGCATTAGTGAACCAGATGGGTTTGACAATGGCTTCATGGTCATCGTTGTACTTTTAATTCCAAATTTTTTATTGAATTCAAACTCTAACAGTGTTTTTAGTCTGCCTACCAGACAAGTTAGACCCTTATACCTGAGGGCATGTGTCAAAGATATGAACTGGGAATTTCCTTTCAGCTGTTCCCACTCCAGCTCCTAAATTTTGTCAGAAATTTTAGTAATTTATTTTATAAAATAATTTCCTGGCTTTGGATTACACTGGTTCCATGCGCAGCAAACTGAGACTGCACCTTGGGTACTGTGTACAGTTTTGGTCCCCGTATTTAAGAAAGCATAGACTGGCATTGGAGGCAGTTCAAAAGAGATTCACTCGGCTGATTCCTAGTTGACTTATCAAGAACAGCTAAATAGGTTAGGCCTTTATTCATTAGAGTATAGAAGAATGAGGGGTGATCTTGTTGAAATGTACAAGATTCTGAGGGGGCTGGACAGGGTAGATGTTGGGGAGATGTCTCCACTAGTGGCAGAGTCTCAAATTAGGGAACGTTGTTACAGAATAAGGGGACACTCATTTAAAACTCAGATGCGAAGGAATTTCTTCTCTCAGAGGGTAGTGAATGTCTGGAATTCTCCACCCCAGAGAGTTGTGGAGGCTAGATCACTGAAAGTATTTAAAGAGGGGGTAGATAGATTTTTGAAATACTGGGGAGTTCAGGGCTATGAGGAGCTGGCATGAAAGAGGACTTGAGGCCTGGGGTAGATCAGCCATGATCTTATTGAATGGTGGGGCAGGCTTGAGGGGTCAAATGGCCTACTCCTGCTCCTATTTCTTATGTCCTTATGGCAAGGCCAGCATTTATTGCCCATCCTACTTGCCCTTGAGATGCTGACAGTGAGCCTTCTTGTAGCACAGCAGCCTCTGTGCTGTAGGTACACCCACAGTGCTGTTAGGTAGATAGTTCCAGGATCTTGACTCAGCGACGATGAAGGATCAGCAAATAATGTTGACCTCAGAAAGGTATGTGACCGGAACGGGAGCTTGCAGGTGGTGGTGTTCCCATGCATCTACTAGAGGGTAACCAACTGTCTGGGATCTTCCAGGACTGTCCTGCATTTCATGTGTGTTATAGAGTTAATTTTCCAGGCAACTTTTCTTGGTGGAAACATTGAACTTAATTTATAAGACAGCAGCAGCAACTACTTGTGTGCATCTAACTCTATAACTAAAGAAGAACGCCTTTGTAGAGGTTCCCCGTGCTGCAAACTGATTGGTTTACACAGATCATGTGATCTTACAACACTGGCTTATTCTTAAAGTTACAGTCCTACGTTTATCAAAACTACGATTACTACAAGGCAATCCTGTGCTCCAGGTTGATCGCTGCCTGGATGATCTTTATCCCATATTTCCGATCTGTGAATCTCATTATGCTACTGGTGTCCCGCTCCCACAGTTTCGCAAGCACCACCCCCTCCCACCATCTCCGCTCCCACTGTTTCACCAGCCCCTCCTCCCACTCCCAAAGCTTAACCAGCAGCTCCTCCCCAACCCCCACTCCTACCGTTTCATCAACAGCATCCCACGCCCCCATGCTTGCAAAGTCTCACCAGCGTGTCCAGCTCATACAGTCCCCCATCCCAAAGTGTCCCTTATTTTTTTTCCCCCTGGGGCTTGGTCATCCTGCATCTGTCCTTCTAGGTGGTGGAGTTTGCGGGTTAAACCCATTTTATGCGCTTAACTAACAAATAAAACTATTCCCATGTTATGAAAGGTATCCTAATTTACACGCGAGGCAACGTATTGTTTGTTGAAAAATTTATTAATTTTGCTTCCAATCTCCACCCCTCCATCATCTTCACATGGTCCATCTCTGACACTTCTCTTCCCTTCCTTGACCTCTCTGTCTCAATTTCTGATGATAGACTGTCCACCAATATCCATTACAAGCCTACCGACTCCCACAGCTACCTCGGCTACAGCTCCTCACACCCCGCTTCTTGTAAAGACTCCATCCCATTCTCTCAGTTCCTTCGCCTCCGTCGCATCTGTTCTGATGACGCTACCTTCAAAAACAGCTCCTCTGACATGTCCTCCTTCTTCCTTAACCGAGGTTTTCCATCCACGGTCGTTGACAGGGCCCTCAACCGTGTCCGGCCCATATCCCGCGCATCCTCCCTCACGCCTTCTCCTCCTCCCCAGAAACATGATAGGGTCCCCCTTGTCCTCACTTATCACCCCACCAGCCTCCGCATTCAAAGGATCATCCTCCGCCATTTCCGCCAACTCCAGCATGATGCCACCACCAAACACATCTTCCCTTCACCCCCCCGACGGCATTCCGTAGGGATCGTTCCCTCCGGGACACCCTGGTCCACTCCTCCATCACCCCCTACTCCTCAACCCCCACTTATGGCACCTCCCCATGCCCACGCAGAAGATGCAACACCTGCCCCTTCACTTTCTCTCTCCTCACCGTCCAAGGGCCCAAACACTCCTTTCAAGTGAAGCAGCATTTCACTTGCATTTCCCCTAACTTAGTCTACTGTATTCGTTGCTCCCAATGCGGTCTTCTCTACATTGGAGAGACCAAACGCAAACTGGGCGACCGTTTTGCGGAACACCTGCGGTCTGTCCGCAAGAAAGACCCAAACCTCCCTGTCGCTTGCCATTTTAACACTCCACCCTGTTCTCTTGCCCACATGTCTGTCCTTGGCTTGCTGCATTGTTGCAGTGAAGCCCAACGCAAACTGGAGGAACAGCACCTCATCTTCCGACTAGGCACTTTACAGCCTTCTGGGCTGAATATTGAATTCAACAACTTTAGATCTTAAACTCCCCCTCCCCCCATCCCCACCCTGTTTCTTCCCCCCACACCCCCCCACACGCTTTTTTTTCAATAATTTATATAGATTCTTCTTTCCCCACCTATTTCCATTATTTTTAAATCTAATACTAAAACCTTGTTAGTCTTTCCACCCCACCCCCACTAGAGCTGTACTTTGAATATCCTGTCTTCCATTCTTAATTAGCAATTTTCTTAGACAAATATCACCACCTTCAACACCTCTTTGACCCTTTTGTCCGTGACATCTTTTGATTATCTGCTCATCTCCACAATCACCACACCCTCAATGTCTCTCCCCCCCCACCCCCCCCCCCCACCACCTTAGACCAGTTTATATTTCTCCCTTCTTCTAACTATGCTTCACTTCTGCCGAAGGGCCATGAAGGCTCGAAACGTTAACTGATTTCTTCTCCGCCGATGCTGCCAGACCTGCTGAGTTTTTCCAGGTAATTCTGTTTTTGTTTTGGATTTCCAGCATCCGCAGTAGCTTTTAGCTTTTTGTTTTTATATTAGTATTGTCTGTTTGTGTTGATGGGGAGGTTGCATGGATTTTCCTGATTATCTGAGTTGAATTTCTTTTCCACAGATTTGTACGTAAGCATTTTCTCCGGATTGTTTTTCGAAATCACACTCACACGAATGTACATTTTCACCTTTTTACATGAATGCCTCAAGGAGGAAATAGCTGGATCAGTTCAAATTTGATTTAAACCAGATGGAGAGATGTCAAACAGAGCAGAAGATCAGGGTATAATTGCGGATAGATAACTGCACTTGGCTCAAATTAGTGAATCCATCCTGAAACACACTCGGTGGTCACCGGGTTGCAATATCAAATAGTTTCCTCAATGCAGGGTTTTACCTCCCCTGCTGTACCAAAAAATCCACCCCAAGTCCTGTGTAGGTGGAGAAGAACTTTATAATATCAGTCCTAAAGCTGAAATTTACTAGTTTTACCCTCTCTGGCCTCGTCCTACTCCCACAATTTGGGTTGGGTTTTACCCTGGCTCAGGGCAAGACTTCTGCACCCATTTTAGGAGTAAGTCCCGCCTTAGGGAGCAACTGATTGGCTGGCAAATCTGTGGCACCAGCAGCGCCAGATTCGAGTGGTGGCCACGGCTGGGAGTGCAGCCAATCCAGGAAGAAGAGGAGGTTATGGAGACTGGACTGAAGGTAAGTCCGGAGTATTGGTGGCTGACAGGTGCAAGCGAGTGGAGTTAGGGAGGGTGAGAGGCCGGTGGGGAAGGGGAGTGTAAAGTGGAGGGTATGACCTTGGTTGGGAGGGGGAGTGGCGGGGGGGTGGTGGGGGGGGGTGGTGAATGCCTCTGATAGGCACAGGAGACCCCCAAAGTAAGTCCCACCCTTGTTGCCCAATACCAGCTTGCCCAGTAAAGGCTGCCAGGCTACTTGCTTGGTGTGGGCCTCCCCTTGCCATGGGTAAAACAGCTGCGGGAACGGGATGAACAATGTAATTGGTCATTAATTGGCCTTTTAAGGGCCTCAATAGGGCTGCCTGATGCACCTGGCTCCCTCTTCCCCATTGTAGAATGGGTGACAGGTCGGGTGCAGGCAGCTAGGTGGCAGGCAGACCATGCACTGCATTATACGAGCCCCCAACCCCCGGCCTTCAAACATGCCAGCGGGGTGGGGGGATGCGCAGGGCTGTAAAATCCAACCTCCCCACAAGCAGCAAACCCATGGCCCCAACCCAACTCTGATACCCACTGCCAGCTGACTTTGTCAATGTAGTTTTTTGGCCTTCTCACCCCTGCCCATCAGTGCCCTCTTGGTCAGTATTTCGTCATTGGCAGTGGTGGTCAGTGCAGATGTTGGCTGAGTCATTGCAGCGAATAGCATAGACACATTTTGAGGGAAGCTGAGGAAAGAATAGGAGGATATACCGATAGCGTTAGATGAAATAGGATGGCAGGAGGCTCATGTGGGGCAGGGAATCATGTCAGGACTAATGGCCTGTTTCTCAGCTTTTAATTCTGTGTAAGTGTAAATCTAAGAAAATTCTACATTAGTAGAATCTAGAATTATTAATTCCAGTAATAAATATAACGCCACAATGTAGCTTGGGTATTCTTCCTCAAGAGTTCTGGCGAATGCACTCTATAAGGATGGCTTGAAGTAATGAATCATCTTTTAGTTGCTTGTGGTTTTTCAAGCAGTTCTTGAGACCATTCTTCAGCCGATAGATATTTCTTTTTCTGCCTTACAGTGAAGTAGTATTGGCTTCTTAAATTACTGCAACTCTCTCAGAACATGATGCCTTCATTCTCTAAATTGTATGCTGTTATTACTTGTTCTCTAGGCACCCGTCAGTGTCTTGGTCATGAAGCTGATTTCTATACCTCACAGTGTGATCTCCCTTTCCTTCCACTGAGATTCCTTTCATTCTTTTCTAGGCATCCCAGAAGAGATACTTGACGCTTTAAGGAGCAGACAGATTCCTGGGGACTTGCCCTTCCTTTGAGGAATGAAAACAAGAGCTTGTTATTAGAAAAGCAGCCAGGTATTTTTCATAAAGATAGACTGAACTTGACATTGAAGTCAATGGAAGCAAAACAATGTAAAACGGGCCCCAGCTCGCTGTCTCCTGTTTTACATCGTCATAGAGTCAGGATTTACCTCAATGCAACTAAACTATTACACTAGGCAAGATTTAGTCAATTCACATCTTTGGAGGTGTTCCACATGAGAGAAAGGGAATGGATGCTGATGGATATTACTGCCTTCTCCGTTGAGTTGCTCAATCACACAAAGGCAACATAGTACGGAGAGAAGACAAGAAGGCAAAATCCAACGCGGATTGAGGAACAGCTCGAATGTTTCAGGGGCTGTTAGGAGAAGGCTTTTCATTGCTCTGGGAGTGTGTGTGAAGTGATCACCAGCTGTTCTAAGCCAGAGCTAACACTGTGTCCAAATCCAATTCTCACCTAATCCTCTCACATGATGTAAAGTCTCCAAAGTAGGACTGTGAGATTTCTACATGGTGGAGATATTAAAGAGAACTGGACCATCTTTCTCATTAGTAACTCACAGGGCCAATCAAGAATTGGCGTTTGAGTGGAGCATCAAAGAAATATGAATAAGGAAGTCAAAACTCTGGTATTGTGGCTGTCAAGAGGGTTGGCACAATAGTATTGGCTTTTGAATTTAATTAAGCCAAGAAGTCATAACGTCTCTTCAGTTAGTGCTTAATAGAGGTAATATATTTTCATTAAGAGGCCTCTGATGACACATAGAAAGAAACATGTTAACAAAAAAAGTAAAAACCGTAAATTGGAAGAGATTGATTGAAAATGTGTCTGGATTTTAATAAAATTTGCCAAGTATTTTCGAACGTTTCACAGTTGAGTACATGAGAGAAACCTTTTTAAAGCAATTACATTACTGAGTAATGAAAATGGTTCAATTATGTCAAAAAATGCTCATAGAAATAATGTATAAAATGTTCCGAACATACTCATTTACGAGACGGCATTTAACCTTTGGAAAGTTGGTGTTATGATCCCCATGGAAACCATTAACCTAAAAGAACCAAACTTAGCAAACCTCCCCAACCCCAAAAAAACAAAGGACAAGATTTTACTGTTTTATAGCTTTTACTTCAACAATCAAAGCAAAATCAGCATAAATTATGCATAAATTAACAGGCAAATTATATTCAGTAGAAACTATAAATTGTACTTCAAATAGCCAATACAACAAAGATAGATCCCACACATTTACTCGCAGTCCCCTCAGCAAATTAGGCGCCATGTGTATCCACAAAGCTCTTCCAAACTCTGTCTTCCTCAGGTAGATTCAATTCCTTTTCTTCACGCAGGATTTGGTCATCAAGTTACCTCTGACAACAGCTTTACTCCACCCAAGTTCCATTGATGTGGTTTATCACCAAAAAGGTACACTTCTGCAGAACCTCCTTAGCTTAGCTCATGACAGCCTTGATGGAGTGGATTCCCAGAGTCACCTGCATCATTTTCAGCTATCTCCCTCACCCTGCACACACACACACACACACACAGAGCTCTCCAAGACCTGCCTGACTGACCTCCTGTTGATCTCTGAGAGCTATGTGTTTACTTTTTGGATTGAATCAGCCTCCATTTCCCTAGCAACCTGAAGTTACAGTTCATCTCAGATATTTTATGTTACAGTGCAGAATCCAAAGTTACAATCCCCCTGCCTTTCCCAGGAACTGAAGTTTTAGCTTCCCTTTCAGTCAGGGATCATCTCAAAAAATGAAACAAAGTTAATGCAGAAAATGGCTTGCACGCGTTTCCCTCCCAAACTGTAGATTTCATCACAATGGAATGCTTTTTCAAATGAATCAAAACAGGTAAATTCAATGACCCAGCCTCCACTGCTTTCTTGGGATGAGAATTCCACAGATTAATGGCCCTCTGAGAGAAAACATTTCTCCTCATGTCAGTCTCAAAAGGGAGCAATATTTTGACACTGAGAAGATGAGATTCTGTTCATGTAAGAGTGGTCAGTGCTTCTGGTAGAAAGGACAGGTAATGAGCCTGACTGAACATGTAGACCAGCCCTAGCAAGACTTCTGCAACCATGCCTCTTTAGTCACCCGGAGTGGCCTTCAGTTTATAATCCACCAAGGATTTGGAGCTTGCAGTTTTGTGAATAGGATATTTGATGTTGCTGCTAGTATTTAAAGGGCTGCAGCAGCAATTTAAATGTGAGCACTTGCTTGGAGAGAATAAGTTTACCAACATTTTCTGGACCCAACACAGGATGAAAATGGAGGTCTGCTGTGGCAAAATCGTTCAGGTTTCAAGGATCAAGCTTTCCTAATTCATCAGTGGAGGTGCTGCTGGAAGAAATGAGCATGGAAAGGCAGCCTTTTTGGGAATTCCACAAGATCATTACCACAGGATGGAAAAAGACAGGTGATGCCAATGCTCACTCCCCACTACATTGTTCATGAACCAGAACAACAGTTCTGTGAACTCAGGAAGAACACTAAAGTAGGAAAAACTAATTGGGAATGCTCAAATGGAAGTATTATATGCAATCATCAACCATACAGTTCACAAAACACTTCCATATCTGCAGTTCAGCCCAGGAAGCAATGGCTCCCTAAACCTCCTAAATATTTGAACAAGTGTGAACTCGGTCCGCCCAGTGGGAAATTAGAGTGCTGCACTTTTTGCCCCTTTCTCACTTCAAACTCTCCCACCGATGTTTTGTCCGTGGCCTTTATCAGGGTGACCCGGCTGATTAAAGGATTCAGGTCAGAGTCAAATGATGTATAAAGCAGCCAATGTATAGGATGCGCACAAAATAAGTAATTTTCCTCACTTCACCATTGGCTGCTGTGCCCTCAGCTGCCCAGGGCCTACGTTCTGGAATTCCCTCCCTGAACCTCTTACCTTGTTACCTCTCTCTCTCCTTCCTTAAGTTGCTTTTCAAAACCTACTGCTTTGACCAAGCTTTTGGTCACCTGGCCTAATATCTCCTTATGTGGCTTAGAGTCAAATTTTGTCTGATGGTGCCCCTTTGAATTGCCTTGGCATGTTTTTACCATGTTAAAGGTGCTACATAAATGCATTCTGTTGTTGATACAGTGAGAGAGAAAATTTCGAGGGTATAAAGCTTGAATGGAAGATTGGAGGACTATGGTTGTAGAGAGAAGTGAGTGAAATCACTGTGAAGAAGAGTCATACGGACTCGAAACATTAGCTCTGTTTCTCTCTCCGCAGGTGCTGTCAGACCTGCTGAGCTTTTCCAGCATTTTCTGTTTTTATTTCAGATTTCCAGCATCTGCAGTATTTTGCTTTTATTTACGGTATCCAAAATCTTGGTCCTCATTCACCCAAATCCAGACAATGAGAAAATGCTAACAGAAAGTGCTGGAAAAATACTCAGCGGGTCTGGCTACCTCTGTGGAGGGAGAACCAGAGTTAACATTTCGAGTCCGTTTGATACAGTTTGAGCTCCAAGAAAGAGTCATATTGGACCCGAAACTTTAACTCTATTTCCATCCCCACTAATGCTGCCAGACCTGCTGAGCTTTTCCAGCACTTTCTGTTTTTTATTCCCGATCTCCAGCATCCACTGTACTTTGCTTTTATTTCAACTAGAAAATAGTGCTCCATGATTTTCAGCAAAGTTTCTGCATTGATTTATGCTGCCAGGGCTAAATTGTGATGCTCTGTCATTACCCTTTCTGCTGACAACCTCAATAATGCAGGTCGCATTCTGTTGGTGAAACAACATTACATCAAGTACTCTCTTTTAATTAAACATTTAAATGCCTTTGCTTCTCATATCCACAACTGGATCAATTGTATTACTTAAAGCCATATGTCCATTTTGATAGTGATGTTTAGTTGAATGGTATTATATTTCATCTCACTCCAGATCCAAGGGATAAGAGGAGTAGTAAAGAGATGGTTCACATGGTTAAATATATCTTGGGATATTCAAACTGACATCTTAATTAGAGGAAACCTTTTAAAAGTCAGGAGTCCCAGAGTATTAGATAATGATGTATAAAAAGAATTAGCTTTTATAATATCGCAAATTGTTCAGGAAATGGGCCAGGATTATAGAATTATTTTCATGAGGTTAGGTTTTGACTTTGTGCCATAGTGTAAAATGGATTGCCAGTTCATTTCGCATTTCTCCCAATATTGGCCCGGATTTTCCAAGGAGCGGCAATCACTGTCGGATTGCTGCCCTCGTCGGACATTTCCCCGACTCGACGCTGCTCCACGTTTCTTCTGGGACATTCCGAGCCTGGTTTCTCCAGAAATGCAAAGCGCACCGTCCCTCAGAGAGTTCCATTGCAGGGGAGTATTGTCGGGGAGAACACAGGACACGCCCCCTTTCTACGGCCGTATAGTAAATTTAAAGGTCCAGTTTAAATGTTAGTGAGTGGGTGAATGGGTCAGTAAATGAATGGGTGGGGTGGTAAGGTCAGTATGTGGGTGAAGCAAGTGGGTAGGATGGGTGAGGAGCGTAAGTGGTTGAGTTGGGTAAGTGGGTGAGGTGGGTAGGGGCTAGGTGGGTGAGTTGGTAGCTAGGTGAGTTCACAGGTTGGTGAGGTGGAAGGTTGGTGGGGTGGCAGGTGGGTGAGGTGGCAGGTGGGTGAAGTGGCAGGTGAGTGAGGTGGCAGGTGAGTGAGGTGGCAGGTGAGTGAGGTGGCAGGTGGGTGAGGTGGCAGGTGAGTGAGGTGGCAGGTGAGTGAGGTGGCAGGTGGGTGAGGTGGCAGGTGGGTGAGGTGGCAGGTGAGTGAGGTGGCAGGTGGGTGAAGTGGTAGGTGAGTGAGGTGGCAGGTGAGTGAGGTGGCAGGTGAGTGAGGTGGCAGGTGAGTGAGGTGGCAGGTGGGTGAGATGGCAGGTGGGTGAGGTGACAGGTGGGTGAGATGGCAGGTGGGTGAGGTGGCAGGTGGGTGAGGTGGCAGGTTGGTGAGGTGGCAGGCGGGTGAGGTGGCAGGTGGGTGAGATGGCAGGTGGGTGAGGTGGCAGGTGGGTGAGGTGGCAGGTGAGTGAGGTGGCAGGTGGGTGAAGTGGCAGGCGGGTGAGGTGGCAGGTTGGTGAGGTGGAGGTGGGTGAGGTGGGTGTGAGGTGGCAGCTGGGTGAGGTGTCAGGTGAGTGAAGTGGCAGGTAACTGAGGTGGCAGGTGGGTGAGATGGTAGTCAAGCCTTGGGGGTAATCAGGTTGGGTTCGGGTCAGTTTGGGGAGGGTAATCGGGTCTGGGTCAGGGGGTAGTGGGGTGTTGGGGGTGTAGTTAGATGGTTGTGTTGTTGTCAGATGGTTGGGGGCATAGTTGGGTCGAGTCAAGGGGGTAGTCGGGTGGTCAGGGGGTGATTGGAGGGTCAGTTCTGTAGTTATCCAGGAGTTAGACTAGTATTTTTCTGTCCAAAGTCTCTGACTCTAATTCAGAGTCGGAGAGATTTGTGGAGGGCCCCGGGAAGCAGGGGAATTGCCCATTGGAAGTTGAAACTTCCACATGGTCCTGATGCACATCACAGTTGTACATCCAGTTTCCAACGATCCAGGGACTAAAAGATTTGGCCCATTGTTCTTTTTTTGTTCATTCATGGGATGTGGGTGTGGCTGGCTAAGCCAGCATTTTTTGCCCATCCCTAATTGCCCTTGGGAAGGTGGCGGTGTAGTCCATATGACGTAGGTACACCCACAAAGAGTTCCAGGATTTTGAGTGAGCAACAGTTCCATTGAAGTCAACAGAAATAAAAAAAAAGACCAGAAACTTATCAGGTCAGGCACATTATATTGTGGCTACAAAAAGTCAGAGGGTGGACATTCTCCAGTGAACAATTAATGACCTCTTGACTCCCCAGTGCCATTTCTGTCAGCTAGAAGGCACAAGTCAGGAGTGTGATAACATACTCTCCACTTGCCTGGACAAGTCTCAAGAAGGTAGACACAACCCAAGACAAAGCAGCTGGCTTGACTGACACCCAATTCACTGCCTTAAACATTCATTTGCTCCACCATTGGTACAAGTAGCAGCAGCAGTGTGTACCATCTACAAGATGCACTGCAGTAACTCACCAAGACTCCTTCGACAGCATCTTCCAAACCCCCAGCCTCTACCACATTGAAGGACAAGGACAGAAAGTTATGAACATAGGAAATAAGAGCAGGAGTAGGCCATTCAGCCCCTTGTGCCTGCTCCGCCATTCAATAAGATCATTGATGATCTGTTTGTGTTTCAAATTCCACATTCCCATCTACCCCCGATAACCTTTGATTCCCTTGCCTAACAAGAATCTATCTACCTCTGCCTTAAAAATATCCAGTGACTCTGCCTCCACCACCTTCTGAGGCAGAGAGTTCCAAAGTCGCACAACCCTCTGAGAGAAAAAAATCCTCCTCATCTCTGTCCTAAAAGGGTGACCCCTAATTTTAAAACACTGCCCCCTAGTTCTGGACTCATCCACAAGAGGAAACATCCTTTCCATGTCCACCTTGTCAATACTCTTCAGGATCTCATATACTTCATTTGAGTCACCCCTCACTCTCCTAAACTCCGGTGGAAATAAGCCCAGTCTGTCCAACCTTTCCTCATAAAACAACCCGCTCATTCCATGCCTCAATTCAGTAAACCTCCTCTGAACCGCCTCCAATGCATTTACATTCTTCATTAAGTAAGGAGACCAAAACTGTACAAAGCATTTGAGATATTTGAGATTCGGGGTTCATCATACCAACACCTGCAGGTTCTCCTCCAAGTCACACACCACCCTGACTTGGAACCGTATCGCTGTTCTCCCATGTCACTGAGTCAAAACAAAGAAAAAAAAATCCCCTGGAACTCCCTATCTAACAACACTGTGGTTCTACCTACACCACACAGGCTGCAGTGGTTCAAGAAGGTGGCTGCATAGTGCTGGTTGTGAAATCCACATCCAATGATTGAATAAAAAATAATTAAAATGGACTGCCAATTAACTATCATCCAGCTTACACATTCAACATGTTATTCATGAGAGGAAATGCAGAGAAAATAAAGGTCCAAAAAGATAATTTAGAGTAAAAAAAAACTTGCATTTATATAGCACCTTTCACAGCCTCAAGACATCCCAAAATGCTTTAAAGATAATTAAGTATAAGTGTAGTCACTAACTGTGTGATTTAGGGTAATGTAGATACAAGGACCCTAGCGTATTGGAGATACAAATTCTTTCTTCCTTCTGAAAGAGGTGACCTTGTCGAGTGTGTAAGTTGTGTGGAGCCTTCTGATGCTGCTTCTAATGTCTTCCTTTGAAAGAAGAATGTAGAACTTGACTGATGTAAATCACTCAGATCTTCCTAATTCTGCCAGTGATGGTTTCAAAGCTGCCAGAAGTTAATAAAAGGCTTGGCTTGACCTCAACGGTGCGGGAGAGGTTTACCTTCCTCAAAAATAATGAGCATCATTCATCTTTTTTTTTTCATATCTTCCCTCAATTTCATTTTTGCTGTCTCATGGATTTCAGAATCGGTTCAAACAAACACTTTTGTGCTGTGAAAATATTGACCATATGGATCTATCCTAAGCACTGTATCCCTTTGGTAATCTTAAGGAAATCATTGCATTTAAGATTTTCATATCCGGGTCTTCAGTCCCACAATTGCACCATGGTGATTATGATCTTCATCATCATCAAAGCCTCTGAATAATTTTCCCCATACTCTCTGCTCCAGATCAGATCTGACAACAGGGGACTTCTCTGAGTCAATTATAATGTTCTGAGGAGTGCATATCAGTATTAAAAATCGATACATTAAAAAAAATTATTATAGGGCCCTGACTTTTATGTAGTGCTCACCTATGGTGAACACGGGGGAAAGGATTCTGCTTCTATTTTATTCCTCATGTACATCTCACTCTTGTGACACTTGCCTTTCACAGCCATTGTCCGTCCCAAAGCGCTTTACAATCAATGATGTACTTTTGGAAGTACATCATTTTTTGGAAGTACTCACTATTGTAATGTATGAAACACGCCAGCCAATTTGTGCAAACTCCCACAAATAGCAATGTGATAACTGATGACCAGGTAATCAATCATTGCAATGTTGATTCATAAGCATTATTGGTAAACTGATAAGCATTATCAAATTGATGAGGGATAAATATTGATCAGAGCCTTCTGGAAGACTTCTCTGCTCTTCTTCAAAAATCGTGCTGCTGGATATTTTACATACACCTGGGAGGGCAATGATTTAATGTTTCATCCATCCAAATAATGGCATCTGAGTGCCAACCTAGATTGTTGTACATACATTCTGGGGAAAGGCTTAGAATACACAGCCTTAACTCAGGGGTGAGAGGGCTACCAACCGAACCAGGGCTGATAGATTAAGTTAAAATCGACCCTTTACTCTCTAATTGGACTAGTACCGAACAGAAGTAAGACATTTGGCCCATCATGTCCATGCTAGCTCTCTGAAAAATCTATCCAATTAGCCCCACTCCCCTGCTCTTTCCCCGCAGCCCTTCATGGGGAAGCAAGTTGGAGGGAGCAAGAAGAGCAAATTTGATCTAAAAATAGAAAGTGATGGAAATACTCAGCAGGTCCTACAGCTTCTGTGGAAAGAAAACCAGAGGGCTGAGTAATATGGGGGTGGGGCGGGGGGGGGCTGCAGATGGCATACACCTCCGGGAACCAAGTCAGCTTGGAACCAGCAGCTCCGTAGCCATAAAGTGCCGTGGGGCTCATTAACCAGGGCGGAGTGAGGCGGAGGTCCTGCCCCCTGGAGCTACCGGCTGATCCGATTGGCCCAGAAGCTCCATCAGTCCCGTCAGGGCCAGGAAGGCATCGGTAGTCGCTGCTGGGACTTGCGGTGAGGAGTGGAGCCCAAGGCCTAGGAACCCTCCCAACCCCCCCACCCCGGAGAAGGTAAGTCCGGGGTGTTGGGCTGGGAGCGTTAGGGACAGGGGTAGTGGCAGGGAGAGGGTGGTTTTAGGAGGGGGAGCGGGCAGGAATGAAGTGGGAGTTCAGTCTAAGGATGGGGGGGGCTGCCCTACCATTGCCAAAGGGCAGCCCCTGAAGAGCAACTTCCCCCTTCTTTCCCGCCCTTTAACCATTTCAGGTTAAAAACCAGGCTTCCTGCTGCCACACCAAATGTATGATGGTGCAGGCAGCGTATTATCAGGGTTGTTATCAAGCCTATTGACCCTTAATTGCTCATTTTAACATGGCAGGCCAGCCGCCGATTTCGGCACCCGCTTGCCCGCCGTATTTTGGGGATGAGCTCGGGACGGGTGAGAAGGTGGTGGGATGGGCAACCACCCCATTTTTAGGTGCTCTCCCCCCGCCACAGGAAACACCCCCACCCCCACCGCAGGCATGTAAAATTCAATGTTAAATTAATAAAATGAATGTTTCAAGGTGAATATGACTTCTTCAGAACTGAAGGACTCTGAAGAATTGTCATATTTGACTCCAAACATTAACATTGTTCCCCCACAGATACTGCCAAAGCCGCTGAGTATTTCCAGCACTTTCTGTCTTTATTTCAGATTTCCAGCATTCACAGTATTTTGCTTTTATTTTAGCAAATTAGGTAGATTTCTTTCAAATTTGCTTAAATCTATTAATCTATATGACATCTTCAGGTACAGTCTATGACTAACGCGAGGCATGACATGTGATAAGTGTAGCATGCTTTGGAAAGAAAAGGTGGCTTTGGACCTATAGTCCTCTCCATCACTGGGATTTTCCTCCCGCTGTTTTTGGGTGATGTCTGGACTAATTGATTGCTTCAGTTGACCATTATCATTGTATCATTAGACTACCAGGATAGCC
Source organism: Cetorhinus maximus (assembly GCF_964194155.1). Taxonomy (NCBI): domain Eukaryota; kingdom Metazoa; phylum Chordata; class Chondrichthyes; order Lamniformes; family Cetorhinidae; genus Cetorhinus; species Cetorhinus maximus. The sequence goes on from NC_135893.1 coordinate 96,116,301, forward strand.
GAAAGTCTGTGGTCTTTCCTTTCCTAGTACTTCCGATGTTCCCACGAGCAGGTCAAGCGAGATCAGTGGGGCAAACAAGAGATCGCTTCCAGGGGCTGCAAAAGGATGTTTATAGATGATAATGTAACTATGAGGTTTTTATAATAAAGCAGTCACAATGGATGTGTATTTTATTAAGGGTTGTAATTTATCAGGCAGCCTTATGTTGGACCTGGATAGTCTGCTGAGGTAAACAGGTGATATATGTTACAGCTCAGGAGTTTATGAGGATACTGAGAACATAAGTCCAAGTGTTTACAACACAGAAGCTGTTTAATGCTTCATATATCCCTACGTTCTGATAAATGTTCCCAGTACATCATCCGATATGGCTTTAAGAATTCAATTACTTTCCTGGAGAAAGGGAGAAAAATCTTGTCCCTTTATTTTTGGCGATGTAAGTGCAGCAAATGGTAGAATTATACTGAGGTTCTGGTGTGGGAAGGCCAATTATACAACGTTCATCAGCTTAAATTCAATTTCGAAATGTAATTTAATAGAATTCAATTGTAATTTAAAATGGAATGTAAAAAAAAACAATATTTTCATCACATTTTCATTTTGCTGGTCATTCACACAGACAACAACTGGTGGGGAATTCTCTTTTGATGGTGCAGTTGGGCTTAATGGAGATGTTTTCCAATATAGTAATTGAGCTATTAAAAAATTTGCATTTCTCACTGGTGGGCTTCAGAGCTGTTTAAAGACTCCGTCTTTACAATGTTTATTTTCTTTTACCTTTTCTGGAGTTTATCTCCGTTTTTGGGGTCAATAGCTGAAACAATGGGGAGGCAGTGGTGTAGCGGTATTGTCACTGGACTAGTATTCCAGAGACCCAGGGTAATGCTCTGGGGTCCTGGGTTTGAATCCCACTACGGCAGATTTGAATTCAATAAAAATCTGGAATTAAGAGTCTGATGATGACCACAAAAGCATTGCCGATTGTTGTAAAAACCCATCTGGTTCACAAATGCCCTTTAGGGAAGGAAATCTGCCATCCATACTTGGTCTGGCCTACATGTGTCTCCAGACCCACAGCAATGTGGTTGACTCTTAACCGAGATGATCAATAAATGCTGGTCCAGCCAGCAACACCCACATCCCCTGAATGGTGGACAACAGAACTTTAAACTAGAAAGTGGAGAGGGGTTGGAGGGAAGGGTAAAACTCCAAGAAGTATGACTAATGGGAAACAAAGCAGCAGGCTAGCGTGTGGGGGGGTGGATTCAACTTCATGGAAAATCATGAAAAAACTGAAAAGAAAGGAGAGCCCAGAAGAGGCTATTAAAGTCTCCAGAACACAAAATAAAACAGAGTGTTTGGAAAGGGCTAGGAATCTAACTTCAAGCACATCAGATAAAGGGATGACAATGAGAAAGGGGACGGGAAATACAGGACTGAAGGTGTTGTATCTGAATGCATGCAAGTATATGAAATAAGGTAAATGAGCTTGTGGCGCAGGTTGAAATTGGCAGGTATGATGTGGTGGGCCTCACGGAGACATGGCTGCAAGGGGATCAGGACTGGGAGCTAAATATACAAGGATATACATTCATATCGAAAAGATAAGCAGGTTGGCAGAGGGGGTGGGGTTGCTTTGTTAGTAAGAAATGAAATTAAATCGATAGCAAGAAATGATGTAGGGTCAGATGATGTAGAATCTGTGTGGGTAGAGTTGAGGAACCGCAAAGGTGAAAAAACCGTAATGGGAGTTATGTACAGGCCTCCGAACAGTAGTCAGGATGTGGGGCACAAGATACACCAGGAGATAGAAAAGGCGTGTAAGAAAGGCAAGGTTACAGTGATCATGGGGGATTTCAATATGCAGGTAGACTGGGAAAATCAGGTTGCTAGTGGATCCCAAGAAAAGGAATTTGTGGAATGTCTATGAGATGGCTTTTTGGAGCAGCTTGTGGTGGAGCCCACTAGAGAACAGGCAATTCTAGATTTAATGATGTGTAATGAGGCAGATTTGATAAGGGAGCTTAAGGTGAAGGAACCCTTAGGAGGAAGTGACCATAATATGATAGAATTTACCCTGCAATTTGAGAGGAAAAAGCTGGAATCAGATGTAACGGTATTACAGTTGAATAAAGGCAACTACAGAGGCATGAGGGAGGAGCTGGCCAGAATTGACTGGGAGATGACCCTAGCAGGAAAGACAGTGGAACAGCAATGGCAGGAATTTCTGGGAGTAATTTGGGAGACACAGCAAAAATTCATCCCTAGGAAGAAGAAGCATACTAAAGGGAGGACGAGGCAACCATGGCTGACAAGGGAAGTCAGGGACAGCATAAAAGCTAAAGAGAAAGCATACAATGTGGCGAAGAGCAGTGGGAAAGCAGGGGATTGGGAAGCGTACAAAGACCAACAGAGGACAACTAAAAAAGAAATAAGGAGGGAGAAGATTAAATATGAGGGTAAACTAGCCAGTAATATGAAAGAAGATTGCAAGGGTTTTTTTTTAGATATATAAAGGGTAAGAGAGAGGCATAAGTGGACATTGGGCCGCTGGAAAATGACACTGGAGAAGTAGTAGTGGGGAACAAAGAAATGGCAGAGGAACTGAATAGGTACTTTGCGTCAGTCTTCACGGTGGAAGATACGAGTAACATCCCCAAAGTTCAAGAGAGTCGGGGGGGCAGAGGTGAGTATGGTGGCCATTACCAAGAAGAAGGTGCTAGGAAAACTGAAAGGTCTGAAGGTGGATAAATCACCTGGACCAGATGGATTACACCCCAGAGTTCTGAAGGAGATAGCTGAAGAGATAGTGGAGGCGTTAGTGGTGGTCTTTCAGGAATCACTCGAGTCAGGGAAGGTCCCAGAGGACTTGAAAATCGCTAATGTAACCCCCCTGTTTAAGAATGGAGTGAGGCAAAAGACGGGAAATTACAGGCCGATTAGCCTGACCTCGGTCGTTGGTAAGATTTTAGAGTCCATTATTAAGGATGAGATTTCAGAATACTTGGAAGTGCATGGTAAAATAGGGCAAAGTCAGCATGGTTTCATCAAGGGGAGGTCATGCCTGACAAATCTGTTAGAATTCTTTGAGGAGGTAACGAGTAGCTTAGACAAAGGAGAGCCAATGGATGTTATCTACTTGGACTTCCAGAAGGCCTTTGACAAGGTGCCGCGCACGAGGCTGCTCAGTAAGATAAGAGCCCATGGTGTTAGAGGCAAGGTACTAGCATGGATAGAAGATTGGCTCTCTGGCAGGAGGCATAGAGTGGGGATAAGGGGGTCCTTCTCAGGATGGCGGCCGGTGACTAGTGGAGTTCCGCAGGGGTCAGTGTTGGGACCACAACTTTTCACATTATACATTAATGATCTAGATGAAGGAACTGAGGGCATCCTGGCTAAGTTTGCAGATGATACAAAGATAGGTGGAGGGACAGGTAGTATTGAGGAGGCGGGGAGGCTGCAGAAGGATTTGGACAGGTTAGGAGAATGGGCTAAGAAGTGGCAGATGGAATACAACATGGAGAAGTGTGAGGTCATGCACTTTGGTAGGAAGAATAGAGGCATAGACTATTTTCTAAATGGGGAGAGAATTAAGAAATTTGGAGTGCAAAGGGACTTGGGAGTCCTAGTCCAGGATTCTCTTAAGGTTAACTTGCAGGTTGAGTCGGTAGTTCGGAAGGCAAATGCAATGTTGGCACTTATTTCGAGAGGACTAGAATATAAAAGCAGGGATGTGCTGCTGAGGCTTTATAAGGCTCTGGTCAGACCACATTTAGAATATTGTGAGCAATTTTGGGCCCCATATCTCAGGAAGGATGTTCTGGCCTTGGAGAGGGTCCAGAGGATGTTCACGAGAACGATCCCAGTAATGAAAGGCTTAACATATGAGGAACATTTGAGGACTCTGGGTCTATACTCAATGGAGTTTAGAAGAATGAGGGGGGATCTGATTTAAACTTACAGAATACTGAAAGGCCTGGATAGAGTGGGCGTGGGGAAGATGTTTCCATTAGTAGGAGAGACTAGGAACCGAGGGCACAGCCTCAGAGTAAAGGGAAGACCTTTTAGAACAGAGATGAGGAGAAACTTCTTTAGCCAGAGAGTGGTGAATCTATGGAATTCATTGCCACAGAAGGCTGTGGAGGCCAGGTCATTGAGTGTATTTAAGACCGAGATAGATAGGTTCTTGATTGGTAAGGGGATCAAAGGTTACATGCAGAAGGCGGGAGATTGGGGTTGAGAAACTTATCAGCCACGATTGAATGGTGGAGCAGACTTGATGGGCTGAATGGCCTAATTTCTGCTCCTATGTCTTATGGTCTTATGGAATGAATAAAAAAGGACGAACTCATAACCCAGCTCCAATCTTCAGTAATAGCTGCTCTGAAGTTGGCCATTAGCCGGCTTGTTAGTGTGGCCTGTGAGTAAACATCTTGCCTCTGTTCTATGCCTCGACAGATACCATGCTTAAGATTGAAGCTTACCCTTTGGAGCCTTTTGGCGGTGATCGCTCTGTGAGGTAACATGTGGAAACCATATGTATTAGATCATCACTCATCACATGTATACAGACGCTCGTCTTGATGGAATGCTCTGGAACGGGACCCAATTGTCCCTAAGTCAATGAACACCCACTTGTGTTAAAAATAATCTGCAAGCAGTAGTTTATGGATAATTTTAATCACAAGCAACCAAAGATATGAATCCCCCTGCTTTCTGTTGGCAGCAAAATTGCAAATGCTGATATTTTTAAAAATATGCTTCTGATTTTCTTAGCAAAAGCAGAACAAATCTGCTAATATAGGGACCCAATATTAAATTGCTTTGAAGAAAGCAAATATTTGCTGCATATTAAAATTTCAAAAACCATTCAAATAATCCCAGGCCTCTGTATCTATACTACTGTTTCTTAATTAGTACAATTAAAAGCCAGAATATTATGATTATTCCACTAGGGTTCAATGCACAGTTTATCGTATATAAGTAAACATGACAGGACCAAGTGAACAGATGTTTCAGGCATTGACGCATCTGCTTTTTTACTTCATCCACCTACAGGGCTCCTGGGTTGCCTGACATTGGCGATCACATGAGATTTAAATAAACCCTTAATGACAACTATTTTGTAACTTAACTAATATGTGGACAGTTCCGCAAAATTCGACAAGTGTGCATGCGGATTCGTAATGTAATGTCATGGGCAGGAAGCAATGGATTATAGAAATGCCCATTCTCACGTATTTCAATCTATGCTATTCACTGCTGTAATGGAGCACCGATCGAGAAGAAAATCCTTCCTCCCCTGCCAATCACACACAGTCACACACACTTAGAAACTGGGTTATTTTGTCCATTATATTTATTCTGACCATCTCAATATAGTTAACTACTTTATCCTTTCATGGGATGTGGGCGCCACTGGCTAGGCCAGCATTTTTATTACCCATCCCTAACTGCCCTTGAGAAGGTGGTGGTGAACCGCCTTCTTGATCCGCTGCAGTCCATGTGGTATAGGTACACCCACAGTGCTGTTAGGGAGGGAGTTCCAGGATTTTGACCCAGCAACGGTGAAGGAACGGTGACATAGTTCCAAGTCAGGATGGTGAGTGACTTGGAGGGGAACTTGCAGGTGGTGGTGTTCCCATGTGTCTGCTGCACTTGTCCTTCTAGGAGGTAGAGGGCGTGAGTTTGTAAAGTACTGTTGAAGGAGCCTTGGTGAGTTGCTGCAGTATGTCTTGTAGATGGTAAACTGTGCTGCTACTGTGCATCAGAGGTGCAGGGAGTGAATGTTTATTGTGGTGGATGGGGTGCCAATCAAGTGGGTGGCTTTGGTCTGGATGGTGTCGAGTTGCTTGAGCATTGTTGGAGCTGCACTCATCCAGGTAAGTGGGGAGTATTCCATCACACTCCTAACTTGTGCCTTGTAGATGGTGGACACATTTGGGGAGTCAGGAGGTGAGTTACTTTCCAAAAAGTCTCCAACCTCTGACCTGCTCTTGTATCTACAGTATTTATATGGCTAGTCCAGCTCAGTTTCTGGTCAATGACAACCCCCAGGACATTGATAGTGGGGGATTCAGTAATGGTAATGCCATTGAATGTCGAAGGGAGACGGTTAGATTCTCTCTTGTTGGAGATGGTCATTGCCTGACAGTTGTGTGGCGCGAATGTTACTTGCCACTTGTCAGTCCGAATCTGGATATTGTCCAGGCCTTGCTGCATTTGAGCACAGACTGCTTCAGTATCTGAGGATTTGTGAATGGTGCTGAACATTGTGCAATCGTCTGTGAACATCCCCACTTCTGACTTTATGATGGAGGGAAGGTCATTGCTGAAGCAGCTGAAGATGTTTGGGCCTAGGACACTACCCTGAGGAACTCTTGTAGTGATGTCCTAGGACTGAGATGATTGACCTCTGACAACCTCAACCACCTTTGTGCTCGGTATGACTCCAATTTACAAAATGCAACTAGTGTACAATATCTTCTAGAGTCAAATTAAAGCAGAGTTTTCAAAGTGGCTTTAATTGTTAGTGCACTTATACCTTGACTTTGCTTACCAACAGTGCCCTTGAATTCCCTGATATTCTACAATATCGTGGGTCTTCTACAGTCACATTTACTAAGGGAAAAATATCACTTTTCTTTCTCTGTCGTTTTATTACTGGGAGAGAGACAAGATTGGAGATGGTTAGTCTCAATGTCAGGAATAAATGTTCGGGGGGTAATTGGCTAAATTCCTGACGGGATGACTGGCGCCATTTGCAGACCCTGGGTCTAGCGAGGTGCCTACGAGCGACAACTCTCTGTGGATCTTCAGCTGCGTGTACAGCAGGCCCTGCCGCCCCTTCATCTTGAGGGAGGTGCTCCTCCTTTTGCTGAGCCAGGTGCCTCCACCACTCTCTTCTCCTTCTTCTCTGCTCCCTGTAAGGCATGAGGCACACCGCTAGATCACCAGGCGCCATGATCCTGATATTCTCCCCCTGCAGGATCAAAGTGAGATATGCATGGGTTGGTATATGTGTCCTAACAACCTCTCTTGGTTAAGTCTGAAGACCCCTTCACGCATGGCGGAGAGCGCTGGCCACCACTTGGACAGCCAGTGTGTAGTGCGCTCATTGGCTGTCCAAAACTCCATCCAACTCCGTCCCACTCCACTTGACCAATTGGCGGCAGCTTCACCCACTGGCCTGCATGCTGTGCTCTCAGCTCAGGCACAGGCATTCTCCTAACCCGCACTGCAAGGCTGCTCTGTTAGCTTGAACCATGAGAGATACTGGTCCAAACCTTAATAAAGACTTTGCAAGGGGCTGTGATCGCCTCCACCAGTGACTACACCATGGCCCCCTCTTGCAAGGGGATTCTACAACTTGCCCAGTCAGCCAATTGCTCTGCTGCCCCCTAAAACGCACATTAATTTGCAGTCTGCGCTCGAGGGGTGAAAACTTCTGGAACATCTGGTGGCACTTTCACGCTTTTGCGTTGCTTGAGTGGGTAGAAAAACTTCAGAGGCCCGACTCCAGGCCTGTCAATGGAGCTGCAGCTGAACAGTCTCAGCAGCGGAAGAATGCCCACTTTTGACAAATTTTTCCAAGTGTGTGGCCGCTTCCCTCATCCCCCCTCCCCCCCTCCCCCACCCCCCCACAGTATGTGCTTGTATGCTTTCTTCAGTCTGTGCTGCCTTGCCTCCACTCCACCGCCTGACCCACACTGGAGCCCTGGCCACAGCACCGCACTGAAAGCCAGCCAGGAAAAAGCGACTTCCCCGTGCGCCCCCCCCCCACCACCCCTCGAATGCGCGGCGCCTCTTCCTCGATGTCTTATGGGCGATGCTCATGAGGGCGGCACGAGGTTGCACGCACTCACTCCCCAGGTCCCCTCGAAGTTCAGGTCCCCAGGTGCACGCCTTTTAAAGGCAGTTCTGAATTCACTCCGACGTGGGCGGTACATTTGATGTTGAGGGGGGGGGATGATTCTGGCGAGCAGAGCTTATAATTAGATGCTGAAGTATTGAAATTAGGTTCCTGACATGTGGCGGTGGGAAACCCGGCCCTGCCACTGATGGGTGGAGCCGACGAACTCAAACTGGTTTCACAACAGCGTAAAGCCAATTTTTGGCTTTCTCACCATATTGTCCCCCATGATGTCCGACGCCAAGGGGACCGGACGATTTGGCCCTACGTTTATTACATAAGGGCCAATCACAGCAGCTTATCCCAGCCCATTTTAACGCAGCTTCAGTAGCCAAATACTGACAACGACAGAATCTTGGTCTAACACTCAGTGCCCAAGTTGTCAGTCAATGCTGCGAGATTGAGAACGAAACTGAAGTGGCACAAAACCAAAGGAAAACAAGAAAAAAGCGATAGGTCTTTAATTCTATCTCATTGGGATAAGATTAGAATAAATAGCTGAAGGCCAATATAACGGTCACCAGCAGTGGCCTTATTCCTCCTAAAACAAAAAGGTGATAAAATCAAAAATCCTGACTGAAATGAACAATTGCCCAAGATAACAATCAATAGCTATCATACTTATGATTCATTTCCTCAAGAATTTATGGCCAAATGTTCCACAAATAAAAATCCAGCAGCACTTTAATATGCCTGATGCATTCTAACGTCAGTGTGGCTGAACAGGCATTTAAGTAACGTTATGACGGGGTTGCGAACACAACTCGTTCTTTTCGCCATCATTCACACATATCCATACCGGCCAATCTTCGCTTCCCGAAACTTCCTCTGTCCTTAATTCACATCGTTGATGCAGCGAGCATCCAACTATCGTCTCCATCCGCTGCGCCCCACCAAAACGGTGACAGATTCGGAGTTTTTACCAACTAGGGCAAGACACTGGGGGCTGGAGCCTCTCCTTTGGAATGGAGTGACTGTGAGCTGTGGGGAGAGGCTTTGTTTCCACCCACGAGCCCAACCTTGTTGCCTGAGCTGGGGTTTTTTTAGTGATGGAAGGTAGACTTCTGTCACCGAGAGGGAGACCGTCATTGTCACTCAGTAAAACAGGTTGTATGTAAGAACATAAGAAATAGGAACAGGAGACGACCATTCAGCCCCTCGAGCCTGCTCCGCCATTCAATAAGATCTTGGCTGATCTCCTTGTGTTTCGATTCCCACATTCCCATCTAACCCCCATAACTTTTGATTCCCTTGCCTAACAAGAATCTACCTACCTCCGCCTTAAAAACTATTCAATGACCCCCACTTCCACCATCTTCTCATTGAGTCATTAGAGTCATAGGCCAGAATTTTCCCGTCGGCGATTTGGGGGCGGGGCCCGCTCATCGACGGGAAAATGACGCGGAATAACGTTGGGAGGAACCCCTTTAAATCCTTTACATTTTTTGGAAGGCGGGCGGACAGTGAAATCAGCTGTCCGCCCACCGACCTGTCAAAGGCCAACTGAGGCCATTGACAGGCTAATTAAGATCATTAAAGACCTGCCTGTCCAACCTTAAGGCTGGCGGGCAGGCCAGGAGCTCCGGCGGGCTCCTGATAATACATGAAACCTCATCCACAGGCGGGATGGGGTTTCATGTCCATTTTTAAAAAGTTTAATAACGTTTATGTCGTTTTTATTAACATGTCCCATCTCATGTGACATTGTCACATGAGGGGGATGTGTTAATAATATTTTTATTTTTCTGTTTTTTAACTTTTGTGCACTGTCACTAATCTCCCTGAGACAGCACTTAGTCTCAGGGAGCAGTGCGTGTGAAAGAGCTCACTTTGACAGCTGGGGATTCCTCCCCCCCCACCCCCCAACACACAGGAAGCACATAGCGCTTCCTATCGGGCAGGCCGCTGGGTGGGCCTTAATTGGCCCGCCCACTCAAAATGGCAGCAGGCCCCGTTTCAGCGGTGGGGGTCGGCTGTCCGCCCACCGCCGAGCCGGTGGAGTCCGCACGCCCACCAAGGGCAAAATTCTGCCCATAGAGTTATACAGCACATAAACAGGCACTTCAGCCCATCATGCCCCTGCTGGCCATCCAGCTCAACAATTTCCAGTTCCCTGGCCGCAACCGCTTCCTCTTCACCATGGACGTCCAATCCCTCTACATCTCCATCCCCCACCAGGATGGTCTGAGGGCTCTCCACTTCTTCCTTGAACAGAGGCCCCAACAATCCCCATCCACCACTACTCTCCTCCGCCTGGCTGAACTTGTTCTCTCACTGAACAATTTCTCCTTTAACTCCTCTCACTTCCTCCAAATAAAAGGTGTGGCTATGGGTACCCGCATGGGCCCCAGTTATGCCTGTCTCTTTATGGGGTACGTGGAACATTCCTTGTTCCAGTCCTACTCCGGCCCCCTCCCACAACTCTTTCTCCGGTACATCGATGATTACTTCGGTGCTGCTTCATGCTCTCGTCTGGACCTGGAAAAATTTGGTAATTTGCTTCCAATTTCCACCCCTCCATCATTTTCACATGGTCCATCTCCAACACTTCTCTTCCCTTCCTTGACCTCTCAGTCTCAATATCTGGTGATAGACTGTCCACCAATATTCATTGCAAGCCTACCGACTCCCACAGCTACCTCGACTACAGCTCCTCACACCCCGCTTCCTGTAAGGACTCCATCCCATTCTCTCAGTTCCTTCACCTCCGTCGCATCTGTTCTGATGATGCCACTTTCAAAAACAGTTCCTCTGACATGTCCTCCTTCTTCCTTAACCGATGTTTTCCACCCACGGTGGTTGACAGGGCTCTCAACCGTGTCCGGCCCATCTCCTGCACATCCACCCTCACACCTTCCTCTCCCTCCCAGAACCATGATAGGGTCCCCCTTGTCCTTCCTTATCACCCCACCAGCCTCCACATTCAAAGGATCATCCTCCGCCATTTCCGCCAACTCCAGCATGATGCCACCACCAAACACATCTTCCCTTCACCCCCCCCGGCGGCATTCCGCAGGGATCATTCCCTCCGGGACACCCTGGTCCACTCTTCCATCACCCCCTACACCTCAACCCCTTCCCACGGCACCTTCCCATGCAGAAGGTGCAACACCTGCCCCTTTACTTCGCCCCTCCTCACCATCCAAGGGCCCAAACACTCCTTTCTAGTGAAGCAGCACTTCATTTGCACTTCCCTCAATTTAGTCTACTGCATTCGTTGCTCCCAATGCGGTTTCCTCTACATTGGAGAGACCAAACGCAGACTGCGTGACTGCTTTGCGGAACACCTACGATCTGCCTGCAAGCATGACCCAGATCTCCCTGTTGCTTGCCATTTCAACACACCACCCTGCTCTCTTGCCCACATGTCCGTCCTTGGCCTGCTGCAATGTTCCAGTGAAGCTCAAAGTAAACTGGAGGAACAGCACCTCATCTTCCGACTAGGCACTTTACAGCCTTCCGGACTGAATATTGTGTTCAACAACTTTAGATCATGAACTCTCTCCTCCAACCCCACCCACTTTCCGATCCCCCTTTTCCAATAATTTATAATTTTTTTCCAACTATATTTTTTTCTTTTCCCTCCTATTTTTAAATTTATTTCAATCTATTGTTTCATCTCCACCTTTTAGCCCATTTCGATCCCTTCCCCCCACCCCACCCACACTAGGGCCATCTGCCACTAGCTTGCTTCCTTTAATATCCCCATTAGCACATCCTTTAGATAATATCACCTCCGTCAACACCCCTTTGTCCTTTTGACTCTCTTCTTGGCCTCCACCTATCACTGGCCCCCTATCGAGCTCTCCTGTCCCACCCTCTTCTACCAGCTTATATTTCATCTCATTTCTATATGTCTTAGTTCTGATGAAGGGTCATACGGACTCGAAACGTCAACTGTATCCCTCTCCGCAGATGCTGTCAGGCCTGCTGTGTTTTTGCAGGCATTTTTGTTTTTGTTAGATTTCCAGCATCCGCAGTATTTTGCATTTATCTTGAATATATTCAATGGCCTAGCCTCCACTGTTCTCTGGGGAAGAAAGTGCCACAGACTTATGACCCTCTGACAGAACTCATTTCTCCTCATCTCCATCTTAAATGGGAGACCCCTAATTTTTAAAAAGTGTCCCCTAGTTCCAGTGTCTCCCACAAGGGGAAACATTCTCTCAGCATCTACCCTGTCAAGTCCTCTCAGGATCTTATATGTTTTAATAATATCACCTCTCATTCTTTTAAACTCCAATGGGTATTGGCCCAACCTGCTCAACATTTCCTCATGAGATAACCGCTTCATCCAAGGAATCAGTCGAGGAAACATTCTTTGAATGGCTTCTCATGCAATTACATAAGGAGACCAAAACTGTATTCAGTACTCCAGACGCACTCTAACTAAGGCCCTATACAGCTACAGCAACACTTCCCTACTTTTAAACTTGCTTTCCCTCGCAATAAATGCAAACATCCATTTGCCTTCCTAATCACTTGCTGCACCTACATATCAACTTTTTGTGATTCATGTACCAGGACACCCAAATCTCTTTGTCCGGTGGTGTTCTACAGCCTCTCTCCATTCAAATAATTTACTGCTTTTCTATTCTTCCTGCCAAAGCGGACAAGTTTACATTTTCCAACATTATGCTCCATCTGCCAAATTTTTGCCCACTCGCTTAACCTGTCTAAATTCCTTTGTGGACTCTTTTTGTCTTCTTGACAATTTACTTTCCTCCCTATCTTTTGTGTCATTGCAGATTCAGTTACCATACATTCAGTCCCCTCATCCAAGTCATTGCTGTAGATTGTAAATAGTTGAGACCCCAGCACTGATCCCTGTGGCAGTCCACTGTTAACAGCTAGCCAACTCAAAATGATCCATTTATCCCTGCTCTCTGCATCCTGTTAACTAACCAATCCTCTATGGTTTGCCTCTATCTATGGTAATATATTACCTCATACATCATGAACTCTTATTTTGCAGTAACCTTTGAGGTGGCACCTTATTGAAGACCTTTTGGGAATCCAAGTACATCACATCTAAAGGTTCCTCTTTATCCACATTTCTTGATACTTCTTCAAAGAAATCTAATAAATTAATCAAACACAATTTCCATTTCACAGAACCATGTTGACTCTGCCTGATTGTATAATGATTTTCTAAATGCCCTGCTGTTACCTCCTTAATAATGGATACAAGCATTTTCCCTATGGCAACGGCAGGGAGAAATCCAGCTTGGGTATTGAATGTGTTGGTGGGTCTCACTGCCCCACACTCGTGGCACTGTTGCCATCATGATCCTACCCAATTTTAAAGGTGAATGCTGAGGAAAAACCAGCCCAACATTTTGCAGCAGATTGCACAACAGAAATTCTGCACACAACAGTCCAAACCTATAACTGTCCTCCATAAATGCCTAAATGAGGATTTAATATTATCTCAGTGACTTCCATAAACTATCATGGAGCCACAGTACACTTCTCCATTTGTCTATAGAAGAATTATTCTTCTCATGTATATCGATATGGATCTTAAATGCTGAAATGGCCCTCATACGTAGCTAGGGTACGTTGTATGAAGTGGAACTAAACAAATGTGCCAGTCTCATAAAAATAACACACCAGGACAGACAAAGACTTTTAAACTTTATGTTCCTAATGACATGTGAATTGTTGGTTGTCTAATTACCTTCATTAACAGCATGGCTCTCAACCCTCAACTGCACATTTTCTTGATTGTTTTTACTTTGTTTAGCTGCAGTAAGCACACTCGCGAAGAAATGTGTTTAGCTGGGAATTGATGGAGTGGAAATTACTACGGGGTTTATTCTTAGTTTGCCTTTTTGATGTGATGCAATGAGTTTGCCCCTCCAGAAAGCACAGTGAAAAGTTTCTGGGGTCTGAGGTGCAAAGACACCAAGGTTACCTACAGTTGCCCAGCCTGTGGCTTCCAGTAGGTTTTCCTACAATATTGACATTCGTTGACTGACCTTAATCCAACCAGACTTCCACAATTCTTCATTCTGCCTTCCAATTATGTCTAGTGTTCACTGAGTTGCAACTCATTATAACTCACAATTGATTTAAAGTTTTCGGTTTATTGACTACACTGATAAATCAGTCAAGTTTATTTTCAAGGTCACCCCCATATGCCGTTGTTCTTCACTTTACAGAAAACCTTTGAATTTATTTTGCAAGCAATCACTTCCTTGTCCATGTTCACCTCTGCCATATGCTGTGCACGGCAATTCTTCTGTGCGAGGGCTGCGATCCCCAGTTACCAGGCTCAACTACAGAGCCTTGGGCTTAAATTCAATTCACACAGATAAGATTAAGAGCTATCTCCTCTCTGCTGGAGGCTTTTTTAAGGATCTTCGATGAAATCAGCTTTAATTTAATTCCCAGTGGACATGAAGTCTTTACATCAGTTGCAACTCATTGACAATCTGATTCAAATAGCTAATTAAGGCTGGAACGCATTGATGCAGTGGAGGTCTCCTCTGGGTGGGAGACGTGATTTTAATCTGACTTTTGCTGTCCTCTACAACTTGGGCGCGCTCACAGCCGCCAGAGGAAAGAACGTGTGAGAGGACAGGGCCTGAATTTTGCGCGTCAGATGCGCTTGATCGGCAGGCTCGGAGCGGCCGCCATTTCCGCTTGCGGCCGCGATCGGACCCTGAACGCGATTTGAGGCTGGCTGGCCAATTAAGGGCTGGCCAGCATAAAACACACCCAGACATTGGAGATGCACTGGCAGCAGGGGCGGGTGCCAGGTCCAATGGGGACACTGCGGGGCATTTCAACACAGCAGAGGCAGCTCCCTTGAAGGCTGCCAGGAGGTTTTGAGGAGCCTCGTGGAGCTGTCTCGGAGAGACTTTTGAAATTTGCAGGAGTTATAGGCCTCAGCGCCCACTGGGCACGCCAGGCGGGAGGGGCAATGCCGGTGGGCACTCTGCTCCCCAGTTCTCGGACGAGTGCCTGCGCACTCAAGTGGAGGCAGAGAGTGCCAGGTGGAACATTCTGATGCCGCAGGATGGCAAGAGGGGGCCACCACTCCAGACAAAGAAGGACTGGTCGGAGGTGACAGCCCAGGTCAGCGGGCATTGCGTAGTCCGTTAGTCCTGGATCCAGTGCCGCAAATGGCTTAATGATCATCAGTGCTCGGCAAGGGTGCTGTACCGAGTTGGCATGGTTACCGTGTGGAGAAGTTGTGAAGGGTGACCGTCCCTCATGGCGCTCAGGGGTGTAAGAATCAGAGTGACAAATGGCACATATACCTGTGCCGGCCAAGTCTGGGAGATGCGGCCGTTAGCTTTGGAGGAATAGAATGGTGGGATGTGCAAGTCTGACAGGCTCCTCAATCTGGTCCCCCGGGGGCGGTGGTGTGTGGGGTGATGGGTCAAGGCTGGTATGGTCTTGAAGGGGGGAACTAATGAACGCACTTTGTTCTGAACAATGCTGTGGAATGCAAATGAATGGGTGGTGGGTGGCCAACATGCTGACCAAATTTGAGAAGGACGCCCTCGAGCTAGAGTGCCAGCGAGGAGCAAGATCCTCAGGCCATGGAGAGGCAGGGGTGTCGGAGAAGGTAAGAGTCCAATGAGCAGGTGCAACACTGGCAAAGCGTCCAAACAATGTGGGTCATCTCATCTCAAACGAATACTTCTAAGCAAGAGTCCGGAGTGATCCAGCAGTCACGATGCCACCAAGATGCTGTTGTCCATCGTCTCACCTGCCCGCCTGGCATACACATTGACTATATGATGGTTGATAATACTGGCATCTTGTCTTCCTCCCTCAGTTGAGCCATCCTCCAAAGGCTGCTGGGACCCCGAGTACGCTCCCTTGACACCTGGGGAGGAGCCACAGACAGATCCATCAGCGTTATACACTCTTTCACTGCCAGGCACCAGCACAGATACAAGCACACCATTGGGGATTAGTTTGTCGACTCAGATAGTGGTGCACTGTCGGAGGTCACGGGACAATCGCTTGAGGAGCTGGCAGAGGCAGGGGCCCCAGCTGGTGGAGGCCTGCTGGAGACTTCGGATGACGCTGAGTCCGAGGCAGATGACCAGCCTCTGGAATAGTCCATCAGGAAGCAGATGCTGGCTGTCCAGCGGGATGTGCGGGAAGATCTGGCAGCGATCCCTTAGGGTCTGCCATGGTCTCTATCAGGAAGGAGTCCATGAGGAGCTTGAGCTCTTTGTTGACCCTAAGCACCAAGTGCACAGCCTCCTGCACTGAGAGAGTGGCAGCTCCAGGAACAGAATCCGCTTGGCTTAGCATCTCATTTGAAAGGCAGCTCCTCGACTGATAAGTGTCTCTGCATCCAATAATTGAAGAAGCTGAACAAAGAGACATGTCAAAGCTTTTCATCTTGCACTCATGGCAATATAAAGGGAAAACAACAGCTTATACTATATACGGAGAAAGTGCTAATTGTTTGGCAAGTGGACTCTGATTGGTAGAATTCACGTACAGCATATTTACCCTGTATGTGAAGAGAGTGCTGATTGGTTGGCAAGTGGACTCTGATTGGTAGAATTCACGTACAGCATATTTACCCTGTATGTGAAGAGAGTGCTGATTGGTTGGCAAGTGGACTCTGATTGGTAGAATTCACGTACAGCATATTTACCCTGTATGTGAAGAGAGTGCTGATTGGTTGCCAAGTGGACTCTGATTGGTAGAGTTCACATAGACATAAAGTATAAGTTGTTGTTTTCCCCTTACATTGGTATTCTTGCGTTGTCCTGATGACTGCAAGATGAAAAGCTTCGACATATCTCTTTTTTCAGCAAAACACAAGTTCTGCACTACCAAACGACTAATTGAAGAACCATACATTCGCAATTCATTTTGTATTTCTTCCCTCATTCCTTGTCTAGATCTCCCTCACCATCCCCAGTAGATGGTGGGTGAGCTTTGCCTATCCCAGCTCCTCAGCCTGAACTGCAGAGAAAAGCCTCTACTGCCTGCATCTAATTCTCTGATTCCCAAAGCACCATAGGTTTTTGTCAAAGTATTTATGGAAAAAGAATTTTTGCCTTTAGAATGGTGACTGAGATATGCCTGTACACTCTGCTCCAGTAATTCCACTCCCCCGCCCCATCCACCCACCTTCACTGGAAGCTGGCACACAGCGTTGACTGCCTGTGTGCAATATCACTGGAGCTCATCCGGTGATACATTAACATTTGTACATTTATCACATATTTCACTCGAATGACCTCTATAAACATTTCCTAGAGAATCTGAAGATAGGTGGTAAAGTTAATAGCTAAACCACTGTAAAAAAAAATTGAGAAATTTGAAGTGTAAGTCTAACTACAATCTATTGCACATGGTTTCAAAAACATTTGCAAGGTAACCATACCCTTATGGCATTCATGGTGAAATGCCACTGATTGCACCTAATTGTAGGCCTTCAGGGAGACTCTTAAAAATAAGCCATTTTTTAAAGGCAGCTTTTAAGAGTTTTAAAATATTAATGTTATTTAACTTACTAAGAGAATAACTACTGTACACCAATGAAGCCAGTGAATACTCCAGTATGGAATTTTTTTAAAGTAATTTTCAATTATTTAAAATTGGGTCACTCAGTACTGCGTTGGAAACTGACTAAAATTGTTTATTTTTTTAAGAACAGAGGAGTAAGAGCAGGAGTAGACCATTCAGCCCGTTGAACCTGATCCACCATTCAATAAGATCATGGCTGATCATCCATATAAACTCCATCTTCCTGTACTGTACCTATGTCCCTTGATCCCTCAGTATCTAATAACGTATTGATCCCTGACTTGAATATATTCAATGTCTGTGCATTCTCAGCTCACTGTGAGAGAACTGTGATTAACCTATTTTCAGCTATATTAATAAAATGGTTACCATTTTACCATTAGTAAAATGGTTACCACTCTTAAATATTTTTTTAATTCATTCATAGGATATGGGCGTCACTGGCTAGGCCAGCATTTATTGCCCATCTTTAATTGCCCTTGTTCAGAGGGCATTTAAGAGTCAACCACATTGCTGTGGGTCTGGCATCACATGTAGGCCAGACCAGGTAAGGACGGCAGATTTCCTTCCCTAAAGGACATGAGTGAACCAGGTGGGTCTTTACGACAATGGTTTTGTCTTTTAATTCCAGATTTTTATTGAATTCAATTCAAACCCAAGTCCCCAGAGCATTACCCTGGGTCTCTGGATTACTAGTCCAGTGACAATCACACTAGGCCACTGCCTCCCTTAATATATCAAGGAATTTTCTTTTCATGAAAACGCTGCACAACACTAGTATATGGATTATTTTACGTTTTCAATTATCAGTTGGAGCAGAAACCTGAACCGTGAAACCAGAAAACAAGCGCAAATCTGATTGCGCCCAAAGCAGAAATTTCACCCTGAAGTGTTCATATACACTTATTACATTTCCCTGTGATACCAGTAGGTGGCAATCTAATAAGATTCAGCATATTGATTATGACTTGTCTGGTACAGCTTTATATCGCACCATGGCTTGGAGCTTGATGTTGGAGATTGATTTTTCATCTGTTTATACCTTTATTTTGAGTTCTATAAACCTCAGGAAACCCCTTAGCATTAAGTCAAGATGGTGTTGTTTTCCTTGTGGCACGTTTAGTCAATTTTCCAAATAAAAGTTACATTTTGGATGCTCTGATTATTTCGCCTGTGTTTTATTGACAGGAAATGTAAATTCTCTAATCGCTAACAACTGTGGGACAAAGATTTTAACTGGTAAAACCTGTATTGCGAGAAAGCACAATACAGGCTCAAGACAGGCAGGCACAACACCTTTCCTCAATCTAATTTGATTTCCTTAAAAAGAAACGTTGACCTCTGAAAGTATAAACAAAGCCTCTTTGAGGGAAATGAATAAGAAAGAAGAATTGGAGAAGGGAGGATAGATGATATTAAAGCCTCTGACCTCTCGCTACTCACTCTATAGTCTGGGGGCAAGAGAATGGAGCATTAAATAAAAGCAAGACTTGCATTTATATAAGATCTTTCATGACCACCGGAAATGCCCAAGTACTTTTGCGGCACTTTACTTTTGAAGTGTGATTACTGTTGTATTGCAAGAAAGGCAGCAGCCAATTTGCACACAAGCCCCACAAACAATACGATAATGATCAGGTTATCTGTTTTCGTGATGTTGGTTGATGGATAAATATTGTCCGGGACACCAAGGATAACTCCCTGCCCTTCTTCAAAATAGTGCTATGGGATCTTTAAGGTTTAATGCAAAACACAGCACCTTCAATAGTGCAGAACCCCCTCAGTACTGCACTGGAGTGCCAGCCTTGATTTTTGTGCTCATGTCATGCCATGGGACTTGAAGCTACGAGCTTCTGACTCAGAAGTGAGAGTGCTACCAACTGAGCCACGGCTGATACAAAGGTGAAGTGACTAACAGTGAGGGGAGGCGAGGGTACAGAGTTGAGCAGGCAAGTTTGAAACGGAAGAGGTCAAGTAGTGATAGGAATGAGTAGTGGTATCGGTGAGAGTGAGGAGATGGTAGGATGGTGAGAGTGTAGGGAACAGCAAGGCAGTGATGAAGTTTGAGTGAGGGGGAAGGGAGCTTCTGAGGGCCACATTTTTCCTGCAACCCCCATGGTAAGTGCGCCTGTCGGTGTCCTTGGTTCCCTCCGCACCATGTCATACCAATAACCACCCCCTTGGGAAAAGAATGAAGAAAAACTCAGAGGCATAAGCAGAAGAGGATGGAGAGAGAAGCCAAATGAAAAATGATTCTCTTTTTGTGTTTCTGCTTTATCGTGGCCTGCTAATCCTCTGTCTGAGCACTTGGTCTCCCTTTCCATTGTTCCGTCATACCTCACTTGGATAACAATTTGCTTGAGTTCAACCCTATTTGAATTTTGTTCTGGAATCCTAACAGAGGAGGCCAGGGAAAACCTTATTAACAGGTTCAAATAGTATGCTTGACACAATTGTATGTAAACAAAAAGAATAAGTCAAGAAAATACGAGGGCAGCACATTATTACACACTGACACCTCCAAAGCATTCAGTGTAGGCGTTTATCTGAACAGTACAAACTATAAGGACTTCCTTCATTAAAGCTTCACTTTCTATTTGGTAAGCCAAGAAACCTTGACTGAAATAAATGCTTCTGTTTTATACTCAGTGTCACAAATCACTGGCAGTTACATTACATTGTTACAGAAACATACACTTTGTTGAACATACTATTTATAAGATTCCGCATGTTTTGTCTATCTATGACCACCCCATTGGTATCTGTGAAAGAGCTAAACTTACTCTGAGAAGAAATGTATTTGACATTCAAGGTTTGAATTTATCTTTCCCAAAAATTATTACCTGGCTATAAAGGCCAAATGGCCAATAAAATTCTCTCAGATCAGCCCTGCGCGCTATTTATTTTCGTGGTGACCATAGAGTGAGAACCATTTTCAGGAAGAGCCAAGCATCTTGCCTGCAAAGCAATTAATCTCCACTGTCACAAAAGAAGGACAATGGTGTATTAACCCCAGAGCACCTCCATTTTGTCTTTGATGGCTCAGTACTTGGGAAAGTTAACAGCATGATTGCAAGGTGTCTCTAAGTCAGAGGGTCAACATGGGATTAGAACAAGCTTGCTACATGTATTCTGTCTCTTGGTCTTATATGCTTCAGAACCTGACCTTTTTCTCTAGTTCTTTTATAGATACCAAGGGAATGCAATAGTTTGCAGTCAGAGAGAAAGTCACAGACTGTGTACACATAGTGACCTTCAAACTCAACGGGATTTCTCCCAGTAACTAACTCGGCCCAGTCTCATGTCAGAATCCCAGGAAGATCCTACCAAAAACACGGTACCCAGTATCTTCCACATTACACTGAAACCACCCCCCTCCACCCTGGGGATGAGGTACAATTCGCCAACTAATGAAAACCAAGCGACGGACAAAGCTTACGAGAAAGAAAATATTCATGCAAATTAAGTATTCACTAGATGGAATTTTCACTTTTAAATCTGCACTGTCACACTTTATCAACCTTACTGTATGCTAATAATTATCACAAGAAGACGCATAAAGTTCAAACAGCGTGATGAAATGTGGGCATTCATTGAAGCGACTCATGAATTCCAATTAGGCTTCATAAAAGGTGACCTTAGAGAATGAAGCATTCCTCACATTGCCCTTTGCAGTTTTTTTTTTAAACCTTTGTAAGCTCCTACCTGTTTCTGTCCAGCAGATTGGACAGGTGACCTGTCCACATGCTGTCAGTGCATTTCGATCATTGGCTGCTAAGAGATGCGCCAAAGGAATGCAATATGACTTACAGGTCAGTTATCTACCTCTTCTACCTGTGGGGAAATGCTTCACATCTCAGTCCTACTCAGTGTCTTCCTTCAGCTTCACACCTCAGGCCAAAACCTGGGGTGTTGGACCCAACGCCATTTAGGTGATGCAATCAGCTCATGACACAATGCAACACCCGGATTTCCTTGCGCTCACAACTACCTATTATTTGAAGACATCATTTTATTTAAAATAACTCTTTCAGAGGTTTGGACAGAGTATTATCATCTTTTAGAAGTGTTCTAAACACTGTAAAAGCAAAGTGGATGATTGCATGCTAAGGTTAGACTGGCGGGAATTGAGAGGTACAGAGAGCTCAAAATATATCCACTTCCCTCCTCTGGTGTGAAATCTAAGACAAGCTGCGATTTGAGGATGGAGATTGAAGGCCATATTAGCAAAGAGAATTTGTGCAGCATTCTACCATTAATGAAACCAAACACGAGTTCTTCAGCTTTCCATGAACAGTCAGCCCTTTCTCTCGTAGTTTATGGGATTAAAGAATCAATCCTTGTGGTAGGCACAAATGGTTGGCCTCCCCTCTCGTTGAGAACAGAAAGTGGTTCCTGCTGCAGTACTTTCAGAATAACCTGGGAGTGCACCCAATCTTTATTACATCTGCATTGCAAAGCACAATGGCTAATTTAAATCAATCCCACGGGCCACCAACACTGGAACAGCTTTGCTTTAGGCTGCACCTCTGCAGCCAATGTGAAGTTCAGCTTTGCGTTTTCAGAAATGTCACTTGATGTTCAGTCATTTATCCAATGATGCTTCAGGGAGAGAGTAACCAACTAACCTTCATTCCATACCCTTGCTGTACTCAAAGTGTTTTAACTGTTTCTGAAGATGTATTTTTAAAAATCGAATTGTACTGCCTCTTTTGTTTTCACCTTGAGCCCAAAATAGAGCCAATACTATATAGTAAACAGAAGATCCATGCAACACCTGCACCCAGTTTCCATTGTATAAAACGCTAGTTAGGCCCATGCTGGGGTACTGTGTGCAGTTCTGGTCACCACACTATAGGGAGGATGTGATTGCAGTGGAGAGGGTGCAGAGGAGATTCACCAGGGTGTTGCCTGGGCTGGAGTGTTTCAGCTATGAAGAGAGACTGGATAGGCTAGGGTTGTTTTCCTTACATCAGAGAAGGCTGAGAGGGGACCTGATAGAGGTATACAAAATTATGAGCGGCATAGATAGGGTAGATAGGAGGAAACTTTTCCCCCTTAGTGGAGGTGTCAATAACCAGGGGGCATAGATTTAAGGTAAGGGGCAGGAGGTTTAGAGGGGACATGAGGAAAAACTTTTTCACCCAGAGGGTGGTTGGAATCTGGAACTCACCGCCTGAGGGAGTGATAGAGGCAGGAACCTTCACAACATTTAAGAAGTATTTAGATGAGCAGTTGACACACCATAGCACACAGGGCTGCGGGCCAAGTGCTGGAAATCAGGATTAGAATAGATAGGTGTTTGATGGCCGGCATGGACACGATGGGCCGAAGGGCCTATTTAAGACGCTATGGGAGTGCATAAACAAATTCTCCAGCAGGTCAAATCTTGGTGTGTGCCTGAAATAAGTATTTCGCATTTTGATCATGTGAAGCAGGTTATAGCGAATGGGTTAAAACATGGAATCGATTTGACTCCTAGTAAAGAAAGGCTTGCATTTATATAGCACCTTTCACCCTCAGGATGTCCCAAAGCACTTTGCAGTCAATAAAGTACTTACGAAGCATAATCATTGTTGTAATGAAGGACACACAGAAGCCAATTTGCACACAGCAATTTCCCACAAGCAGCAATTGCATAAGGAACAGATCATTATTTTTAAAACTGACATTGGTTGAGGGGCAGATATTGGAAAGGAAAAATAGTGCAATGTTAAAAAGAAACATTTTAAATAAATAAATGTTAAATAAACAACTGTTTCCTCTGGTGGGAGAATCTAGAATTAGGGGTCACTGTTAAAAATAAGGGGTGGCCCATTTGAGACAGAGATGAGGAGAGTTCTTTTCTCTCGAGGGTTGGAATTCTCTTCCTCAAAAGGCAGCGAAAGCAGAGTTTTTGAATATTTTTAAGGCAAAGCTAGATAGATTCTTGATAAGCAAGGAGGTGAAAGGTGATCGGGCCAAGCGGGGATGTAGAGTTGATGTTACAATCAGATCAACCATGATCTTATTGAATGGCAGAGCAGGCTCGAGGGCGATGTAGCACTTCCTTAGCACTGCACCGAAGTGCAGGCCTGGGTTATGTGCTCGAGTCCCTGAAGAGAGACTCAAACCCATGAATTTTGACTCAAAGGCCAAAGTGCTACCCCTGAATCGTGGGTGACACAATTAAAAGCCGATAAGCTTCAGAGCACAATCGACTCCATGTTAGCAAATACCTAATGAGCCATTAGGAATGCAACCTACTGCGTTTATAAGGCTGTAAATTTCTCTTAAATTTTAGACAAAGCACTTCCATATTACCTGACATTCTACGGAATTTTGTAAACCTCCCCTTGAATTGATGAAAATGTTGGTTGATGATGGCAGCCCATGACTCATCTCCATGTAGATTGGGTCGGTTCTCAGGTGACTGTAAAGTCCAACTTTAAATGTTTTTCTACACACACGATAGTGGTTGTCAGATTTCCCTAGCGGCTGATCTCCTGGATTTCTTTTGGGGCTGTTCTTTCTTCAGCTAGCTGGTTATGACTTGCTTCAAGTTCTGCGATGCCATCATGAATCATCTTTTGCCACTGTCGCCTGTCAGAAGCATTATGTCCCAATGTGTCAGCTGAGATACCGCATTTTATAAGATTGATCTTTAGGCAATCCTTACATCTTCTGAACTGACCACGAACAAGAGCATTTACCAAACTTCAGCTCTCTGCCGAATACCTCCTTGGGCGGTCTCGGCATTTGGACTCAGCGAGCAGCCAAATTTATGTGTGTCTTTAATATCATTGCCTCTATTTCTGGAACATTTGTGCTTCTGAAATCCTCAATGTCCACAATTGACTGTCATCAAGATGATGCACACATAAATTAAGGATCTTCCAATAATTGCCTTGCAAGCCCTCAAGTTTTATTATCAGTGTATTGCCCCTTTTAACTCACAATATCACACGGAGCCTTCAAATATCACTACTGGCTTTAAACAACATATGGTTCATGTCATCACGAGACATTGCACTTCCAAGTTTGGCGATCCTATCCACTGCAGACAGTGCATGCTTTTCACTGGGTACTATTAGGTGGTAAATAATGTTTTCCAGGTTGGGTTGCTATTTAACTCCCATCTTCTTCAGACCAATGGTCGGTCTACATTTCTGATGAGCTTCTGAGGAATGCTCTGTGATAGTTTGGAGGACGTCTTCAGTGAGGGAAAAAAGAGGAAAGCCATAAACAAACAAAAGCAATTGAATAAGTTCTTCAGAGGTTTTAGTTTTGGACTGCAGTTGGCAAAGACTGTATAATTTACCATCTGCCCGAAGTGACTGGATACTCCTGGCGGAAGATCTCGGTAAGCACAGAAGCAAACAAGTTAAAATGCTAAAACAGGTAGGGGTTAGAACGCAACCCTTTTTGGCCCCAATGAAGACAGGGAAGGGGTTGGAATTATTACATTCCACTGTTACATTAAATCATTAGGCAGAATTTTTCATATGGTGGGCGGGAGTGGGCGGGAGCAGGCGGGAGTGGGCGGGAGCAGGCGGGAGTGGGTGGGAGCAGGCGGGAATGGGCGGGAGCAGGCGGGAGTGGGTGAGGGCGGGTGCGGAGCCAATCACTGCCCATGCTATGCTCCGCACCGCCATTTTGTGCAGGCGGGCCAATTAAGGCCCGGCCCGTGTAACACGCGGCCAGCAGAGCTCAGAGCTACCTGTGCGGGCGGGGTGGAGGAGGGAGAGTCGGGGCCAGCTCGAGAGAGCGCTTCAATCTCTCTGAGGCACATGAGATGGGACATGTTTTTATTTTTTATGAAAACCTTTTTATTTATTTAATGAAAGCTTTGGGAAACCTCATCCCGCTCATGGATGAGGTTTCCCGCGCACAGGCCACTTTTTTGCCTTGCCCACCAACCTTAAGGTTGGACGGGCAGCGTTACTAATTCCATGAATTGCTTTCTTAATGGCCTTAACAGGCCGTTTACATATCGGCGGGCGCGCAGCCAACTCTGGCGTGCGCCCGCCAAACAAAATATTGCGGGATTGCACGATGATGTCGGGACACACGCCCGCCCCTGCATGCTGACTGAAAAATCCTGCCCATAAATGTACAGCAAGTTTGAAATTTAATATGAAACAAAAACCAACGCAGTGGAAATGTTGTACTATCCACACAAACTCCTGAGTTAGACAACGTAGATACAGTTCGGCAACATTATGTACAATGACAAGTCATATTTAGCAAACTGTCGCCACAGCTTTGGGAGAACCCGTCACCCTCCGTACGTTCTAGTTCTGGATGTAGCAGCGCAGCAACCATAGCAGTACTGGCTGCTGTTCCGACAGTCCCTGCAGGTTAGCCTTCAGCAGGCTCCATGGACCTCTCAACAGCTGCAGGCTGCGAGGAGAATTGCCAGTTTGGTCAGTAGATTGACTAGAATTCTTCTGACTGCACCCAAACAAAACTGCATTATTCAGTCCCGTAACATATCTGAGTTAAATAGGTAACACGTTCCAAGATGTTTAGAAGCCTTGAGATATATGGAGGATGATTTCCTGTTGCTTGTTTTGTGGGTAAACTGAGGTTGGTGTGGGTCTGTGATACAATTCAAGGTGATTCCATGGCAGCTCCTTCCAAAGGGTACAATCTTTTCCTTTCACTTGATGATATACCCAGCATCATTGTTCGTCAATCTCTGGACATTTAACAACATATTTCTCGTGGTCAACCACATAATCATGGTGGTGGGCAACTTCACCTTCAATGTAACGATGGTGCCTTCAGTTGGTGGCTCATCTGATGTCAGCCACATGTTTCAAAACATGTATTGCATTTAAATAGCACCTTTAATGTTGAAAACTATCCCGAGGCACCTCAACAACATAGGACAAACCATGGGAAAGAAAGCTTTGGAGCGCTGATCAAGAACTTGGCTTAAGAGGTGGGCATTAAGGAAGGCATCAAAGGAGGGGAGAGAGGTGGAGAAAAGGAGAGGTTTAGGGAGGGGATTCCAGAGTGCAGTGCTAAACTGGTTGAAGGCATGCCTGCTAATGATACGGTGAAAGGTGGAGTGGGAGTGGAACAGACAAGTAATGAGAGTCAAAAGAACTCAGAAAGGTTGGGGCAGGTAAAGGTGGAAGAGCTTATGGATTTAGGAAGGGGCAAGTTGAGATTTGAACGGCGATCAGACTGTAGTTGAGAAGGTACCTAGTGGGGGATGGGTTGCATGCAACAATGTTTAGAATGAGCCGAAGTTCACGGAGGATAGAACAGGGGAGGCCATCTGTGGGTTCACACTAATCGAAGGATTAACAGTAACATGCTTAGCCCAGACCTGCAGGTCAATGCACGGAAACACCTTCAAAATGGAGAATGATCCCTCAATCTAGTGTCTGTCTTATCTGGATAATACTTAAAAAATACATGGCGCCACTCATAACTGATCATTTTACACTGCCCGCAGAGGAATACAAATAGCGGCTTAAAACAAACTGAATTGTTCCACAGCCTTTCGAAAATAAGGCTTCAAATAGCCTGTTGCAACTTTAGGAAATAACTGTCCACACTCATTTATGACATCTTCTTGCATAACAATCCATTCAGGAGGCAATGACCTGTGCTTTTTTGCTAAAGGAAAAAAGTCACAGCTCATCTGAGTAGGGCGATGTTCTATATATAGATTACAGTTACTGCATGGTTCTACACAACTGGAAGAAAAGCTTCAACATCATTTATGCACAGTTAGCCTTTAGCTCCTAAGAGCTTAGGCTCTTCATGTTAACTCTTCTGATGCAAACCTCCCTGCAGATAATATTTTTGCATTAACATTGTTCAAGACGGCTTGTTATTTTCGTGTAATGCATCATGAAATTACCCAAATATTAAATACTTCATCTGATATCCAAGACATCCAAATCTTGAATGAGTGAATGCGGGAAAGGCCAATATATGTGTACCTGTCTTGGGCTACAAATGCATGCAAATACGTGTAGAGGAGTAATTGAGTGTGTCTGTTTATCCACTCTGTTGAACTAGGGGTTGGCCATTCAGTTTTTGAGCCTGTTCCACCATTTAACTAGGTTATGGCTGCTCTGTGTCTGAATCCCATTTACTCGCTTCTGCACTGTATCCTTTGAACTCTAATCTATTTGGAAGGGAATCCACTGTGTGCAAGACCAAGGCGGGAAGCACGTGTAAGCTGTTGTTCGCACTGACTTTGATTTCAAAGCCTGCATTTTTTGAGACAATTCCTAACTGAAAGAGAAACCATAACTTCGGGTTTCTGGGAAAGGGTCGGGAGGAGGGTATAACATTGGATTCCTGGCTGTGGCTTCAGACTTTTGGGAAATCAGACCGTGACTTCAGGTTGCTAAGGAAAAGGAAGCTGATTGAAAAAAAAACACACTAAGCTCTCAGAGATAAGTTTTCAGCTGGAGGTCAAAGCACACAGGTTGTGTGTATGATGGTAGTAGTGTTGGTGTGTATGTGTATTTATGTGTGTCGTATATATATGTGTGTGTATGTGTGTGTTTTGTTGTGAGTGGAACAGCTGAGAAAACTAGAGCCTGAAGACAGTCATGAACCAAGCTAAGGAGGTTCTGTAGAGATGTATCCTTTTGATGATGACTATATCCTTGAAACTTGGATGGAGTAAAGCTGCTGTCACCAAGGACGATTACCCCCTTCAAAGGAGACTGTAAAAGACCTTCCTTCCTGACCTACTGACAAGATATGGATGGAGATCATCTACAGTATTCAACAGCTGAAAACAAACTATTCAAATGTTAATTGCTGGGACAAAAGACCTTGATTTTTAAGATGGCTGTTCAGACAAGCTAATCAAGTTATAATTGGAATCTACATTTTGTTTGAACTACTGGCAGTTGGAGAGATCACATGACCAGCCCAAGAATTTTGTGTGGTTTTAAGCACATGGGTGCCTCAGCAGAATAGAACTAGCAGTTGAGCTAAGTGGAGCTCCTGCCTCTCTCTCCCAACTAGCTTGGACCCTGTCTATTAATTTGACTTTGCCTCTATTTTGTAGTAGACAGAGATTTCTTTAAAGAGTTCAATTCCACGCCACCGTCCCCAGAAAGACAGAATGCCCAGCTACAGCTTTAAACCACCTGAAAGCGAGACCACCTGATTCAGCCTGCAGCCAGCAGACACTCCGAGCCATGAACTGTAAACTTCTTTTATTTCTTATGGATTATAATTTGGCCAAAACTATCTTCCCTATTCTGTAACCTATATCTGCATGTGTGTGAATTTCAAGTGTGTGTGAATTTCGAGTGTGTGTGTGTGTGTGAAAGTTGGAGCGTATTGTTTTATTATTTTACTTAGTTCGGTTTAAATGTAATAAAACTGACCCCTTTCTTTGTTAAACTCAGAAAACTTGTCAGATTGGTTCTTTTATGAGCACAGTGTGTAAACAGTTAAGTACTCACTGAATTGGCTAGTCTCACCTTGTTTAAACAGAAAAACCTGTTACAGTCAAACAAGGAGAGGGAAAAGAGGGGAGCCATTCAATCCCACCTCCCTTGGTCCTGACAATAGTTTCTACTGAATAAAACTTGCCTGTTAATTTGCATTGATTTTGGTTTGTTTGTTAAAGTAAAAATTATAAAAAGTAAAATCTTGTCCACCAGTTTCCTCTATTGGGGTCATTTGGGAAGTTCAGTTATTTAGGTTATTGGTTTCCACAGGGATCATGACAGTCTTAGTCTTGAAAATTTCAATTGGTTCAGCTTTGTGTAAAAAACTGTTTTCTGATTTCAGTCCTACTTCTAATTTTACAAGATCCCACCCCATATTCTTAATTTCTCCCACCAGAGGAAACAGTTTCTCTGTATCTACCCTTCATTTTAAACATCTCAATTGGATCAACCCTGATTATTATAAACTCAGGGAAATACAAAGCAAGTTTATGTAACCTGTCCCCATAAACTAACCTTTAAAGCCCAGTATTATTTGGATGAACCTGTGCTGAACCCACTCCTGAGTCAATGGCCTGGATTTTCACTGAGTCCGGTTGACTTGGGAGCCCTTTATAAATGGTAGGCAAGTCCTGATTCTGAGATTCCAGTCCCCATTCCTGGGTTGTCTGATTTTTGAGAGTGCCTTTAAAGTGAGCAGGTTGGTTCATGTCAAAAACTGGCATCTGGCACTCCTGACCTGGCTAGTTCCATTGTGGACATAGGCATCCCCAACTCCTCCGCAATTTTCATGGAGTCGGCCAAGTTTTTAAAGAGTTGTGGTTCACAGTCCCTCCGAGGAGTCCTGAACCCTGGTCTGTATGAGGGGACCTTCCAAAATGTTGGTTAAAAAGTTACCCCATATACCGCCATGCTAAACTCTTTCCTTCTATCCACCCCCTCTGGCCCCTCATGCCCCCTACACCAAGCATGGCACTTGCATGCCCATTGAGTCACTGTATACTTTCTAGAACCAATGGACACCATAGTGTATACTGATATGTGTAAGAAACGCTTTGAAAAAAGTAATTCGTTGATAATTTTCTTCTATGAAAAAAGAAAATCTGCACTACAAACTAATAAAAGTGTCAATCACCCAGGTTCTTTAAAGTCTCAAAAACCATGAACTCTTGAAACCACTTAACTTGTGTAAACAAACATTGTGAAATTGACAGCAGAGGTCAGAGAGCCTTAACTGTCAATCAAACGATGTTTCCTCCAGGGAGCAGGTGTTCTAGCATTCGAATAGCTGTTCTGGCTCTCAGCAAAGCATACATAATGAGGTCGCAGTGGATGGGTGGCATAGGGGCCATTGGGGTTGGCGGGGGCACAAGGTGACATGGATGGTGCATGGGGAGTGTTTGGAGGGTGAAGGGGTGAGGGATGGAAGGTTTTTAGGTTTTTATTTTAACTGGGGCAACGCCCCACGGCACCAAGACAGGCCTTTTAAACAGCCTGTCTCGGCACCCAGCAGCCACTGCGGCTGCCTCTGCGCTACCTCCCTGGTTAGCCGGCCCACCTCCACCCCACACCTGTCCCCCAGAAATGAAGATGCCACCGGGCAGGGCGAGCCGGGAATTTTCGTGACTTCCCCTACCTGCCTCACAGCTGAAAATCCTGACCAATATGCCCTTCCTGAGGCGTGGGCCAGGATTTTCAAAGGGCCGCAGGGTCGGGACCCAGAATTCACCTGGGCGCGGGGTTCTCCACACTGCATTATAAATCCAACCCCTATCACAAAACTGTAAGTAGTGGTCCAGATGGGGTTAGACAAAAGCTCTGTACAACTGGAGCACCCACTCCTCACTCCTGAATTCCAATCAGATGAGATGAGGTGAAGGCCAAAATTCCTTTAGCTTTTTCTGATTACATTTTCCACCCATGCTGTAGCTTTTAGGGACCTGCAGACATGGACGCCGAAATCCTTTTGTTCCTCCGCAGCTCCCTAGCCTCTCCTGTAAGGTTCCTCCCTGTCTTCCAACGAACTTTGGCTATTTCCCAAATCAATGGAATACTGCCCAGGCAACAAAGTTGAAGCTGATTCTAAGTGCCTGCAGCAGAGCAAGGGGAGAAAGAAAACTGGTGACCAAAAAATCTTACTGAGTCGAATAGTTAAAGACCAGCTGCTAATTGTGGGCATGTGACATTTTCCATTCCTCGGGCATTAAACAACATATAGGAAAGGTCTCGAAAATCAAAAAAAACATGTACTTGTCAACCAGGGTTGTGAAAAAGTGAATTATCTGGTCATCTATCATATTTATTATTTGTGGGAGCTTCCTATGCATGAATTGGCAGCCCTGTTTCCCACATTAGCACAGTGACTATGCTTCAAAAGTACTTTGTTAACTTTTAAGTGCCTTGGGACATCTTCAGGCCATGAAAGGTGCTGTATAAATGCAAGTTCCTTCCTTCAGTATTCTCTAGAGCGGCGGAAACAATCTCTCCGGAGGTTTATTGGGAAATGCTGTATTGTCTACACAAGATACTTAAGGCTTGCAGCATTTCCTTTACTCTGTGCATAATCCACTGCTGCCCGCTCTCCGTCAGTGATCAGAGAGAAAGGGTGAAATTCATCTTTCTACTGCAAACTGGCTTGTACTGAAAAACAAGCAGAAATAAATTGGTTTTCATGGTGAAACACAGGTACTGGAGGAGGCTGTTTGACTACTCGAGCCTGGTTTGGCATTTAAGTGAAATCATAGCTGCCCTGCGACTAACTCTATATAGTCGCCTTTACCCCATATCCTTTAATACCTCTGGTTAACAAAAATCTGTCAACCTCATATTTAAAATTAACCATTGATCTAGCATCAGTTGCAAAAAAGTGTTCCAAATTTCTTATCACCCTTTGTGCATTGAAGTGTTTCCTAATTTCACTCCCTAAAGGTCTGGCTCTAATTTTTAGACTAAATGCTGCCTATTCTAGGCTCCAAAAGCCAGCAGAAATAAGACCATAAGACGTAGGATCAGAAGTAGGCCATTCGGCCCATCGAGTCTGCTCCACCATTCAATGAGATCATGGCTGATCTGATAATCCTCAACTCCACTTTCCTGCCTTTTCCCCATAACCCTCGATTCCATGACCTCTGTTTCTCACTATCTGCCATATCTCTCCCCTTTAATATATTGAAACCTTTGATCAAATCATCCCCTGAATCTTCTAAATTCCAGGGAATAAAACACCAGTTTGTGTACCCACACTTTGTAAATTAACCCTTTGAGTCCAGGTATCTTTCTGGTACATCGACACTGCATCTCCTTCCAAGGCCCATATAACCTTCCCAAGATAGAGGGCCCAGAACTGCTCACAGTACTTCCAGGTGTAACCTAACCAGGAATCCACTGTGATCTCTGCCCGAGATTTTTTTGTTATTGACTAAACCTGCAAAGAATTTATTTAGGACAAAATGAGAAATGCCAAAAAAAAAAAGCTAATTTCCTCCAGTCCCTGTGTTGTCACTTCAGAGAAGGTTTGGCTCAGCTCCCATTCTCTGTCTGCTGTGAGTGGTGGATAAGGTGAAATTGATGATACCTGGGCCGCTGCTGGGGTTAGGCCCCGTGGGCTTGGCAATTGCGCGTGCCTCATGTACAGATGGCAGGCTCTGCTCTGAAGCACTGTAAAACCAGGAAATGTGAAGGGCTGAGAAAAGTGGGTCAGAGAGAG
This sequence comes from Cetorhinus maximus, assembly GCF_964194155.1. NCBI lineage: Eukaryota > Metazoa > Chordata > Chondrichthyes > Lamniformes > Cetorhinidae > Cetorhinus > Cetorhinus maximus. Next base: position 96,148,852 of record NC_135893.1, read on the forward strand.
AGAAAAAAGAACCCAAAGCCCAGCAGCTGATACCGAGAACCAGTGCAGCCTTGGCTCTCTGAAGGCAAACGTCCTGAGTGTGTGGATGATTATCCGTCCCTGTTGTAGAATCTGTGAAAAAGCAGTAGGCCAAAGTGCTTAAGAAAAGCAAGGATAAAACTTTATTTTTAAAGGTATTCTGCACAGATTCAGGTCATCAACCTCAAACAATGGCCCCGATTTAAACACCACCTACATGAATGTGTTTTGAATGGATCAAAATCGGGGGAATTAACTCAGTTTTCCTCTCTCCAGAGATGTTGTGTGACCTGTTGTGTGTATTTCAAGCCTTTTCTGTTCCTATTTCAGATCTTCAGCATCTGCAGGCATTTCGATTTTGTATTAAGGTTCTGGATATTGCGCCAGATTTGAATACACCTTTGGTTTGTCAAGTACTAAAAATTAAGAACTCTCTTCCCCCAAATGGATGAGAGTTTTGGTCAAACGAAATTTGCAAGGTTGAGGTCGATGAGTTTTTGTTGGGGAAGGGTGTTAAGGGATATGGATCTACGGCGGGTAAATGCAGATGTGGTACTGACCGATTATCTTCTAATGGAATGGTGGAACAGGCTCGAGGGGCTGAATGGCCTTCACCGGTGCTTACATTTCTATTTGATTTTTAAATTGCACTGAAGAATCTGAGAGTAGCTCCCAGTTTTGAATTGACATAAAAAAAGGCAGTTTAATACATATTGGGCGGAATCGTCCCAGATATACACTAACTATGGTAGCAGGCGGGTAAGTGTTTTACCCGCTGGCCGCAATGGCTTTTCACACCGCGTTAATTATGCATTCGAGGGAAATATGCCATTTCCATGGCAGGCAGGTTCTCATTCGCCCACCATCACCTCGTCGCCTCATCAGGCCGGGCACCATATTTATAGTCCAGCCACGAGCACACCTCTCAGAGCATCCAGCCCACAGCTGCTGCATGGAAGACCTGGCCCCAAAAAGTAAGAAGACAGCAGCCCCCAGGTTTAGAGACGCGTCCCTCGAGCGCCTATTAGACGCCGTGGAGGCCCGCCACGATGCCCTCTACATCCGCTCTGGTCACAGGATGGGCAGCCGCATCACCAACCCAGCATGGGAGGTACTGGCAGTGGTGGTCAGCGCCAATGCCCTGCAAAGGAGGACAGCCACCCAGTGCCACTACAAGGTGAATGGTCTCATCTGTTCTGCCAGGGTAAGTAATTCTTCTCATCACTGTCAACTCTCACACTCACAAAACCATCACACATCCACAGGGCCCTCGCTCGCTGCCAGTTCAAGGGACATCACCATTCACTCTCTCACACACAGCTTCATAGTCTTCATCCCGTCCATGGGACCACTGACCACCCACACGTGCCAAGCATCCTTATCATGTGGCCTGGTCATCTGCCTGCTTACACTCTCTCCATCTCTATTTATGCCAGGCAAGCTGGCGCACAACAACAGGAAGAGGTCACAGACCAGTGGTGGAATGCCTGAAATCAAGGTCCTCAGAGACTTTGGAAACAGAGCCATCCAACTGGCCAGCGATGATCTGGACCGGTCCTGTGCTGACGGTGAGGTCGGCGCTGCTCTACCAAGTGAGGATCCAGCAGTGCAACATCCATCAGATAACCATGCTGTGAGTGATGTGTCCTGTTTCACAGGCCACTGCCATGCACTCATTATCTCCCCTTGCTTTCACAGGTACATGAGTGAAACAGCCAACAGAGTCCACAATCCAATCAAGCCTCGAAGAAACCTCTGAAGAGGAATCTGGAGGCATCCTCCCTGAAGTCCCGACACGGCGCTCACCCACATCCTCCACCAGCGCAGAGACACACACCTAGGTGGAACCTAGCTTTAGAATAGCCTCTGGATCACAATCTGGTGAGCACATCGCACTGTCTGATCCACAGCAGGTGGTGACAGGGACTTCCCAGGTGTCTGCCACTTGGAGAACTGCTGGAGGCCAGAACTTTGCTGAGTCCGAGTCAGGTGAGGAGACTCTGGACTCGGTCATGTCACCGTTGTCGGAACTGCAAAGGCAAGCTCGGGAACATCAGGAAATGGTGTCTGCTGCACTCCTCAGATTGCAAGGCACAATGAAGGAGTCCGTCTACCTTCAGGCTGAGGTAACAGCGCCAGCATGCCAACACGTAGAGGTCAACACCGGCAGGATGGTGGCTGCCATGGAGACCTTGGTCCTGGACGTTGGTCCTGCACTGCTGCGCGGGCTGAATTCCGTCGCTAACGCCACAGTTAGCCTCCAACAGTGTGCACGTGAGAGAGGTGTCACACAGCCTGATCTCACTCCAGCCTGATTTGACTCCTCAAAGGAGTCAGCCTGGGGCCATTAGACACACAAAGTGAGGAGGATTGGCAGGTATAGCACCCCCAACAAGGCCATCCATCCAGGTGACTCTGGGAATGTCTGACCCATCCGAATCCAATCTTCCTATGACCTCAGCAGCTCCAGCTCTGCAGGCTGAGGAGGGTGCCACTGCCACACAGCAGAACCCCAGAAGCAGGCCGGGGCCCTCCAAATCTCAGCCCTCCAGAGGAGACCTGTCAATGTCATCACAGACAGGGTGTTGCAGTCAGCAGGCTGCCTCCACCTCCACTGTGGATGTTCAGGGAGCACCAAGACGTAGCGGCAGGGTTAGGAAGGTCAAGAAGATGTAACTCTTTTAGGAGTCAAACAATTAAACTAAGTCAAGAAGATGTATTTGCGCAGCCTGGGCACAGGTGTTAATCACTTGTACATAATGTTCACTGTTGTTAATAAACTCCCAAGAATGTCACCCTGCCTATGGCTCCTTGTTCTGATGAGCAGTGTTTGTGTCACTCAGATGTGAAACCTTTCTGCACAAGATAAAGGCAGGTGTCTCAGTCCAGGGCCTCTTCCCTGTGCTTTGTGCAGCCTTCAGACCAAAGTGATGGTCCGGCCTCACACTCCCTGGGCATATTTGTGATGCCTGCACCTCGATGGTACTCATCATCGCTGCCAGAATGTGGTGGGCAGGTGTCACAGAGTTCCCTCATTCTCTCCGTGTGCTCTCAGGGCATTTAGGCTGGGACTTGGCCCCATCTCTTCAGCATCTGTGACCAGTGACACTGTGCTCCTGAAGGGCTCAGGTGCTGAAGGCAGACAAAGGATCAGCTGCTTTTAAAGTTTCATGGCTGCGTCTCTATGATATGACCCTGATCACGGAGTACAAGCGATCTGCCCTCAGCCAGCAGAAGTCAGGCATTCTCAGAGGCTATGTTAAGATCTATGGAGTGTCCTCACTCTATGTCGTCATCATCCTCCTACAATTGAGTGATTATTAGGGCCTCCACTGTGTCTCCATGACAGGAGCATTCTCACAGAGGGATGTACACTGGCATAAGCCAGACTGGAGTCAAACGTTCACAGATGCGATGAGAGGAACTATGGGGTCACCTCACTGCATGTCGTCATCATCCTCCACAAACCTAGCAGCTGCGAGGACCTCCTGAGCACGCATGCCTTGTCTGGCCAGTGCAAGGGCCTCATCGCTGTCATTGTCGCCTTTGAGGACCTCATCAACCTTATTCCTGTCGACGTCCTCCTGACTGGAGGAGATGTCCAGCTCCTGCATCTCCTCCTTAACCAGCTCCTCTCTCCGTTGCAGCGCCAGGTTGTAAAGGGTACAGCAGACGATGATGGTGTGTGACACCCTCTGTGGACTGTATTGCAGGGCTGCACCAGACCGGTCCAGGCACCCAAAGCTCATCTTCAGCATCCTGATGGGCTGCTCCACCAAGTTGCGAGCTACAGCATGAGCCTCATTATACCGTCGCTCTGCTGCAGTCTGAATCCACTGCACGGGTGTCATCAGCCACGGCCTCTGTGGGTAGCCCTTGTCCCTGAGGAGCCAACCCTGCAGCTTCTGTGGAACCTGGAAGACGTCAGGGATCTGCGACCGACTGAGAATGTAGGAGTCATGCACACTCCCTGGAAACCGTGTGCACCCCTGCAGGATGCGTTTCTGGTGGCCGCATACTAGCTGCACATTCAGCAAATGGAATCCCTTGTGGTTGACATAGTTGACCACGAGCTGCAACGGAGACCTGAGCACCACATGAGTGCAGTCGATCACACTCTGCACCTGTGGGAAGCCCAAGATCTGGACAAATCCAATCGCTCTTGCATCCTGGCTGTCCTGGTCCTGGGTGAAATGCACAAAGTTGTGTTGCCCTCGCAAAGATGGCGTCCATGACCTCGTGGATGCATTTGTGGGTGGATGCTTCTGATATCCCACAGAGGTCACCTGTGGAGCCCTGAAAGAAGCCACCAGCGTAGAAAATTGAGTGCTGCTGTCATTTTCACAGCTACTGGCAGTGAATGCCTTTTATGACCATGTGGCGCCAAATCCTACAGTAAATGGCAGATGTGACTGACCAGTCACCTGGACATGCACAGTCTTCATCGACATTGGTTCTTGGTCATCTGCAGATTGAAAGTCAGTGTCTATAGACCCTGGGTCTAGCTGGGCACTGACCAGCGATGGCTCGCTGTGGCTCTTCAGTGGCATGTGAGCAGCCCCAGCCAGAGGGTGCTGCTCCTCCCTCTGCGCATCCAGGCACCTCAGTCACTCTCGTCTCTGTTGTCTTTGCTCTCTGTACGCCACGAGGCATACAACTAGTTCACCAGGCTCTATGATCCTGATGTACTCCTGCGGGATGAGAGAGGTGTGTGGGTTAGCATGGGTGTACTAAGAGCCTCTCTTGGCTAAGTCTGAAGGGTCCTTAATGCATCCCAGAGAGTGCTGGCCACCACTTGGATGGCCAGAGATTAGTGAGCTGCATGGCTTTCCAAAACCTCACCTTCCTCCACCCCACTCCCCTCAACTGACTGGCAGCAGCTTTGCCCACTGGCCTGCATACTGTGCTCTCAGCTCAGGCACAGGCATTTTCCTAACCTACACTGCAAGGCTGCGCTATTCGCTTGAACCATGGGGGAGACTGGTCCAAACCGGGATGATGACACTGCAAGGGTCTGTGAGCACCTCCACCAGTGACTGCTCCTGGCCAGCTTTAGCAAGGAGACTGTACAACCTGCTCAGTTGTCCAACTGTTCTGCAGTCCACTAAAATGCTCATTAGGTGGCAGTCTGTGCTCGAGGGGTGAAAAGCTCTGGAGCACTTGGTGGCATTTTGATGCCTCTACGTTGCTTGTGTGGTCAGATAAGCTAGAAGCCCGACTCCAACCATATCAATGTGGCTGCGCCTGAACTGTCTCAGCTGCAGAGGAATGGTCACTTTCTACAGGTTTCCCTAATGTGTGACCACTTCCTTCGCCCATCCCCCGCCCCCGATCACGCCGCGTGCGCTTGTGTGCTACCTTCAACTTTAGGCCTGCCTTTGCCCCCCCATCCCAAAGTCGCCTGAACTGCAGGACAGCCTTTGCAGCTCCCCCCAAAGTCACCATAAACACAAGCCAGCCTTCCCCCATCCCCAAAGTCACCTCAGCCTCAGGGCAGCCTTCCCCCCACCACCCACAATGCGCCTCAACCTTGAACAGGCGGCCCTCGCGAGCACTCCGCAACATTACTGTGCACTCACCTCCGAGTTCCCCTCAAAGTGCAGCCCGCCAAGTGCACACCTTTTACGTGCTGTTGTGAAACACATCGGCGTGAATTAACACCCATGTGGCGGCTGAGCCACTGGTGGTGGTGGGGGCGGGGGGGTGGGGTGGGGGGGTGGGTGAATCCAGCAGGCTAGCCTTATAATGATATGCTGATGTATTACAATGAGGTTCCCGACATCTGATGGTGGGAAACGGGGCCCCCAATCGATAGGCTGAACACACAATCGCAAACTAGTTTCACGGCGCTGTGAAACCGATTTTTGGCCTTCTCATCATATTGTCCACTCACAACACCGAGCACGCCCAATACCAGCGGGCTTGGATGGTTCAGTCTATTGGGTGTGGTAGAGATTTAAAGATAATCACATTTGTATGGCATTTTAGAGTTTATGTAATGTTATATTAAAAAAGATTTACATTTATATAGTATTCTTCACCACTTCAGAACATCCCATTCACGTATAATCACTGCTGTTGGAACGTGGTAGAAAATTGAGTGCAGAGGGATCCCACAAATTCCAAAAGATTAGGTAATCTGTTTTAGTCATGTTATTATCCAAAACAGTGGAGAGAACCCCCCCCAACCCCCTCCTCTTTGTTATGATCTTGATTTTCCAGGCAGGTTTCTCATTAGAAACATCAAACTTTATTTACAGGCTGCAGCAGCAGTTACATGTTTCCATCGAGCTCCACAACTAGAAGAACTCCCACTCCCCCTGTACTTAGAGCTGTTTCATTCACACTGTCATGTGATACTATACAACACAGTAAGTCTTAAAGCTACAGTCACTACATTCCTTAAAGCTACAATTACTACATTCCTCCCCCTTTAAATTTTTGTACAGTTTGTATTTACAAGAACATCTACCTTCATGACATTACAAAAATGCACACATGTCATGGTATTATAAGTTCAGTCTCTCAGGTGGAACATCGTCGCTCCACGGCTTTTGAATCTTTACAGGATCCACATTATCTGTAACTGCAGCAACATCAGGTACCCCTTTAGGCACAGGCAGTTCAGTGTTATCTATTCCGATTATCAGGTACATCCGATATGTCTATCCTGGGTTGACCAATTTCAACAGGGACCACTGGATCTACAATGGCTACAGGTAGAACCTTTTGTTGGGCTTTCTCCGCTCTTCTCAAATAATCAACATGTTTCGGGTGATCCAGCCCTCCACCTCTATATGGTACAACAAGGGTCCGGCCACAGAAATTATTACACCAGGTAACCACTCGAATCTTGGAAAATTATATGACTTTTCCTTTCAGTGCCTCTTTAGCTTCATTCGGCCAATTCTTCAGCTCTTTGCTAGGCATGCTAGCTTCACTAAGCTGGCACTGCCTCGGAGTTTCTCTGAACCCCCATCTCCTGGCGTATCCAGCTATATACGACTACCAGGGCTTCATGTGAGCCCTCTCCTATTACCAGGGCTTCCCCTGAGCTGTCTTCAAGTTTCTTCTGCTGTGCTTCCATCCTACTGTTTAAGACAGTCTTTATTTCTTCATATTGCTGAATCTTGACACATCCCTTTAGCATTTGATCTTGAAGGACAATCAAATGTCCTTTCAGCTGTTTATTTTCTGGTTGCCCTCCCTCTGGGGTCTCCTGTTGCCCTTGGCAGGGTTGCCCCTTCTCTGGGTTCTCTTGCTGCCAATGGACCTTTATTGAGAGATGCCCTCTCTCTGGGGTCTCTTCTGATTTTCTGTCCATTGCCATTTTTCCTGTATTTACCACTTTAAACATATTGGCTGCTTTAAGAGCAGTTACCATATCTTTTAACTCCAGCTGGCTTTGCAGCTGTTAGCCTTTCTGTGCTGTTTTTGAGTTTCCCGTGCTTTTTGTGTTTTGGCAGGCTCACCAGCAAACATGGCTGCTTTTTTTTTACCTTTGTAAAACTTTGTTCCTGTTCGAAAGAACACAGCAGCGATTCCTTCTCCCTTTTTGGGTGATTCTGCAGGTTTTATTCTCTTTTTTTTACTAACTCTGCAGGTTCTTTTGATGTTGGATATCCTGTACTTTGGGAGACCCAGCAGCCTCGTGGTCCAATTGGGGCCGTTTTTTTCTCTTTTATTTTGCTCTGCAGGTCCTGTTTTTTTTTTTAAATGTCGGGGGTGCTCCAAGAGATTTCTCAGCCATTTGGATCTTGCCCATTTTTTTTTAAAACTTAAAATGACAGCATTTCTGTTTGAACTCTGCAGCATGCCTGGTGAGTATATTTTTCTTTTCTTCTGTTTAAACAAGATACTCCCAGTTGCTGGGTGAGGGACAACGCCAGACCCGATTCCATCCTTGTTGCCAGTTTGTTATGGACTTGTTTTTCCAGACAGGTTTCTCATTAGAAACATCAAAACTTTATTTACAGGCTGCAACAGCAGTTACATGTTTCCATCAATCTCCACAACTAGAAGAAGAACTCCCACTTTAAGATTTCCTGTGCTTAGAGCTGATTTGTTCACACTGTCACGCGATATTATACAATACAAAGTCTTAAAGCTACAATTATTACACTCTTCTGCAAATAATGGCTGTGGATCTTTCACATCTATCTGAGAAGAAAAACAGGACCTCAGTTTAACATTGCATCTGAGAGACTGTGCCTTCAAAAGTGCAGCATTCTTTCAGCTCTACACAGAAGTGTCAGTGTGGAGTAGGTCTAAGTCCCTGGGATGGGATTTGGACTTGCAACCCTCTGACTTTAAGGTAAGACTGTTACCTACCCAGCCACAGCTGACACTTTACCACAAAGCAAAACTTTTGTATATAACAACCGTCTTCTCCACTCCGTTTAGGCTTCAGCCTTGAAGTTACTCCCGTGGCTCAATTATATCTATAATATGCACAGCTTGAATCTCATGTGTGTCTTTGAATTAGTTATTCAGCCATTTAAATCAGTGTTTGCACAACCCAAGGGAAAACATGCCTGGAAGGGGCAGAGGGAAAAAAAAAGCAGCAAAGCAACTGAGTTAGCATTGTTGCGTTTCTGGCTTATTTACAAACCAGCTGTCCCTGCAGATAAGAGTTTACTAATAAAGCAAATTTAGTAAATGCAATAGTTGTTTTCGCAAAAAGGGAAATCGTGATCCAGTGCCAGTAGACACTGTGTATTATTGCAATGTCCCCGTTGGTGGTAAGGTGCAGGCTTCATCCACATGCTTGGCCATTTGGTGACCTAGAAATCTGATGGTGCTGCACCCGTTTTTCACCCACAACATGGTGGGTGTGGAACATGCGTATATATTATTATGCAACAGAAGTGCACTGGCAGCCGTATTGTTAAAGGTAGAAAAAGAGGCCCTTAAGTAGGTGCTAAACCCTTTCCATTTATAAGTTGGCCTAATGCTTGTTTGAAGCCACATTTGCAAAACTGAGCTACTCGAATAGAGGTGGCACTGACCCAGCTGAGCTGGGGAAAACATGGTCTACATTTCAGAAGGCCTCTGCATCTCATTGGGCTGAAGGAGGGCTTTACTGTCAGCTGTCTCTACTTCTATTTCTCCTTTGTATTTCAGGCCTATTTAGTGGATGCCCAAGAAATGACGATGAGCTCAAGAACCAGTTTGTTTCCTAGAATCATTCAACCAAGTGAATTATTACAATTCTTCTCAACTCCAGAGTACAAATCCAATTTACTCAGCCTCTCGCCATAGGACAACCATCCCATCCCAAGAAACAAGCTAGTGAATCTTCGCTGTACCACTTCCAATGCAAGTATTGCTTTTCCATCTTAGTGATGAGGTGAAAGACATTTCATATGGTGGGACTGGATGCTGTTTTAACTAGGAACAATCGCTGGTGTAAATATTGAAGAATTGCATTCAGCAGCTCAGCAGTCTGACAAAATTCAAAGTACTTGATTTCAGACAGCCTCAGAGCCTCAGTGGCTTGGGAATGCAAGACAAAACGACCAGAAACATGGTGCAAATATAAATAAAAAGGTCCAACTGAAAAGTCTGCCTGAGTTTTCAAAATCTCACACAGAAATGGTTAAGCGTAACTCAAACATGCCAACAAATCTATCCATTGATGACAACAATTTTAAAAATTAATTATTGTGACTTTTAAAAGATTTGTTCATGGGATGTGGGTGTCGCTGGCTAGGCCAGCATTTATTGCCCATCCCAAATTGCCCCTGAGAATGGAATAGCTTGCTAGGCCATTTCAGAGGGCATTTAAGAGTTAACCACATTGCTGTGGGCCTGGAATCACATGTAGGCCAGACCAGGGAAGGACACCAGATTCCCTTCCCTAAAGGACATTAGGCAAACCAGATGGGTTTTTGCAACAATGGTTTCATGGTCATTGTTAGAATTTTAATTCCAGATTTTTTAATTGAATTCTGCCGTGGTGGAATTTGAATCCAGGTCTCCAGAGCATTACCCTGGGTCTCAGGATTACTAAGCCAGTAACATTGCCACCACCTCCCCCCTGTTGGCAAGGCTGGCATTTATTGCACTTCCCTGGTTGCCCTTGAGAAGCTAAAGGTGGACCTTTTCTCCTGCACAGAATGCTAGTAGCTCAGCACAATTACTTTCTCTTCCTGTCACCCTCTATTGCTTTATTATGTAGATATATTCTAATAGCGATACTTTATGTTGAAAGCACTCATTCTTAAGCAATTCTTATGATTTAAAAGACCCTAAATTAAATAAACTTGGACAGTTTTAATCCAAATCAGAACAATTAAAAGATCTTTCAGCGTATACCTACAGATATAATTCAGTCTAGATGGAGCACTGGTCCAGCTGTGTTTTGTTGTTAATTTCAACCCCATGGAGTCATTGATGAAATGGAGGAAATTTCAGGAGTTCGGACTGTACTGGTGACTATACGTCACCTGCCTCATTTGCTGCAACGTAGGCTGAATACAATTGCAAATTCTGCCATTGACAGTTATGCATCAGTTGGATTCTCTTGCCGTTAAATCTGATGGCCATATGTTTGAGTTCCATGCTCCAGAGCACAAAATCTAGGCTGACACTCCAGTGCAGTACTGAAGGAGTGCTGCACTGTTGGACTTGCACCTTTCAGGTGAGAAGTTAGGCTGAGGATCCGCCAGCACTCTCAGGTGGATCTAAAAGAGCCCATGGCCCTACTTTGAATTAGAGTAGGAGAGTTATCCCTTATGTTCTATAATCCACCTTCTATCAACATGACAAAAATGGATTATCGGGTCATTGTCACATTGTTTGTGGGAACTTGCTGTGTGCAAATTGGCTGCCGGGTTTGCTACATTACAATAGGGGCTACATTTCAAAGGTGAGGTCATCAAAGACACTATACAAATGCAAGTCTTTCTTTCCTCCTGTTTTGTAGTATCACACAGCAAAGCCTATCTACTCTGCAGGCTACCTTTAGGATGATACAGCACCAATGATGTGCAGATGAGAGCTTAAGTTGCCAACTCTAGTTGACTAAATTCCTGCCTAAAGGAAGTGGCTAAAGAGATAGTGAATTCATTGATTGTAATCTTCCAAAATTCTGTACATTCTGGAAAGATCCCAGTGGATTGGAAAACTGCAAATGTAACACATCTATTTAAGAAAGGAAGGAGACAGAAAACAGGAAACCATAAGCTGTCATAGGGAAAATTATGGAACCCATTATTAATGAAGTAAGAGCAGGGCATTTAGAAAAGCATAATACAGTCAGGCAGAGTCAGCATGGTTTTATGAATGGGAAATTGTTTTTAACAAATCTACTAGAGTTCTTTGAGGATGTAATAACCAGGGTGGATAAAGGGGAACCAGTTGATGTAGTGTATTTGGATTTCCAAAAAGCATTCGATAAGGTGCAGCAGAGAAGGTTACTGCGCAAGATAAGAGCTCATGGTGTTGGGGGTGATATATTAGCATGGACAGAGGAGTGGCTAACTAACAGGAAACAGAGGGTGAAATTGTCCCAGATTTGCACTGTGTGGTTGCGGGCAGGAGAAAGGATGTTTTACCCGCCGGCCACAATAGCGGCTTTTCACACCGTATCATCCCAATCCTGGACCTTTCAGGGCCCTGAAAGGCACGAAGACTGCAGCCCCCCGATTCAGTGATGTGTCCCTGGCGTGAAGGCCCACTGTGATGTCCTTTACCCTTTGTCTGGCCTCAGGAGGTCCAGCAATCTCACCACTCTGGCTTGGTAGGCGATGGCAGTAGTGATCAGTGTCAATGCTGCACAGAAGAGGTTGACCACCCAATGCAGAAAGAGGACAAATGATCTTGAGGGTAAGGAAATCATCTCATCACTCTAAACTCACACACTCAAGCCCATCACACATTCACTGGCATCTCACTCACTGCCAGCTCAAGGGACATCACCACTCATTCTCTCACACACACCCTCACATCTCCATCTGGCCTCATCTCCTCTGGAGACTGCCTCCTCAACCCTCACCCTCTTGAGGTCACTTGCACAGATCAACAGGTGTCCCCACACACACCCTGGGATACCCTCCTTCCCCAGTACTGCCCTCGCCCTGCAGCCTCTTCCCTTGCCTGAGGCCACTTTTCCCCTTCCACAAGCAAGCCCTAGCCCTGCAGCCGTTGAAAAGTGACCCTTGCCCTTTGGCTGGTCTGGTAGGTGGAGACCTGTCCCTGAGCGCCCCCCCCTAAAAGTGATGCAGTGCTGTCTATGAACCCTTGCGCTAATGACAGTGAGTGCTGCCTGAAGCAAGGTAAACAAACAAACCTTGAAGTCCCAAGGGAAGTGCACGTCGCTTATGTCCAGTTGTGAAACATGTTGATGTGCAATCACACTGACTAACTCAGATGATTCAGAGTTGGGGTATGATTCTGGCGAGCTGAGCTTATAATGATATGCAGATGTATTACAATGAAGTTACCGATGTCCTGCAAAATGAGAAACGTGGCCCGTCATTGGCGGGCAGAGCAGACAATTGCAAACTGGTTTCGCAACACCGTGAAACCCATTTTTGGCCTTCTCGCCATATTGCCCATTCACACTGCCAACAGGCATGGAAAATTCTGCCCAGAGACTTGGCACAAATGTGCTATTTTCAGGTTGTCAAACTAACTAGTGGAGAGCCACATGGACCAGTGCTAGGGCTTCAACTATTTACAATATATATTAATGAAAGGACCGAGTGCATTGTTGCCAAATTTATTGACATGCAAATTCAGGGAAAGCAAGCTGTGAGGAAGAAACAGAGTGTGCAAAAGGATATAGATAGGCTAAGTGAGTCGGCTAAAATTCGGTAGATGAACATACGGACATAGCGATGTACGTATGAATAAGGAGCAGGAGTAGGCCACTTGGGCCCTCGAGCCTGCTCCTCCATTTATTAAGGTCATGGCAGATCTGATTGTGGCCTCAACTCCAAGTTTACTCTCCACTTTTACTTTCAGCTCCACTGATGGAGAAAAATGTAGGAAGATGTGAGGTTGTCCACTTTGGTAGGAAGAATAAGAAAGCAGAATATTATTTAACCGGAGAAAGACTAGAGAATGCTGTGGTACAAAGGGGTCTGGGTGAATTCATACATGAATCAGAAAAAGTCAGCATGCAGGTACAGCAAACACATAGGAAAGCAAATGGAATGTTGTCCTTTATTGAAAGTGGGATGGAGTATAAAAGCAGGGAAGTCTTGGTACAACTGTACAGGGCATTGGTGAGACTGCACCTGGAGTACTGTATACAGTTTTGGTCTCCTTATTACGGAGGATATACTCATGTCGGAGGCAGTTCAGAGAAGGTTTGCTATGTTGATTCCTGGGATGAAAGGGTTGCCTTATGAGGAAAGATTGACCAGATTGGGCCCTATGCTCATTGGAGTTGAGAATAATGAGAAGTGACCTTATTGAAACAACTAAGAATCTGAGGGGGTTTGACAGGGTGGATGCTGAGAGGAAGTTTCCCCTCCTGGCAGAATCTAGAACTGGGGGCAGATTTTCAGAATAAGGGGTCTCCCATTTAAGGCAGATGAGGAGTAATTTCTTTTCTCAGAGGGTCATTAGTTTTTGAAATTCTCTTCCACAGGGAGCAGTAGAGGCTGGGTCATTGAATACATTCAGGGCTGAGGTTAAGCAGATTTTTGATAGATAAAGGGAGTCAAGGTTTACAGGGATCAAGCAGGACAGTAGGGTTTAGATCATGATCAGCTCATCCATGATGGTGTTGAAAGGTGGAGCAGGCTTGAGGGGCTGAATGGCCTACTCTTGCTCCTATTTCTTATTGTCACAGACAGAATGTAAGTGTTCTCTTACTTCCTGTATCAGCATGTTTTGTATGGAAATAGGTGTACCTTTTCTTACCCCATTTCAGTGTGTATACCAATTAAATAATTCAGCAGTAAGATTTCATGAGTTGAAAAATAAAGAAGGTTATTTATTCTCAGACACTTACCCTGAATTAAAAGCAATGCAAAAGACAAGCGTACTCTCTCACACACATACATACACACACATACACATACACACACGTACACAGATACAAAGATTAGATATAAATAAAGCTCTTGCACTTTTATAGATTCCCGTTATGTTAATCTCTAGTTTACGATTTCCCGTCTCCCGCATGCAGGCCTGTAGTTTTTTAAATGGCTTTGATGCTTTAAAGTTGAAGGGAGGGCTTGTAAAGTGAAGGGTTCACATCAGGTTGTGAGGATTCTTGTAGTCGAATCTCCAGGAGGTTGGTTCTCAGGTGAATTTTAACTGAAACAGCTTATGCACTCTGAGTTCAGCCCTGATGTTTCACAGCTTGTTTCCGAGTCTGGTTCACAGATGGGCTGATGTTTCCAGTAGCTATGGTGGAACTAAATGCAAATAGCTCCTAGCTGATCCACCATGTGCCTTTCCACAAGTTCAAGACCTTTTCCAAGAAGATGTTGCGTTCATGTTGATTCTACATTCTATGTTGCGGGTTAACACCTTTGAGGGTTTGATTCGGACATCATGATACAATGGGATGGTAATAGGTGCCATTCCCTTCCATCTGCCACCAATTAGCATTCCAATCTTCCCTTTTGTTCAATATTAAACAGGGAGTCAGGCAGCCAGGAAATTGCATAGTCTTTTGTGTTGGCCCATCCTTAAACAAAGAGATGTGTGAATTCCCTGGAAGGCTCTGAATGTCCATACTTAATTTAGTATTCGCTTGAAACTTGTTACTGTCTGTAGTTCAAATGGCAAAAGTCACATGATTTTCAGCAGCCATTTTAACAGTTTGTTTGTGTCCTGTCTTCAAAAATATTGGCTGAAAGTTCATAATATAATGGACATGACATTATGTTCTTATGTACAGAATTACAAAATTGGATGACACTTAACTGTCAAAGTCTTTCAAATCCCGTCCCCATTATTTTCCTGACTTATAAAGGTTGAAGAAAAATGAAAAAATCCTTATAATTTTTCTCCTGGGTTGCTTGTAGTGTCGCTCTGGAGATTAGTCTTTGGTTCCTGGAGCCTCCAGGCTATTTCCAGCAGGGTTGGCAATCCCATGGTGAGTTCAGACACACAACCAACAGATGGTAGTTGGTGCATCTCTCAGGGCTGCTCACACTGGTAGCTATGAGCCATTGAGGTCTCTAGGCAAAGATGTGATTCAGGTGAGTTTCAACTTACTGGGAAACATCAAGACAGCTGTGAGTAAGGGATCGGGAAGCCTGGCAGCAGCATGATAATCTGTCCTCATGGGGATCAGTGACTGCAAACAGGACCTAGCTTCCAATAGTAGCATTCTTGAGGAGGAATAGGCAGGTCCTCTCAAATCACTGTCCATCCTTTTCCCGCCTCTGCCTCTGGGTAAGTTGCACAAACCGTAGGATGGTGACATTTACAGTAGAGGAGGCCATTCAGCCCAGTGGGTCAGTGCCAGCTCTTTGCTGGAGCAATTCAGACTGAATTCCAGTGCTCCCACAGTCTCCCTGCAGCCCAATATTTTCCTCTGCTTCAAATATTTATCCAATTTGACCCTTAAAAAGATACAATCTCTCCTCTCCAAGGCAGCAGTTTTGCTGATGCTAAACTTCACGTTCCACTGACCTCTCACAGCTCAACATCAGTTTCTCACTACTCAGATCCAATTTAATGTCTTAATTTAAACAACAGGCCAAATACCATAGGGGATAAAATAAGAGTAGGCAGTTAGAGAACAGCAAATCGCATCATCTATATGTCCAATTCATTAAACTAATGCTAGCTCAAGCCAACACACAGTTAAGGCAGCAAATAAACACGTTTAAACACCTCCTGGAAGCCAATTAAAATGAAGTAAATTTAGACTCAAAAGATAGCAAAATATATAAATGAAAATATCAGTGCAATGGCCCACTTGCTCCTGCTGAGGTTAAAACTTCACAGTGTTTTAGCATTTCACACTCCACAATGTTCCTGCAGCTCAGAAAGTACCCCTGAGGCTCAAATGCCCCCACATCCAGAAGAGGTCAGGTTATTCCTGGCACACAGGCAGAACGATTTGAGACTGCAACATATGGAGAAAGGCGGCTAGCATGATTGTGAGCATATCCTCCAGTGACCCCTCAGGAAATCGCCACACTTTTACTCTTTCCAATAGGGCAGGTTACATTAAAAAACAATCACAGTACAGGAGCAGGCAATTCGGCCCTACTGGTCTATGCCAGTGTTTATACCCTACATGAGCCTCCTCCCTGCCTACTTCATCTAACCCTATCAGCATAGCCTTTTATTCGTTTCTCCCTCATGTGTACATCTAGCTTCCCCTTAATTCCACACCTATCCTGTTCACCTCAACCACTCCATGTGGCAGTGAGTTCCACATTCCAATCACTCCCTTGGTAAAGAGCTTTCTCCTGATTGCGCTAACATTTTCATTGATACATTTTACTGTATTTAGGATTAAAATTGATCTTCATGTGTTTAGTTTAAGTTGTCCATTACTAGGAGTTGTGCGTGTTTATTTGGCGCTTTGACTTGCAATGGTTTGAACAGGTTTTAGGTTAATTAACTGGCATCAGCTCCCAGAGTGCAAGGGAAGGGGACAGTGATCAGCCAGGTTAAACCTACACTGTCACATTAATAAAAGCAAAAGGTGTATGAATGGGGCAAGGGTTAATGAAGGCTCAGTTTTCTAGCAAGAAAAAAAAAACAGGGTCATTTTTTTTTTAAGCTTTGCATGATATTGTACATTGGCTGATAGAGAATTAACAGTCTGTCATACATGACTTATATTTCGATAATGGTAGCACACAGTCCTGCTGGCTAAGTATTAGGTGCCTGCAGCTCATTGACTTGACGATAATGAAGCTCAAGGTCCAATATTGGGAGCAATCCACGCTTAACCATTCATGCACAGCTCTCTGCGCCCCCTCCCCGGTGCCCCCACCATGCCCTCCCAAAAATGAGAAGCAAATTTCTGGGCCACAAGTTGCATGAAATTTCCCGTCGGCAGTGGGGAGCCACCCATATTGGACTCCACAATCCGGGAGAGAGGGCTTCAGTCAGATCTCAGACCCACACTGGAGAGGGGTTTCATCAAGGATAATGTGGGTTGGCATGCTATCTGCTCTTGGATATCCAAGTACCAGCTCTGCTCAGGTACACAACATATTCTAAACCAACACAAACAAAAATACCTGGAGAAACTCAGCAGGTCTGACAGCATCTTGCGGAGAGGAATACAGTTAACGTTTCGAGTCCGTATGAGTCCAGCTGAGTTTTTCCGGCTATTTTTGTTTTTGTTTCCGGTTTCCAGCATCCGCAGTATTTTGCTTTTATATTCTAAACCAACCCTGGTCCCAAACTGGCATCTCACTCCAATTGGCCAGAAGGATTCTTTGCTCAATCATCTGAGTGGCCTTAAAATGGCACTAAGAAATTCCTAGTTGTATGCTGACCATTACTGCAAGGGAATGCTTAACCTTTTATTCTTTTCTCCCTCATGTGTTCATCTAGCTTCCCCTTAATTCCACATCTAACCTATTCACCTCAACCACTCCTCGTGGTTGATAGGGTTAGATGAAATAGGCTGGGAGGAGGCTACAGGAATGCTTAACCCTTCCATATAAAATCTCTCACTTTGTCATTTAAAAAGGTAATATTTCCATTCATGTAGAAGAGAAACAAACCTCATGTAGCTATGTGATGTTGCTATCCCACAGCGGATTTTCACATGGGGAGGATTTTACTTAAAATAAAAACTGAAAATGCTGGAAACACTCAACAAGCCAAACAGCATCTGTGGGGACAGAAATGAGTCAATATTTCAGGTCAATGGCCTTTCATCAGGATTAAGAACATAAGAAACAGGAGCAGGAGTAGACCATACGGCCCATTGAGCCTGCTCCGCCATTCAGTACAATCATGGCTGATCTTGAGCTTCAACTCCATTTTCCCCCCGCTCCCCATATCCCTGATTCCCTGTGAACCCAAAAATCTGCCTATCCCAGCCTTAAATATATTCAATGATCAAATATCCCCACTGGGCTAGAGAATTCCAAAGATCCTCAACCCACAGTGAAGAAATTTCTCCTCATCTCAGTCCCAAATGATCATTCCTCTATCTTGAGACTTTGCCCCCGCCCCCCCCCACACACCCCACCCCGTATTTTAGATTCCCCAGCCGGGGGAAACAACCACTCAGTGTTTACCCTATCAAGTCCCATCGGAACATTGTACCTTTCAATGAGATCACCTCTCATTCTTCTGATTTCCAGACATGTAGACACAATTTACTCAGTCTCTCATCACAGGACAACCTTCTCACCTCAGGGGTCAATCTTCGCTGTACCATCTCCAAAGCACACACATCCTTCCTCAAAAATGGAGACCAAAACTGCACATAGTATTCCAGTTGTGGCCTTACCAAAGTGTTGTACAATTGTGGCAATCCTTCTTTATGCTTGTAGTCCAATTCCCTTGCAGTAATGGTCAACATGCGACTTGCCTTTCCAATTGCTTGCTGGACCTGTCTGCTAACTTTCTGCATTCCTCATGTGAGTACACTCGAGTCCCTCTAAATATCAACATTTACAAGTCCCACGCCTATTTAAAATTGGAAGACAAATTGGAAGGTGGTTTAGAAGCAAGTACACCATCCCAAAATGGGAACTATAAATAATGAAGATGAACAAGTGAAAAGAGATAAGCAGAAAATCTCATTGGAGGGAAGAACCAAACTTCATCAAGGTGGGTACTCTTGGAAGAGAAGTGGCAGTGAATTAAACACAAGAACCAAAGCAATATAATGGAGATACTGGAAATCCTTTTTAGAATAAAAATCATGTTTTCAGTGCCAGAAAGTGACTGTATATTCTCTTAACAGAGATAAACTCCCTGCTACAGCTTCTCCTCACACTGCCAACTCTAAAATAAATGCATTTTTAGAGTGCAAATAAGTCACCAAGGGGATGAAGAGCTTCTCATAAATAACTTCAACAAAAGAGTTGGTGTGGCTCCAGAACAAGTGTTTCCATTCTGCACTCAAGTTGTTTTTTTTATATAATCGTCAGGGGAAAATGTCACTCATAAATTATTTAGATTAGCTTTGGGATAAATGATTGATAGGCACTAACCTCAGAACAAAAACTGAAGCAGCCAATAGCGATGTTGGAAATTTGTTCAGTTCTCACACTTGGCTAACGAGACAAATGAGAGGATTTCACAACTTGACTAATTGTCTTGTACCACAGGGGCAGCACAAATAGAATGATCAACCTGGTGTGAAGAGGGTTTTGCCCCTCCCTATCTCTGTGACCTTATCCAGCCCTACAGCATCTGAGGACTCCGCATGCCCCCAATTTCCTTTGTCCCAACATTTGCAGCTGTGCCTTCAGTCATTTAGTCCCTAGGTCCTGGAATCCTCTCCCAAACCTTTTTGTCTCTCCCTCCGCTTTTAAGATGCTCCTTGAAACTTGGGCGAAATTCTACAGCCCGGTTGTGGTGGGGTCAGGGCCAGGGCTGTAAAATGCGGTGAGCCGTTTGAAAGTCCATTGATTTCAGCAGGACTGTAAAATCCCGCCGGTGTAAAATTCCTCCCCAAGACCTTTGATTGAGCTTTTGGTCACCTGCCATAGGCAACCCAATATCAAGTTTTGCCTGATTGCACTCCTGTGATGTGTCTTGAGGCACTTCACTGTACTGAAGGCACTATTTCAATGAAGGTTGTCGCTTTCATTGTGGTTGAGTTAACATACATGGCTGGTGAAGTGCAGACAGAGCTCTTACTTCTTCCTAAACGACCTACAACCAAGGCTCGATTTACAATGCACATTATGGGATCTCAAACTGGTTAGAGGTAGCTTTCTGGAGGCAATCTCATGTCTCAGCATTTTAGTTCACTTCACTGTCACTGGGACAGAATCCTGGAACTCCCTCCCTAACAACACTGTGGGCGAGTCCAACATTGACTGAAGGTGGGAAGAGGCCGGTTTTACCTCGCTCGGTAATTTTCTTCACTGTTGAGGTGCAAATGGAAGGTACAAATTAGCATTGCACCCACAAGCTTCCCAATGAGCCGATTAGGTTAAAATTGCCCCCCTGGATACATTGCCACTATTACGGCCTACTATTTCTCTGCATTAAATGAAGCGGTCGACAACATTTGTTTGCCACACTTACTTGCCATACAAGTGCTGGAATCTTTACAGTTTACATTATGAACTCTCTGTTCCTTTCCCTCCGCCCCTCCACTCTTTCATACAAACACAGCCTATATTCAAGGGCTGTTTCTGATTGGTCAGCTTTTGTTTAGAGACTGGGGTTTTGCTGCCACTATTGCCTGAGGATTGCTTGCGTGGAGGTGTGCTGCAATGAAGTGATACTTGAACTTCTGGATGACTGATGTCTGCTAGAAATGAGGAAAGGTGCAACTGACACATGAAGGAAAGAATCTGTCAACTGGAAAAAAGAGATAAGATCAAAGTGAGAATAGGCACCAGGCTCCTCACTGGCTGCTGTATATGTACAAAATGATCCATGTTCCAGAATAACACTGAAGAAGCTCATTAATATAATATGAAGCATTTGTCTCTATCAGGTTGAAGAATGACAGAGCTGTTTTCCCTTTGTGACAACATCGAGCACTGAGAGGTGAAGTGTTCGATGGATCTGCTGGTTTGCAGCTGTTCAAGTCACTATCTCAAAAATCTTGCAATTCAACAGGCCCATGAGCCTGTCAACAGCTTTTCATCTGCTGAGATATCTCAGATCGATTAAAGGCCTGAATTAGGATATGCAGAACATATGATAGGAGCAGGAATAGGCCAGGCAGCCCCTTGAGCTTGCTCTGCTATACAATAAGATAACGGGTGATTTTCTACTTCAGCTCCACTTCTCTGCACTATCCCTCTACTCTCTGTTTCCCTTAGTGTCAAAAAATCTATTGATCTCAGTCTTGAATACTCGACAGCTGAACATCCACATCCCTCTGAGGCTGAGAATTCCAAAGATTCACAATCAGCTGAGTAAAAACCTCCTACTCATAAGTGGTTGACCCATGCCCTAAGACTATGAACCTTAGCTCTGGACTCTCCAGCCAGAGGAAACAGTCAGTGTCTACCCTGCATCAAACTGCGCTGAATAACAACCTAAAATTCAATTACGACTGGTTCTATAGTTGTATTAAAATCTGTGTGAACTTCCGCACGTGAAAACTGGGCAAAGTTGTAGATTCTCCAAGGAAGAATTGGAAATTTGAGAGCAGAATAAGGTATAGTAGTATTGCAAGATTTGGTAGGATCCAATTTGCAATTCATGTATTTGATGCCTTTAAGATGATTAAAGGGTTTGGTAGGACAGTTAGAGAGAAACTCTTTCCTCTGATGGGGGAATCCAGAACATCAGGATATAAGCTTAAGCTCATAGCTAGGCTGTTTGGGGGTGATGTCAGGAATCATTCTTCACAGTGGAAATTGGGAAATCTCTCCCCACAAAAAAATCGTTGGGGCTGGTTCAAAGGAAAATTCCAAAACTGAGATTCATAGAGTTTTGGTAAGTAAGGGTAGCAAGGGATTTGAAATCAAAGCAGGTAATTGGAGTTAAGATAGAGATTAGCATAATTCAATTGAATGGCTGGGTGGAGTAACATAACGGTTATACTACTGACCTGGTAATCCAGAGGCCTGAACTAACGATCCAGAGACATGAGTTCATAATCTCACCAGGGCAACTGGGGAACTTAAATTCAGTTAATACATAAATATGGAATAGAAAGCAGGCATCAGTAACTAATAGGTCATTGTTAAAAACCCATCTGGTTCACTAATGTCCTTTAGGGAAAGAAATCAGCCGTCTTAACCTAATCTGGTCTATATGTGACTTTAGACCCACAGCAATGTGGTTGACTCCTGACTGCCTGGTGAAATGGCCTCGCAAACTATTCGGTTTTATTTAAGATCTCAGTAATTAGGGTGATTAAGGACCAGCAATAACTGTTGGCCGCCCCACCAATGCTCACCTCCTGGGAATGAATAAAAAAAAAGAGGTGGAATAGGGTTGAGAGGTTGCGTGGACTACTCCTGTTTCCACTCCTATGTCCGACATGTCAGACAGCCATAAAAATAGTATTGAACCTCCCGGCCTGTAAACGAATCGAAAAGGAAAAGACTTCAACAGCAACTATTCAAAGGGAATTGGATAAATACCTGAAGGGTAGACATTTACAGGGCAGAGGATTGGAAAACTCTACTAAAGAACCAGCACTAGCACAATGGGCCGAATGGTCCCCTCTGCTGTATGATTCTATCATTCAATGTGCCAAAAAGTTGAAGTATTGAACATTGCAAGCAGCTGCAAAACCAATACACCCTTTTGATTCTGTACCCAAATCGTATCCCAATTCTCTACTCTCAATACACCCGAGAATCTACTGGATTTCTTCAGAATTTGACACTTGGGAGAAAATCCTGCCTTAGAGAATTCCCGGTCAATCTGAGTGGCCAGCAGCTCTCCAGTCCCTGCAGCAACAGCACTGCAGTGGACAGAAGAAGAACTTCATGGGGAGGCCTGAGGCCAAGTCCAGGAACCAGAAGTAAAGGTAAGTGTCAGGGATCCCAGGATGGGGAGGATAGGGAAGGCCTGGGGTGTCGTGAAGGTGGGTTTGTGGGTGGGGGGGGGCACGATCGGGGTCTTGGGGGGAAGAGGCCGGGGTAGGGGAGGGAGGTCCGGAGGTCATGGGCCTTAAGTGGAGATTGCTCCCAGTCAGAAGGGGTCTTCTGATGGAGGCGGCCTCCTCCCTCCCTGCCCCACATCCAAGTTTGTTTATTTGCGGCCTTGCTCCACAGACATGCAATGGCCCCGCCAGCCTAGAAATTGAGGCAGGGTGGGAAACGGCCCTTAAGTGGCCAATAACTGACCAGTTAAGGGCCTCAACTGAGGCAAGGGCGGGCTTCCCATCTGAGGCCTTGCCCACCCCAGCGTAAAATCACTGTGAGGTTAGGGTAGACGGGAACCCAGAGGGAATCCCATCCTTGCAATTTCACGCTCCCCCACCCCTGTCTAAAAACCTGCCAGTGAGGGAGGGTAAAATACAGGCCATAATCCTTGCATATGGTATCTTTCCCTTCTTGTGAATGTTGCCACGTGCATTCTGAACACAGGCACAGAGCATGAGCCTCCAGGAAAGTTCTGAATTTTACACTAAAAATGGCACACTCTGATTAAATTTGGAGCTGTTTTTAACTTTATGATTGACAGATTTTTCTGAGTCACCTTATGCGAAACTGGACGCTAAGGTGTGTTAAAAACTTACACTCAGCATCAATTCAGCACTCACGTCAATGGACTGAAAATGGGCAGGATCTTAGAACAGCATAGATTTGGTGTAGTGTAATATGAAATCAAGGACTGATGCTTAATCAGCCCAGAGTGCCCATGGAAGAAAGATGCTCAGACAGCAAAACAGAAACAACGAGAGGACTAATGGTTTTCCATCTGTTAACGGAAGATAAGGGATTTGAACCATACACAGTCTTGATGGCTTTACCTGTAAAATTGATGTTCTGCTATTAAAAGATTTCTAATTAAGAGATAGTGGGTAATTTAACATTTTGCCACTCAGTACTGGGTCCCCTTTCTTTCTGGGTTTTAGGTAATTGATTTGGACTTCAATTTAGGAGGCATGATTCAGGAGTTTGCAGATGATATAAAAGTTTATTTTGTGGTTTATAGTGAGGTAGGAAGCTGTAGACTGTAGGAAGACGTCAATGGACTGGGCAGAAAAGTGGCAAATAGAATTCAATCTGTAGAAGAAGAAAAGGGAACAGGACTAGGCCATACAACCCTGCTCCGCCATTCAGTAAGATCACAGTTGGTCTTTGACCTCTGTTCTACTTTCCCACCTGATCCCCATATTCTTTAATTCCCCTTGAGTCAAAAAATCTATTGACCTCAGCCTTGAATATTTTCAAAGGGCCGGATTTTTACCTTGTTGGGTGGGCGGGTCCGGGAGCAAAACTGACCGCCGCCCGGAATCGGGCCCTGAGCTCGATTTCATGCTGGCTGGCCAATTAACGGCCGGCTGGTGTGAATTGAGCGCTGCGACGCTGAGCGCTGCCGGGGTGGGGGCGGGGAGAGGGCAAGCGCAGAAGTTTGCACATGCGCAGGGGGGTGTGCGCACTGAAAGCTCCCTGAAGGCACAAAGCCGCCTCAGGGAGCTGAAGGATTTTTAAAAACACATATGAAGAATTTAAAAATGTTAGAAAACATGTCCACTCATGTGACTTTGTCACATATGCAGGGACGTGTTGTAAATGAGATTTCAACATTGTTATTTTATTTTTAATTCCTGTTGGAAACCTCATCCCGCCCGTGGATGAGGTTTCATAAAAAAAATGCAAAGGCTGCTTGGCCTTTTCGCCCGTCCGCCAACCGAACAGTTGGACAGGCAGCGAGAAGTCAGATTTAATTAATTGATTACGGGCCTTAATAAGCCTTTTAATTGTCAGTGTGCGCATTGCCGCCGCTCGCACACGCCCACCGAGCGAAATATTGCGAGGGTGCGTGATGACTTCCAGATGCTCACTTGATGTCATTGTGCACTATTTTACTCTCTTTCAGGTCAGGCGCATGCCCGCCCACCAAGAGAAAAATCCTGCCCAAAGACTGAGAGTCCACAGCCCTCTGGGGTAGAGAATTCCAAAGATTCAGAGCCATCTGACTGAAGAAATTCCTCCTCACCTCAGTCTTGAATAATCAATTCTTTATCCTGAGACTAAGCCCCCTAAGTCCTAGACTCTCCAGCCTAGGGAAACAACTTCCCAGTGCCACCCTGTTAAGCCGCCCCAGAATCTAATAAGTTTAAGTGAGATCGCCTCTCGTTCATCCAAATTCCAGTGAATATATGCCCAGTCTAATTAACCTCTCATCATGGGCAGCCCCCTCACCCTAGAAATCAACCTAGTGAACCTCCAAGTCTAATATATCCTTTGAAGACAAAAACCGTGCACAGTAAGCCATTTGGGGAGAGCAAACACCAAAGGAATAGGGGAGACCACATACTGTGTGCAGTTTTGGTCTCCATATGTAAGGAAGGATATACTTGCACTGGAATGTAACGTCAGCTTAGATGACGTACCGGAAGGGAGTTTGAACACACAACCTTCTAGCTCAGAGGCAAGAGTGAGTTACAGCAGGAAGGATCACCGCTGAATGCCTTTGGAGAAGTGAGTGGGCCTTTCATGCTGTTAAGGGCTTGTAATGAGTGAAGGTTAAACCATTTCTTACTGTTGTGGGAATCATGTGACTGCATAGACCAATCAACCCAAAGGGCAGGGAATCTTAGGGACAGAGCTTTTTGACCTTGGTCTTGGAACAAGAGAGTAGCCTCCTCTGAAGCCTGTCAATAAAGTTTACTGTTTCTTACAAGGAACCCGTCCTGCACTCTCCAAGTTTATTACAGGACATCAAAAAGTTGTCAGCTTAAGCAGGCCAGAGTTTCTGTTGATGACAAGAGGACGCTATCGAAAATCCATGTCCAAATGTTGCTCGTTTAGAAATTGTTGAAGGTAAAATCTTCCATGATGCAGCACAATTTAAAATGGAATTTTTCTTATTTAAAAAAAATTGCATGAAAAGAGTTTCTTGTTATATTTAAAAAGTGATAACCTAGTGAAGTTTTATTAATACAGCTGAAAATGGATTAATTACAGAAAAGAGCCTTTTTGTGCCTGGTCTGCCACCTGTGAGTTCCCAATTTTAAATAATTGAAAATTATTTTAAGAAACCATATAGAATTATTTACTAGTTTTATTTGTGTACAACAGTCAGCTTCTTAGTATTTTATTAATATTCAAGAAGTGCCTTTTAATACCAATGTGCCTAAATAAAAGTCTTAATTTTAAAAATGAAGGGTGCAGGCTCAATTAGTGAGCACTTGTCATGGTCATTCATTTGAGCTGGGGGGGTGTGTGGCCAATGTTGTGGGTGGAGTCAGCTTCCAGCAGGATACACTTTAAACCAGTGCAAAATAAAACTGGACGGGACTTACGCTTGAAATTCCTCGATCTTTTGCATTGGTTTGGCTAATTTTGGGGCTAATTTGCTCTGGGGAGGACAAGCGGAAGCTGCAGGCGAGTAAGTTTTAATATTAATGTGGAGACGGGACTGGGACTTTATGACGGTGGGAATTTGAGATGCCAGCATAAACAGGTTTGAGCAAGGTCAGACCAAACTGTGGCAGCTTCCCCAGATGATGTTGAAGCTTCTGCTGATGTTGTAACATAACCAACTGCAAGAAGGCACACAGCTCCTGTGTGGGTTAAATGTCCTGGCAATGTTGCATCGCAGCTGAGTCTGTCATCTCACTCTGTGGGGAAATCATCAGTGTGTGGAAGTGAAATGTTGAAAGGAACGGAGACTAAAGCAGGCAAAAAGCAAATTCTGTTTTGTACCATACAGGAATGTAGCATGCCATATTTCTGTGATTTCTGGATCTCTACCCATTATTTCACAACACTACTAATCAGCTTTCTGATATGGATCACTGCCAAAGTTCAGATGAGGACACTATGAGGTAGTTTCCAGCATCAAATGGGTACTTTAATGTGCTGAATTTAGCTAATAATGGCCCATGCCTGATTTGTACTGATATTTGGCCCACTGCTAAATCTAGTGAGACTGGGTGACTACCTGAAACAGTCCCCTTGAATATGTTAATATTGGGCCTAAGGCCTGTTTTAACGTCCCTCTGTCAATTTGACTCCTATAAGTGTTGTATGTTGGTTAAGACTGAGTAAGAACGATTGCAGAGACGTAGATATGGCTGAACAATAACTGGTTTGTTGGATGAACATAACTATATACAGATGTACAAGGCTACAGATGTTCCTTAGTCTAAGCCATTAGCTTTCTCCTTTCCACCCATGTAGGAAGTCATGTGTCCCTTACATCATCTTGTGGGTGGTACTGTTTTTCCGGTCCCACACATTAAACCTTTCAAGCCTGAACACCCTAATGCTACATCTCCCTGCCCAGGTCTTTGTCCAAATATATTTTACATTTATATTTACAACAACCCCATCTCCCCCCATGTCTCTGACTTCGTGGATTCAAGCTGTCTGGAGGCTTCACGACTCTCTCTGATCGTGTTCTTGTCGGACTTGGAAGATTGGCCATCTCCCTTCAGACTCCTTTGCTTTGACGTGGTTGGTCTTCGGTGGGAGTTGTAGTATCTGGTGCAGTGTCAGGTTGACTCTCCACATCTGCCAAATGTATAATATAACAGATGGTTCTCTTATCTGGATCTGGACTTGATCCTCTATTTCCTCTCCTTGCTGTTATACCTCTCTTAATCCATTGTTTCTCTCTCATGGTTGGATTTTGTCAGTTTATTATCCCTTTCTTTACATTTGATATGCTCCCCATCCTTGTCTGTTGAGTGCACCCTGGTTCAATTTGATAGTTTTGTCTGTCTTTCTTTACTTCTGGAGTGATGACTCCTTGTAGCCTCTTGTTTGTGAACTCTTGGTAATGCTGGACTGCTGCCTCTGGAAATAGTTGTTTAGGCAGAACAGGAAACCGGGCACTTGATCAACATCTTGTATTTTCTCAAATTCAGTAACCCTGGTGAAGCAGTAAGGTCAGTGTCTTCCAACGTGGAAGAGGTGGACATTGTCTGGTTCTGTTCTGCCTCTAGTTCTGGACTTGTTTGACTGCTTGCATCCTGGACTAACACTTTTGCTGAATGGATAGGTACAGATGCACTATCAAAGGGGCCACCACTTTCTGATGAGTGGGGTATTGTACCACTGTATTCTATCGCTTGTGTTTCATCTTCCACGTGCTAGGCTGGCTCCCAGATGAAGGACCATGGTCACACTCATTGCTCCACTTGGTTCATTACCACTTTGGTAAGAACAAGTCTACTCTCCATCCCCTGGACATCTTCTTGGAACAGGGTTGGATTATCGGCCTTTGTGAAGAGTGTTAAAAAATCAGCGCTGAAGTCCTAATCTATATCTTCAGTGCAGTTGGACAGTTTGAGGGGCACAGATTTTGTATCATCGATGACTGCTCATTGATGTTCTCCGCTGTCTTGATGAAGTTGAGGTCGACACTGGCATTTTGGCTCAGAAGAGAAAATTCCTGATTGCGAATAACCCATATAATATTTCCAGTATCTGTATACCCATGAATTGAAGTGTTGCTTGCAATATGCTTATGATTTGGAGTTTGCTTCCTCCTGGACCCTAGAAGTGAGTTTCAATTGTCCTCAGTCATTGTTTTGCTAGCCATGGTTTTTTTAAAATCAGAAAAGACAGTTACACTTGCTCCTGTATCCAATTTGAGAATAGTGATGTGCCTATTGACGCAAATGTCTGCATTCCAGATGTGTATCTGGGGTCTTTGATCTCGCCCAGGGAACAATGTTTTCACTCTTGTTGTGATTCCTCTGTTTCACTGCTCGCCTTATGTGCGAAGGTACCCTTGCTATTCTCTGTGTATCTAGAGGTTTTAGTCCTGCACATCTTTCCAAAGTATTTACAATGAAAGCATTCTGCAGATGCTTGCAGGACACTGTTTGCACCTGTGGGGCTTTTTGGCACCACAGCGCTGGCACGATTTAATGGCGTCTTGAGCTTTTGTTCCATAACGTCTCCTCTTCCCTGGGGTGTCTTTGACATTCTTTTGTTGAATACATTGTATGGTCTTTGGGGATTTTCTGAGCCACAGTTTGTCTTCCCCCTCTGAGTGCGGCTCTATTTAGGCTGTTGGACCTCTGTTTGACTGACCAACTATATCATCGCCTTCTCCGATGTTTGGATTGCAATAGGTCGGATAGGGTGTCATCGGTAACCTACGATGTGGTCTTGTATCAGCTCAGTTTTAAGATCACGTTATTCGCAACCTTCAGCCAGTTGATACAAGTCGAAGAGAAAGGCATCTATTGGTTCACCTGGCTTCTGGACCCTTTTGTTAAACATGATTCTTTCTAATATCTTGTTACTCCATAAATTAAAATAATTATCAAAGGCTTTTAAGGCTTCTTTGAATTTGTCTGATGTTTCATTTATGCCTTGTCTTGCTATAACATCATCTGCCATTGCTCCAATACAGTACAATAATGTATTGACTTATTCAGCCTCAGACAATCCAAAAGCAATTCTGAATCTTATAACTCTCTTCCTCCAAAGTGCCCAATTCTGTGTTTGTTATGATCCTTCCATATGCCCAAATCGGTCTGGCAAGGTGAAGTTGGAATCCATAGCTGCTTTAAACTTTTAGAAGGTTTATCTTGATTTTTTTAAACTACTGTTGTGGTAATGGAGTGTTCCCACACTGATCAGCCTCTCCCTGATACCCTCTGTGGTTGCTGACCCTTTTTGGTAAGCATTCCTAAACTTTGCAGCATTTTAAAAATAATCACCAGAAGTTACTATTATCTGTTTACTGCTTTGCTCCCACTGGGGAATCGTGTTTAAGCAGCCGAATTTTATTTTTTCAATTGCTGCCTCATGGTCGCCATGCGTAATGACTCTGACCTCGGGTCCGGACTGCAGAGTGTATGGAAACCTGCACTCATTAGAAATGGAATTCACCTGGTGCTGCCTGTTTACTGCGCCATTAATTGGAAGATTTTGAACCTTTTTCAAGGGTTGCTCACTCTCCCTCGATCATCACTAGGTTCTTCGACTCTGCTGCTGGATCAGGATTTTTCACAGACCACCACGTTCTATGGTGCAGCCCTTAGTAAGCTGATGTTTTTTCTGCCTCTCTCTCTATCTCCATGTCTTCTATGCAGCTCCTTTGGAGATTTTCAATGACGTCTTCAGTTCTGGCACTTTTTTCATATCAGACTTGCAAACTTTTAAAAAGTTGATTTTTGGAGGTTTCGAGGTCCTTCACAGCTGCCACCATGTTGTATGTTGGTTATGACTAGCTGAGGAACGATTGCAGAGACATAGATACGTCTGAACACTAACTGGTTTGTTGGATGAACATAACTATGTACAGATGTCCAAGGCTGCAGGAGTTCCTTCATCTAGGCCACGAGCTTTCTCCTTCTCGATTCTTAGTCATGTGCATGTCTTACACCATTGTGTGGGTGCTACTCTCTCTTCAGTCCCACACGTTGACCCTTTCAATCCTAAACACTAATAAGCGGAGGACTGGTCAAGCCTGTTCTGCAGCTTTTCCTGTTGGGGATATGTTCCTTCTGGCACCTGCACTCCTGAAAGCTGCTTCCAATCTTTCCTTGGCCCCAGTCTCTCTCCCATTGTCCTCCCACCACATGCCCCAGGCGGGTTACCTGAGGGTCCTAGCGACAAGGTTAACAGCCCAAAATTGATCTGTTTGAAATGGGAAATTTGCTTCTGGAGGAGTGAAAGTGCTGACAACTCATGCAATTCAGAAAAATTCACATATACAGCCCTTCACAACCACCAGATATCTTAAAGTTCTTTACAGCTAATGAAGCCCTTTTTGAAGTGTAGTCACAGTCCTAACTGAGGAAACGCAACAGTCAATCTGCACACAGCGAGCTCTCACAAACAACAATGTGATCACGACCAGATAATCTTTTTCTGTGATGTTGATTGAGGGATAAATATTGGCCTGGACATTGGGAATGATCCCCTCCTCTTCTTCAAAGCAGTGTGATGGGATCTTTTACATCCACCTAAGCAGGCAGGCAGGGCCTCAGTTTAGCATCTTAACTGAAAGACAGCACCTCTAACAGTGCAGCACTCCCTCAGTACTGCACTGGTGTGTGAGCCTTGATACTTTGTTGAGACCCTGGAGTGGGACTTGAACCTGGAGCCTTGTGACTCAGAGGCAAGAGTGCTGCCAACTGAGCCACGGCTGACACTCTTTAATTGAAGCCTGGCCTGAGGCCTAGTTAGAGGCGTAACCCTCGGGACTCCCAATCGGATGCGTGCCAATGTTTATACACCTAAAACCAACCCAGCACCAATTTCTACCCCTACAAATTTTCATCAGCTGTGCCTTTCCCAACAAACTACATATTATACAGCGATTCCTTGCGTTGAAAGAGAATTCTAGGGAGGGATAACCAACTTCAAAGATCCAGCTCCATATATCACTCAAGATGCCTTCTAAAGCAATCTGTTTATAAAAATTCTATGCTACATTGTCGAATATCATGAATGGATGCATTTTTAGCCCCTTTGCATGTTGTTAAACTGCCAAACATCAGAGTTTTGCGTGAAATGTAGATGCTGAGATTCAATACTTTTTTTTCAGCCGACTGGAGAGAAGTAAAATTAGTATCACTGCAGCTTTGAAATTTTCAGCATTCACTTAACTAAATAATTTTACAGCTTCTCAAGAAGCAGGATACGGTGCTTAGCTTAAATTTACTCGGTCCCAGCAGTCTTGCCGCTTAGTCAGAGATCTCAAATCCTGGCCTACAGACACAGGGGGATGAATCTAGGCCCTGATAGGGGTGAGGGCGGAGGTGAGCAGGTTTGCTGACACAATCCCATGCCCAGACCATTTTCCCAGATGCTGGAATATTGGGGTGGGTGGGGGCAGTGACAGGGCTACCTATCCGTCAGCGGTGGGTTGCCAGTTAAAGGTATTTAAAGGCCTTCTAAGGCTTATTGTCAGAGGCCGACTATGATTTTCCAGTTAATCTCCGGGTCCCTCAGGCATTCAGGACTAGGCCAGCTGCCTGGAGGCAGTCTTGCTGTGGCGGACCAGCAGCTAACGCTCCAGACAGGCTTTAAGGCCCTCTTGCTCCTGCCTGGCCATGGCTGCGACTACAAGCCATCCTGTGGAGGCCACCTCCCCAATGCTGGACCTCAACAGGCCCCATTTTTAAATGTAAAAGTTAAAAAAGTTGAAGGGTGGGCACCTCTAAGTGGATATACCCTTTCTCTCCCCCTTACCTGAACTGCAAGTTGCTGCTTCTCCAGTGCAGGAGAGCCTCCCAAGGGCCCTCCAGCTTTAATTCATTGCCACAGAAGGCTGTGGAGGCCAGGTCATTGAGTGTATTTAAGACCGAGATAGATAGGTTCTTGATTGGTAAGGGGATCAAAGGTTACGGGGAGAAGGCGGGAGAATGGGGTTGAGAAACTTATCAGCCATGATTGAATGGCGGAGCAGACTCGATGGGCCGAATGGCCTAATTTCTGCTCCTATGTCCCATGGTCTTATGGAGAGCCAGCCCGCTATTCTTAATTGGATGGCCAGCCTGTCCTCTGGCTACTAATTGGCCAATTTGGGGAAAATCATTGCTGGGTGACTTTCTCCCACGTGGTGCGATGTTGTCACCCCCCCATTTACCCCGACGTCGGGGTCCCAACACAAAGTGCAAAATACTCTCCTTAAGTCCAAAGTCTAGGCTGATGCTGCAGTGCAGTATTGAGGGAGTGCTGCATACTCAGAGGTACTGTCTTTCCAAAAACACGTTACAGTGAGGCCTGTAGTGATTGTAGGTATAACCTTTCCTACTGCCTTCAGAGGGTCACGTGATGGTACTGACGAATGAGCTCTGAGCACGGGTAATCCTGGGGGCAGAGCCTTCTGCTCATGGGCCTGGTTCAAGCATGTAGCTTCTAAAGGACTCTGTAATAAAGTTATCTGTTTCAAGTAAGAAACCTGACATCAAGTTCATTACAAGGCCCCTTCTCTGCCCTCAGGTGGACATTAAAGATCTCATAACGGTATTCGAAGGGGAGTTAGGGGATTTCTCACCTGGTGTCCTGACCAAAATTTACCCCTCAACCAACACTCAGAACAGACTATCTGGTCATTATCACATTGCTGTTTGTGGGAGCTTGATGTGTAGAAATTAGATGCTCCGTTGCGTTCAACACTTTAAAAAAAAAAGACTTTGGTTGCCAGTTGCTTTGGGACAGCCCAAGATTGTGAAAGGCGCGGCATAAATGGAAACTGTTCTTCCTTCATTCTGGTATTGGTCACTTCCAAAGCGAGGCTGGAGATCTGGGGAAAGGTATCAAAGTTGCCTCATTCACAACTGTGGGAGGATGGGGAACATTTGTAACATCCGAGCGACTGAGAATCACAATGAGCGCAATTTTACCATAAACCCGACAGCTTTGTTTCCAAAAGATTGAACTTACAAGGAAAATAGAGCGATTCAAGCCTCCCCCCTCCCCCCTCCCCCCTCCCCCCCCGCCAGCCAGACTACATTGCCTGCCGGCCAATTGGATCTGATCCGAGTAGCACTCCTCCTGTTGATGGTCTCCTTTGATGATGTCGTATTGATGTGGGTCTTTTTCCAGACTTTATACTGGTGCTTCCTAAATTTTTTTCAGCTGTAGCCCCCTTTTCATATTACACACTTGGTCTACCCTCAGAGTGAAAACTTGCTGGGGGGTGTGGGGTGGGGGTGCTGGGAGTTGTTGAGTTGGGGGGCGGGTGGGCGGTGGTGGAGGGGGGTGGAGTAGTTGATTGGGATTTCGGGAGTGGGGTCGGGAGTTCAAGCATCAGGGTTAGAGGCAGATAAAATCAGACACCTACCATTTTGGAGGTTTTGTTTTGCAGCCAGTGATCGGGCCTCACAAATGATCACAATAGGCCACAAATGAATAGCATGCATTTAAAGGGGCCTCACAGGCGATCCCAGGGCTGTCAAATCTCAGTCTCCATCCTACAGCTGCCATTGCTGTCTCACAGCTAGTGACTCCAATTGCTCATCCTATGACCCCACTGGGGTTCGCAATCCACAGTTTGGGAACGTTTGCTTTGTGCTTTGGCTGCAAAGCAACTGCCCTCATGACCAATCATTCTGACTCACACACCCTGGAGGTCAACCAGGTGTGATCAGCCTTTGATTGGTCCATGTCGCATTGGACTTAGTCCATGTAGTTGGTTTTCTCACGTGACCCCCCCTTACACATAGTTGTTTGACTGCAGAATTTCTGGCCTTCCTTCTGACATTGCTTCAAGGCCTTATTTGCTTTCGCAAGTGGTTGCGCGAACACACCATGAACGATGAGGCATCTGCACATATCAAAAGCAAGCACGACCACAACAAGTTCCTTCATCAATAACATTTTCATGGTGAATCTCAGGCATTCTTTTAAGCAAAATTATACAGGAATTTTTAGGCATATTCTTCCACAGTCTATAAATGTAGAATAGCACGAACATGATGTGAATTTAATCTGTTGGGTGGGGTGGGGGGTGGTGGGGAGTTGGTGAATGGAATAATCAGGAGAATGTCACCTGCGAGGAGCAGTTTGCTTTAGAATTGCAAGTGTTTCTCCTTCAGGGCAGTAAGTGAAGCTCCACAGCTACCTGCCCAGAAGTGTCTTTGACAGCACATGACATGGGTCTAAAATGAGTTCTGTGACACGATCAGTTGTAATTGATTTTCAAAATACAATTATCCTGGGTACAGGGACACTGGATACATATATTACCAAGTAAATGTCGGCCCATGAAGTGTACAGTATGCGTGTCAATTCAGGTTAAATGGGAGCGAGAAGGACAAAGAGGACAAATTCATCTGTCTAGTATCTGGTTTGCTTCATCTATCTCCATAAAATGCACTTAAAATATTCCTACTCTAAAGGTTAAAGATGATGGATGGTGCCCAAGACCTTATGCTCGTGTTCAAGTCCATTAAAATGCAGCAGAGTCCCATTCTCCCATGGAAAGAGCTGATCTTTACCAAGATTACCCAGGGATGTAGGAGTACAATTCAAATCCAGTGGCCTACCCGTAATGGGCAGCAGAGGATTGGCTACATGCTGCACACGATTTTCTATCCAATCACTAAATGGAAAGGAGGGGGACATTGGGTGGGGCATTTAACGGGCGGACAGTTCGTTACCGCCTGTTTTGTGTCTCCCCCTGCTGATGTTGGATTTTTCTCCAAAATATTCTCCACAAAAAAACCTAAATACAAATAGGAACTGAAGTAGAGGTTGATTCTGGGACTGGCGGCTCGCCCGGGCAGTTGCTCACCCTCTGCATTACCCGTTACCATGATGTTCGTTATCCAAGCCTTTTCCTGCCTTGAGGGTGAGTCTCTCGCGGGTAAAGTTCATCTTTGGTGAAGGCTGCAAGATGGGTGGTAGTGGATTAGCCATCCCTTTAGACACATCCTGTATCTACCTTGTCCCTCTCTCACTCACTCTGCATCGCTAAGGGAAGAGCTCGAGGCTCTTTCACCAGGGTTACTTGTCCAGTTACATTACCACTCCATCACCATCTCCCCATATATGCGAATTAATATGCATGTTAAGGGTAGATGGAGTTAGGGGTAATATATTAGCATGAATAGAGGATTGGTTATCAAACAGGAGGCTTAAAATAGGAATAGACAAGAGATTTTCAGGTTGGCAGCTACAAATAATGCAGTGCCGCAAGGATCAGCCTGGGGTCTCAGATAGACTTAGATGAAAGGGAGAGTTGGTAGTGTAGTGGTATTGTCACTGGATTAGTAATCCAGAAGCCCAAACTATTACTCTGGGGCATGGGTTCAAATCCCACTATGGCAGCTGGTAGAATTTAAATTCAGTTAATAAACCTGGAATATCTGGTCTCAGGTCACCATGACAACTATCATTGATTACTCCTGTCCTTTAGGGAATGGAATCTACCATCCTACATGTGACTTCAGACCCACAGCAAGCCACTTGGTTCAAGGGCAATTAGGGATGGGCAATAAACATTGGCCTTGCCAGCGATGCCCAACGTAACTAGTCCCATTCTCCTGCCTTTTTCCTGTAGCTTTGCAAAAGTTTCTCTCTATATTTCCAGAAGATTGCCTCATTGTCTTGCCCAGATTTCTGTATCGCTATGGTTGATTGCACTGTCCTGACCTTCTCTCTGCCAGTCTGTATGTCTTTAACTCCACCAACTTAAACATTCACTCCCTGCACCACCGGCACCACAATGATTGTTGTGTTTACCAACTACAAGATGCACGGCAGCAACTCACCAAGCCTTCCTCGAAAGCACCTCCCAATCCTGCACCCTCTACCATCTAGAGTAAGGGCAGCAGACACATGGGAACACCACCTCCTAGAAGTTCCCCTCCAAGCCACACACCATCCTGACTTGGAAATATATCACCATTCCTTCACTGTCATTGGGTCAAAATCCTGGAGCTCCCTCCCTCTCTAATAGCACCGTGGGTGTACCTACGCCATATGGACTGTTAGGGAGGGAGTTCCAGGATTTTGACCCAGTGACAGTGAAGGAACAGTGATATATTTGCAAGTCAGGATGGTGTGTGGCTTGGAGGGGAACTTGCAGGTGGCTGTGTTCCCCTGCATCTGCTGCTCTTGCCCTTCTAGATGCAGCTCACCACCACCTTCTCAAGGGCAATTAGGGATGGGCAATAAATGCTGACCTTGCCAGCTAGTGATGCCCATATCCCATAAATGAATTTTAAAAAATCTTTCCGTCTTTTCTCCCTTTCCCTCCTCCGGGTTTTTCTGCTTGTATCTCCACCTTTCTCTTCCTTCTCTTTAAGCCTCACTCTCTCGGTTCCT
Source organism: Cetorhinus maximus (assembly GCF_964194155.1). NCBI lineage: Eukaryota > Metazoa > Chordata > Chondrichthyes > Lamniformes > Cetorhinidae > Cetorhinus > Cetorhinus maximus. The sequence continues at coordinate 96,185,337 of NC_135893.1, forward strand.
ATTTTCCTTTTTCTCTTGTCATCTCCCATATATATCTCTCTCTGCCCACATCTCTGTCTGTCTCTCTCTCTCTTTCCGATGTCTTTCTTATTGCTTTGTTATGGACTGGGGAGAGAAGCAAACTGAACTCCTAACACTTTTCTCACCGTCTCCCTATAAGCAGAAGTGTTTTACTTTTTTTGAAATAGGCTGTGGCATGTTTCCCCAAACCCTTTTGTTTGTAAGGTAAATTTTAAAGTAACTCGCAGCAAACTTCCTTTAAGGTTAAATCAGAGGTATTGTTTACTCATACATTCAAACCTGGGGGATGGTCATTGCAACTACATACACACACACAATCACACAAGATGGAAATAGGAAAGAAAAGAGTTTTACAACTAGGAATAACTTAAAAAAGAGAGCCAAAGATATGGATATTAATTCACGTGAATGTCAGATTTCAGAATGTCTTGAGGCAGGCTTTGTTGTTAGCCTGGAGTCCGGCTTTGGTGCTGACAGACTGGATTTTTAATAGCAGACTGCCCTGGGATTGCAGGAAAGTAAAACTTTCCAAAGGCCAGAGGCGCTTAGGTCATGTGGTATTGCCCATTGAGGAGTTAGTTCTAGATAAACAATCCGTTTCTATTTCTCTGGTTAAAATCCTTTATTCTGCTTAGGCGATAGATGGTGGCTATTAGCGCCTCTGCAGGTATAACGTATTTTGATGGCTCTCTCTTTGTTATAAGTCCAGGCAGGGGAGACAGATCATCTGCTGCTTCCTTGATTTGTTGATTATAATGGACCAACGCAATAATAGGTGCGGGATTGTACAAGGATGAAGGTTGAGCTCTGTCTTGCAATTACTGTTGGAAGCTTCCAGAACAGTAGCCAACTTGCAAATCATGTGACTCGTAGCAGCCAAGTTTTTGGATCAGCGAAGTCCATTCTTTTTTAATAAAAGTCAAAAGTAAGGTTTGATTTAAATAGTTTATGATCTAATGCCAGTATCTCTGCCCCTTCAATGTCTTCCCAAGATCCTCAGTTTGTACCTTTCCACTTGCATCTCTCTCTCCAGCCCGACAGACCTTTTACTGGTGGCAGAAAGTGGCTTGAGAATGAGCTGTGCGTCAGCAGTACTCAGCTTGACTGGGCGTGGTATCGCGCTTTGCTGATGGCGACGAGGACTTGAGAACCTGTGAAAGGAGCCTTTCATGCAGGGTCTCAGAGAGTTTCACCCTGCACATGTACCCCTATAAATCTGAACTGCTTTATGTAATGGGCTGGATCGAGAATTACTCAACGTCTCAAAACAAAAATCTCTTGCATCCCTGCCATTTGTAGTTATTTAGGGAAGTTTCAAACCGTTGGTTAAATGTGTGTCATTACTGTTCCAAATTCACATTGCTTGGAAATTTAAGAGATTAGCATTTGTAAATTAGGACTGATTAGATACACACATCAATGCATATTAGAAATGATATGGTGCCCAGAATAAACAAGCTCTTAGGCTAATACAGGTTATAATGGAATAATTGGCTGTGTAAACAGTGACAGACAAATGAAATGGACACTATCATGGCTTCTCAATAGTTATGTCACAACCACATTTTCTAAGTGAATTAAATCAACACTGCTTAGCTCATTCCATTAATAAGAATTCCTTTTTAAATTTTAATCAGTATCAGTCTTAAAAGGGGACTATCCTTGAGGATATAAAAACATTTATTTTGCATGATGAGGGAGAAGCCCAGGAAAGCTGTGATGTCATTGCTTAAGCCACGGTTAAAATATTGCCTGGACATTGAGGCTGGTGGCACATGTTTGTCAGGCATGGTGCAACTTACTAAGGCCCCAAGATGGCGGGCAGGGAGTGTGAGGCCAAACAAGGGGCCTCCTTTATCCATGACTGAAGCAGGCATTAGCCCCTTTCCTCGTGCAAATATTGGGCCAATATCTGCTTGAGGTCCCCTTTCCAAAATTGGTTTATCCTAATGCAGCCATCATCTCGAATTCTACAGTATGTATTTACCACTGAACTCAATGGAAGTAAAAATGGGGGTGGGGAGGGGGGAAGAGCAAAGCAGGCTGCTGATTTATCACCTATTTTACTCTATTGTACAAAGTCAAGGGGTTAAAAATTCATTGGCACCTGTTTTCAGGGGCAAGGATGTGCTGAGTCCTCGTGTTCATGATTTCAGCATTTACCCCCACACAGCCCATGCTGTTGGCTGTCTGCATGTTCTACAGTGGGGCAAACAGCGTGTAAGGCTAGCACATGTTCCAGTTAAGCTACAGCCTTTAAAGGCAGTCTGTTCCTCTTAAAGCTGCACTGAATGCAAGGAGGCTGCTCCTGACTGTCAGCGCTGCAATTGAAGAGAAGGGAAATGGAGCATCAGGGCAGAGAGAGGGGCCACATGGTTCACAGATGCGGCCTTAGTCAGAGGGACCACAGGAGGAGAGACGCCATATTCTGTTGGGGGAGGGGGGATTGGCGGGAGGTCCTCGAGGATTGCCCTCTGAAAGTAATGGTCAATGCCTGGAGTCTGCCCTGAGGGTCTGGCAGCAGGTGGTCAAGGGCAGTGAACATCTTCATATTTCACACCCACACACCACAAACCACTCGATGCTCCACACCCCCATCACTCACCCATCAGCAGTTCCTGGCACGCAGGACATGCACTCAACGTCCAGATCCTCCTCTTTATCCTCTCACATTCCAATGATGCCATCCTCACGGCCACTACTCGCTGCCTCCACATATCTCGAGTATTCAGATGTGGTAGGTACTCAGGGCAAACACATGGACTGCAGCTGTTCAAGAAGGCGGCTCACCATCTCCTTCACAAGGGTAATTATGGGTGGGCAATGAATGCTGGCCTAGCCAGCGATGCCCGCATCCCATGAAAGAATAAAAAAGGATCACTGACATTCTGCCCTCTCTTATGTGGCACGAGGTTGCCCACAATCGAAGGGAGCAAAGCTGAGCCAATGGGGGGACAGTACACCTTCGTCTCCTGAGTCCAATGGAGGAGATGACACTGCACGTCATGGGTCTGACAGCCTCTGGCATCCTGTGTCGCTGATGGCATTCAGGTTGACAGGATGTTACTGCCTTATACCCAATCCCAACTTGCACCTCACCCGCATCCTGTCACCTGGCATGAGGTGCAAGCTGCTGAAAGTATGACAGTGGACCTCTTGGTTTACTCCGCAACCCAGCTCCTCACACCAACCCTCCCCTTCTTACTTTAAGCTTTCAGATACCCGAGAACTGCCACATCTCGAATGCTGCAGGCCCAAGGAGGGGGCAGGGAGCAACAGCACAGCACTGTCACTCGATCTGAAACTTGCAGCCACCAACTCAGAGGCTGGCATTACGCGAAGAGTCTAGTACGGAGTCGGGATCTGCCCCTGGGTATGAGTGGGCTGCAGCAAGGCCGGGGTGGGGGGAAAGGATAGCTCATGTGCCAGCTGACTGGAAGGCGAGGTCGCACATGAGTTCTGCCACAGGCGAGTTAGATGAGGAAATTTCTTTGTGATGGCCCGCAGGAGAATGCTGAGGAACGTGTACACTGAAACTTTCGATGCATTGGCTGCCTTGCCCATCAGCCTCCTGTAACCATTGAGGAGCCTGGCTCCAATATGGCAGAGGGCATCGTGTAGAGCTTGGAATCCACCCTGCCCAGTGTGGAAGTGGCGGCACTTGTGGACCCGGCCAGCGTCTGGTGGCCAGTGTCTCAGCTGGCACTGCAGCCCAGGCAGATGCCACCCAAAGTCTCAGAGCAGCAGTGAAAGCTCGAGCAGAGGTCATGAGATTCATGATGGCTGCCAGAAAGGTAGATTAACTCAGAATGAAGGCATCGTGGCTATTGCCAGGATAACGGGCATTCACCAACACACAGTTGTGGGCACTCGCACACCAAACTGCACATTGATGGAATGGTAACCTTTGCAATTCCTATACGTCTTCCCATTGGCATGGGGGTACCACAGAGCCATGTATATGCAGTCAACGGCTCCCTGCACCATCGGGAATCCTGCTATCCTGGCAAATCCACATGGCCGCTCATCCTGCTTCTCCCTCCTTAGGCAGAATATGATGTAATCATATCTCTTGGCACGTGGGGCCTCTGTCACCTCTCAGACGCAGAAATGGATAGCGTACTGGGAGATGTTGGATAAGATGCCTGCAACCGCCTGGCAAGTTTAATGCCGCTGTGACCTCAGTGGCCACTGGCAGGGCCATCCTCACCCTGGTGAGAGGCTCTAGGTCATGCTGAAGGTGATGGCACAGTTCTGAACAACCTACTAGCTGAACCTAAGTCACCTCAAGCACTGCTCTTGGCTCACATAGAGGATTGAGAATTGCTCCCAGATCTGCTAGGTCTCTCCATGGAGAGCTCTCTTCATCCTCCATTTCTTTGCAGTGTGTCCCCTGTCTGTAGCCTCTGTTCTATTTATTGGTCATACTGCAGACCCAGAGGCACTGCATTGACACTATCTCTACCTCTGGCAGACTGCAGGTGACAAAAGCCTCTGCATGGGTGCACCAGCTCACCAACAAACCTCCAAAAAGCAGCCACTGTACTTGCCGCAACTTCCCCACGGCAGAAGTAAGGCATAAGCACCTCGCCTGCCTGTCCCTTTAAAAAAAAAGCCCCACTGTGGGGCTCCTTGTGTAGTTCAATGAATGTTCCACTGAGAGTGACTGGCACCGGAATACTGTAACAGGCATCAAACCAGCCGGAAGGGTTGATTAGCATCACTCTCAGGTCTCTCCTCATGCTACCCACCAGTGAAGCACGGCGCACATGTGCGAGTGCCCTGTCCAGCATGGGCTGCAATGCAGGGGTGTGCCAGGAGTGGCTGGCAGCACCACGTAAGCTTCAGGGTTTCCGCCATGCTGGCACCAGTGGTATTATGGAGCCTAATTCCACAGCCATGATCTAGATTGGGCTCTCCTTCATACAGTCGCCCTAGTTACAGCTTTACATTTGGTACCTGGTCATGAAGGTGCCACCACAAGAGAGACACTCGACGGTCCCCTCTTTGCCCTCTTCCCCCAGCGTCCAGCTGGAGATGGAAAGCTTGGAACACTTTTTCCCTTGGCTGAATCAGGTTCGCTCACAGCAGAGGCTGAGAGTCAGGTAGGAGGGTCCGCTGTGTTACCTTAGAAATTCCGTGTGATCCAGAGAAACCAAAACAAAAGGGACAGAAAAAAAAAACCAAGTAACGCATGGGAGGAGGCATTGAAGAAGAAAAATGCTTATTTATATCAGTGTGCAATCAGACAACATTCTGGCGTGTAAGTAATAGCTCAGCACGTTGGCAGCCAGAAGCGAGATACTATTTCGCAGGATCATTAGGTCTCAATTTATGTAGAAAGAAGTGAGATATTCCAGCAGATCATGTGCCTCTGTAGCAGCTTCATTCTCTTGAACTCTGTCCCGAAATAGCCGATCAAGGTCTAGAAGCTCCTGTAGTGGATGAACACCAGCTGTTTAGTGCTTCCAGTTTCCACCTCTTCTAGCTTGTCTCCGAAGAGAAGTGAGAGATCTGCAGTCTCTTCCTGTGGTCCAGTGGATGGCGTTTCCATAACAGAGAGCGACTCACTGGGTAATGAGTCAGCTTCAATTTCTATTTCAGCGTTGGGCTTTTCCAATCCTCGGAACACCTTTTGGAAGTTTATCCCTGGATTATTGCTCCACTGTCCTCTACTGTTACCTCACCGACCTTTAGTAGGCGACCAAGTCCTGAACATGCTGCCCTGCTGAGCAGAGAAATTTGCTGGTTTTGTCAGATATAAAGAGTTTCGTTAATTTCTTTATCTTCATGCCTAAGGGTTGTCATGAACTGACCCTTCACTTTGAGGTCTGTGCCTCCTGGGCCTTGTAGCTTCAGTTCAGAGGGTTGGATTTCTACTTCCTTAAACCAGACTTAAAGCCAGCCCAACTTGTGCGATAAGACTGTGACCCCCAGCCCAAGAGTCCAGTTTAAATTCTGTTCTGTATCCTTGGACTTCCAACTCCTAAAGACCAAAACTGCTTCTTGGGATCTGTGATTTCTCCTAGGTAGTCAACCAATTGAAATGCTATAATTCCAATTTCTTGGACTTCAAAATGGCTGAAAGCTGGTTCCAGCTTTTTTCCTCTAACTTCAACTTTAGATCTACAGAATTGTTTAAATGTCCAGGCTTGCCACAGAGAAAGCATTCAGTTCCTCCTGCTGTACAGTTTTCACAGCGATGCTATTTTTTGGCGTCACATCTAGAACATTTTAACATAGGTGGAAGGGTTCTTCCCATCCCTTTGGTGGATTTGGTGGGCTTTTCCGTGGGTGGGGCTCGTGGCTTTGGGCCTAGATATAGGATTGACCCCTCCTGAGCCTTGATGTTTCCCTGAAGTACATCCTGATTCTGCTGTCGCAGCTCCAACTGCCTAGCAAATTGTTCGGCCTTCTCGAACATTAAATCCTCTTTTGGATTACATGAAGTCTGACAGCGCATCATCAAGCACGCTAATTAGAATGCAGTTGTGAATTAACTCATCCTTTAAAGCTCTCCATAACCACAACTACTGGCTAGTCAATATACATCATTAATAAATGAATCAATGGGTTCACCCTGCCTTTGGCTCCTCTGGGTGAATCTTGCTCATTCAATGACTAGATTCCTCTTAGGGATAAAGTACTTATTGAAGGCCCTCATAAACTTTTCATAGGATGCTAAGGTCTCCTTGACTCCTTGTCTCACCAGGGCAACATCAGCTATGGCCCCAATCATGTATAGAAGTGTACTGACCTGGTGTTTTTCTGCCTTGTAAACCTGAAGCTGTTCAGTACCTTTCAAACTGTTTCTTCCAGAGCTCCCATCATTGTCACTGATGCAGACTCTCAATGTGTTGGAAAGCCTATGGAAGGATAATAGTTGTTCGATGGCTGCCAACATCATGAGTGGTTCACTGTCCCCTGCCAAGGTATGTTTCAGTTGTGAAGTCGAGCTGTTCCAAGGTCTTCACCCATGGGTTACCAATCTGTGGTCTCAGCTTCTTGAACTGTGGCCTCCAGTGCTGCCATCATACTTTGGTGAGGTTTTGCTTACTCTATGAGAGATTTGGAGATGGACAGAATATAGTTTTTCTTGAAGCTATTTATTTACACTATATACAAAGACTTCATGGTAAACACATGGTTCTACAGACACAGACTATTCTGTGTCTTGCTCCCTTGGAGCCTCTTGGTCGTCTGACTCTGATGTCATGCTTACATCATCATTAACACCATTGTCTCATTAACATAACCATTAACCATTTACTCTACAGTCAGTACATAAAATGTTAATCAAATATCATCACATTGGCAATCTCATCTGTGGGCAGTTAATGTTTTTTATCATGAGCTATAAATTTTATATTCTATTATTAAGGGGGAGATGGTGGCATAATGGTAATGTCAATGGGCTGAGAATCCAGAGGCCCAGACTAGTGTTCTGGGGACAAGGGCCCAAATCCCACCACAGCAGCTGGTGGAATTTAAATGTAATTAATAATAATCTGGAATTGAAAAACTAGTCTCAGTAACGATGACCATGAAACCATTGTCGATTGTCGTAAAATTCCCATAGGGAAGGAAATATTACCTGGTCTGGCCTACATGTGACTCCAGGCCCACAGTAATGTGGTTGACCCTTAACTGCCCTCTGAAATGGCCTAGCGAGCCACACAGTTCAAGGGCAATTTACGGATGGGCAACAAATACTGACCTAGCCAGTGACACCCCATCCCAAGAAAGAATAAAAATAAACGGCTGACACAGAAATAAAACAAGCTGTAATCTCCACATCACAAACACTTTATCTGAAAGTTCCTGGATTGACTGAAATGTTTCATGCACCATGGGGTTGTGGCAGTAATATAATTCCAGCATATCTAACACAAACATTTCAGTCTGACAGTAGCATTAATTCAGGGACCCAAGGTGACAGTAAAAGGCAGATCTGGATGGAGCCAGAATAAACAAATGCAGTTGCTTTAATTCATTGAATTAAACCTGTGAGCCCAAGAATGATTCCAGGCTTACATAAAAGAACAGCATTCTCGGCGGAATTAATATTAGTTACCGCTGTTGTGTTGGAAGGTTCAGCTCTGTAAGATGGGAAATCTATTTAAATAGGCAGTGGGGGAAATGACCTGGCTCTCTGGCCCCCGATCGTGTGATGGAACAAGATGTCAGTCACTTCCCATCGGCAAGTAATTAGCAAATGCCTCAGGCTTGTGAAATTGTGAAGACCCATTTCTTCCAAGGCTCACAAATCTTAGCAAGAAAGAACGGAAATGGTGAGTGCCAGGCCCCATTCCTGGAAAAGCAAGTATCCAAAAAGGTGGAAGAGGTAAGGAATGGGAAAGCTATTTGTAGTTGATGGTTTTCAGCATTTTGAATGAGCAGGCTGCCTCGATACCTTCAGTATATAGAATGCATAAATCATGAAATTCTTTATCTTGTGTGTGATGTATGGGCAGGGCACAAACTTGGCAAAAAAAAAAATCTATCTTGCACTGAGTCCTCACAAATTTTCTTCTGTTGCTCAATCGTTTCCACATTGCAGAGAGCCATGTGATCCTGGTGCAATACACCTTTAAGGGAGTGTGAGCAAACCGACCACGTGACTGTATTAACCAATGGCTGTGTAGCGTGGGCTACAATGTTAATCAGTAGTTTAGAATAGGGTCTGGTTGGAGAAGCACACATCGTGGTAGTGCACTGTGACATGTGTTAATAAACAGCAAATGTGTTTCATTTTATATTGGTCTCTGCATCTGCAGTACCTTGTTTACCAACTCACCCACCTGTAGATAGGTGTGCAACCGTGTTTACCAACTCACTCACCTGTAGATGGGCGTGCAACCGTGTTTACCAACTCACTCACCTGTAGATAGGCGTGCAACCGTGTTTACCAACTCACTCACCTGTAGATAGGTGTGCAACCGTGTTTACCAACTCACTCACCTGTAGATAGGTGTGCAACCGTGTTTACCAACTCACTCACCCGTAGATAGGTGTGCAACCATGTTTACCAACTCACTCACCTGTAGATAGACGTGCAACCGTGTTTACCAACTCACTCACCTGTAGATAGACGTGCAACCGTGTTTACCAACTCACTCACCTGTAGATAGACGTGCAACCGTGTTTACCAACTCACTCGCCTGTAGATAGGCGTGCAACCGTGTTTACCAACTCACTCACCTGTAGATAGGCGTGCAACCGTGTTTACCAACTCACTCACCTGTAGATAGACGTGCAACCGTGTTCACGAACAAAGCAACCCGACAGAAGGAACGTAACAAGGTCCTTCTTGACCAGGAAGCTCTGCTGCTCACCACAGTGGATTTTCTGGGCCAGTTGGGAGGTTGCCCTATTTTTGAATCTAATGGAGTGCATCCATTCCTTAATGGTTTCATCCTGATTCTCACCAGCCCATTCCCCTCGCCGTGACCTTCCCTCCCTCCCCAATGCTGCAACCAGTGACGTACTGGGAACAAGGCTGGGGGAGGAAAGGAACGTAGAGATGCAGCCACAATCAAATTTGTTTGGCTTGAGGCTTACGAGTGCCAGCTGACCAATCAAAACCAGCCATGGTTTGACCAAAAAAGGTCCAGCAGGCCTTGCAAGGAGGCCTGACGTCATGGCAAGGACGTTCTGTGGTGATCAGCATGGTGTGGATCCTGTGGAGACAAGGAGTCAACCCGCCTGGTGATCATCACAATGTGCTTGCCCGCAGGGTGAAACTGTGATTAGCAAAGTTGTGATGTTTGCTTTGTAATACATGATCAAGACTTGCGGGTATCTAACTCCATTAGGGACACAAAGGATGAAGAACCGTTGGGGGGTGGTGAAACCACAAGAATACCATCTGAGACACAGGTGGGCGGTGTTTCAATGCAGATGCACGATGTGGATTTGTCTAACCAGCACCAGTCTCACTCGAAAGGAACACTCTAACACGCCCCAGTAAAAGCATAAAAACTGGAGCACGAGAACAATCAACGCAGTCGACAGGAAGAAGGATAAAGAGAAGGTTGAAGCAGCAGCTTTATCAACAGCCTGACTGCATCAGCTTTGGATTGTTCACCTGTGTAGCGTGATTGTAATAGTAAAAGGAGCTTTCAGCCTTAGTACTGTAAGCTACTCAAGTTGTCTCAACGCTAAAATTCGAACAACAAATTGAATTTAGAAACTATCTGTAGTCATAGTCAATTTCGTTGTCCCAGAGTAAAAGAAATTGTAAAATAAGTAGGTACACGTTTATGTTACAGGAATAATGTACCCATTAGGAGCCACTTTACCATTTAAAAATAAGACTGCATATAAATGAAGCCATGGATGGAATCTTAACACAGCAGGTCGATACACAATGGATAGCGGCTGGCTGGTGGTGGGTCTGGAGCCAGTTTATAATTGCATTGGACCTTACCACAGCTCTTTAACTCAGCCACGGCATTAGCATCCTGTTTCCAGGTTTCCTGACAAACGGGGCAGGTGGGATCAGGCACCAAGTCTGCCAAGGAAAGATTTCTAGTTAAAAGAGCCCCAGCAGGGGTCAGAATTGCCGAACTGTTGATTGATTCCTGAGGCTTCAGCGACCACAGGAATGGGTAGGCTGCCTGTCAGGCCTCCGACTCTTGTCTGGAGGTCCTGCTGTGGGATCTGAGGGTCCAAAGCACACTGATGTTTCCCAAGGAGGGATGGAGGAGACCCAGCATCTCAACCCAAGCAGGCACGGGTGGGAGTGATTGAGGAATTCAGCAGCAGAAATGAAGGCCCTTCAGCCTGGAGAAAGTGCACCAAGCAGATCCAAGGCCTTGGGAGTGGAGGGAAAATGACACTTCCATTTTCTGATTTTCCCAGTATTCTCCTGCACAGCACTGCTCAGATCAACACACCTTGCAGCTCCATTCATTTCGGTCTCTCCAATCACCTCCTCATATCCCTGTCCGAACAACCCTCACCCTCACCCTCCTCTTTGGGCCATCTCACGCCCTTGCCGCACAGTCACCCTCCACAAATGCTGTCCTTCCCTCCTCTCCACACAACCCATTTCCCTGTTCTCTCACTGCAGAAGAGACACACAACTCCAAGAGGAGCAGAAAGCAGGGAATGGTGACTGATGGGGTGGGCGGAGGGTAGGGTTGGGGGGAGGCTGTGGGGTGGGGGCAGGGGGAATTGGTGGTGAGCAGGGTGGCAGAGGGGGGTCCTCCAGAGCTAGCCATTTTGACAACCACTGACAATGCGCGTCGACCTCCCCCACCGGGAAGGAGGTTTTGTTCCAGGAGTCTATAGGTATCGGCAATCAGCAAAGACTGAGCCTCCCAAGGCTCTGGTGCTCATACCTGTTCCTCTGCCTATAGAGGCCGTGTTAGGGATCTCAGCTCCTTTGAGCTGGATATCTGTGTCCATTCTCTGTCTTGTGGAGCGGCATATGGCTGAGGACAAGGCAGCTGGCACTGCTCCTTTGCTCCTGATGCTGTTGGTGTTGCTGCTCCTCTTGTTTCTCATCAGAGGTCCCAGTGCTGCAGGGGAGGCGGACAGCAGGGAAGTGCAGGTCGAGGGAAGCAAACTCCAAGGGAGGTGAAATGACTACCGTGAAGTTGGAAATCTGTCAAGCATTAAGTGCACACTGCCAGAAGAAGGGCTATAAACTCCAGCCTTTCACATAGGTAGGGCTGCAGCTAGTCAGTTTCTCTCTTTGAAGACTTCCCAGCCTCAGTTTTTTTATTTTTTGAAGGCTTCCCAGCTTGTCAGTTTCACTGAGGAAGCATTCCCCGCCTTGCTCTCGCCAGGTTGATCCCTCCGAGTTCTATGCCGCCAGGCTGCTCAACTCAAAATTCACGGCTAAATCCTGAGTTAATTAGGAATTTAAATATTTTGATTTTCTACCTGATAGTTCCATGAGTTTCTTAGTCACCTGCAAACCCACCCAGGTTAAACCCGGGACTGAGCCAAATCACTACTTTTCAGTCATTTAGACTCCCGCCCCCCCCGCCAACCCCAAGCTGCACCCCCTTCTCCCTGCCTCCCCTTGGCTGTTCACATTCTGCACCACATGGCCCAGTTAGAATGTAGATGATTGGGTAATTCCTCTGTCAATCTCGCTAGACTGGGATTGGTTTCTGCATGTCATTTTTATTAGGTGACCATCCTTCACACGCTGCATCTTGTTGGACAAATGATCCTGTTGTAATTGGGGGATTGTTGAATTTTGAAATTGGTCATGAATTCTGTAATTCCATAAATTTGAAGTCACCAAGTCACGCTCCCATATGTAACTCATTGGCTAGCACAGTGGTGCCAACATTCACTCTGTAACACACACATATATACAAAATCACAGCTTAAAACTTCAGGGCTGCAGGCCACAATCCCTCCTCAAGTTTCGATAGTCTAACGCACCCAATCTCACAATAGGTACCAATGAAACCTTGGATCTCTCCAAGAGCCAAGACTTTAGGAACTCCCAACATTAGGCACCCCTGAGGTACAGGCCTCCACCCCACCAAACCCCCTTCCTCCTCTCCTTTCTAAGGCTGGTGAAAATGTCTCCTCACCAAGCCTTGTGAATTTCCTAATCCACGGCTGGGGCCTGATGTATTCAGGTCCTGGGCTGACTTTCAGCTCCCCTGACGTGTGGAGTTCAGCTGATGTGAGTCAGAAGTTTTTCAGACCTTTTGTTCTGTTTTACATACTGCCCTTGATCAAACTCCCAATGGCGCAAAGTCCCCATTAACTGTAATTAAGTTCTCTATATTTCTGATAGGGTTAATTGGAAGATTGACTCAGTCTGAAGTCTGTTGGGCTGTGAAACCTTACCTTACTCATTATTTTTCTTATTTTCTAATTAAGTAACATTAGATCTCCAAGAGGACTGTAGTGTAGGCATTAATGAAAGGGTAAGCAGTGTGACTGAAGTAGGTTGAATGTTTCAATTACAGCCTACCGCATAAGCAACTTCATTACTCCTAATTAGTCACAATTTTTTCATGAAACCATATTTAATTTTCTTTAGCTTTTTCAAAATAAATAAATGTTGATGCCTGTGAGTCAACCCACAAAGCAGAAGTAGCATACATTTAAAAAAAATGGCTGTTTTGTTGACATTACTTTCATGGAAAACCCAACATATTTGGGATACCAAGTGAGTAGAAGGATTAATGAACACACTTCATGTTAGCAAGGAATCTCAATGTATTGGCAACACAAAATGGTACCAGGATATCCCCCATTCCCTCACAGACAGGCTTCCAATCTTGGTTAAGGCAAGTACTAGGCGTTTTGTCACAGGGAGGGTGTAAGAAAAAGAGATGTTGTTGGATAAGTCACTTAGGGAAGGGGGACATTTCACTTCATTGTTACAAATATCCTGCCACCAGAAATGGAGAGCATGCAAGTGATTGTCAGTGTTGTGTATTGAAAATTGCATTGTGCATTTTGTCCATTTGAGGCTACCTTAGCCATATGTACCAGCAAAGGGAGTCTGCTAGGAAGAGATTAAAAAATATAGAACCATCCATGTTTAATAGCTTGTGCAGTTCTAATTCTAAATGTCTCTGGCTGAATACATAACTGCTTCTGTCTTAAGAACTTCATAGTCCAGTGTCAGGACAGACAGAAGGGAGCAGATGGAAAATGGAGGGGATGGTGGCTAAATGTCTGTCTTGGTCTGCAATGGAAAGTGGGCGAAGAAGTTTTATACCACCTCCCAATAAAGTCAATGAACCTGAATAACGGGTGGGGCATATGCGAGACAGTCATTGTGATTCCATCGTGCACTGCCAACTAAGACACCAGGGCGTATCCCCAAATTTGTGGAGATCTGCAAAAGCCCGATTGAAGCAGGAAATGCGTGTAGATATAAAAATCTTCCTCCTCTCACACAACTCCGGGCTATTTATCACATTAAAAACACGACGATGAGGATGGCCAATTCCTCTACAAACTGAAGAAATTTGAGAATGTCCAGAGCTCCCTGTTACTCTTGAGAAAAGCTGGTGGCAGAGTGGTTCTTCAAACTGTTGGAAATGTCAACCTAAAGAAGGCCAATAGCCTGGGATGTAAATGTACACAATAAGACCAATAATGATAAGACTTGCATTGATATGGCACCTTTCATGACCAATGGACATTTTTGCAGCCACTGAAGTTTTTTTTTAAGAGTGTATGCACTGTTGTCATATAGGAAATGATGTTGATATTTGGTGCACAAGGTCTCATAACCAGCAATGTGATAATGACCAAATACTCTGTTCTTTGTTATATGTATTTTGAAGGATAAATATTGGCCAGGACACTGGGGACAATGTGGAATCTTTTACATCCACCTGAGCAGCCAGATGGGGCCTCGGTTTAACATCTCAACCAAAAGACAGCATCACCAACAGCACAGCTCTCCCACGGTAACGGAGTGCCAACCTTGAGTTCTATGTTTAAGCCCTGGGTGGGACTTGAACCTAGAACCTTACCACTTAAAGAGTGAGCCACAGCTGACTCTGGAGAGATATAATGCTACTGGAGGGAGGGATGAGCTTTGCAGAACCTTTCCTTTGGTGACTAAACAGCTGTGGTGGAGCCTATGATGGAAATGATCACATCCAGTTTGGATGTAAAGGAAGAGTTTTCCTTGACTAAATCAAAAATTAAATTTACACTTGTATAAGAACTTTCATCTTCCAAACCCACAACCACTACCATCTGGAAGGACAAGGTCAGCAGATAGATGGGAACACCAGTACCTGGACCAGCACCAACACTCGCCATCCTGGCTTGGGAATATATCGCTGTTGCTTCACTGTCCCTGGGTCAAAATCCTGGAACTCCCTCCCTAACATCACTGTGGGTGTACCTACACCACATGGACTGCAGCAGTTCAACAAGGCTGCTCACCGCTGCCTTCTTAAGGGCAATTAGGGATGGGCAAAATATGCTGGCCTAGCCAGCAACGCCCACATCCTGTGAACGAATAAGAAAAAACTTCAGGACAACCTGAGGTGGTGAAGGTGCTACTATATACATGCAAGTTCCTCCCTTTATCCTTTCTACCATTTTTTGAAAAATTACGTTTGCTGGCTTTTTAACCCATTAACTTTCTGTTGCAGGAGTGAACATTCTTGATTCTTGACTTCTACTGGCTGTGATTTTTCTTCCATATTTTGCTCAGCTCCATTAAGGACCCTACTTATTTTGCATTTTAGGATGCTGAATAAGCATTTACAGCTGAGCTGTTAACCTGCCTCTTCCGTATAAAGGTGCTAACCAGCCTGCTATCTATAATCCGGCAGTTTCTGTCTCGATCACTGTTCTATATACTGAATTTCCAAACTCTGCCATTTTAAGCACTAACAATTGCGCTAATGAGAATAATGAGAATGTCTAAAGAGGGTTTGAATTCACTTCCTGAATCCCCAATTGCAGGGTGAATTTGCCATCCCAGACAATCTCTATGACATGCTGAAGTGATAAATAGTCTGGCGTCTTGTGATGAGAGGAAGACTTTCATATCTGCTCCCAGAGTGTACATTGCCAAGGTCGTTTATCACCGCTTGCTGAAACATGAATCATTTATCTCTGTTTTGAATTCTGCTGTAAACGTTTATGATCAGAGCTCCACTCTGCCCTTTATTTCCCCTTACAGCTGATCTCTCTCAGATTCTCTTTGGCATTTTTCCAATGAAATTGCTTCCCATTCCTCCAAACGAATCTCGTTCTGTTCAGTTTGTGCAGCCGACTGTCAAGTTCCTGAAATCCAAAATTCTCATATATATCTAAATCTGCAGGCAATCATTAACAGTGTTTGAAAGCTGATTTTGATCCTATCATTATGCAGATTATTGACAATGGATTAACTTGCACAATGCCTATTATGGCCTGGACTTCTACTATTTCCTCAGCAGGCTGCTGTTTAAATGACGTATCTACTTTTTACAAGTATAGAATCATAGAATGGTTACAGCACAGACAGAGGCCATTCAGCCTGTCGTGTCCAAGCCAGCTCTATGCAAGAACGGCTTAGCAAGTCCCACTCCCCACCCTTCCCTCATAGTCCTGCAAATCGTTTTTCTTCAGCTAATTTATCCAATTTCCTTTTGAAAGTCACAATTAAATCCACCTCCACCACATTCTCAGGGAGTGTATGCCGGATGCTAACCACTCGCTGCATAAAGGAAGTTTTTCCCTTATGTTAACTCTGGTTCTTTTGCCAATCACTTTAAATCTGGGTCCTTTGGTTCATGACCCCTCCATCAATGGGAACAGTTTCTCCCTATTCTCTGTCCAGATCCCTCATGATTTTGAACACCTCTATCAAACCTCCTCTCAGCCTTCTCTTCTCCAAGGAGAAAATCCAAACTTCTCCAATCTATTTTCGTAACAGAAGTCTCTCATTCCCAGGAACATCTTCCTAAATCTTTTCTGCACCCTCTCCAATGTACTCACATCCTCCCTAAAGAGCGATGCCCAGAACTGGACAAAATCTTCCCCATGAGGCTGAACCAGGCTCTTAATAACTCCATTGCTCTTGTACTCTATGCCTCTATTTATAAAGGCCAGGATCCCATGTACCTTATTAACCACTTTCCCAACATGTCCCACCACTTTGAATGATTTATGCTTTGTGCATGTATACCCCCATGTCCTACTGCTTCTGCACCCCCTTTAGAATTGTATTCTACATTTTATATTGCCTCATCATTCTTCCTATCAAACTGAATCACTTCACACTTCTTTGCATTAAATTTCATCTGCCATCTGTCTGCCCTTTCCAACAGCTTGCCTATGTCTTCTTGAAGTCTATCACTATCTTCCTCACACTTCACAATACTCCCAAGCTTTGTGTCATTGGCAAATTTTGAAATTGTGCCCTAGTCACCCAAGTCTAAGTCATTAGACACAGGTGAAAAAAAAAGCAGCGGTCCTAATACTGACCGCTGGGGAACACCATCTTTTACTGTCTTCCAGTCCCAAAGATAACCGTTCACCACTACCCTGTTGCCTGACGCTCAGTACCCATGCTGTCATGGTCACTTTTATTCTATGGGTTTCAACTTTGCAGCCAACCCTGTCCTGTGGCAACTTATCAACCGCCCTTTGGAAGTCCATGTACACCTCATCAAACACATGACCCTCAACAACCCACTCTGTTACTTCATTGAAAAACAAAACCAGATTAGTTAAACATGATTTTCCGTTACCGTGCTAGCTTTCCTTAATTAATCCATGTTTGTCCAAGTGACTGTTAATTTTGTCCTGGATTATTGTTTTCAACAGCTTTTCCATCGCCGAGGTTATTGTCCTGTAGTTCCTGGCTTATACTCGCATCCTGTTTTGAACAAAGGTGCATTTGCAATTCTCCAGTCCATCCCTGTATCTAAGGAGGATTGGAAGATTATGGCCAGTGCCTCCACAATTTTCACCCCTCCTTTCCTTACCGCCCTAGACCCTCGCTTCCCATGGATGCATTTGATCCAGTCTGGTGACTTGTCTACTTTACGTACAGCCATATGTTCAAATAGCTTATTCAAAGCTGCTGCAACCTGAATATGGGTTAACAAAGGATACCCCACAACATTAAAATGATTCAGAGAAACGTACTGTTCCTTATCATTTTCTGGCTCCACTGGATCCAATGTCACTCAAAGTGAAAATCAAGTAACTTATTTTGATGTGTGTAACTTTTGAAATTAAAATTAAACACGGTTATCTACAGATAACAGAAGCGAAGAGAAAAGGCTATACTAATCATGTTCAATGAAGAAGTGCTGGGAGGAGGCTCGTATGGAGCATTAAGGCTGGCAAAGACCAGTTGGGCCAATCGCCTGTCTCTCTGCTGTAAGTTCTATGCAACTATAGGAACTCGCACTTCTGGCACTACAGCTGTCTGTAACTGGAGCTCCATAAACAATTCGAACGCAGATAATCCTCAAGAGATCTTATGGACCAAAAGTCTTCACCTCCGTATCTGGATTTGCAATATGCCCTTTTGACAAGGTAACACTCCACATCTGGAGCTCATTTTCATTCCATTTATCTTTGTGTGCAATAAAAAGTTTTTTTTTAAATAACTAATTATCAATGACAATTCGGGCATTGACAATATTTTCCCAAACATTTTGCAACATCTTTCATTCACATTGTGGACAGTTCTGGTTGAAATGTGATTATCTTTTCACACTCAGTTGCAGGTACATCGGCATATTCTAATCAAATGTACTAGACACTGTTGTCACTGCAAGGTACCTTTAAACTAAAGGACATAAGATTCATGATCCCCTCCCTCTTGGCTTCATTCCTAAGTGTAAAAAGTTTGGTCCTTCAGGGAACCAAGAAGATGTGAATCTACAAATCTAGAGACAATTCTCCATCTTCATTTCTGGGGATAGACTGTCTCCTAATATTCATTACAAGCCCACCGACTCCCACAGCTACCTTGGCTACACCTCCTCACACCCTGCTTCCTATAAGGCCTCCATCCCATTCTCCCAGTTTCTCAGTCTCTGTCGCATCTGCTCTGATGACACTACCTTCCACAACAGCACTTTCGACATGCCTTCCTTATTCCTCAACCAAGGATACCGCCCGCACCCCTCCGCCCCACACTATGGTTGACAGGGCCCTCAACCGTCTCTGGCCCATTTCCCACGCTTCTGCTTTCACCCCTTCCCATCCCACCCAGAATAATGTTAGCGTTCCCCTTGCTCTCACTTTCCATCCCACCAGACTCCGCATTTAACGAATTATCCTCCTCCATTTCCGCCAACTCTAGCGTGATGCCACCACCAAACATATTTTCCCCTCTCCTCCCCTGTCAGCATTCCTAAGGGACTGTTCCCTTCATGATACCCTGGTCCACTCCTTTATCACCCCCAACACCTCATCCCCTTCCCATGGCACCTTCCCATGTAATCACAGGAGGTGTAACACCTGCCCCTTTACCCGCTCCCTCCTCATTGTCCGAGGCCCAAATATTCCTTCTAGGTGAAGCAGCGATTTACTTGCACTTCTTTCAATCTAGTCTACTGTACTCCCTGCTCACAATGTAGTCTTCCCTACACTGGGAAGACTAAGCGCAGACTGGGTGACCACTTTGCAGAACACCTCCGTTCATTGCCCAAGCATGAGTCCAACCTCCTTTCCATTTCAATTCACCATCTTGCTCTCACATTTCTGCCCTCGGCCTGCTGCAATGTTCCAGTGAAGCCCAAAGCAAGCTGGAGGAATAGCACGTCTTCCAGCTAGGCACCTTACAGTCTTCCGGACTCGCATTGAGTTCAACAATTTCAGGCCATGGACTCTGTCCTCCATTTTGTAATTTTTTCCCCCTAGTGTCAGTCTGTATTTTGTTCTTATGTTTTGCTTCTAGACAGCACTGACCTTTATTCTGCTATTAACACCTACTCTGGGCCAATGCTTTATTCCTTTACTACTACCATTCCCACTCTGCCTTTTGATCCATAACACCTTTGTAATTTAATCTCCCCCACCCTCTAGCCTATCCCTGACCCTCCCTTTTTGCTCCATATGACCCTTTCCCCATTTTTCAACAGCATAAAACCCATCACATTCCTGCCTCTCTTACTTCCAAAGAAGAGTCGGATCAGACTCGAAACATTAACTGTTTCTCTCTCCGATGCTGCCAGACCTGCTGGGTTTTTTCAGAAATTTCTGCCCTTAATACAAATCTAGCCTTGGGTTAAGGCCTTCCTGTTCCAGCAAGTAAATGCAGGGAGCCAGACCCATTGTACAGTAACTGAGGCTCCCAAAAGCCTGTTGCTATGCACAACGATGCCTGGAGGGTATGTTAAAAAGGGGAGACGGATGGGGAGAGTGGAACAGTGGCTAAGAGGCCAAAAAGCAACTCTAGGTATCGAATTTGTTAACCTCTCTTTCAGCTCTGCCAACGTCGTTAGAAATGCCTACTGAAGTGAAAGGGAGGGCTAGAAATATACAACAGGTTCGTCAACAACCGAAAGCGAAATGAAGCCTAATGTTTTGGACTTGATGGTCCATTGGCTCAGGCAGTTTCAGGACAGTGTTGAATAGCCATTTACATTCAGTGCGGTGTGTGCAATCCTTTCCCACTAAGCAAGCCTCCTCAGAGCTTGGATGTGTTTTATCAGCACTACTTTCAAGGCATAATTGAATTTGGCTTCCTCAGCAACCTGCTTTCACTTAGAAGTAGCACATCGTTAGAAATGTATTTTTAAAAGTCAGAAAAATTTTGCCTATGAGTAGCTTTTACTCAACTGTCATTGTAAGACCTCTCCAAATCTTATCTCTATGCAGACTAGCATTTAACATTTAAATTACCTTATATCATATTTGAAGCAACTTTTTAAATTATAGTGTTGACATAAATATATGACTGCTGAGGCATTCTATGGCTGACAGAATCACTTGCTTCACACACAGTAATTAAGCCAACATTAAGCCAAACATAAATAATGTATTTTTCACAACTCTCACTACCATAAAGATAGAAAGGCTTGCATTTATATTGCACCTTCCATGACCTCAGTAGGTCCCAAAGTGCTTAGCATCCAATGAAATACTTTGAAGTGGGTTCACTGATATAGTGCAGGAAAAGCAGCAGCCAATTTGCACATAGCAAGATCCCACAGGTAGTAAAGTGATAATGACTAGATCATCTGTTTTAGTAATTTTGGTTGAGGGATAATTATTAGTCCAGACACCAGGAAGAACTCCCCCGGCTCTTCTCCAAAATATTGCATGGGAGCTTTTACATCCACCTGAGCGGCGAGACAGGGCCTTAGTTTAACCTCACATCAAAAAGACGGCACCTCCAACAATGCAGCATTCACCCTGTGCTTAACTGAAGTCGGCCGTCCTCCTGTGCTTCTGTTTATGCAGTAGGACTTTTTAATCATTCTTTCGTGGGATGTGCCCATCCCTAATTGCCCTTGAGAAGGTGGTAGTGGTGGTAGTGGGCTGCCTTCTCGAACTGCTACAGGCCATCTGGTGTAGATACACCCACAGTGCTGTTGGGGAGGGAGTTCCAGGGATTTCATCCTGCGACAGTGAAGGAACGGCGATATAGATGGTATGTGGTTTGGAGGGGACCTTGCAGTTGGTGGTGTTCTCGTACATCTGTTGCCTTTGCCCTTCTTGGTGGTTGAGGTTGCCAGTTTGGACTTGAAACCATGGCCTCCGAACTCAGAAGCGAGATTGCTATCACCGAGCCACGACTCACCATTTGACGCGGAATCAACATACAAACAATGCCAGAGGGGTGAAAATCCTTTAGCACTATCCAGCCTGTCCCACATAATCCTGATATATTGTGTATCACAATATATACACTTCACACCCATCGAAGACCATATCATCTGGGAGAGGTGAAAAGCCAGATAAAAGTGAAGGCCAATTTAGAGGGGTGATAAAATCTGGGAAATTCCACTCCGGGTTCCCCCAAACTAGTCCAGAAGATCACTCTGGCTCTGAATTCCTTGAAGTGTCTACCTTTTGCGTGAAGCGAGATCCACACCAAACAGAAAAAGGCCCAATTCTCACTTGGAGGAATCCAACTAACCAGTGCCCATTACACAAGACAGCAGCCTGCTCCGGAGGCCCAACTTTCTCCTGGAGAAGAATCACCTCCTGATATCTAAATTAGATCAGACGTTACACAACTTAAAATTGTCACTCCTGCTTTTCCGTAACCTCTTGAATTGGAGCAAATCTCAACTTGAAACAATAAATTATAACCTCCTATTAATGCTTCAATACAGTTTTGTCTTAAAACCCTTTGTTGGCAAAGGGTTAATGTGTTAGGAATTCTGTTCAATATATTTTGTTGGGGCATTTATTTTACAGTGGGGGGGAGGGTGAATTTTGACTGCCTGTTTTTATGTAATATGCCTTTTGATAATTGTTCTCATCTATCCCCCTTGCCTCCCTTAACTTTATAATTGCCCAAGGTCAGGCTTGTCAGATGATCATTTACCTCAGACAGTCGTGGTTTTAGGATTGAGGTTAAACCCCTGAGGGGTGAGAGGTGAGGGGTGAGGGGCAGGTAGTTGGATTCAACTTGCCTAAGGTGGAGGGCACTGCAAATTCCCACATCATGAGGATAAGAGAAAAAAAAATTACTTCAGCCTTCAAAGTTTGGACTCTTATTCCTCAGAATTTTGACAGTGCGTGTTTTCATTGCAATGTTTACATTAAGAGCTAGAAGTCTATTGGATTGTGCTCCTATCACTCTTTGGTTTGATGTCCTGAGGGATAGATGGGAGTCACATTCATATTTTTCCCATGGTAACTAAATAGATGAAAACATAATCAGATTTTTGCCTGTGCAGTAGAATTCCTAATGCAGCATTTTGAAGAGTGCATCTAATTAAGACGAAATATTAACTTGAATTAACCCAGGTTTGCAAGCCTCCTCGCTGATTCCCTCATTAATTGAAGTTTTGGTTGGATCCAACACTCAATCCTGACTAATATTTGAGAAAGTGATCATACCTTGAATCTTTCCCTCTTTTACATTTTTGGTATTTGTAATTATTGAAACAAAATTAGATAAACAGAATCCTTTTTTCGGACTCCAGTGAGGTTCAAAGCAAAGGGGTCCTTGGCGAACTCACTCATCAGTGGGCGAGGCAGGTGGTGTAATGGTATTGTCACTGGACTAGGACCCCAGAAGCCCTGGCTAATGCTCTGGGGACAAGGGTTCAAATCCCACCATGGCAACTGGTGGAATTTGAATTCAAATAATAATCTGGAATTGAAAAGATAATCTCAGTAATGGTGACCATGAAATGATTGTTGTAAAACCTATCTGGTTCACTACTGTCCCTTTAGGGGAAGGAAATCTGCCATCCTTACCTGGTCCAGACCCACAACAATGTGGTTGACTCTTAACTGGTCTCTGAAACAATGTGACAAGCCACTCAGTTCAAGGGCAATTAGGGATGGACAACAAATGCTGGCCTTTCCAGTGATGCCCACATCCCATGAATGAATAAAAGGGGAACAAAAGCTGTCCCTCCTTAATGCCAGCAAGAGGTGATTCTATCTTACAGGGGTAGCTTTCTGTACTCCTCTCTTTTCACAGCCCACTTCAATCGTTCCTTCTGGGGCTTATCTGACAACCAATGCCAGTGAGGCTTTGCTTGGGCGAGCTGCCTGTGGAGGCCCAGCCAATGTCAGAAGCACTCGACTAGTATATTGACAGACCAAAGTCTACCCTCTTTGTTCCAGATGATGTGTCGATCAAGGGGGCTGTGAATATCCCCACTTCAGACCTTATGATGGAGGGCAGGTCATTGATGAAGCAGCTGAAGATGGTTGGGCTGAGAACACTACCCTGAGGAACTCCTGCAGTGATATCCCAGGACTGAGATGATTGACCTCCAACAGCCACAATCATCTTCCTTTGTGCTCGGTATGACTCCAATCAGTGGAGAGTTTCCCTCTGATTCCAATTGGCCTCAATTTCACCAGCACTGCAATATTATGAATTGGTTTCAAACTAAAACTTTGAAGCTAGTTTGAAAGAAAAAACCTAATCCAAAGAAAACCTGTATTGGTGTAGGAGTGCATTTATCTGAATTCAGCAGCATTTCGTGTTATCTTACACTTAAGAGAGTTGAATTTTGCTGACGTCTGCCCACAGAATGCTTTGCTGAGTTGCATCGGACTTTGTGCCTGAAGGTATTGTTTTGCTATGGATCCAAATGCAAATATGTCACGACTGTATAAACTGCAATAATGACCTCAAGGTGTAGTACATGTCAATAATTTAGGAGACAAATTTTTAGACTTCCACACTCAAATGTTCTAATTAGGGACACATTGGCAAGTTATTTGCAATGTCACCATGTCACTTCTGACACATCTGCGCCGTAATTTGACCTTAGAATGGATTTTCATTGCGTGTAATTCTATTCACCATCACATAGGGATGAAGATGGTTGATGTGTGAAAAATCATACCCTTCTCAAAAGTCATGAAGACAGTGTATACCTTTCAGGTCAGGTTCAGCCTGTTGTCAGGGAAGTATTTTTTTATTTATTTGTTCACACAATGTGGACATCACTGGCTAGGACAGCATTTATTGCCCATCCCTAATTGCCCTTGAGAAGGTGGTGGTGAGCTGCCCTCTTGAACCGCTGCAGTCCATGCGGTGTAGGTACACCCACAGTGCTGTTAGGGAGGGAGTCCCAGGACTTTGACCCAGCGACAGTGAAGGAACGATGATATATTTTCAAGTCAGGATGGTGTGTGGCTTGGAGGGAACGTCCAGGCGGTGGGGTTCCCATCTATCTGCTGCCTTTGTCTTTCTAGATGGTGGAGATCATGGCTTTGGAAGGTGCTTTCGAAGGAGACTTGGTGAGTTTCTGCAGTGCATCTTGTAGACGGTACACACAACTTCCACTATGCGTCCGTAGTGGATGGAGTAAGGTGGTGGACGGGGTGCCAATCAAGCCGGCTGCTTTGACCTGGATGGTGTTGAGTGTTTTGAGTGTTGTTGGAGCTGCACTCATCCAGACAACTGGAGTGTATTCCACCACACTCCTGACTTGGGCCGTGCAGATGGAGGACAGGCTTTGGGGAGTCAGGAGCACAGGCAATTATCCTCTTTCTTGTCCACCTTACTTAAAATGGGTCTGATTTTCATCCCCATCTGCTAGACCAGGGTTGTCAACTCTGGTTGGATGTGATGGCATCCTTCCATCTATGGGAGATGAAGGATAGACAGCAAATAATCCATTTTTAGGGGGATGTCTTTGCTTGGTGCACATTTGCTGATGGTTGTGATACAGCTTCTGCCACAAGCGCTGCACATGAAGCTGCCAAGTGATGTTTCGGGTTGTTATTTTCGGCATTGCCGCCTTTTGACAACTGGCTGTACCCACTGGTTGTCATGGTAGTGTATGCCAGCCTACAGGAGGTGTCACCATTTGCCTCTTTCTCCAGCTGTTGACTCCCAGGTGTGATAGTCGATGTTTAGGGCCTTCATGTCACAGTTGCAAGCATCCTCAAGTGTTTGGATGTACTCCTGGAGATTTCATAAGAACTTAAGAAATAGGAGCAGGAGTAGGCCATTTGGCCCATTAAGCCTGCCCTGCTATTCAATAAGATCAAAGTTGATCTGATTATGGTCTTAATTCCACTTTCCTGCCTGCTCCCCCATAACCCTTGACCCCTTTGTTGATCAAAAATCAGCCTTCAATATATTCAGTGACCCAGGCCATAATGAGGAAGGGAATTCCAAAGACTAACAACCCTCCAAGAGAAGAGATTCTTCCTCATCTCTGGTTTAAATGGAAGACCCTTTATTTTTAAACAGTGCCTCCTGATTCTAGATTCCCCCAACAAGAGGAAACATCCTGTCAGTATCTACCCTGTCAAGTCCCCTCAGAATCTTTTATGTTTCAGTAAGATCACCTCTCATTCTGCTTAACTCCAGTGAATATAGGCCCAATCTGCTCAACCTTTCCTCGTAAGACAATTCTTTCATCCCAGGAAACAGCCCAGTGAACCTTCTCTGAACTACCTCCAATGCAACTGTGTCCTTCCTTAAATAAGGAGACCAAAACTGTACACATTACTCCAAGTGTGGCCTCACCAAAGCTCTGTACAGTTGTAGCAAGACTTCCCTATGTTTATACCCCATCTCTTTTGCAATAAAGGCCAACATTTCTTTTGCATTCCTAATCAATATCTGTACCTGCATGCTGACTTTTTGTGATTTGTGTCCAAGGATACCCAAACCCCTTTACTGTGGCATCCTGCGTCTCTCTCAATTTAAATAATATTCTGATTTTCTATTCTTCCTGCCAAAATTGGACAGCCTCGCATTTCCACACATTATACGATGTCGGCCAAATTTTTGCCCACACGTTTTGGCCTGGATTTTGTGGAGTCCGGGAAGCTTTGTGGACCTTTATAAATGGCAGCTGGGACCTGATTCTGGGATACCCAATCCCATTCTCGGGGTTTCTGATTTTTAGCCGTGCCTTTTAAGGGTGCGGGCTGGGTCAGATGGGGAGCCTTGCACCCTACACACCCGACAAGGCCGGTTGCACTGCGGGGATAGGCACGTCCTAGTCCTTCGCAATTTTCATGGAGTGGGACCAGCATTTCAAAGAGTCATTGTTCACGGCACCTCAGAGGTGTCATGAACCACAGTCTACATGAGGGAACATTTTGAAAGGTAAGTTCAAAATGTCCTCCTCGTGACCCCCCCTCCATGCCAATGTATGCCCCCCACCCACCTCCTATGGCACCACATGCCCACTTCTATGCCCATTCACCCATTATACACTGTATGGAACCATTGAACCCGATAGTGACAGTAGGATATATAAAAATAGATTTTAAAAGAGCCAGTCATTCATTGATAACTTTCCACTTTCTGGCGTTTCAACAGGCTAATGGTTTTCTAGGCTCTCAGCCAAGCCTTATTATGTATTCTTGGCTGAGAGCCCAGACATCCATTACAGTGCTAAGGGTGGAATCATCCCAGATTTGCACTAAGTGCAATAGCGGGCAGGATAAAGAACGTTTTACCTGCCGACCGCAATGGCGACTTTTCACATCGTATCGTCCTACTCCCACCTCATTAATCATGGATTCCCAGGAAACACGCCATTTCGCTGGCAGTGGCCTCTGATTCACCCACCATACCATCAACCCACTGCCTCCTCACACCCAGCGCCAGATTTAAAATGCACCCGCACACAGACCTCTCAGTGCTTCCAGCCCAGGACTGCTGCACAGAAGACATGGACCCAAAAGGCAAGAAGACTACAGCCTCCCGATTCAGTGAAACATCCCTGGGATGCCTTCTGGACACCATTAGAGCCCACCACAATGTCCTCTACTCCCGCTCTGGCCGCAGGATACCCATCAGTGTCACCATTCCGGCTTGGGAGACGGTCACAGTGGTGATCAGTGCCAATGCTGCACAGAAGGTCATCCAGTGCAGAAAGAGGATGATCGATCTCACCGATGCCACCAGGGTAAGGGACCCATCTTATCACTCTAAACTCACACACTCACAAGGCCATCAAACACTTGTTGGTGTCTCACTCACTGCCAGCTCAAGGGACATCACCATTTACCCTCTCACATGTCCTCACATGTGCTTCTGGCCACATCTCCTCTGGACACTGCCTCCTCAGCCCTCACCCTCTTCAGGCCATTTGCACAGCTTTACACGTGCCCCCACACACACCCTGGGATACCCCCCTACTTCAGTGATGCCCTAGCCCCTGCAGCCTTTTCCCTTGCCTGAGGCCGCTTATCCCCCTTCCCCAAGCAAGCCCTAGCCCTGCAGCCATTGAAAAGCCACCCCTGCCTCACAGTTTGTCTCATAAGCAGAGACCTGCCCATGAGCCCCCCTAAACATGATGTGCTGCCTGCGAAGCCTGGCACTGACGACCACGAGTGCTGCCCGAAGCAAGAAAGGCAAACAAGCCTCAAAGTCCCTAGTGAAGTGCAGCTTGCCAAGTGCACGTTGCTTATGTGAAGCATGTCGGTGTGATATGCCCAGATGATCCAGTGTGGGTGAATGATTCCACCGAGCAGGGCTTAAAATGATATGCAATGTCTTAAAATGAAGTTCCCGGCATGCAGCGGAGGTAAATATGACCCGTCATTGACAGGCGCAGTGGACAATTGCAAACTGGTTTCGCAACATCATGAAGCCGATTACTGACCTTCCCACCACATTGTCCATTGCTTGATTTACAGCCCTGGGTTTCTGATCTATGCTTTCAATTGCACAATGTTTATTTACACACAACAGAGAGAGCTCAAGTGCTTGCAGTTTCTGCTTTCGATATTTTAAAGGGCCCAGATGATTGACACTTTATTGGACTGTGTTAAAAGAAGTTTCTGTTAGGAAAGTGGAACATTATCAATGAATAACTGTGTTTTTAAAGCTTCTTTTACACATCTTTTTATCACTATGGGATTTATTGGAGTTGAGTAGGAGGCATGAGGTGGCACAGATGGGGACATGGGAGGTGTGCGGGAGGGTGAGGGACGGGGACTGGAGGGCCTTCCTGCTTTTACTTTAACTGGGACAAAGTCCCACTGCATTGAAGCGGGCCTTTTACACAGCCTGGCACCGCAGCTCCTCTGGCTGCCTCCAAACCGCTTCCCTCGTCAGCTGGCCTAACAGCATCCCACACCCGCCACCTTAGAATGAAAATTCCATCCTCCCAGGCATTTTCTCCCGTGGCGGGCGGGCGGGCTGAGCTGGGAATTTTCCCAACTCCCACTACCAGTCTCGAAGATGAACATCCAGCCCTTTGTGTCTTGCTTTCCTAACTACATTTGTATCATCGGTATGTTTGGCTACGATGTAGTCAGTCCCTTCAACCGAGTCACCAATCTCTATTGTAAACAGTTGAGGCCTCTGCTCTGATCTCTTGTAGCACTCCGATAGTTACAGCTCACCAGCCTGAAAATGAGCCATCTAACCCCACATTGGTTTTCCTGTTGGTTAGCCAATCCTCTATCCATACTAACATATCACTCCCAGTACCATGACCTGGATTGAAACTTTCTGATCAGTCTGTGCCCTTCCACTCCATGCTTCTTTCAGTCATGTGATTAGCATGGTACCATAACTCACACACAATTTCAGTAACAGTTACCACTTGAGTATTGAAGAATAAGCAGGAAGCCTTAAGTAAGTGTCAGCTCTGGGGGAATTATAGTATAGCAGAGTGCGTGAATGAAATTACAATTTTGTGGTAAAAGTGATCTCCATAGCATTTCCAAGCATGCAAATGGCAGAGGGAAATTTGTCTGAATCCACTGAGAAAACAATTTGGTAGTTATTAAATAACATACACGACATCACTTGAAGTTAATCAAGCAGTATTGGAGCAAAGTAACAAAGTACCATCATGTCCCAAATCATTTTACTGCCAATGAATGACTTTTGAGATGTAGTCACTTTTTTTTTGGAAGGTAAATGTGGAGCCAAATTGTTTTGTAAATATGAAGATAAAGGAAAGCTGTGGAAAGAAAATCTATTTATCTCTGTAGCAGAGTTAGCAGGGGATGTTACTTTCTATCATTTTAACAATCCGCCTCCTTCTTATATTTCTAACTTCCAGGTTTCCTTTGGCGTTGCAGAACGCAGCAATTCTGGTTATCTGGGACTGCAGGTTTCTTTCCGTCTCCTTCATACATTGGCCCGAATCTTCCGAGGATTCTGAGGATCAAAGATCAATCACCATTGGATTGTTCCTCCACTCCTACTTTTCTGCGCCACACCAGAGCACCGCATTTCTGGTCAGAACATCCGATCCCAGCTTCTCCAGGAATATGGGGTGTACCTGAAATCAAACTGCCCCTTTGCAGCTCAGCAAAGGCAAGCCAGGCCCTTTTCCTCCAGCACTAGCTGTCGTATTCCGGTAAGCAAAGAGTTTAAATGTCTCAAAGCTTCTTTGAAAAGCCACAGTGTATGGGGGTAGGGTGTCAGGGGGGCAGCTAGGTAGGAGGGCAGGTGGGTAGGAGGGCAGGTGGGTAGGAGGGCAGGTGGGTAGTAGGGCAGGTGAGCAGGGTGGTAGATGGGCAGGGTGGTAGGTGGGCAGGGTGGTAGGTGGGCAGGGTGGTAGGTGGGCAGGGTGGTAGGTGGGCAGGGTGGTAGGAGCGCAGGGTGGTAGATAGGTAAGGTTGCAGGTGGGTGAGTGGAAGTACAGCAGGTGGGTGGAGTGGTTGATGGGTAGGGTGGGTAGGGTGACAGAATGACAGTGGGTAGGGTGGCAGGTGGGTGAGTGGGTAGGAGGGTCGGGAAGGGTTGGGATGGTTTGTCAGGTGGGTGGGGGGCTAGGCAGGTCAGGTCGGGGGGAGAGATGCATGGTGGGGGCTAGTCAGGTTGGGCCAGGTGCTAGTCAGGCTGGCTCAGGGGGTGGTCAGGGATTTAGTGGCGGGGGGAGTCGGGTAGTGGGGTTAAGTCATTAGGGAAGTGGGGTTGGGTCATGTTGGGTCAGGGGTAGTTGGTTGGTGGGGGCTAGTCAGTGGATCGGGGTGGCGGGGGGAGTTGCGTGGTGGAGGTGTCACAATGGGAAATTGTGAATGAATGAGATCTACCTGTAAGTTCACCAGCTAACCAAAAATATTGAACTGTTTAAAGAGGGACTGTTTTTTTAAAAATATGCAAGAAAAGACACTGACCAAAAATGGCTGCTATTGTAGGTTGACCACTTCTCTGGAAAGTTCCTATATGGATTGCACTGCAGCCCTACCCTGACATGTTGCATTGAATTTCACACCTGGCGGGGTGTCCCGGTCCACTTCAAAGGGGCTCTTGAAAGGAAGACATAAAAAATGCAAAGTGCTGGACTTCAATCAACTGGAATTGCGTCAAGATAATGAGAACTGCTAACCAGCTAGATACACCCAACAGACACCTAAAACCCCCTGTGGAGGATGAAATAACCCCACCCCCTGTTGATTTCTACTACCTTGGAACATGTCAAAGGTTTCTGAGATGAAGGGTCAAAAATATGATTGCTTGTTCCACGGCAATGACTGCAAGACATTTTAATCAGATTCTTTTCATCGAATATACAGACGGGAGGTTTAAGAACTGATTTCGCCAAGCCAGTGAGAGAGAGAAGCCACCAACGTCACCTGGAAAAACTGCTAAAGGAAGCAGTGAACTTCAGTTCAACTCCAGGATTTTAAAAGTAGCCAGCTAACTTCAAACGGCCACAATGTTCAACAATCTTCATCTCGTGGACAAGCAAAGAACTTAATCGTATATTGTTTTAACTTCTATTTGGGCTCTAACTTTTCTTACTACTGGTGTGTGCGCACGCTCGTGCATTACATGAGGATTCTATTGCCTAACGTTTCCTGGGTAACCATTCAAGGAAGTAAGTCAGAATGTCCGAAGTCTCTGGCTCTAACTCAGATTTGGAGGCTTTCTTGGAGGGTCCCGGGGAGCTGAGGAATTACCCAAATGCAGTTCAAACGTCCTGGGCAATTGGCACAGAGTCAGTGCGTTGGGACCTCCAAGGGATACTGTAGCGCATCTTACTGGGTGTGTCCAGTGTCCCGACTATCCGGAGATTGGGAGACCTGGGCCATTGGCCAGGATTTTCCATCCTTGTGGTGGTGGGATCCGCCGTGGGAGATCCGGTGACCCAGCGAAAAGCCCATTGACTTTCGGCAGGACCAGGCAATCCTGGCAGCAGGCCGGAAAATCCCGCCGATTGTCTTTCATTCGGCCTTTTTAAATGGATATTTCAATAGAGAAAGATAGTGTGTGACAAACAATGGATGTTCTTTTTCGTAGTGGCTTATATATGAATCCCCCCATAGGGCTAAAATGTTTACACCCCAACTGTGGCAAAACTGGCCTCTAACTGGCCCAGAACAGATTCGTCATAAGAACCCATGCCTCAGCTAATCACTTATTTTAAATTAGAGTACTCGAGTTGGTTGATGTGTTAAGCAGAAATCCAATTGAGGAAAAGTGAGTGTGTCACAGGCACAAAAATGAAGCATCCACTCAAGTTAAATTATCTTCATGCAATCATCTGTTATCTGGGAAAAAAGCCTTTTCTTTAAACTGAATTTGTGAACAATATGTCAAAAGATTGTGAGAAATGAATTTTCACTGCGTTTGCATACTGTAGTTAATGCTATCTCAGTGCAGACCAGATATAACGTTCACAGTGCCTTGCACAGAATCCCCTTTTCAACTTCATGATAATAAACACCCATGTTCCTCAAGATTGTGCTTTGAGGGGTACTAGTGTAACAATGCTTCCCACGTTCACCTGAAATTTATCTTCCTCCTGTTTTAAAACGGTTAGTGGCTCCACTAAAATATGAGAGGGAGGAGTGTCAGACATCTGTGGGATAGGATGGATGAACCAGTCCATCTTTTCCTGTCCACCATTTATTTTCTGCTCATTTTTCAAATGCTTGTGCATTAGTATTCCAGGGTAGAACATGAGGACTGTATTGCCCTGGTGAAAAATATGTCCTAGCATCAGGCTTGAAGGAATAAGGATTTTAAATTCAGATTTTAGTTTCATGTTTAGCTTTGGAATCCCAAAAATGCCAATTATTAGAACTCAAAAATAATTGTATTGGAAGTGCCAGAACATGTTGTTCACCCAATTGGAAACCTGATAACCATTAAGAACTGCAGGCCCAAAACCTTGATTCTGCTGCACCTCAGTCCATCAAGGCAACATTTTAGGGAAAGGTTCTAGGTTATAACCCTAGAATTTTACACTTCAGGCTCTTCAAAGGCCTCAGCCCAACCCATGACAGCTAAGGCCTGGCGTGGGCCCCTTGAGGCCTTCCAAGAGACTGATGGGTTTTGGGCCACTCTGCCACACAACGGGGGCAACGTTTCACCAGTGAGCCCTTGCAGGCGTCAGTGAGCTGCCCCGGCCACGCTTCCATCCCCTGGGATTAAACATCAGCCTGAGGCCGAGGCAGACAATGGCCCAGCTCCAATGCGGCCATACCGACAGAGAAAGCTCCAGGAATCCCAATGCCTTAGAATGTCAAAGCATAGAAAGAGCCCATTTGAGATAAGTTACATGAACAATGTCTGTTAAGCACTATCAAAAGAAAAGAGACAGTTGCTCCCCATGCCAGTCAGTGATACTGTCTTGGCAGATAGAGTTTCAGAGTTTTGAATACATTGAGGTGAGAGACGCAGGGCAAAAAGTGGACCACATTCCATACGGACATAAAATGGGCATAATTAGGCCCAGCTTTGGAGACCAATGTCCTAATGCCCCATGGACCACCTGAAAAAAGTCTGACCTGAAATTGCACTGGATGGTTTTTCAGGTCAAACAAACGTTAGGCCCTTTCTGCATGTAAACAAGGGACCAAATGCCCGTCTAAGGGCATCTCAGCAAATTGGTGTCCTGAGGAACGGAACAGGAGACACCAGGACTGCTTCACCAAGAGGGTTCCTCCTCCACCACATCCTACCAGCTGCAATCGGCCCCACTCCACTGTCCTCTCAGTTAACAATCACCTAAGGTCGCTCCCAGTAAGGGGCGGGACCCGAAATTCACTCATGCAGAAGGACGGCCGGCCAGTGCAGCGACAGACAATGACAGCTCACTCTGGTTATTTAGATGAGGCCCGGGTCTCAGCTTTGGACTGGTTTCAGGCCTCAGGCCTCACGGTTTAGTTGCAGTTCCATCATTGTCTTTGTTCCCGAGCACAGGCATGCAAGAATTTCAACACTGTTTCCTGGGCTCGATTTCAACACAATGGAATGTACAGAATAAGAATAGCACACACGATGCTGTGCTTGGAGCTTAGGAGGAGCAACAGTGGAATCTCGAAAGGACAGTGAGTTATAACAGTAACAATATAAATAAAACATAAAAAGAGAGGATAAGAACGTAACTGGGAGCAGGAGTAGGTCATATAACCCCTGGAGCCTGCTTGACCATTCAATCCCCATATCTCTTGATTCTTTTGGAGTCCAAAACTCTGTCTATCTCAGTATTAAATATGCTTCGCGACTGAGCTTCCACAGTCCTCAGGGGTAGATATTTCCCAAGATTCATAACTCTTTGAATGAAGGAATTTCTCCTCAGCTCAGCCCTAAATAACCAATCCTTTATTCTACGACTATGCTCCCCTAGCTCTTGACTCTCTAAATTGGAGGATAAAAGTGAGAATTGCCTAGCATTTGATAGAAAACTAAATAAAAATGCACCATGACTCCACACAGAAATTGTTCAAACTTCACTGCTCGTATAAGTGCTGTACATAAATAGGCAGCTAATTCCCTACAAAGCTCCATGCTGACCGGGACTCTAACCTTACATCATTTTGACAAATTAAGATAAGTTGTCACAAGGTATTTGAGATCTCTCGTTTAGAGGCTTGAATTGTCCTGTTGTTGTTGAAGGATTGAGAGAAATACTTTATAAAAATATTCTTTCATGGGATGCGGGCGTCACTGGCAAGTTTCCCACCCCTAATTGCCCTTGAACCGAGTGGTTTGCTCAGCTATTGCAGGGGGCAGTTAAAAGTCAACCACATTGCTGTGGGTCTGGAGTCACGTGCAGGCCAGACTGCGTTAGGACAACAGCAGATTTCCTTCCCTGAAGGACATTCGTGAACCAGATGGGTTTTTACAACAATCGACGATGGTTTCACAGTCAACATTACTGAGACTAGCTTTATATTGCAGATTTCTTTATAATCCATGGAATTTTTATTCCACCAGCTGCCAATGGTGAGATTTGAACCATTGCCCCCAGAGCATTTGCCTGGTCTCTGGACAACTAGCCCAGTGACAATATCACTATGGCACCAGATCCCCTCAAAGGGGCAAAAGCTCCTTCAGGAGAAATGCTTTATTTGACCTAAGTTCTGGCTAGCGGTGGATAACCCTGCTAGAAATTTCAGTACACAGGTAAGTAGAAACAAGAGAAAAATCTGGAAATGAGGGGCAGATCCGTGAGCTTCCAAAGGAGGCAGCAGCATGACTACTGCCCAATCCTTAATAAAAATACAATTTCGGTAACTGTAAACTTAAGTGGTCTGCACTTGATGATATTTAAGTAATTATTTTTGGGCAAGCAAACCTGAATGACAATCGGCTGCTTTCATGGATTTCAAAGCTGTTAATGTCACCGACTCAATCCGACAATGTCACAAACCGTGAGACTGCAGTCTCAGTGTCAGGAAGATATAATAATGTTATTGGAAAATAATGGGGGTGGGGGGGTTGTGTGTGTGTTTGTGTGTGTGTGTGTGTGTGTGTGTGTGAGAGACTGACTTAATTGGATTAAAAGCAGCTGTTCTGGAAGCTTTGATGTAACAAAAGAGATAAAGCTAGGTTTGTAATGTTAAATAGGTGGGAGGATTAGAATGTAAGGTGTAAAAGGACATTTGCATTTTTAAATAAACCAGGCTAGATTGTTTTCAAAGGAGGTGTGAAATGTGTCACCTAGCCAGGTGAAGTTAAGAAACAGTGTGTTCATTTTTCCCCAAAGATTACTGGTAAAATTGGTACTATGATAAGTTTTTATGATCAGGGAGGTAAAGTCCAAAGACATAGTGAAACAATGGGAATTTGCATTCAAAGTGGAAAATATGTATAAAATAGAGAAGGCTGTGTGTAAAGGTAGGCATTCTAAGATCTGACAAGTGTGAAATGCCTTCAGCATCTAAGCCTCATGCTGTTGTCAACAGAAAACTGAAGTTAAGGAAACTCACTTTCAATTGGATTGTTCAGGGTATTACCTGGGTTTTTCTAAATATCTATGTGTCTTACTGTTGCCTTAACAGAGGTGTAAGTGGGAGTCAGATTAATTAGGGGATTTAGAAGTTATTATAGTAGCAATTCGTAGAAATATGTATGTGCTTAAAATAATTTCTCTTATTAATAAATGTTTAACCCAGTTTTGCAAAAACCTATAAGGCTCGGTGGTCTTATTATGACTGAATTCAAAGCCCAAATCTCGAAACATACTAATTGCAAGAAAAACGAGTTGTGGCAGTTATTTCAAGTTCCCCTTTGGGTTTTGGGCAACTCAGCATTCACCATCAGCTGTGCCATAACACTTGGCAGGATAGAAAAGCCAGAAAACTTAATAAGATAACAAAAAAACATGAGCTGCTTAAGCTCATTGCCCGCCGTCTGTTATTACCTCTGATGATCATTGGCTAATTATTCAATCTAAGACAGGGGAAATAATGTTAAATGATCAAAAGTCTTGGGGAGTGACCAATGAAAGTATTGGTTTATATTACCAATAGCTGAAGGGGTCCTAAGTTTACTGCAGGGTGAGGATCATGTTTGTATTTGATACAGGTGAAAGATTATTGAAACTAACAGTAAAATAAGAAACCACCATATTCTCTGATGGGTAATACATTTATTTTTCACTCTGGATGAATGTTAAAGCTTTCCCTATGGATTACTGAATCACTGCACATGCTCACCTTAATTACCAACACTGAGCAGATAAGAGAAACATCACTAGCTCTGGGCAAGATGACATTCACATTGATGAAGAGATATGAAGAACATGCACAGAACCAGGACGACTTGCGTAGCTGACAAACAAGAGTATTTTCTTCCCTCACCGAAGAAAGATATAAATATGTTCACGTCAGTGAGTTTCCAAAGGAGGCGGCAGCATGAATACTGACCAAACATTAATAAAAATTTAAATTTAAATTCCACCAGCTGTCAAGGTGAGATTTGAACCATTGCCCTCAGAACATTCGCTTGGTCTCTGGATAACTAGCCCAGTGACAACACCACTGCGCCATCAGAACCCCTCAAATTGGCAAAAGCTTCTTCAGAGCTACCAAATCTACTATAAAATGTTAGCAGAAGATTTAGGACCTAGATGTACTTTGGGCGGATCAATGAGCGAGCCTGTTCTGATGTCCTATGAGCCAGGCAGTCTATGAACCACACTGCAGTCGATCAATTTGCTGACATGACTGTATTTCCCATTTTTAAATAACAATTGAATAACTAAGAACTGAGCGACACACTGATTGCACCTCAAGGGCTGGGTAAACCCCAGTGACAGAAAAACCATTAGCCGCCCATTCCCAATCTGCCACTGACACCATTGGCAGCCCCCAATTGTACTGAGGAAGCCTGTGAGGAGCTTTCATCTCTGCTTCCACAGATAGCCCGGGTGACAATAGAAACTGCTATTGTGCTAACTGCACAAGCAGAAGACACTATTCTTACCAGTCACCACCGGCCGAACATTCCAGGTCACCTTTGGATAAGGTAGCCAGCAGTACAGTGGTGTACACATGTGGTCATGGGAGCCTGCTGGCATGCCTACTCCCCATTCAAGTTTCTTTATACCTTTGTGGTGATGACCTGCACAACCCCCCTTTTAAGGACAGGTGGTTAGGCCGCACCTAGACCACATTTTCCTGCAGCCAGCCCCGCAATGAAGGCGCTCAGGTCAAATCAGTCTGGCACAGGACATATCGAGCAGGCACAGCCGGCATTATGTTTTGTTATTTGAATGTGCAAAGGACCCACCGCCCCAGCTTCAGGCACAGAGCTCAGACGCATCTTTTTATACCTATGCCGATATGGTGGACAATGCACTTCCAGCTCAGAACGTTGCCCACCACAGTGGAGACTTTGGCACTCATTTCAAAGTGGGCACAGCATCGTTGAAGTTTTAGGCCGGTATTTCACCCGCTGCCCTGGACAAACCTTCCTGAGTCACTGGACCAGAACCAGTGACCTGTAGATACACTCAGCATCTATGAAGTTAAAAATGATGGATAAATTAACCAGCTTAGTTGGTTTGTTGGCATGAAATTTGCCTGTGATATACATGGAGCATACCCTGACAGCACTTGCTCTAGAATCAGTATTCCATTATGAAGACAATATCACTTTTAGTCTTAAGACGCTTCATTTGAAGCCTGTCTAGAGCTCACCATCCTACAGAATGTACAAACTAATCATCAACTCCTCAAAATTCCTCTCGGAGGAACTAAACTATTTCTCTTTGCCATGAAAGGACAAATGATTTTTGTCAGCACGGAAGTCCTGAACAGAATAAATAAACACCTGTCTTGTTCCTCTTGGGCCCTGAGGTACTGGATGTGAAAAGGTAAGTCCGTGCTGTTCCTCTGGCAATGTTTCTAGTGACGTTCCCCGATCACTGTGCTGGCGATGTGACAATTTCTCATCGTTAGCCACTTGGCTGAAGTTTCACCAGGAATAAAGAAAAAAAATGATCTTCAGTACTTCAAAACGGAGCTCAGTCTCAAGGCCGACCTCACAAGCAAGCTGAAACTTTGAGAATATTCAGGGTGGCTGCACAAGCAGTTACCCCCATTGGCTGGAGGCCATCGCTTGCACAAGGTGCACCTCGGGAATCATAGACACCCTAATCCAGCAGTGGAAAAGTACAAGCTGTGTGTCTGCAATTACCTGCCCAGCGGGGGAAAAGAAACAGTAAAAACTGGGAAATAAGAGTGTTGGTCTGACCTGGCCTTGTATACCTTCAAATGGAGGGGGTTGAGGGGCCTTGACTGGGTAGAAGCTGCCAGACTGTTTCCCCTAATGGGGGAATCTAGAACTGTGGGCACAGTCTCAGAGCAAGCGGTCTCCCATTTAAGGCGGAGATGAGAAAGGGCTTCTTCCCTCAGACGATCATGAGTCTTTGGAATTCTCGACCCCCTGAGTGCAGTGGAGGCTGAGTTATTGAATATCTTCAAAGCTGAGATGGACAGATTTTTGGGCAGTCAAGGGTTATGGGGGGCAGGCAGGAGAGTGAAGTTCAGGTCAAAGTCAGATCACCAATGATCCTATGGGATGGCAGAACAAACTCAAGGAGCCATATGGCCGACTCTTGCTCCTGTTTTTTTAAAAATAATCTTCTGTTCAAATCTAATCACCGTTTTGTCAAGAATAGAAAAGCAAAGAACTTACATTTAAGTAATAAAAACCGAAAATGCTGGAAAAGCTCAGCAGGCCTGGCAGCATCTGTGGAGAGAGAAACAGAGTTAAAGAGTTGAGTCCTGTATGACTCTTCTTCAGAGCTGAAGACTCTCCACCGATGCTGCCAGACCGACTGAGTTTTTCCCAGCATTTTCTGTTTTTATTTCAGATTTCCAGCATCTGCAGTATTTTGCCTTTATTTCACATTTAAGTTTCCTTGCCATGTCTCCGGACATTCCAGAGTGCTCAGCACCAATGAAGCACAGTTGTAACGGAAGCTAAGACAGTAGCCAATTTACGCACAGCAAGATTCCACAAACAGCAAGTGAAATAAGTGATGAGGCAGCCTGTTGTTATGGTGCTGCCACGTGGTTTCTGGTTTTTTAAACATGGGACCTTTTGTTTCCATGCTAAAAACCCTCTATAAGGTCTCTTTTGTTCTCGCCTTCTGACCACAGTCATGGTCGTGTGCAATTCTGTTCTCTTGACTTGTAACATCGGGTGTGAGGAAAGGGCAGGAGTGGAGAACAGCCTTGGGGTGAATTTCCACAGGGGGTCAAGGGCAGACAGATGCCCCAGAAGTGCGCAGGATTCTTTAGGATTCTCATGGAGAAAGGGGATGAGGTGCTGCTCAATTCCTGTTCACCCCATGTCCCGCTGACCTGCTTTGCTTCCTGGTTTGGCAACCCTCCAATTTTAAAATTCCGTCCCTGTGTTAAAGTCCCTCCATGTCCTTGTCTCTCCTGTCTTTCTAACCTTCACCATCTCTGCAATCCAAGATCTCTGTGCCCTTCCAATCCTGGCCTCTTGCAAGGCTTTGTTTTCCCTTGCTCCACCATTGCTTTTGGGCCCCACCACATTCTATGGCCGTCAGTTCCATACCTGGCAACTGTGTGAAGCCAGACTGTTTACAATCTTGGTGCTGCGTTTGGCCCAAGGATGACCTCACAACCACATATCCGCTTCATCGCCAAGACTGTCTACTTACACCTTTATAACATCAACCAACTCCAACCCTGTCTCAGCTCATTTGCTGCTGAAAACCTCATCCATGCCTTTGCTACATGTAAACTTGACTATTCCA
Organism: Cetorhinus maximus; assembly: GCF_964194155.1. Taxonomy (NCBI): domain Eukaryota; kingdom Metazoa; phylum Chordata; class Chondrichthyes; order Lamniformes; family Cetorhinidae; genus Cetorhinus; species Cetorhinus maximus. The sequence goes on from NC_135893.1 coordinate 96,224,873, forward strand.
ATGGCTGGTCTCCCATCTTCCAAACTACCATCAGCTTATGTTCATCCAAAATTGTGCTGCCTGTAACATAACTCGCACCACGTCTCATTCACTCACCTCCCCTATGCTTGCTGACTCTAGACTCCCTGATCAACAATATTGTTTTAAAATCCTCATAATCTTTGCAAATCCCTCCATATCCTCATCTCCCCTTATCCTTGTAACCTCCTCCAATCATTTGAGAGCTCTGTGCTCCTCCAATTGTGGCATCTCACACATCCTTGATTTTAATCACTTCAATCAGAAATGGCCACGCTTTCAGTTCACTGGTCCTAAGCTCTGGAATTTCATCCCCTAACCTCTGCCTTTCTACCTCTCCCTCCTCCTTTAAGATGCTTCTTGAAGTATATCTCTTTGACCAAGCTTTTAGTCATCTGTCCTTATAGTTCTTTCTATGGGCTGGTGACAAAAATACTTTAATTGATAATGCACTTTTTAATCATCTTGGGATGCTTTCCTACTTTACAGGGGTCTTATAAATGCAAGTTATTTCTGTGTTTTCCGCTGCCAAGGTCCTAACCTCTGGAACTCCATCCCTAAACTTCTCTGCTTCTTTCTCCTCCTTTCAGACGCTCTTTGATACCCACCTCTTTCATCTGTCCTAATGTATCCTTATAGAGCTCATGTTATGATCTTTGTAAAAAGAATATTTAAAAAGAAATTTCAACTTCCGGTTAATAGATGAAAGGATGACACATCAAGATTTCACATTTTAAAACTTTTAGTGCAATGACTAAAAGCACTACTGACTAAACACTATTTTCTTCCTGTAGGTAACTTATACTATAAACTACAGAGAGGAACATTCCTCTTTTATACTTATCAAACATTGCACTTCCCATGGAATTACAGTCCTTATTGCAAACAGTCCATTGTTGCTCCCAGCTTCCAGTGGGCTCTTGTATCCCCGCTTTGCTGAGTAGTGACTGTCTCCTGGCATGTTCCTCAGCTGGAGAGTTCCTTAAAGACACCACCAGCAGTAAAGTCTGTTCTTCTTCCTCAGCCATGCCCAGGATGAATCTTGCCGAATTCGTGGAGACTATCTCCCACCCCCCACATCCGTCTGTGGCAGCTTGCAAAGCCAAGCACCTTTTTCTCTCTGCTGACAACACTGTCTATGATATTCATTGATTTTGAAAGGAAGCCTATAGCCTGATCTCAAAATGGCTTCCTCTGTCCTCTTCCCCATGGCAACGTGAAACCACATTAGCCTTGTATCTAAGTAAAAATGCTAATTAGCTTTCCTTGATCTCAACCCCCTTTCATAACTGTTTACAACCCAATGCCTACAATACCTTTCTGGGTCTTTGGGAGACTCAGGGTCTACTCATTGCAAACTCAGTGACGGCTGTCATTGTCTCCAAGCCTAAATACATTGCACCTTCTTCTCAGTAAAACAGTCTAAGCCTTTCTTCTCTAACAATCAAAGCACCCAGCTTTCTTGCTTGGAAGATTGCAAAACAGGTCGTATAACCCCCTTCATTTACTCGAAATTTAAAGACATAGACCCAAAACATTCTAATCTTATAAACCTCACAATTGTAATACTCAAGTGTTCAATTTTGTCTGACAATGCTGCTGTGAAGTGCTATGAGAAAATTTAATATGTTAAAAGGTGCAATACAATTGCAAGCCGTAGATGATAATACATCCACGGCGGGGCAGGTGGGGGTGGGGGAGCACGGGGGCAGTGGTGGGGGACTGCCTGGAAATTTCCTGATTTCTCATATAGCCTTTCCATCTCTGAATGATACTCAATGACACGCTGGACGTTGTCCACCGTAAATTTGTTGGAAGAACCACAGACCCTGGAAACACAGTCTTACATACTGAAATTATAGCAGAGTGAGTGGGAGAGTGGAAGTTCTTCCCTCCCGCCTCCTGATCTCTGTCAACCTCGTTCAGTGATGAGTAGCTCTGGGAGTAGGATGAACCAACCTCATATTACACCTCAGTGAGTCTAACCAGTCTATGAATCACAAGATGTCGAATTCCCCAGTGGAAAATTATTTCCAACTTCTGTTGAAGGCATCATTATGGACAAGTAAGAACTTTGTTAGCACACTATTCTAATGCAAATTAATTCCTTGCTGAAGCCGGTAATTTTTTAAAAACCTAATTATCAATAGCAGAACAAAAGGAACATTTGAAGGATAAATTCTAAATCCCTGGCTTCAAAGAGCAAAAATTGCTATAGCTAAAAGAAATACTAGTAAGAGTTTATCCTTCAGGATTGACTCCATGGTAATTTTCAGCTTCACTGCTTGGGCAGTGCACTGGATGTTGTATGATGTGCCTGCATGATATTGTAATGTGGGACTGGGGAATAGTGCCGCCCACAGTATGATGTATAGAGCCACATGGTAAAAGACTGAGAGAACAGTCTGGAGAACACGCTGGAACCAGCCTGCATGAAGGTAACAGCACCATGCATGACAGTAACCTGGGATCTGTAAATAGTTCAAGATTAAGAATGAAGGGTTTATGTATTTAGCTGCCACCTTTCATATCACCGCAGGTCACCTTATTGGATTATGGTACCATCTCTGATCTGATATATTCTGGGAGCTCCCACCACTGCCAACCACATTGTTATATGGGTTCGTTAGATGTCTGAATGATGAGATCTTGAGACTTGTGTATTTAAATATGAACCCTTTATTGTTAGTCTTTAACTATTTACAGATCCCAGGTTACTGTCATGCATGGTGCTGTTACCTCCATGCTGGCTGGTTCCAGAGTGTTCTCTCTGGACTGTTCTCTCAGTCTATTACCAAGTGATTCTATAAATCATACTGTGGATGGTGCTATTCTCCTGTCCCTTGTTAACCCTTGCTTTGCTGATCACCTTTACATTACAATAGCATGCAGGCACATACAACACTGGAGGGGTGCATTAATGGCTCCTTAAAGCATCTACTCAATTTCATTTCCATTGGATGGGTTCTTTAACAGGCGAGCAACCCATTCTATCAGATGATGAACTCAGGTGGTGAAGTTGGCATTTTAAAAAAATCATGCAATGGATATGGGCATTGCTGGCAAGGCCAGATTCATTTCCCACCCTGAATTGCTCTTGAGGAGGTTCTTAAACCTTTTTAATTCTATTAATGCTGAACATATTTGTCCTACATTTGGAATAGGAATCCCAGCTGGTTAGGTGGCTGTGTGAGTCCTAAGTACTAAGTTTAGACAGACATCATCTCAGTTCGGTGCGGGCATGAACACAAAACATTAATTGTCATCGAATTGGCAATGTCGTTCAAAGAGTCACAAGACAGATGGATCCAGGAAACAAAAGTCTCATCCTGGATCTGAAAAAGGTTTTTTTAATAAAGCTGAAGCAAGGGTAGACAGATCAGCAACACCTTGAGGCTTGGGTTATTGGTTAACATTTTGTAAAATGTTCTTTTTGTATTCTTGGAAGTGAGAAATATCAGTGCCAGGAAACAGAATACATTTCCACTTTCATTTCAAAACAAACTATTTTTACAACTGCTAAATGACAAACACTCGTGATCCTCGCCAGGCGTCAGCATTGCTCACTCTGGTATCATGTGGTTTAGGTACAGATTAAAGCTCTCTGTACTCTGCCCCAACACAGTAACCAGCTTAGGAACAGCATAATGCTAGTGAAAATAACTGGAATTGTTAAGTTGTTCCCTTCCTTCCCGTCGAAGTTCAATATCAATTAATTTGCCCTTCAAATTATGCAATCCTGCCTTAGGAGTTCAAGCTTGCCATTCTGGCTGGGATACAAAGCTATTATTCTTGTTTTATTCTGTACATACCTAATATCACAGAGGGAGCTACAGCCCATAGTGAATTTTGAGGTTCATACACTTGCAGAAACCACTCAGGCTATATCGTACAGTAAGTCCCCTCTTAACTTTGATGCACTTATTGTTGTTTCACTTTAACATTGTTAATATAGTGTCAGTATATCCATTTAACATTGCCAGTTTCACTTTAACATCGTTTGCCACAGACTTCCTCTTCTGCGGCCCATCTGATCACATGACTTTTCCCCACAGTGCTTCCACCCATGCCCTCAGTCCCTCTTCCTCCCACTGCTGTCATTGTTCCAGGGCCTTGCCAACTACCCGCTTTGCTGACTACCAGCTTTGCCTCTCCCACCCTGGCCGATCCCACCCTTGCTTCCCGGCCTCTGTTCTTACCTTAGTTCTCGGGGTCTGCTCTTCAGCGGCTCTTGACTCCTGGCTCCCGCTGCTGGCTTCGCTTTCGAACTTGCAGTGACGTTCTGGTTGCCACCTAAAGATAGGAGTTGGTAAGTGGAGGTAGTCAGGACTTCAACTGCTACCAGCGCCAACCAACCTCTGTCACTAGATGGAGTGTGGTCAATCGAAAAATACTGCATACTGAGGTGAGTACTGAATTTTTTTTTAAAAGAATTTAATTATATTGTATATTGTATTTCTTTCATATTTAGTGATGTCTTTTATTTCACAAGTTACTTCAGTTAGGGATGCACAGTGCAGTATGTGATTGGTACAGTATTTCAACTTGTACATTGTCTTTTTCCAGGCGAGAAATGTCCAACGGAACCTATGGGAACCCATGATTCGCTTAAAGTCATTTCATTTAAAGTTGTGATTTTTAGGAACGTAACCACAACTTTAAGTGAGGACTTACTGTTTTGGTTATGAGCCAGTTGAACTGAATGGCAGCTAGGTGACTTATTCCCAGGTACAGGGGGTCGGCACTTAAGGTGGTGGCTGCGTTCCTGAAAATCACCTTGTTAAGTGAAACACCTTTAAGTGAAGCATAGTTTCCCATAGGAATCAATGTTAAAGCCAGAGTTAGGTTCCTGAGGACAACATTTGCCCGGAAAAATCAATGTAAAAGTTGAAACACTGTACTGTACAAGTCTGGAATACTGTACGTTACAGTACAGTAAGTGGCTTTAAAGTTGTTGCCTTGCCTACAGGCTTCTTCCTAGCAGAGACAGCTTTAAAACACCAAGTTTACAACAGGTTCCTCAAAAGCAGATACTGTACAGTACACTACAGCGCAGTGGCCCTGTACAGCAAGGAATTCTTTTAAAAACAGAAGCCCACAGTAGTTCCTCAGGTACGCACTGTACAAATAGCAGAGAAATTTGAAAAGCAAAGTTTACAGTACAGCACTGCACAGTATAACAGAGAATTCTTTCAAAAAAACAAAGTCTACAGAGTTCCTCAACTAGGAACTTTCAACTAGTACAGGGTACAGTAAAAAAAAAGTTTAAATATGAAGTTTAGTTTAGTATGGGGGAGGTACCTGAAAATGCAGCAAAAAATGACGTTCCTCAAATGTACAGTAAGGACAAAATGGCGCCAACACAATCAGCAGGCCGGGCTCTACTCAGAATCACTGGCACCAGTCGTGCGATGACATCATCATGCCGGGGGCTCGATGACGTCATCATGCTGGGCGCGTGATGACATCATCACACTGCTTGCATCCGCTAAAATGGGGACCACTGCACTTTAAATGGAACCCAGACATAACAAAATAAAGCCCTTCAAAATGAAGCCACTTTAAAAGGGGACACTTAAAACAGGGACTCCCTGCTCCTCCCAGTGGGCATCTGCTTCAATTTCCAGCATGGCTCCTACGCTACAAGAGTGACCACGCCTCAAAAGCACTTCACTGGCTGCAAAGAGCTGTGGGACTTCCTGAGGGACTATATAAATGCAAGCTATTTCTGTTCTTCCAGTGTATTCTTGGAGGCATTTTATTTATTCATTTGCAGGATGTGCACACGTCACTGGCTAAACTAGCATTTTCTGTCCATCCCTCATTGCCCTGGAGAAGGTGGTGGTGATAAGCTAACTGAATGGCTTGCTCAGCCATTTCAGAGTCAACCACATTGCTGTGGGTCTGGAGTCACATGTAGGCCAGACCAGGTAAGGATGGTAGATTTCCTTCCCTGAAGGTCACTAGTGAACCAGATGGGTTTTTACGACAATCAACAATGATTTTATGGTCACCATCTTTTCAAATTTCACCATCTGTCGTGGTGGGATTCGAACCTGGGTCCCCAGAGCATTACCCTGGATCTTTGGATTATTAATCCAGTGGCAAAACCACTACACCACCCCCTCCCCCACGGCAGTGCATTTTTGTTTATAGTGTCATTTATAGGGCTGAATTTTGCCCTTGACGGGCGGGCAGCCGATCGCCGCCGCTGACACAGCCCGCGCCGCCATTTTTCACGGGCGGGCCAATTAAGGCCCACCCAGCGGGTTTGCGACTCCCGTGTACAAGGGGAAAATCAAATCGGCGGCGGGCGTGTTCAGACCGCCGGTTCTAATGGGGAGCCGGCAGTCTGTACAAAGAGTGGCCAGGCAGCCTCATTGAGGCAGTTCACCATGGCCACTCATAGGGAAGGATATGGTGGTTTGAGGGCAGAGGAGGAGGAGGGGGGCAGGCTGCAGGGTAGGCCAGCGGGGGGGCCACTGTGCCCCTCGGTTCTCTGATGCCTGCCTTGCTGTCCTCCTCCAAGAGGTGTCCAGCCGTCGGGATATATTGTATCCAGAGGATGGGAGGAGGAGGGCCCACCCCCCCATGTCACCAGGCTGGTGTGGCAGGAGGTGGCGGAGGCTGTAAGTGCCCATGACGATGTGCGGCGCACCGGGACGCAGTGCTGCAAGCGCTTCAATGATTTGCTGCGCTCTGGAAGGGTGAGGACCATGTCGACCTTGGCCATTTGACCCAGCAGCAGGTAGCCTTAGCATTTGATTCCCCTCCCCCCCCATCCCATGTCTTGCTGTCGTTACTGCATTGGGCATTTGGCACACGCTGGGTGGGCAAACAGATAGTGACCATGTTTACATCAGCCTTAGTGGGTGAGGAGAAGATGAGTTTTCCCCTCAGCATATGTTGATGTTTGTCACATTTGTGTAGTCTGGGGGCAACCTGCAGGGGAGGCAGCTAGGCACATACTCAGAACTCCAACACATGTCTTATTGATGGTGATGAGATGGTGGAAGGGGAGCCTCAAGGTGTCATGGCCAAGAGCCATCTGCTGGCATCGGCGCCACACCCAGTTCCGCCTCCTTGCCATGGGCGCTAAGACCCGTGTGTTATTCAAAGTGATGGATGCCGAATGTGTCCAAGGTGTCCGTTGGGGGAGGGGTTAGGACCAGCCGTACTATCTTCTGGGGATTGATCACCAGTAGTGTGGACAGGAGCCGCTCGAGGCCTCAGATGGGCCACTGTGGTTGGGGTGCAGCGTGCACGTGCAGAGTACATGAGCGATCAGCCCCAATAAATCCTCTTCTCTGTTCTGCAGGCAAAAACAGAACACAATCAGCCGGAGCGCCAGAGGACTGGAGGTGGCACGCCCTGCTCCAGCGCCTCACAACCTTTGAAGAACAGGCCATGGAGCCGGGGAGGAGGCAGGAGGCCAGGGCGGCCGGGGGCGGCAAGGCTGGGGTCCAGCGGCCAGATATTTGAGGTCCACAGTCCCATCCACTCTGTCTGCCCACCATTCAAACCACTGATGGCCGCTGCAATCGTTAATGCTGAAACAATGCTCATTCACAGACTGAGACACTCTGACGTGTAGGTCATACACAAAGGTCCCTCAGCCCCTTGAGGATGTGCGTCTCTAGTACCTTCCAAAGTCGCCTTATCCCATTTGTGACCACTGTCCCCATGGTCTAACATGCCATGGCATCGCTGCTGCACATCCAAAGACTTATTGCATCTTAGGGGGTTTGGGACCTCCACCACCCTTTCAGCCAGTGCGCCCCACATTACTTTGTCCAAAAGGTCCTCAGCACCTCAGCTGTGAACCTCATGGCACTCAACTTAGATAAATGCCACCACGTTACTCATCCCTGCGCCAAGGGGAAATGTTGCCTTCTGACCACTCGGTCTATGCCCCTCATATTGGTATGAATGTCAATAATGTGACCTGTCAATCTCCTGTGATCCACGGCAAATGTCTCAAGTGTTTGCGATGTTTCCTCATAATTCCAACTCTCCAGGCCAGCATGCATCCAGGTCAGGTACCTTTGCACTCTCCCCACTCCAATCCCTCCCATGACGCGCAGGTCACAACTGAACGCAGAAGTGTAGATGTGGCCTCGATAGCATTTTCTGCACTTGCAACATGACCTCCCTTTTCCTACATTCTATTCCTCGGCTAATAAAGGCAAGTCTGGCTTTGACCTTGTTAAACGCCTTATGTACCTGTTCTGCTACTTTAACGGGTCTGCCCACCTGTTCTGCTACTTTAACGGGTCTGCCCAGCAAGGTCCCTGTAATCGTCGTGACTTTCCACGTTCCCACCATTACTCATGGATTCCCGTACCTTGCTTGTCTTGCCCAAGTGCTTAACCGCACACTTATCCACATAACATTCCATGTGGCATTCCTTAGGCCATATGACCAGCATGTCTGTATGCGCGTGTAAGGTTTGGGCTTCCTTTTGACTATTTACCACCCCACCAATGTTCATCTCCTTAGGGTCTTGAAGGGTGAGCGACTTATGAGGCTGGGGGGGAAAGGGATGAAAGGTGTTACTGACTGAACGCTAACTGATGCACTGCCCTTGTTGTTAATTTCAGCATCACCACCACATGGCCGCCAGGAACAAGTCCAGAGCCCCCACTCCACACCTGAGGGGCATTACTTGCAACTTGGTTTCATGAGGGTGTGCTTCAGTTGGTCTCTGTGGTGGAGGAATCCAGGCTGAGTGTCAGTGAAGGCATGAACCTCAGGACAGTGCTTCAGGCTTCCTCCACTGAGAGATTGGCGACTCTCATGGAGAGGGGATTCAGTCGGATTGAGACTCTTCTGATTGGGATACTCTCTGACCTGCAAGTCCTCACAGCGCTAATGGCCGCAGGTGGTCATTGGCAATGTGGGAGATGTTCTGGGCACCAAGTGTCACCGCCAAGTGGGATCTCAAGTTGGCGCAGCAGCTGCCTGTCATCGCTGCGAGCTCCTCTCAGGGCGCTCCGGATGAGGGCAGCAGCTCCTCAGCCCATCTGCCAGTGAACATTGCATCCCTTGAGGCTGCGACAACTGGGGAGCTGCCAGTTCTGGAACTGGCCACTCCCTCCAAGGTGGGGCCATCACAGGCTCCACGGGCCAGAGGACGCCCACCAAGGTCATTGAGCCCAACAGGACAGCAGAGTCAGCAGACTGTCTCACAAGCCATTCCGAGCGATGGGGCGGCACATAGACGTAGCACCCGCAAACGAAAACATAAGGCACGTTAGACACTCCACGGGTATGTCACTGGTGATTTTGTGTTGGCCTTAGAATAGGGAAAAATATACTTATGTACGTCTGAGCGACGTTTGTGTTTTATTTTGGACTGAATAAAGTCCACTTTTCTGACAATGGCTGAGGGTGTTTCCTTTGTGCTGCATTTGTATGTTTCACAGACATCTCATAAGTGTTTGAGTGAACATTGATGTTTCTGCACTAAGCCCTTAGTTGCAGCTGATCAGGTGGAAGATGTGGCACCTAAGTGCCACATGTGGAAGTTCCAGGCAATGCTGCTCCTGCTGATCCATGTGTATGGAGCTAGCTGAAAGTTTGTTGGATTAAAGTGTCCCGTGTGTCCCTGCCTCCTTGGTGTAGTAGTGGGTCAGCGTATTGCCCCTCATCATCACCCTGTGCTTCCTCATCCTCTGAGGCACTGCTGGATTCATCATATGCAGCCTCATCCAGGGCGTCAAGGTCTTTATCATCAACTGCATCCCCCCTTTCCAGCGTAAGATTGTGCAGATCGCAGCATGCAACCACTATCACAGAGACGCGATCTGGGGGGTACTGGAGTGCGCCCCCTGAGCGGTCCAGGCAACGGAAGCGCATCTTGAGAAGACCGATGGCTCTCTCCACCACAGCCCTTGTGGTGCCGTGGCTCCTATTGTAGTGCTCCTCAGCTTCTGTTCTTGGATAGCGGAGAGGTGTCATGAGCCACCTTCTGAGGGGATAGCCCTTGTCACCCAGCAGCCAACCATCCAGCTATGCCGGAGCACTGAAGAGCCCCGGCACCTGGGAGTGTAGGCATCGTGGGAGCTGCCTGGGTACCTTGCACAGACTTGTAGAATCTGCATCCTGTGATCACACACTATCTGCATGTTCATGGAGTGGAAGCCCTTCCTGTTGACAAAGGCACTGGGCTCACCTGCTGGCGCCTTGATGGCCACATGTGTACAGTCTATAGCACCCTGGACACGGGGGAAGCCAGCAATGGCCGCGAAGCCTCTGGCTCGCTGTGCCTGACTTGCCTGGTCGCAGTGGAAGTGGATAAAGGTGGATACCCGTCTGAACAGAGCATCTGTAACCTGCTTGACACAATCACCAGCTGATTGGGAGACACCGCAAAGATCACCCACCGAGCCATGGAAGGAGCCAGAGGCTTAGAAGTTGAGGGCAACTGTGACCTTCAGAGCCGCTGGCATGGGGTGTTCATCCATACAGTTGGGGGAGATCTCAAGGCCAATCATCTGACATACAGTTGACTGTTTCCCTTGACAGATGGAGCCTCCTTCAGCACTGCACCTCAGACATATTGAGGTAGCTGTTTCTCCGCCCGTATACTCTGGCAGCAGGATAGTGGCATCTTCTGTGGCCCCTTCCACCTCGGACAACCTCTTGGCCCTGCGCCCCTTGTGCCTGCGCCTGGCCTCCCAAAGGTGGCTCCCCTGGAGGCTGATTGTCCACTCCTGGCCTCCTCCTTATTCTATCCCTCCCTTCGTCCTCAGGGGAGCTGCCTCCAGTGGAGAGGTCAGAACCCATACCCAGGCTAAATGGAGGCCTCCAGAAAGCTGCAGGCCCGAGAAAGATTCCTGTCTGCAGAGTGCTGAGCTGAAGCTTCAAAGTACAGAGAAAGCTATTGGAAATCGATCTGAACTGCTAACAATCACACAGGCAAGTTTAAAACACTTTCTGCATTAAATACTTCAGATAAAACGTTAACAACCCCTCTGAGCCCACATATCCCGCCCGTGGATGAGGTTTGTTAAAAAAATCACCTACCCGCCTGCCCGTTGGGCCCGTGCGCTGAGCCGAAGTTCGCACGGGCCCCTCAAAATCGGCCTCAATTGCTGAGTTAAGGGCCTTAAAGAGGCCTTTAATTAATTAAATATCGTGATGCCGCGCGCTGACATCGGGACACTCGCGCGATGTCAGCACACGGCATTTTAAGCGCTGAGGTGCGGGCTCCGCCACCCGCGCGTCAGCCAGAAAATTCAGCCCACAGTGTCTAGAATGCATGATTATAATGGCTTTACTGGATCGACAAGATCTCCAGAATTCAGGAATGCAGGTTATTGACGTATATACTGGAAGTTTACCCATTGTTAATTCAACATGGTTGGCTGCCAGGAAAATTAAACAGCTAGAAATTAATAAAAACATGGAACTGTAATAGTAGAAAATGCTGATGAACATGGGTGAAATGCAGACCTCAGGAACCTTGTACAGTCGACAATCCTTTCCAAGAAGCAGATGACTGATGCTGGCGTAATCTAACGCTGTTTATTTCTATTGACCTGTGATCGATTGCTACCGAGGGAACATGATTGCCTCTCTCTCTAGAACCTTTTAATAGCAAACTCAGCCCAATTATATTTGTGAGTGAGCTGAAAGGTGTTATGATCAATATCTGCTACATTTTAGGTAGTGCAGTGTCATCTATGCTGGGCATAAAATTGAATGGCTTCTGTCTTCAGATAAGGGGGCAAGCTGATAGATTTCTGTTTCTATAGATAAAACCATTCTCAAATTCCTCATACTTGAACATTGAAATTTAAATCAGATCATCATTTAAATTAAAATTTCTGTCGTCTTCTAGTTTCTTAGCGCTTTATCTTCATGACTCCGCCTACTATCTTGGATCAGAATGTGATTCTAACTGGACTCACATAATCCACCTGAATGACACATTGTGTGTCAGCTTTAGCTCAGGTGGAGCTCTGAGTCAGAAGGTCGAGGGATCAACTCGTTCTCCAGAGACTTGAGCAAAGAAAATCTAGGCTGACTCTCCAGTCCGGTACAAGAGCAGTGCCGCACTGTAAGACTGTTGTGCTTTGGGTGAAGCCAAGGTCTGGTCAGGTGGACGTAAAAGATCCCGTGGTATTATTTCGAAGAGGAGAAGGAGAAACGTCCCTGATGCCCTGGCCAATGTTTTTCAGTAAACCAACATCACAAAACAAATGATATGGTCATTATCGCCTTGCTGTTTGTGGGAGCTTGTGTGCACAAACTGGCTGTCGCATTTCCTACATCATAACACTTTGAAAAGTACTTTGTTGGATGTAAAGCACTTTGGGAAGTCCTGAGCTCATGGAAGGCGCTATGCAAATGAAAGCTGCCTTCTTCACATTGGGGTACTCCGACTGTCAAAAGAGGCCTCACCAAACCTGCACGATGTTGGCAGAGCTGAGGCTCAGTCCTATGAGAATGGCAGTGGCACCAGAGGAGAGGCACATGCTGCCTTCCCTCGGGATGCCAGTACGCCAGCTACCCTTCCAGACTTCTCTGTCACACAACCAGCCCGACCGGACTGCCCAGCATTGCCAGCAGATTGCAGCTAGACCCTCTGTGCCCAGAGCTCCTCATGATCACTGACCAGAGCCGCCGCGAGTGCCCTTAGCTGCAGGTCCCTCTCGCTTTTGCTGAGTTTGGCATCTGGGTCCTGAAAAAGGCCAGTGATTAGCGTATTCAAGGGCCCTGATATCATTTCAGACTGATGCACGTGCTTCCCGAAGAGGAGGGTATCAGGCATTTGAGATTGGGCTGGAAAATTACTCCTCCTAACGTGCATTTAGCACACCCCGCCCCCAGGAAAAAGGCACGACAGAGAAAAGGGAATACTTTCTGCCCCAAAGTCTCTAACAACTGCCCTTCGAGCTGCATTCAGATCTTTTCCTTGTGAGTTACAGGTTAACTTGTACACTGCGTCGAGCTGAAACTTGCTGCCAACTGATTGTGGTACCTTTAGCCCGATTGTCCTTAACTTCCACTGTCCTGTCCGGGAACGAATGCGCTGTTCAATTAGTGTTGCCTGCCTATAGTCATTATTATTTTCCACTGCATGAATCATTTTCTTTTGGCATATGTATTATTCACTTCAATCGCTCATTAAGAAAATGTTCATTTCTCCTACAATGTGGCATTTGGCATTTAGAGCTGGGTGATTTCTCCTTCTACGTAACAGTCACCTACCTTCAATCGGACAGGCTGGGCTTCTTCTCTTAATGCTTGAAGTCGTTTATTTTCTTGCCTCTGTGCCCACTTGTATTGACAGAGGCTGAAGTTCACTTTCTTGCTCTCGCCCTCGCACGGACTGAACAACGGTAGAGTATCTCAGTAAGCAGTAAATCAGTCTCCATTCACCTAACTTGATGCTATAGCGTTCGAAACACTTTTCTTTTCAACTCACCCTTCTCTTTGTAGGCTGGGAGATATTTAATGTAGCCAAAGGAACTTTAGCAACATCAGGCCGCGTCGCACTTGATTTTCCTTGACGTTTAACTCCAGTTTTTGGAACGCCCTGGCAGCCTTTCACCTGCAGTTCGTATGGCATCGACTTCCCCACTTGTTATTTCGACAGGTTTCGATGTTTAAAGTCCCTTCTTCGCTAAAAACACCATTTGTTTTCAGTTGTAGAGTAATTATGGGGAAGCAGGTGGCAATTTGGCCGCTCAAATCCATGCTCTCTTCAGGACAAGCCACTCAGGCCCATTCCCCTACTCTATCCTCGCCGCCCTGTATGTTTATCTCCCTCAAGTGCCTACCCAATTTCCCTTTTGAAATCAGTCATCGTCTCTGCTTCCACCACCCTCCTAGGCAGCGAGTTCCACCACTTGCTGCTTAAAGAAGATGCTTGGTCACACCCTCCTGCATCTAAATCCTTAAATCCATGTGCCCTAGCCCTTGTAGCATCAACTAATGGGCACAGCTTTTCTATGTCTACCTTATCTAAACCTGTCATAATCTTGTACACCTCTGTCCAATCTCCCCTCAATCTCCTTTGTTCCAAGGAGAACAACCCCCACTTCTCCAACCTAACCCCTTCTCCCAGGAACCATTGCGGGAAATCTGCTCTGCACCCCCTCAAGGACCCTCACATCCTTCCTAAAGGGCGGTGATCAGAACTGGATGCAACACTCTTGTGGTCCAACCAAAGTTTTGTAGCTTATTCAAGCTTCAGCGATTCACTGATACATGGATTGCGCATGGCATCGGCATGAAATTGTTTCTACATCTCCTTTCACGTGCAGTTTTAATCATTTTAGGTCAATTAAGATAGCTGGATGTGAAACATAACTGATAAAATTACAATGTATGGACAATGAAATAGAAAAGGAAGACAGGCAAATGAAGAATGACTTACATGTGGGCTTCAAGAGCATTAAGCCACAGAGTTCATGAAGCAGGATTTTGACCTCTTGCTGAGATTTTAATTACTCTGCCTTCACTGCCGTGCCTTCTAGCTCCAAGGGGCATATCAAAAACTGTTGTGCATCACCAGACAACATGTGATTCACATTATCATCAGGCAGAAGATAGGAGCAGCCCAGAGACCAGGCTTGTTAACTAACCTCCCAGATATTGCTGTGTATAACCCACATGGAGAGTCAACTGTGGCTCAGTTCATAGTACCCTCGCCTTTGAATCAGAGGGTTGTGGGTTCATGTCCCACTCCCGGAAAACCAAGAACTGTGATTGTACTCAAAGAGTTGCAATCTGTGACTGTTGATAACTCGAAAGAGTATAACCCACCTAACTGAGTTGCCAAACCTCTTTATGTGGTTGGTGTGTTTGTGTGAGGGAGAAAACAAAAGACCTTCAGCTGCCTGGGCCCTAAGCTCTGGAATTCCCTCTCAAAGCCTCTCCACCGCTCTCTGTCCTCCTGTTAGATGCTCCTCAAACCCACCTCTTTGACCAAACTTTGGGTCATTTGTCCTAAACCTGCTTTTTTGGCTCAATGTCAAACTTTGTCTGATGGTGTTCCCGTGAGGTGGATGTTTTATTCGATTAAAGCTGCTATATAAAGGCACACGGTTATTGCCCATACACATGCCCAGGGGATAGTCGAGGATAAGTAACCAGTTCTTTAGATCCCTTAAGGCAACTGGACACACGATTTCTGGTAACGATTTGAGAATCGAAACTAAATGTAGGTGCGGAGTTGTTTCACACAGAGAAACACAAATCAAATTCCCTCCAGAACAAAGTGACATGGTGACTTGAGATACAACAGAGAGATCAACACCTCCTGCCAGCAGTCAAAAGAAGGACTAGTCCTGTCAGAGCTGCAAGATTCAAACTACAAAACTGGAAACGTGTCAGTACGCCACATTGAACTTACAGGCACCCGACTGGCAGCAGCCCTGACTCCGGTCTCAGTGTTGAAATATGATGTAAATCAAGCGGCTTTGAAACTTTGAAAGCTGTCTGAAACTTTAAAGTGATATGAACAACTTTCCACAAGCGGCCAGGGACGGAGTGTTATGTAGCTTCAGTTTAGTCACTCAGGGATTCGCCATCACAGCAGGCGAGCAGCTCTCTCCCAGCCCCCCGACTCCCACCCACTCTCCAGGTTGGCAGTTTCTACTGGCTGTGGGCCCACTGAGCCAAGTAGGCCCTGCTTGCTAAGCCTGTTGATGTACACGTGTTTCACGTCACATTCGGTTATATAATCCTAGAGGTGCTTAGTTCAGTCATTTGAGGCGTGTGCTTTCGATCTATATATCATGAAGTGAAGTACAGAATGTGAACTATTAAGGGAGTTTTTTTTTTTAGTTTCTGTTTCAGGTCATTCATCTTGAAGTTCCCCTTCGGCCTAGTTTTGTTCCTAAGTGACAAGTTGGACGCACAGTTTTACCTGTCATGCAGGCTGCATAGCAACAGGCCCGCCTGCAGCTGGGTTAGTACCAGCAGTCACGGGATGAGACACTTAAGTGGTCATTAATTGGCTACTTAAGGGCCACAATTGATGGGGCAGGAAGGCCCACTTTGGGCCGCTCAGAACATAATTTTGGGGGGAAGGTTCCGGTACACCACCATCCCGCTGAGAGAACAGAGGATTCCTCCCTTTGGGAGATCCGCGTATACGAGGGATGGAAATTGAAGCAGGCTTTGCTCCTGCATTTCCACAATTCCCCGAAGGTGGTTCTGTAATCGGCAGGACGCAGGTCATCTTACCCCACCTGTAACGTCCAGCACCAGTGCAGTGAGGCACTCCGAAGGTGGAGGAAAAATACATTTCTCTCTTCCCACAACATCCAAAACACCAAAGTTTTTACTTCTGGGCAGCCCCACTTTAGAAAGCGAGTGTGCTTCAGTTTTTATTCATAGGCACCATACAGTTAATTTCCATTATCGGCCACTGCACGTCAGGAATGGGTGGTACCGGTGGTTAAAAATGCCCACTACCCAAGACTTAGAGTTCCACGTTTTCAAGTTCCATCATTCGGAACGTACAAACATACAAATAAGGAGGAGTAGGCCACTCGGCCCCTCGAACCTACTCCGCCACATCACGGCTGATCTGATTGTAGCCTCAGCTCCACATTCCTACCTACCCCCCGATAACCTTTCACCCCTTCGCTTGTCAAGAATCTATCCACCGCCCCTGCCTTAAAGGCGTTCAAAGACACTGCTTCCACCGCCTTTTGAGGAAGAGACAGTTCCCAAGACTCGGGGCCCTCTGAGAGAAAGCTCCTGGGTGATCTTGGGGTGATGCAGTTTGAGGCCTTGCGAGAGTTGCGGGAGCGGAGTGCGTGAATCTTATGGGCGGCGCTGAGGGAACATGATGCTGCAGAAGCAGAGCAGTGGGAGGCTGAGACCCGAGGGGCTGGGGGCAGGCCACAGATAACAATTACCGCTCGGTTTGACAATTCTTAGCGGTTCTGTGAGAGCGGGACCATTTTTGTAGAGCCTTTTTGGAAGTTAATTGTGGGGGGGTTGGGATGTAGGCCTCAGGCTGAAGG
Organism: Cetorhinus maximus; assembly: GCF_964194155.1. Classification (NCBI taxonomy): domain Eukaryota; kingdom Metazoa; phylum Chordata; class Chondrichthyes; order Lamniformes; family Cetorhinidae; genus Cetorhinus; species Cetorhinus maximus. The sequence goes on from NC_135893.1 coordinate 96,241,882, forward strand.
TTTGCACCAGCCCTGTTTACCACTATGGGTTGCCAACCCTCCAGGAGTGCTCTAGAGTTTCCAAAAGTTAAAGATTAATCTCATGGCTGTTGCTGTGAGAGCAACCTGGAAGAAAAATCATAGGGGAATTTTTAAAAAAAGATGTGTTTTGTTTTGGTTTTCTTTGAAAACTTGTGTTTACTGGTTATAAAAACATTGGAGTTGGGTGAAGAGGATGATTGGCCGGCAGTCAGGAATGACCCAACTGAGCAACAGAGCGTTAGTTGGCTTTCTCATTAGCATAAGCAGGTGGTGCCCTGTCGGACGACCAATCGTGGGTTGTGAAGCCGTTGGAGGTGGGAGGTCATGTGATCAAACTCTTTCCTCCCCCCCCCACCCACCCCCAACCGCCCACTCGGAATCCATCCTTGCCACTGCCGGCTGCCATCTTTTTAGGCCACAGAGTGGCCTGTGCTGTTCTTCCCAACCAGAAATCAGGATCGTGTCTAGGGATCTACAAACAGCCGTGTGTGCAGGTTCTTCACAGCTACTGAGGAATCGGCACTCAGCACAGGTAGATGTAGTCAGATAAAAGCAAAGTTATCTCCACCTATCACTGGCCCTCTATCCAGCTCTTCTTGTCCCACCACCCCCCCACCTTAAACCAGCTTATATTTCACCCCTTTTCTATTTTTTCTTAGTTCTGTTGAAGAGTCATACGGACTCGAAATGTTAACTGTGTTTCTCTCCGCAGATGCTGCCAGACCTGCTGAGTTTTTCCAGGTATTTTTGTTTTTGTTTTAGATGTAGTCAGAGCTGGGCTAGACGTGTTCGATTATGTGGACAGGTTGTGCAGGCTAGGCCTGTAGTCCCTGTAGTATCGATGATTTAGTGGTGATCTCATTGACTTGCTTAAGTTGGTTCAAGGATTCCAAAGGCGGAGAAAGCAAAATTATTTCCACTGGTGGGAGAGTCCAGAACAAGGAAGCATAACTGTCATGGAACTCTCCCCTCAAAAAAGCTGCTGAGGCTGGGATCCATTGACCGTTTCAAAAATGAGACCGATAGATTTTTGTCGGGCAAGGACATTAAGGGATATGAAACCAACGCAGGTAAATGGAACTAAGATACAAATCAGCCATGATGTAATGGAATGAAAGAACAGGCTTGAGGGAACCAATTGGCCTATTCCAGTCCCAATGTTCTTAGGATTCTACTTGTTGCAGTTCGAGGCAAATAGAACTGCTTTTACCTGCAATGTTTCAGTATTATAGACACTGGGGGTGAGTGTAGGTTGGTATGGAGGGTATGAGGGGCCATGGGGGGGGTGGGTAGAGGGGCACTGGTTAACATGGAGGGCCTGAGGGACCATGGGGGTTGGGGAGAGGTGCATAGGTTGGCATTGAGGGCATGAGGGCCCATGGGGAGCCAAAGGTAGCAAGAGTTGTCATGGGTGGGGCATCGGGAGTGTGTGGGGGGTGAAGGGGTATGAGCGCCGATTTGCCAGAGCTTTTTTTTTTAACAGCCAGGACAAGGTCTCAAAGCACTGAAACGTGCCTTTCACACAGCCCACCTCGACACCCGGCAGCCCCTGTATCTGCCTCCGACCTTTCTCTGGGGGGGCGGAGGGCCCGACTCCCAGCATCACCTGCGTTCCCGGAACAAAAATCCAACTGTCCGAGGCACTTTCCCCCAAGCCGGGTTTGCCGAGTGGTGAATTTTCCTGACTCTGCCCTCCCGGCTCAGGAGCGAAAATCCGGCTCACTGTGTCCGGATGGCCGAAAACTGCACTGCACCAACCCCACCCCCGCCCCCCACCCCCTCCCCTCCCCCACCCCACCAAGCCGGGTCCTGTTTTCTCAATTCTCAACAAAAATAAAAATACCTGGAAAAACTCAGCAGGTCTGGCAGCATCTGCGGAGAGGAGCGCAGTTAACGTTTCCAGTCCGTATGACTCTCAATTCTCAAATGACCAATGTTCTAGGGGAGGACAAAGAAAATGTTTCAGAGATATACTGAAGCTCTAACTGAAGCGCGGAGGCATTGACATTAGTGACTGGGAGGAGCTTGCTCCTAATCATTCAGAATGGTGACAATCCATGAAGCTGCATCACCCTTTGAGTCCAAACACCTCAATGATGAGGCAGCTCAGCAGCAGAGAAGGAACGACAAGGAAGCAAATCCTGCATTTTGGATCCGAATACCTCATGGCACATCCTGCCCCGTGTGCCTAACGTTACTTAGTTCAAGAATTACCCTGTTCAGCCACATGAAGCACCAGGAACTCGCAACCCTGAGCAACTGTCACCCTTGAATAGAGGGCCAGCCGCCGACGATGGGGAAATGATTGTCTGCGCGTGTTAAAAAACCTTCTTAAAAATTCATTCATGGGAGGTGGGTGTTGCTGGCTGTGCCTATCCCTAATTGCTTTTGTCAGAGGGCATTTAAGAGTCAACCACATTGCTATGGATCTGGAGTAACATGTAGGCCAGACCAAGTAAGGATGGCAGATTTCCTTCCCTAAAGGACATGGATGCTAACAGGACATTGCTCCAGTCTCCACACGCATAGTGCCAGCTCCCAATAAATTAATAAACAATAGAAGCAGTTCTCCAGTGTGTACACTAGAAAAAGAGAACAGCACCTTTAAGTTTTACATATCTGAGTCGAGCAAGTAAAAATAAGGACACATTGTGTTCAGGCAGGAAGTTGGTAACATTAGACTTGGGTAGGTCCCACTTATGACAGCTAACTTTAGGACAAGTGGGGTCTGGGCCCATTAGACATTGGTTTTGAGCAGCAGAGAGAAGGTTTGGGATAGCCAGCTGGAGGCTCCCTATTTTAAAATGGCTTTCTGAGGCAGAAAGGAGCACTCAGGAGTCTAGCGGGCTGCCCAAAGTCAACCCACATCCCTGGTTGAGCCATGATTAAACATTGATAGAAATGTACATTCATACCTTGATATTATAAAATTGAACAGGTCAAAAAACCAGCGCTTAATCTTTTCAGGTCTTAGTCTTATCTGATGTTATCTGGGAAGGAAAAGCAGGAGACGGTTAGTCGCATGGGCCCTTTGCGATATCGGAATCTTTGATGGCAGAAATTGGTTGTGTTTAAAATCTGAGTCTGTAGCCAGGAATATTTCCCACAAATATAATCACACGGATCAGGGAAGAAAGGAATTTCAAAGTCATACAATTTAAACGGTCAATTTAAAGTGACGAGGATCCAGATACAAACTCCCTTCAAAAACATTAACAATATAGATTCCTAGAAAAACTCTTGAGATCACCAACAAGTTCCAACTGCTAACAGGAGAGAAACGGGGGGCGAAAATTCCCTTTTTGCTTCTGAAAATGTCTTCATTACCCTGGCCAATGTGTACAGCAGGAAAGTTGCATCAACATCAACATGCTTGCTATAAGGGGTGGGACAGTGTTAAATAAATTCAGCCAACTGTTCCATTCATCCAGAATTAGTCATAGTCCACAAGGGACCATGCGTATGCCTTGTCTGCCCTCATGTGTCACGAGATGTGGGAGAGAAAAGAAGGGTAAGTCTTTAGTGGCCACTCTCCTCCGTTGCCAGCTGTGATGTACATTAGGAGAATGAATTGTGTTCTCTGCGAGTATCTGGGTTTGTACATTTTCACAGAGCAGCTTGACCCCTTTGGATAGAAGACATTCTGAAAACGTGTTTACTCAGGATACCTGATATTCTGCACTTCCACTGTTCCCCTTAATTAATTCGATCGAAAACTTCCAATTGAGTTGGTATTTTGTTGTTTCAAACTCATTTGGTTTAACCTTTAACTCAAAATATTGGCTCCACCAGGACTCTAACCACGGGGCTGGAAAGATATTAACTACATTTTTCATCTGTTTGTGCTGAGGCACAGACAGGGATTGTATAGCTTTGATATCAAGTTCACTCAATCTCACCTATAAACCTTTTTAATGCTTTCTTCAAGCAAATAAAATAGTAAAATTGAAGTCAATGAGAATCAAGGGGAAAACCCTCCACTGGTTGGAGTCATAAGTAGCACAAATCAAGATGGTTATGGTTGTTGGAGGCCAATCAGCTCAGTTATAGGATATTATTGTAGGCGTTCCTCAGGGCATCATCCCAGGCCCAATGGAGGTGTCAGCTGTGGCTCAGTTCATAGCACCCTCGCCTTTGAATCAGAGGGTTGTGGGTTCATGTCCCACTCCCGGAAACCAATAACTGTGATTGTACTCAAAAGAGTTGCAATCTGTGACTGTTGATAACTCGAAAGAGTATCCCAGGCCCAAACATTTTCAGCTGTTTCATCGATGACCTTCCTTCCATCATAAGGTCAGAAGTGGGGATGTTCGCTGATGATTGCACAATGTTCACCACCATTTGTGACTCCTCTGATACTGAAGCAGTCCGTGTCCATATGCAGCAAGACCTGGACAACATTTAGGCGAGGGGTGATAAATGGCAAGTAACGCTTGAGTCACACAAGTGCCAGGCAATGACCAACTCCAACAAGAGAGAATCTAAGCCCCTCCCCTTGACATTCAATGGCATTCTCATTGCTGAATTTCTCGCATCAACACCACTGACCAGACACCTAAATGAGAGTAGCCACATACATAATGAGGCTACAAGAGGAGGTCAGGGGATGAGAATACTCCAGCAAGTAACTCACCTTTTGGCTCCTCAAAGCCTGTCCACCATCTACAAGGCACAAGTCAGGGGTGTGATGGAATATTCTCCAGTTGCCTGGATGAGTGCAGCTCCAATTATTCTCAAGAAACTCAACACCATCCAGGATAAAACAGCCTGCTAGATTGGCACCCCACCCGCTGCCTTAAACATTCACTCCTTGCACCACCAGCTCACAGTGGCAACAGTGTGCACCATCTACAAGATGCACTGCAGCAAATCCCTAAGGCTCCTTCAACAGCACCTTCCAAACCCCTGACCTTCACCACCTAGAAGAAGAAGGGCAGCAGGCACATGGGAAAGCCATCACCTCCCAGTTCCTCTCTAAGTCACATACAATCTTGGTATGGAAATATATCACTGTTCTTTGTCATTACTGGGGCAAAATCCTGGAACTCCATCCCTAACAGCAGTGCTGTGGGTTTACCCATCCTGCCAGTACAGTTTACCAAAAGTGGCCCGTTGAACTCTCGCATTCTTGTCCTGACTCCAAAAAGGCAGCTGACCACCGCCTTTCTCAAGGCCAACTAGGGATGGCCAACAGATGCCAGCAATGCCCACATCCCATGAACAATAAAAATAGCTGGGGTTTTTTTTCAGCAATTCTTGACATTTCCCAAGGACTTTTGCTGTCCCCTTCACCAACTTTTCAGCTTGAGAGTGGGAGAAGCCCTGGGAAATTTCAGGGTCCAAACCTGTAAAGAAATGGGGCCAGGAGTTTTGTAAGAGATTTTTCTGTTGTAAATAACAGACACCTGACAATCCAGAGCAATAATAAGTGCCTGGAAACATGGGGAGCCTGAGGTTTTGCGTTGCTTTCTCCATGGCACTGCCTCATCCAATCAGAGTCAACTTGCTAACCGTCAGCATCCTTTTCTCCTGTAGTATAAATTGTTGTGATTGTTTGAAATTTGGCATTCTTGCATTTGTCCTGGTGAGTGCCAGTTGAAAAGATTCAGCCTCTTGACTCTCTTTTCAGCAATGAAAAGTAACACATTGTTAATTAAGAATCTCAATAATTTAGTATTCCAATGTAAAAAAGAACATTCAATTCGAGACAATCTGGTTCTTCAGGTAAATATTCGCAAGTATGTCCTTACACGCTGTGGCTCAACTTTAACCCTCCCTTATCCAATGGGAACAGAATGTGGGAGTGGTTAAAATCAGCCAAGCCCGCTTACTGCCCCTGGTCTCCACCATTCCCATCCAGGGGTATTTTATATCCCCTGACACTGTCATGGGCCAAGGCTTACCCTGCAAGCAGGCGGGGGTCAAACCTAAATGTAAAGGTCACGGCCCAATGATGTTCTGGGTACCACACCATGGTTCTCACAATGAATTGGAATCAAGCCCAGGAAGTGTCAGGTCCCCCAGGCGCACCTAGGGGGATGCAGGAGAGTGGCCAGAAGAGGTCAAGGTAAATAGCTTTGTTATTTTTCGCGAGGGTTCCTTGGGAGGCAAGAGAAGCAGGAGAGGCCCCCCCTGGGCTTGAGAAGATCCCTTGGGCCTCCCTACACAGGCGTCTGTTAGGAAACCTCCCCTTGAGGGGTGCCATCTCCTTCGGTTTCCAACAGTGACCACCTCCTGCTTCAGCTACCACCCCCTCCCGCCAATCTTGGCGCCATTTTTTTCTGGCTTCAGGCAAGAGTTTGAGATCTTAAAATGAGGTTCGGCCATTGAAATCATCTGGGAATTGCCGGTTTTCAGACTGTTGTGTGGGCCAGCCTTTCCGAGCAGGCTGGAGGAGTGACATGGATACCACCATCGGAAGAAGCTAAGAAGGGTCAGTGTTGCTGGGGCCAGTGAGGCAGGCCCCAGAAAATGGGAGGTGGGGGCGGGGTAGGGGTTGGGGAGGGTGGAGTTGGCGAGGACACAAGAGGGTGCTGCCACAGGGGCACCCATTGCCAATCGGGCCACAGGATGCCCGATCAGGAACGTTCCTCCCCCCACCCCTAGCCCGGAGGGAGGCCACTAGGTTTGACCGGGTGGTCTGCCCATACATTGGAGGGCACCGTGCCACTGATAAAAAGCGAGTGGAGGTGGGAAGAGACCCTTAATTTGCCACTTAAGGGTCTCAGTGGGCCTCTGGGCAGGAGGGCCGTCCTCCATCTTCCCTACTGCTGATAGAATTCCATTGTGTCTGGAAGATGATGGGTATTCTACACCCTGCCCTTCCTCCTTGTTTTTTATTCATTCATTGGATTTGGGAGTCGCTGACTGGGCCAGCATTTATTGCTCATCTCTTATTACCCTTGAGAAGGTGGTGGTGAGCTGCCTTCTTGAACCGCCGCAGTCCGTGTAGTGCAGGTACACCCACAGTGCTGTTAGGAAGGGAGTTCCAGGATTTTGACCCAGCAACAGTGAAGGAACGGCGATATATTTCCAAGTCAGGATGGTGATTGGCTTGGAGGGGAACTTCCAGGTGATGGTGTTCCCATGTACCTGCTGCCCTTGTCCTTCTGGATGGTAGCGGTCGTGGGTTTGGAAGGTGCTAGCTAAGGAGGCTTGGTGAGTTCCCGCAGTGCATTTCGTAGATGGTACACACTGCTGCCACTGTACATCGGTGGTGGAAGGAATGAATGTTTGTGGATGTGGTGCCAATTGAATGGGCTGCTTTTTCCTGGATGGTGTCAAGATTCTTGACTGTTGTTGGAGCTGTACTCATCCAGGCAAGTGGAGATTATTCCATCACACTCCTGACTTGTGCCTTGCAGATGGTGGACAGGCTTTGGGGAATCAGGAAGTGAGTTACTCACTGCAGGATTTCTAGCCTCTGACCTGCCCCTGTAGCCACAGTGTTTATATGGCTAGTCCAGTTCAGTTTCTGGTCAATGGTTACCCCCAGGATGTTGATAACGAGGGATTCAGTGATGGTAAATGCATTGAATGTCAAGGGGTAATGGTTAGATTCTCTCTTGTTGGAGATGGTCATTGCCTGGCACTTGTGTGGCGCAAATGTTACTTGCCACTTGTCAGCCCAAGCCTGGATATTGTCCAGGTCTTGCTGCGTTTGGACACGGACTGCTTCAGTATCTGAGGAGTCACGAATGGTGCTGAACATTGTGCAATCATCAGTGAATATCCTACTTCTGACCTTATGATGGAAGGAAGGTCATTGATGAAGCAGCTGAAGATGGTTGGGCCTTGGACATTCTGAGGAACTCCTTCAGTGATGTCTTGGAGCTGTGATGTTTGGCCTCCAACAACCGCGACCATCTTCCTTTGCTCTGGGTATGACTCCTGATTCTCCAACACTAACCTGAAACCCCCAACCACCTCCCAACTTGCTTTCCGAGGGCCCCATTAAATTGTGCCCACACTGTGCAGGTTTGATTGAGACACAAGTGTTCTTAATGAGCATGCAAACAATGTCGGACAGGAAACAACCTTCTGATCCATCCAGCCGGTACCACACAAGTGTGATGCCTCGTGTTTCGCAATATATATGTTGCCCGTGCCACCCAAAAACTATATGATTTCCTGGGAGAGGTGGAAAATCAGACAAAAACCCACATTAAATTTGGCGGGGATGGGGCTGGTGGGTGTGGGGGTGTGGTACAGTGTCTGGAAAATTCCTCTCTGAACTCTCAACCCCCAAGCAATTGAAACCAGACCATGGTGGCCTCTGATAATTCTATGCTGTACTTAATTTGGAAAAAAAACACACTCAGAAAGATTGTGGTAGCAAAGCACTAAAGGGAAAATATTTGTAGAGAGTGGCCTCACCATGTAAAAAATAGATAATTGAATTATCGAAAACTCATCATGGTGGCAGGTGCCAAATTGCGATGACAATACAAACAAAATAACTGATCATAATTCATAACATAATTATAGACAATCATTAAAATAAAAATGAAGTATAAATAATACAAGGATTGCACAATTACGATGATTTCAGTATACAAATAATTACAATATGTTGCAAAATGCAGGAATGCCATAATAAAAATGAAAGACCTACTGTATTCTGCATTTTGTATTGAAGTTGCTAGATCATACATTGTCAGTTTGCGTTCATTAGCTTATTGATCATTTACATACTATTTAAGTTTTATAAAGTAGGGATTGGGCTGCCTCATAGTCTATTCATTCCACATCTCATTTGTGGAATGGCGTCTTTTCTCCTTAATGCCATCGCCCGTTTAATTTTGTGTAGTTGTGCCAAGAGATAGTGGTAATCAGAGATGGTTTTCAAGCATTTTCTAGCGAAGTCTAGATAGAGCTTTTCTGTCTTTCAGCAAGGGAACATATATTCAGTTGTTTGACTGTGTCAGAGCAGCTTTGATATGAAAAAACAAGCGGTTGAAGGGACCTTTTGCATCATGTGTTACATGCTTCCTACTGCAAGGAGCATTTGTCAAACAGAAGAAGGAAATTAATTTAAGGGGAACACATAATCCCAAAAAGACCTTGGTGAAGCTACTGATCTTGTACTTTCATACAATGTTTATTAGCCAGCATAGTGTGATTATGTTTGCATCAATAATTTGTAGAAATGGAAACACATATCCAATAATTACAGTGCCAGGCCAAACTGATAATAAGATTAATCTCCTCAGCGGGATAATGTAATGTCTGCCCTGTTGCAATTTTTATTACAAATGAGTGTGACAAATGTCCCAGTTTTCATCGGAACACAATTTTAAAGCAAGTTGTTAGTGCGCAATATTAAATAAATATTAATGTTTAATTTAACCAGATGATCTTGTTGAGAAAATGCGGCCTTTACATTATCCAAAGTGATTGTAACTGCACGTTGCTGAAAACAGAGCCGCGAGTAACCATCATAGAACATGTAAAGAATAATATAACTTTACATTCAGGCCTTCTAGTGAAACAAAATAGTTGCTAAGAAACATGCTGTGGTCCCATAATGTTGTATATACCCCATTGCACCGTAAAGATGGAAAATAACCAGTTTTTAATGCAATGGTTGCTGGTCAAGTTAGTCCAAATGGAACATATTTTGAAAACAGAGGAATATAAGGAGGGATTAAAGGATAGCAACATTCTTTTTAACTGTTTAATGCAAAGACACACTCAGGTTTTCCAATATGGGATATTGGTTGATATCCCAATATTTTAAAGACTGTGCATGGCCATCACAAAGTGAGTGCTTAGCACCTTATTACCCACGGTTGGCTCCTTTTCATAATTAGCTTCAGGTTCAGATCAGATATATCAAGGGACCCATCAGACATTGTATCAGAAGTTTAACAGGATGCAGCCAACGCACAGGGGTAGCAGCGACTGAGGATGGTAGTTTAGTGGTAATGTTACTAGACTAGTAATCCAGAAGCCTGGATTAATGCTCTGAAGACATGAGTTCAAATCCCACCACAGCAGCTGAGGGAAATTAAATTCAATTAGTTATTCTGGAATTAAAAAGCTCATCTCAGTAATAAGGAACATGAAGCTACTGCGTTGTCATAAAAATCCATCTGGTGTGCAAATCCTCTTCAGGGGACGAAATCTGCTGGCCTGGCTGACACATGACTACAGACCCACAAACCATGTGGTCGGCTCTGATGTGACAAGCCCTTAGTTGCTTCAAAGTGTTCCAGAAAAGTTTTTTTATTGATTCACTTGTGGGATGTGGGCTTCGCTGGCTGGGCCAGTATTTATTGCCCATCCCTAGTTGCCCCTTGAGAAGGTGGTGGTGCACTGCTTTCTTGAACCGCTGCCGTCCATGTGGTGTAGGTACACCCACAGTGCCGTTAGGAAGGGAGTTCCAGGATTTTGACCCAGCGACAGTGAAGGAACGGCCGATATATTTCCAAGTCAGGATGCTGAGTGACTTGGAGGGGAACTTCCAGGTGGTGGTGTTCCCATCTACCTGCTGCCCTTGTCCTTCTAGATGGTAGAGGTCACGGGTTTGGAAGGTGCTGTCTAAGCAGCCTTGGTGAATTCCTGCAATGCATTTGTAGATGGCACACTGAGCACTGTGGGTGTGCCTACACAACATGGAATGTAGCAGATCAAGAACTTTCTCAGTGGATAATAAATGCTGGCCTTGGCAGTGATGCACACACCCCAGGGATGAATAAAAAGAAACTGAGACACAAACATTCTGAAAGAAAGCTCAGAAAGCATTTCCACTCAGTGGCAACCTTTCCAAGGCTGAAGGAGGAGAAGTGACAGGCAAAAATGAAGATGGAGGGAAACACAAGGTACAGACATGATACTGCAGCCTAATGCCTGACCTCCACCTCCAGTTAATAAATCTGGAATTGAAAACTAGTCTAAGTAGTGACCACGACATTATCGTCGATTGTTGTAAAAACCCTTCTGGTTCACTAATGCCCCTTTAAGGAAGGAAATCTGCAGTCCTTACCTGGTCCGGTCTACATGTGACTCCAGACCCACAGCCATGTGGTTGACTCTTAACTGCCATAAAAGCAAAATACTGCGGATGCTGGAAATCTGATTCTGACGAAGAGTCATACGGACTCGAAACGTTAACTGTGCTCCTCTCCGCAGATGCTGTCGGACATGCTGAGTTTTTCCAGGTATCTTTGTTTTTGTTTGACTCTTAACTGCCCTCTGAAATGGCCTAGCAAGCCACTCAGTTCAAGGGCATATTAGATCCTAAGATGGCCCTGCCATTAACTCCCATATCCCATGAACAAATATATATTAAAAAAGTGCATCAAGTGAGTCACTGTGAGGCCTACCAATGTGTTCCAGGGTAGGAAAGGGGCCTGAGCCCTTGAAGAAAATATTTTTTTCTGGAAGGCTTTTTAAGAATTGTCCCCTTACGCAGGGAGCCAAGGTGATGGAGGCTGGCACAGGAAAGCAGAGTTTCCAGTCTTTGAGCACTGACAAGTGTTAATAATGCCATAGTGTGCCACTTGTACCTGCTGTGTTACACTAATGAGGTGCCCACTGCAGGGCTGATCTTTAAAGGAAAGAAAGGCTTGCATTTGTTTAGCACCCTTCACAACCCCATGATATCTCAAAGTGCTTTACAGCTGCTGAATGACTTTTGAGGTGTAGCCAATGTTGTAGTGTAGGACAGTTCTTTCAGCCATTACTTCATCAGTGAATAAGTCCTAAACCAGGCACCACGGCCGGGACTTTTAAATGTTTGGGGGCCAAGATCGGAGGGGGGGGCGGGCACGCAATTTGGCATCTCCAGCCTCTGTGCTGGCTCCCTGGCGCCATCCTGGCACCGGGGCATTTTCAACCAGGGCAGCTTGGGGTCGGATTGTCTTCCGCTGCTTCCTAGTGAACAGCCAATTCAGGGCAATTATTGTTAGTTACTGGGCCTGGTAAGGCTGTGCGCTCTCACACCGACTGGGAGTTCTGACTGGAAAGTCAGCAACATGGAACATGGGTATTGGTGGGCTCATGGTGGCTGTAGGGGGGGAATGGGGGGTGGGGCATGATAAGTCATGGAAGGCGGGGGGGGGGTCGGAATGATGGGCGCCCCTCCCAGATCCATAATAATGGCTCCAGGATCATAGCCAGGCAGCTGTGGCATTTTAAAAAGTAAAGATTGGCTTACCTGGCCTACTCCCTCTCGACCTCCATCCTCACATTGGCAGCTCCCACCTTGGCCTGGCCCTTTAAAAATCCAGGTGGATGTGCCTGGTACACACTGGGGTCAGGACCCAGACCTGAACTAACGGTTCCTGACCCAGAATTGCAAATCCCAGCCGAAGACCTGTTGGTAGCCACATCTTGAAGTTTGTGTACATTAATGGAAACAGCAGGGATGGTCCCTGAAACTCCATGTTATGCACTAAAGGCACCATCAGAGAGAGAAAAGTGCTTGGGTACTCTGGAGCTATAACATCACTTACCCATGTCCCAACCCTTATCTAGCTTACATACCAGTAAATGATTGTTGGGTTACAATTATGGTTCATTGCAGGCTTACCTTCAGAGCTCTCAGTTAACCATCAACATAGGAGGTAGCTTGATGACAGCTTGCAGTTTGCTTTAAAACTTGTAAGACCCACTTGACAGCCCTGAATGTAGACACAACAACAACAGCAACAAAGAACTTTAAGTTAAAGCTGACTGAAATAATGGGCACCTCAGGAGAAATTGGACTCAACAAATAACAGTGGGATGTTGCCTAGATTCCGTACAATTGTTGCCTGACTACTGGGAATGATTGATGCAATTTACATTCATCTTTAGAATCTTGCTGTGTAAGTTAGCTGCTGCCAATTACCTACATAACGGCAGTGATTAAAAATTAATCTATAGGATGCCTTCCTATGCTCTGGCCTGGTACGGCTGTGCGACTCTCACGCCAACTGGACGTTCTGACTGGAAAGTCAGCAACATGGAACATGGGTATTGGCGGGCTCACGGTGGCTATAGTGGGGGGCATGATAAATCACGGTGTGCTATGTGTTTGGATGATCTGTTAATGTAAATGCTTTTCTTTTTTTGGAAAAAAAAATCTTACATTACAACAGTGACCACACTTCAAAAGTGCTTTGAGAACCCCTGAGGTTGTGAAAGGTGCCAGATAAGTGCAAGTCTTTTCTTTTGCCATTTAAGTTCTGCTGGGTGCAAAAGGAATTTCACTGACTCAAGTCACAAGTCTGTTTTGTATCCTGTTTCTTCCAATAATCTTATTGGTTATTGGAACTGTTGGGACCAAAGTTAGTGGGAGCAAGGTGATTAGCATGTCCGTTATCGCTCAGAGCGAGATGGGGAGTAGGTGACAGGTTCTCAACAGTAAAATATTGAGAGTCTATGGCAGGAATATTTGTTTTCACCACCTGAATAGTAACCTGGCAGCTTGGACTATGCTCCCAGTGTAAAAAGTGGTCTGACTAAATCACATAATGGACAGGCACTCCAGACGCGGTGAGACAGTAAAAGATACCCCATTCATTTTGGAGTTAGCTCTCCCATATGTGACTACTCTTTTAAGATAGGCAGGAAAGATAGAGGGAGTAATGTGCCTGCAAGATTTTTAAAATACATTTCATTGCACTTTTTAAAAAAAAAGTAAGAATGTTATTTCCACCACTCTTGTTAGAACCATGATACGCCAGGTAAAACTTCCCCCAAATCATCCCACATCACTACTTATTAGAATGGGCCTTAATAGTATTCAGGTGGGATTAGCCTATGGGTAGTCTAACTGGCACAAATAACTGCGACTAAGTGGTTCTCACATTCTTGTTTGTGAGTTGGGTAAGTGATTATTCTATTAAAAAGGATTTCCTTTTAAAAGAAAGGCAGAAGGAGATGGCTCCAGCCCTGGATATTTTTGTCGCTGATTTTTTTTTGTGTGTGTGTGGTTGTGTGCAGCTGGCATAACAGAAAGCAGTGACAAACGAATGAGAGGACATCATCAATATTAACACTCCAGTACACACGCTAGCCAGCATGATGCATTCAGAAGGAGAGAAATGACAGCCTAAAGCAGAACAGGGATCATGCTGCAGATAAATTAAAAAGGAAGACAAAAGCTTACATTGCTAGATCGCCCTGTCACAGCCTCGACACAGTCCTGAATAAAACTTCAATGCATTGATTTTGAGGTGTAGTCACTGATATTATGTAGGCAGATGGCGTCGGCCAATTTGCACATAGCAAGATTCTATGGATGAGTGGCTATCTGCTTTTGATGTTGGCGGTAGAGGGAGGAATGTTGGCCAGGACACAAGGAAAACATGTTGTTTTTGGAATTTGAGGGCAGTTTACGCAAATTTGGACAAACATTGCAGACCTACCTGAATTTCCAATGTCTGCACCTCACACACAAAGCTCCACACTTGGAACATATTTATAAAATCTAGGTAAGTCATCACCATTAGATTTACATTTATCCAAGTGGTATTTTACTCATATTTATGGCCAATATATTTATGCTGTGTTTTTTTTAAATATAGAAAATAGCATGCAGCACAGAAGTAAAGGAAGACAATGAACATTTTTTTTTAAACAGAACAGAATGCAGGACTGAAATTCCAGAGGTTTTCACTGTAAATATGACTGGACAGCAGCAGAGCCCCTCGGGAAATGGTAGAAATCTAGCTGTATTGGAGCTCAGCCATTTGCAGAGTTTCTGATTTGAGTTAAAGAGAAGAACATCCATCACCCAATACAAAGCAAATTATGGGTTAGGGCAGGGCTATAGAATTAGTGACCCATAGCGCTACATTTACTTTTGAGTCTTCCACAGGCTATTGGTTCCCAATGCTCCCAGCTCATCTACCCTTCAAAGTCCAGCTCATGACCTCTGTCTAGCTGCCTCATTATTTTTTAATGAAGGTGTTTGTGGGACTGTGTCACATTAGAGGTGTCATTTAAGTGCCGATAATTGATGACGTTGATGAACGAAAGCCAACCCTCAATCAGAGATGTCAGACACTTATGCTACTAATTAGCTTTGGACCAACACAATCTTGCAGAAATGAGAATACAATAGAATCAAAGCTTCATTGGCTAAATCTCCTTTGTCACAATAATGTTTCATTGTAATAAGGAGTTTCACTACATCAGAAGCTGGCTGATTAAATTTCGAATGAACAAGGAAGCATATAATTGGTGGTTAAAGGGCAGAATTAGATTAGCATTTACAATATAAGGAAGGAAAAAAGCTACTTAAAACAGAAGGGACAATATAACTTCATTTTTTAATATCCCAAAACACTAGCCAAACAATTTTTTTAAAAAGTGTTTTGAGTTCATGCTAAGCATGTTAATATAAAAACTGCTTCCTTTTTTGCAGCTATTAATTAATCCTGATGTGACTGGGCTCCCTCTATCACTCATGATCTCTCGAGATTAATGCTGGTTTCTCGATGGAATGTAACAATTCATTTTGTACAAAATTATTTGCAATTATAATTGAATCCAAATATAGTGAAACTTCAGTTATGGTGGAAAAACTTGGTAAGTTAAACACGTTTAAGATAGCAATGCGTTCTATCGTCAGCTTTTTGCTAGAGCTTTCTGTTTAACCCTCAAGTGCGATAAACAAACACAAGAGAGGCAACAAAGCGACTATACTGATTAAACATTAGCATGATCTATTTGTTTTATTTATTGTTTTATTGTTAAGCTATAGTTCAGTACAAATACCAGTTTCCACTCTTCCCTTCCTGATCCTTACTCTGTCCAGAAGCAAAACCCCATTTACCAGGGCAAAACCCAGCTCTTACGTTTAGGCTTCAATGAACATCACCTGCTCTCAATTCACTCTGAATCTTACCCTGCTTTACTCTTAAAGGGACTTGCGTTTCTAACATTGTCACAGAGGAGTATAAATATCTTTCAGCTCACCCACCGAACAGAATCAAATGGGGCTGCCAATGAAAATGTTTTTTCATTCATTCATGGGATGTGGGCATCACTGGCTTGTCCAGCATTTATTGCCCATCCCTAATTGCCCTTGAGAAGGTGGTGGTGGGCTGCTGTCTTGAGCCGCTGCAGTCCATGTGGTGTAGCTACACCCACAGTGCTGTTAGGGAGGGTGTTCCAGGATTTCGACCCAGCGACAGTGAAGGAATGGTGATATATTTCCAGGTCAGGATGGTGAGTGGCTTGGAGGGGAACTTCCAGGTGATGGTGTTCTCATGTGTCTGCTGCCCTTGTGCTTTGAGTAATGGTCATGGGTTTGGAAGGTGCTAACTAAGGAGGCTTGGTGAGTTTCTGCAGTGCATCTTGTAGATGGTACACACTGCTGCTACTGTGCGTCGGTGGTGGAGGGAGTGAATGTTTGTGGATGGGGTGCCAATCAAGCGGACTGCTTTGTCCTGGATGGTGTCAAGCTTCTTGAGTTGTTGAAACTGAACTCATCCAGGCAAGTGGGGAGTATTCCATCACACTCCTGACTTGTGCCTTACAGATGGGGGACAGGATTTGGGGAGTCAGGAGGTGAGTTCTCAATGCAGGATTCCTAGCTTCTGACCTACTCTTGTAGCCACAGTATTTATATGGCTAGTCCAGTTCAGTTTCTGGTCAATGGCAACCCCCCAGGATGTTGATAGTGGGGGATTCAGCAATGGTAATGCCATTGAATGTCAAGAGGCAATTGTTAGATTCTCCCTACTCCAAGATGGTCATTGCTTGGCACTTGCATGGCATGCATGATACTTGCCACTTGTTAGCCCAAGTCTGGATATTTTCTAGGTCTTGCTGCATTTGCATATGGGCTGCTTCAGTATCTGAGGAGTTGCAAATGGTGCTGATCATTGTGCAATCATCAGCGAACTGACCACTTCTGACTTTATGATGGAAGGAAGGTCATTGATGAAGCAGCTGAAGATGGTTAGGCCTAGGACACTACCCTGAGGAACTCCTGCAGTAACGTCCTGGAGCTGAGATGTTTGACCTCCAACAGCCACAGCCATCTTCCTTTGTGATAGGTATGACTCCAGCCAGCGGAGAGTTTTCCCCCGATTCCCATTGACTCCAGCTTTGCTTGGGCTTCTTGATGCCATACACAGTCAAATACTGCATTGATGTCGAGGGCAGTTAATCGCAGGTCACCTTTGGTTTGGTCCTCTTGTTCATGCTGGTGAGCGGGTGGTGCAACCATTCCTCTGACTGCCTGCCCGATCTGAATCATCAGCTTCTACTGATCAAGTGCAAACTTTTGGGATGTCTGTGAGAGATGGGATAAGGTACTAAATTTAAATTTAAATTCTATCCTAGCCACATAGAATAATTAAAGTTTAATAATATGCAAATGTTCTGCCAATGACTTGAAACATGTAGCTTCAAAAGATTAACAAATGGAAATCAAGATTACTTTAACATCAACCAGTATGCTCTAATTCATGGACAAGAAGGTTTACTGGACAAAGCCAATGTCACCTCTAATGCTTGGCTACCTTTGTTACCTCAGTAATGTCTTTTGCCTCATTTGGAACTTAAAGACTGTGTTTGAGTTTTCAGAATGGTTTCCCATGTGTCTGGTCAGAGATTCGTTGCACTATTAGACAGATTGACCAGACAGCTTCCAACTACTACCAGGTCCAAAGAATAGGGGGTCCTATTTCAAATAGGGGTTGAGGGGCGGAGTGAGGGGGATGGGTTTGAGGGTACAGTTCCAACGTGAACTATGAACCACGGGAGTTCATATGAATTCTCAATTGCACAAATTGCCTCCAACTCCCATTCAAATCTGAACAGATCCACTACTGGATTGGTAGGTGGAAGTGGGAAATCAGTGGTGGGAGTGGGAATTTGGTGGCAGTAGGCCGTAACCATGGAACCTTGGGAATGGTCCTGACAGTCACTTAGGTGTTGATGGAGGCATTGGATGCAATCAGGAATAACTTGGGCATCTTCTGGCCCCTGATCCACCTCTCGGTAGGCCTGGCCAGACGGGGAAGAGATCATTGGTCCCCTGCACGGGCCTCTGACTAAAAATTGCGGCTCAGGTCCCGTTAACATCATCAAGCCCGATGAGTCACAGGCTTCCTGTAGTAGCCCCAGCTCACTTACTCAAAAGAGCAGGTTAACATCAGGATATGGTCCCCAGAACGGAAAAAACAGTAAAAACTGGGATACTGGTCCGAATGTTTTCTCTTTCTAGGTGGGAAGGCAGTCGGGTCAGTTGGGAGTAAACACTGCCCATATTTAAAATGCCCCTCCTTCACCTGGCTTCTCCTGGCAGCCGGGAGTCATAGTGTCATAGAGTCTACAGCACAGAAAAAGGCCCTTCGGCCCATCGAGTCTGCGCCGGTCAAAAAAGTACCTCACTAGTCTAATCCCGTTTTCCAGCATGAGGTTAAAATTGAGGCCTTTGCCTAATGCTAACTGTCTCAAATGTGTTTTCCTGGAATGGATTCTGCGGCTTCAGCTACAGACATCACGTACCACGCCACAGTTGAATCCCCACAGTGGGAAGTGGATGAGTTTTTGCTCCTGCTCCTGCTACAACATGAAAGTGCTGAGTGACTGCGAGTAGAGAGAGTCATTTTCCCCAGCATGTCAGCTTCAACCATGCCACTCAGTGCAGGCCACTCATCACCATTTATCTGATTAATTCCTTATGTCAGCCTCATTTGATTACATTAAGAGCCCCTCACTGTTCAACACAAATTCATGTTAATTATAATTATGGTTTATTTCAACAAATGGTGAGAGTCGAGAGAATTGCACCATTTTACTGCTGATTAATTTTGCAGATGGCACCTTTGGGATCAGGGTGGCCGGGAATCCATTTGCTGTAACCACACGGCTTCGACAGCCAAGAGAGCTGGGCAGGTGGAAAAGGGTTTGATATCAGCCGCCTTGTGCTGCCATTGAAGTCAAATTTTGTCCTCCCTCTTTAAGGAACATCCGTTTAATTCAGTACTTTTAGTAAAATGAAACAAGAAGATCTATAGATATAAATGCATCCTTTTGGCTACAAGTGTTGCACCACCAGAAACCAGTTGTGATCATGGTTTGATGGTAATGTGATGACAAACAGGGTACTTGGGGAAATGGTATTTGACGATGGCAATGCAGACTTTCAATGTAGGCAATCTAATATCTTGCTGCATTTTACACATTACACCAGAGTGTGCCATTTGGGTTAAAATTGAATCTGTAGCACAAACGTGCCAACATCTGTAATGCTCTGAAGGATCTGATTTTCTTGAATAGGACTGTTTATGTTCCTTCTGTCAGGTTGCTTTGTTCAGTGAACACAGTTGCACGCCTATCTACTGATGAGTGAGTTGGTAATCAAGATGATGTAGATGAAGAGACCATTGTTAGATGAAGCACATGCTGTTTATTCACATAAGTAACGGAGCACTAACACCTGTGTGCTTCTCAAACCCAAAACCCATTCTAAAACTACTGATTAACAATGTGGCCCACACTACACAGCAGTTGGGTAACACAATCACGTGGTCAATCTGCTTACCTTCTCTTAAAGGTGTATTACACCTCAGATTACCACAAGGACGGATGCTTGGAGACAATGGGAATATTTTGAACTGAAAGCACCTTCAGGGATTATGTGCAGTACTGGGTTTTCATCCTGCCCATTCCACTCTCAGTTGAAGGTGATATTGTGGGCCGAAGGTCGGGGGGAGGTGCTAGCAGGGATTAAAATCAGTGTCCCACCCGAATCTGTGGGTTCCCTGACAGGCAGGTCCAGTCAAAGTAACCCCCAAAGTGTCACTGTGAAGGAGAACTGGGTGTCCTAATTTTGGAATGATCTTTAGTGATCGGGAATATTGATGGTGCCACTTTCTGTGACTGGCGATCCTTCTGAGAAAGATTTTACTACCAACTGAGAATACTTATAAACCAGACTTCTGTATCTGGATTACAATGCCAGCTGGCAATGAGTGCCATGTTTTAGGGGATTTGAGGTTTGTAATCGTGTCAATGAATTTCCCCTTTGTAACACGTTGCATTGAGCTGGTGGCAACAATGGACTCGTTGGACTTAGTGGAGAGGGTAAGCGCAGCTCAGGCATGTAGGAGAGCTGAAGGAGTCCAGCAGATACTGGTTCATTGGAAAAAGGTGATCACAAGCAATTTAAATTGTAAAAGCCTTGTAGGAGCTTTCTGCCAGTGTAAGGAATGAAAATTAAGTTAAAACAAGGCAGCCCTTAAAATAACTTAGCTCATCCAGGCGATTATTTTGAGTAAAATATATAGACCCATCTTTAATCGGAAGATAGCGTGTGACCTGCATAAGAATATCCTGCTCTGAAATTACCCTGTACAAGATTAGTAATCGGCATGCTTGTATAAAATGCTTCATTCAGCTATTGTAACACCCATTTACAATGACAGGCTCTCTTAAGAATAGTGACCAAAAAAAAATGCTCACGCTGACATGTTAATGCATTTGATGCAACACAATTCCATCCAATCACATTGTAAGCATTGGCCTCTGCAAAATGTGTGGGATATTGAATTTAAACAGTTATTCAAAAAAATTGTTAGCCCCAAGAAGCTAGAGAATAACTGAAAACAATTATTAAAATTGAATAAATTATTTCTTCTAGTGTACAAATTGAAAATAGCAATGGATGTGGAAGCCCTATGGAGCTCAATTGAACATTTTCTTGCAACTGATAAGTGCAAATCATGAGGCACCATTAGCAGGTTCCACTTGTGATGGACTAATTGCTTTTCTTGCTTGTCTTTAGGTTCCTAAGCACCAGAGAATGCCATTGTAATCCAACATTCTACAACTCCCATTGGCTACAAAGGAGCAACACAGTCAATTATCTGTGACAAGCAGAAGGCTGAGTGGCAGAAACAACTTAAGTCAAATGTGCAAACCTCCTATGGGTTGAGGTAGATATTAGTCATAGCCTGAACAGTTATTCAAGAAGGCGAAAAGACTGGTTTAATGAGAGATTGAAGAATGCTCACAGACCTTTGCACCAGATCCCCAAACCGATATAATTTAAATTAGGTGGTGGTTGGTTGAGAACTTCTTTCATTGGGTTTGAACTCCCTCCCTAATAGCACTGTGAGTGCACCTAGACTGCAGGGACTGCAGCAGCTCAAGAAGGCAGCTCACCACCGCCTTCTCAAGGGCAATTAGGGATGGGCAATAAATGCTGGCCTAGCCAGCGACGCCCACATCCCGTGAATGAATTTTTTAAAAATGTGAAATATTAGCCCTTTGTCCCAAGACTACTCCAAATATTTTCTACCAAAACCAGCAGAGTGTTCAGCTCAACTCTCATTCTGCCTCCTTGTTACACTACACGGTTTAGCATATAGCTTTTCTTGCTACTTACTCTCCATTGTCAATGTCTTATTTTGTTCTGCTTATTCAGTACATTCTTTTTTCTTATCCAGAGTCAGAGTTACATTATTAGAAGCAAACTCCTACTGTTTAACACTTGTGAAAGGTGAGACACCACATGGATCGTGGTGGGACACATCTAGTGAATTCTGTGGTGGGTTGAAAGTTATATTGCTGCACATGGTGAAGGGAAGCACATAACTAGTGAAAGAATTTAAAAGGTAGTTTAAGAGATGTCCCCAGCAACAATGAAATGTTTTCTTTGGTATGCAAACAGTTGCTTGGCAGCACAGAATTTGAATATTGCTGAAAAGAGAGACATGTTGCTGAAGCTTTTCATGCCCCTTGCATTCATCAAGACAAATGCAAGAATGCCGAATTTCAAATGCCCACAACAATTTATCATACAAGAGAAAAGGTGCTGACTGGGGTTGGCAAGTCGACTCTGATTGGCTGAGGCTTTGCCATGGAGAAAGCAATGGGGAACTATAGGCTCCCCAAGTTCCTGGGTAATTCAAAAAAGATGCAAGGCTTGAACATATTCATTTTCTTTGCAGAGAATGGGTCCCTTTGTATGAATGTATGTTACTTCTAGCAAGTGTAAATGAGCCACATTACGAACTTGAATGATTATTTTAAATTGGTTGTTAGTGTAGCTGTTGGCGCACTCAGGATTGTTCAACAAGTGCTGTCCAATCACAGAATCACTACTCCCAGTAGACATTTTGATTTGCAAGCACGAGTTGGTTGAGTACAGTCTGGGCTCTGCTTATTATGAACACGCTGTTTGATTCGATCAGCCAATTGTTGGGATGTATGGTCTACATACACTGGCATCGCACTAGTACTGAAATTCATACAACATTGCTCAACTGTGTGATAAGCAGAATTTTTTTTTTTTTGACTGACTGCAGCATCCTGTCTACTGTATATTGGGATTTGTGTAGCTCCATGCTATAAGACTGGCCTTATTAGCAACCTTGTAAATAGGGACTTAGCCATGTGCTCACCTTGCAAGCTTGACGCAGAAATAGATCACATCAAAGCTATCCTGTGGGACAATGGCTATCCTGATCAAATCATTGTTCACTGTCTACTGCACAAACCTGCAAATGGGTCACTACTCCTGGACCTGAAAAGTGCCTGCTCTACATAGGAACAGGATTAGGCCATTGAACACTCCCCCCTCCACTCCAAGCCACTTCTGCCATTCAATGAGATCATTGACTGATCTATGACCTACCTCCATTGATGCCCTACATCCCTTAATACCCTTGGTTAACAAAACTCTATCAATCTCAGATTTCAAATTGACCTAGCATCAATGGCTGGAAAAACTCAGCAGGTCTGGCAGCATCTGTGGAGACAGAAACAGAGTTAACGTTTCGAGTCCGTATGGCCCTTCTTCAGAGCTGAAGAGAAGTGGAAATGCGTCCCTCATATGATTCTACCTGAGATTAAGCCTTACCCACCTTCCACACAGTTAATGATGATTAATGATTAAATTAGTGTTCCACACTGCTGACAGTGCTGGTCTGTTTAACTGTCATTTATTTTGGCTAACGTCTCTCAGTGAGCTGCAAACCACTGAGGCCCAAACTGCAACTAAAAGCCTCGCCCAGTGGTACCCAGGTAAATTACAACCATAGAACTTTCCTAAGTTTCACCCATCTCCATGACAATGTAGCCTGCTCTGGGTTGTCCTCGAACCAACCTTTAAATTAATTATCCCTCATTTACAATTTCTTAGTGGATCTGATGAAGTGAATGGGTTTTACTGAATGATTTTAAACTAAAACGAAAACTGGAGTGACATTACTGCAAGCAGAGCAGACATCGCATCTCCAGCTCTTCAGCTAAGTAGGCCCACCTACTGTTTTATGGCTCCATCTCTTCTGCTCTGGCTTGGTTAAACAAACATGGGTAACCTTCTGAGCTGCCATTTCATTAGGTGTTCTGGTAATCCCTAAAGCCCAACATTTTAATTACCTTCACAACAGTAATTTTCCTAGAACTAAACATTAGCTCTAAAATACTAACATGAACCATGAGCTAGATATTGGCAGCATTATGGGCGCGCGTGTGAGATGGATAAGAGTTAAATCAACAGGGCAGCCGGCTCCAAGCCACTGACTTTCAGATTTAACAGAAGTGAGCAAGGGGCAGGCACCCGGTAGGTAGGCTGGCATTTTAAATATGGTCGTGACACTGGGCATCTCAGATTTGCAGGTTCAACCATGGCAGGTTGGGTTCCCTGGGCCCCCGGAAACCTGACAGCTGCATTGAGGCGAGGAGAAGGCAAGTGCCTTCACAGCGGTACCCTATAGTCTGGGGGAAGTAAGAGTACTTTGCCATCCTCGACCCCTCTTTGTCTCCCGCCGCCAGACCCCACCCCATATAAACAGCTCCCCACCCCAGACTAGAGGTCCTCGATCTACCACCACCCACCCCGCCTCTTCACCCAGGGTCGGGGATGGGACCTGCCTGAACCTGCGGCCCTCCCTGACAAACTGGAAGCCATGCTTGTCAACCCAGGCAGGGAGCCTGTCCGAGCCGAAAGATGTGAACCGCGGGAAAAACTCTTGGGAAAAGGACAACTGCTGGAAGGAGAGATAAGGCAGAGATTTGTTGGGATTTAAATGCATGGCATCAGGTCTTGTTCAGCCTTGCAGCGGTGAACAAACTATCCAAATGGGCCCGTAACGCTCATTCTTTTTCTTAAGACATTCTACGGCCTCTTGTCCTTTATTTCCTTGTGCTGCTGCCCCTATCCTGCCAGAATGGATGGGGAGATGATCCTCTCCCAGGACAGCCACTAAAGCCACGTTTCTAGTAAGTTAGTGGCACCAGCCGCCAATGCACAGATCCAGTTCAATCTGCAGCACTGTCCGAGATAAACCTGCCTGATTTAGTGAGTCCCACTAAAAAGACAGATTGTGTTGAATCACCACGTTGAATCCTTTTGTAGGTTATGAGTGATTAGCAGAAATAGCTGATCAAATGCCAACATGTCATACCGGCACAATCTGTCCACCCAACTGTTTAATAACTGGAAGCGTTTATAATGCCAAGTGGAGTGCTAGCAATGCAAAGCCCCTATTAAGTCGCCTACCACAAGGAGTATTTGGGGGTGATGCATTTAATGGGATGTTCAGTGAGCACATGAGGGAGAAAGGAATAGAAGGATCTTCTGATAAGGTTAGATGAAGAGGGGCTGGAGGAGATTCAGGAAGAGCGTAGATGCTGGAAAACATTGTAAGGCTGAATGGCTTGTTTCTGTGCTGTTTGTTCAATATAATTCTAAATAAGCTTCTTTGTAAAACAGGCTGTAATAAATATGCAATCAACTGTTGACCCTGCACGGGGAAAGGTTTGTGATACCTCACATGGTACTGGGAAGGCCAAGGTACTTATTTGCTTTTGGTATTTCTAACAACTCCTTTAAAAGATGTCTTCTGTAAGACAAAGCATAAATTGCAAATAATTACAATAATTCATGCACTTTCAGACGGAATCATAAAATTACATAATTCATATGGAGTACTAAATACTCCAATTAAATCTTATATTTTTTTCTGCCAATGCTGAATAATTTATAAGTTGTATTGCCTTTCATTACAAAATAATTACCCTATGACATGACTTGGCGCTCCCAATCCCTGTACCTCAACCGTCTTACCATGGTTTTACAATATTGATTCGCTTTTAAATTGATAGAAAGAGCAAAGAGAGAGACTGTTCCATTTTATCGTGCTTTTCATAACTTCAGAAGGTCCAAAAGCAATTTACAATCAACAAGCTCCTTTTAAGTGTAAATATTTATTCCCTCAATCAGCATCCCAAAAACATATTATTGCATTGCTGTTTGTGGGATCTTGCTGTGTCCAAATTGGCTGCTGCATCACTCAAGGGACTAAAGAGACTAAAATTCAACAAAACCCTAGGGCTCAATGGCCTACAACCTAGCGTTCTAACAGAGGTAGCTGCAAAGATAGTAGATGTGCAGGATTTTCCAAAATTCCCCAGATTCTGGAACAATCCCAGCAGATTGGAAGTTAGCAAATATATATTCAGGAAAGGAGGGAGAGAAAGAAGAGTCCAGTTAGCCTGACATCAACCATTGGGAAAGTGCTGGAACCTATTATTAAGGAAGTCTTAACGATGTCCTTAGTAAAGCATTGTATGATTAGAATAAGCCAACATGGTTTTATGAAAGGGAAATCTTGTTTGACAAATTATTTGGAGTTTTTTCAGGATATAAGTCGTAAGGTAAATGAAAGGGAACCAGTAGGTGCATACCTGGATTCAATAAGGGCATTCAATAAGGTGCCACACAAAAGGTTAATAGGCAAAATAAGGACTCATGGAATTGGTGGTGATCATGGATAGAGGATTAGTTAGTGGACAGGAAGTAAAGAGTTGGGATAAATGGGGCTTTTTCAAGTTGGCTGGCTGTGATTAGTGGAGTGCCACCAGGATCAGTGCTGGGGCCTCAGCTATTTACAATCGATATTAATGACTTAAACAAAGAGACAAAGAGTAACATATCTAAGTTTGCTGACAATACAAAGCTAGGTGGGAATTCAAGCTGTGAGGAGGACACAAAGAGGCTGCAAAGGGATATAGGCAGGTTAAGCGAGTGGGCAACGAGGTAACAGATAGAGTAGGATATAGAGAAGTGTGAGGTTATTCACTTTGGTCAAAATAATAGAAGAGCAGAATATTTTTGAAAAGGTGTGAAACTTGTAAATGTTGATATTCAGAGAGACTGAATGAACCAAATGGCATGTTGACTTTTAGTGCAAGGAGATTGGAGTACAAGAATAAAGAAGTCTTGCTACAATTGTACAATGCTTTGGTGAGACCATGCCTGGAATTCTTTGCGCAATTTTGGTCTCCATATTTAAGAAAAGAAAGCTTGTTTTGGAGGCAGTACAGTGAAGGTTCACTAGAACAGTCCCTAAAATGAAGGGCTGAGTAAATTGGGTCTATATTTTCTGGAGATTAGAAGAATGAGAAGTGATCTCATTGGAGCATCCAAGATTCTTAAGTGGCTTGACAGGGTAGATACTGAGACGTTGTTACCCCTGGCTGGGGAATCTAGGACAAGGGGGCACAGTTTCAGGATAAGGGACCGAACATTTGGGACTGAGATGAGGAGGAACTTCTTTCCTCAAATGGTTGTGAATCTTTGGAATTCTCTACCCCAGAGTGTTGTGGATGCTCCATCGTTGAAGGGTGAAATGGACTGATTTTTGGTCTCTCAGGGCATCAAGGGATATGGGGAGTGGGCGGGAAAGTGGAGTTGAAGCCCAAGATCAGCCATGATCATATTGAATGGCAGAGCAGGCTCGATGGACCATATGGTCTACTCCTGCTCCTATTTCTTATGTTCTCATGCATCTTCTACATTGCAACATTTCAATTATACTTCACTGGCTGTAAAGCACTTTGGGATATCCGGTGGTTGTGAAAGGCACTATATAAATGCAAGTCTTCTTTTCCCCCCCCTCAGCCTTCTTTGTCCTCAGGCCCATCAAGGGGCTTGCTAACAGCTTCCAGCTCTGACAAAGTGGCTAAATTGGACCTAATCCATCTTCTCTCTTTTTTTAGATACTGCTAGATGTTTTCAGGATTGACAATTTTTGGCTTTCTGTGAAAGGTTTATTCTGATCCACTGGCTGTGATTTGAGCATTTTGTCACATGATGTTTGGAAATAAACTTAGCAATAGTTATGTATAAAGTAGGGTACGCCTTAGGAATGACAGACAGAGAAGTGACAATAAGGAGAGACAATAATCATGATTTTAAATAGCCCACTCCTCCCTCCAAAAGCCTTCCCCAAATTGTTTTTGGAATATGATCAGATATGCGAAAGAGCATCCAAGGTATTCCCCAATCAAATGTCAGAGATGGTGAAGCAGTGAAAGGACATGGAGAGATATAAATTGCTCTTATCTTTCAGGCTGAGATTTTCTATTTATTCATTCATGGGGTGTGGGCTTCGCTGGCTGGGCCAGCATTCCTTGCCCATCAGTAATTGCCCTTGAGAAGGTGGTGGTGAGCTGCCTTCTTGAACCGCTGCAGTCCATGTGCTGTAGGTACACCCACAGTGCTGTTAGGGGGGGAGTTCCAGAATTTTGATCCAGCGACAGTGAAGGAATGGCGATATATTTCCAAGTCAGGATGGTGAGTGACTTGGAGGGGAACTGATACCCAAGAGCCACCTCTCATTAGGTTTCTCCCAGTGCTGCTCATCAATCATCAACCAGGAGATATGATAGAGATCTGGATGAAACTGTTCCTTAGATTTCCTTCCACTGTTTTCCTAGTTCCAGCTATAAGGCTTTTGCCTCATTATAACAATACCGGTAAAACTGGTAACTTAGCAGTGTGGCAGGGGTCAAAACCCATGGGATCACTCTCATTGTTATAGTGTGACACTTTGTTGCCTTACCGTGGTAATTATAGTTTTATATAATGTGTAGTATACCTTTAAGAAGGATGTTATAAAGGAAGATCACATGATCTTATGTAACCAAAAGAGGAGTAGCGCGGACTGTAGTCAGTCGTCTGAGTTAGTAAGCGGAAATATGGAGACAGAGTTTGAGTTGAAAGCACACAAGTGTAGCTGCTAAGTACCTTTGTAAATAAACAGAATGTGTTCCAATTAAGAAGTGTCTGCTGAACAACTCTGACTATTGTACCAACCCGGCCATCCCACAACAAGTGTGCAACCCGGATCCATAAGTCCCAACAAACTGGTGACCAAGATCCAACACTCACTAGGATATTCACTAGCTCTAAGCACTGTGTTAACTATTAGAAGTAATCAAGGCACAGAAACATCCTAAACGTAGCAGGAGAAATATTTTCTTAACCGAAAGGGACCTATTTAGATATGAAGAATAAACACAATGGGATCCAGACTAGGCTTGCAACCCCTTGAGTGTAGAAAATTAAGGGCTGAACTAATTGGCATGTTTAAAGGTGTTGATAAAGTAGATAGAGAGAAACTATTGCCTCTGCACAAGGGGACGCCACCTTAAAATGAGAGATAGGTTGCTCGGGGTGATGTCAGAAAGCACTTCCTTACACAAAAGGGAGTGAAAATCTGGAATTCTCTCCTCCACAAAGCTGTCGATTCTGGGAGTTAATTGTAAACTTTCACACTGAGATTGATAGATTTTTGAGATACAAGGGCGTTAAGGGTTAGGGGAGCCAAGGCAGCGAGGTGGAGTTAAGGTACGGATCAGTCGTGATCTAGCTGAATGATGGAAGAGGCTCGAGGGGCTGAATGGCCTCCTGCTGTTCCTGGACTCTATACAGGCAGATTCTGGTGAGTGATTGTCATGAACAGAAAATGTAGAAAAGGGATTCAGGTAAACCAAAAAATACAGATTATTCAAAAGAATGGGAAGAGAAATGAATGAGTGAAAAGATGCACTTAATTACTTAAAAGCTGAGAGCAACTTGTCAGGCGAGTAGTTAGGGAAAGTAGTTTGTGGCAGCACAATCTATCATTATGATTAAATTGAGAAAGTGGGCATGACAGAAGTGAAGCCTTGCCAGGGCAGCAATATTTACTGAACTTGCACTAACATTATTACTATGCAGTTCACAGAAACTGTGTAGCTGATGTGGAGCGCTGAGGTGTACGCCGCAGGAAAGTGTTTACCTTGAAAAAAGTTGGGGAAAAAAGATTCAGTGACAGAAAGTTAGACTGGACTGATGGAGGGACTGAGACTTGACTGGGGTCGGATCATGAAGTAGAAACATGGAAACATAGAAAATAGGAGCAGGAGTAGGTCAGCAATGCTCCGCCATTCAATATGATCATGGCTGATCCTCTATCTCAACACCGTACTCCCACTCTCTCCCCGTACCCCTGATGCCTTTAGAGTCCAGAAATCTATCTATTTCCTTCTTAAATATATTCAGTGACTTGGCCTCCACAGCCCCCTGTGGTAGAGAATTTCACAGGTTCACCACCCTCTGAGTGAAGCAGTTTCTCCTCATCTCAGTCCCAAATGGCCTACCCCGTATCCTGAGATTGTGACCCCTTGTTCTAGAGTCCCCTAGTCAACGGAAGTATCATCTCTGCATCCAGTCTGTCCAGCCCTGTCAGAATTTTAAACATTTCAATGAGATCCCCTCTCACTCTCCAAACTCCAGTGAACACAGGCCTAGTCAGCCCAATCTATCTATTAGTTGATAGCGAATCAGCATCCTGTTTTACATCCCGCTGATCTTCCTTTCTATTGATATATATTTGTCTTTTGGGACTGTCCCTTCCAGTGGGAAAGTTTTTTAACTCACTCAAAATCCATCGGCTGACAGCGAATTAAAATCAGGTCCCCGGTGTCCATTCCTGTCGGGAAATGTCTATGGATGAAATGATGGGAATGTTTTCCCAACTTGCTGATTTCTGTTCAATACAGAACTGCCCCTGAACTGGCAATCGTATGTAGAGAGGCAGCAAGGATGGCAATTGTGCGAGTGAGACTGCCGAAGTGGAACGTGCGGGTGACTGGGGTCAGCGCAATGACATAGAAACACAGGGCAGGATATTCCCCTCGTCGGGCAGGCCCGGGTGCAGCCGCAAAACCAACCGCCGCCCGCAATCGGGCCCCGACCGCGATTTCACGCTGGCGGGCAAATTAAGGCCCACCCAGCAGGAAACACAGCTCTGCACTGGCCGGGAAGGTCCAATGAGTGACCCGGCGGCCGGTTTAAAAGCGGCCCAGGCAGCCTCTGGAAGGCTGACGTTTCCTGATGGACCCAAGTGAAGCCGGATACGGCAGGCGGGTGGGAGGGCAGGTCGGGTGAGCACTCGGCCCTCCCCCCCACGGCTTCTCTGACGAGTGCCTCGCCCGTCCCCCTGGAGGAGGCGGCTGTCAGGAGGGAGACCCTTTTCCCCAGGGATGGGAGGAGGAGGCCACCGCAGCTCACCAAGAGGGCATGGGAGGAGGAGGCCACCGCAGCTCACCAAGAGGGCATGGGAGGAGGTGGCAGCACTGCCGTGACGTGGTGCGGCGCTCCTGGGTGCAGTGCCAGAAATGCTTCAATGACCTGCTGGGCTTGGGAAGGGTGAATACCATGTTGGCATGGGTCAGTGTGCAGAAGTGTTAAGGTCTGGCCACCTCCCCTCAGCTTCTATGCCTCCGGCTCTTTCCAGGGCTCAGTGGGGCATCAGTGTGGACTCTCCCAATCAGCTGTCCACAGTTGTGTCAAGCTGATGACAGAAGCTCTGTTCAGGTGGGTACTGACCTTTATTCTTTACCATATGGATGAGGCCAGCTAGGCTGCGTGAGCCAGAGGCTTTGCAGCGATTGCTGTGTTCCCCCACATCCAGGGTGCAATCGACTGCACACATGTGGCCATCAAGGTGCCAGTCCCATATCCCTTGATATTCCTATCTGACAAATATCTATCTACACCAGAAGTGAAACACTGTGGATACTGGAAACCTGAAATAAAAATAGCAAATGTTGGAAATGCTCAGCGGGTTTGGCAGCATCTGTGGGAGAGAAACAGAATGTTTCAGGTTGATGACTTTTCATCAGAACGGTAATCTATCCACCCCAGCCTTTTGGAGACAGAGAGTTCCACATTCCTGATACCTTTTGTGTGGGAAAATTGCTTCCTGAATTCATTTCAGGGTAACCCAGCTGTACTTTTCAGATTACCTCACCGTATTCTTGATTCCCCTGAATGGATTTCATAAACTTAATTTTTGCTTTACTTCATGTTGAGAGCGTTTAGGGAAAAAATCTGATCGGTGTTGGGTAAAAAAACCAAAATCCAGGTCAAAATGACTAAATAGTAGATTAAAATATGAAAAGCTATATTTATCTATATCCATAATTAAATGCATGCATGATGACAACATATAACCTGACAATGCATTATTATAAGATCTGCACCTTTTCATAGGAGTGTTAGCCATATCTTAGTCTTAGCAGCCTCACCTCTGGGTCAGAATGGCTGTGAATTCAAGTCCCAGTCCTGATACTTGAACACAAAACTGAGGCTCACCGAGGGCATGCTGCACTGCCAGAGGTGCCGACTTTCATGTAATGTTCCATTGCTCTGTGTTTGACTATGTGAGTCTGGTAACTGATCTATGCTCTCTTCCTCCTCAGAGGAGGTGCCACCAGCGGAGACCACAATCCCCATTACCAGGATAACGGGAGGCTGTCTGATGCTTGGAAGGGTCCACACGGTCTGGATCCTCCGGAGGCCTGGGAGACAGTAATGAATCCTGAAGTGAAGCCTGGAAATACTAAGAATGAAGACCCGAACAGAAATGAAGCTGCCAAGCAACCAGCTGCAAACTTTCTCCAAAACTCCTCACCAGTCACACTGGCAATGCCGCTGACCCTTTTTATCCCGCCCTTGGATGACGTTTGCGAAAATGTTGGCTGCCGCCTGCCCGAAATCGCACTGGTAAGGAAAAGTTAAAGGTCTTAATGGCCACTTAATTAATGGCGGGCGCTGCTCCGGCACCCGTAGGCGCCTGCTGAGCGAAATATCGCGAGCGCGTGATGACGCACTTGATTGGTTATGCCTGGGTGTAAACTAAGAGCAAAGTAAACAGATACCACAGATATCTAGAAGGTACTAGAAGCTGAGTTGTTAGCATGAGTGCAGATATTTTGTGATTGCAGAGACATTTTAAAACTCTTATAAATAAACCTGTTTTTTTTATCTGTTCATGGAATGTGGGTGTTGGTCAGAGGTCATTTAAGAGTCAACTACACTGCCTAGGCCAGCTAAGGACAGTAGATTTCCTTCCTTAATAGACATTAATGAACCATTACTAACAGACATTAGTGAACCAGATGGGTTTTTACGACAATCCACAATGGTTTCAATTGGATTTAAATTCCACCACCTACCATGGTGGGATTTGAACTCGGGCCCCTAGAGTATTACCCCTGGGTCTCTGGTCTAGTGACACTACCACTGCCTCCCCCTGTTGCAAATGGCACCTCTGCATTGCTCTGGGATGTGATGAAATATATAACGTTTCAGATGGGGTGTTAAACCGAGTTCCCATCTGCCCTCAGTTGCCACGCTTCCTACATTGTAGCAGAGACTTTGAGATTCCCAAAGATGAACTTTATTGGCTGTAAAGTGGATCTTGATGCTAGAAATGCAAGTCTTTTTGTTTCATCCTGGTTTGTCCTTGAAAAGTTTTATTGTGGGTGTTTTCCTTTGAATTGCAGTCCCTGTCTCAGCCTGCTCCCAGGCACAAAACCATAAATCATACTCGGAGAATTTCACAGAAGAGGTTGGCTACACGGTACCATGAAAAGTTAAATAGAATTGCATATACCATGTGAAGCCACAAGAGCTGAGAATGCTCTGGAGAACAGCAGCACAATCTGAGCGATTCAGATGACTTGCTTGAGGATCATGACAATAACTGAAACCAGGGTTTGCGTGCTGAGCTTATAGACGTTTGCCATTCTATAGCTCATGACTTCAACCAACACATTCAGAGCTTTACCTAGAAATAGAGGGGGCTGGGAGGCAACATAGCCCAGGGCCTACACATTGGGCTTTCTTGAATTAGATGATGTCTTTCTTAACCCAACAGCACTTACAGCACACTTTCAGATCCTGAGATTCTAAAACCGTGCAATTTAAAAAGCAACACTATAAAGGGGGTCAGCATCCCTGTATAACATTTTATCATGTGGGCTTGCAGAGTTCGCAAAAGCTGCAAATCTACTCCCTACGCCCCCAATCTGACCTTACCTGCTCCCACCCCAACACACACCAGACCCAGGAAACTCCGACAGTCACAGGTTCACTCCAATATCTAAAATGGAGAAACATGGGGTGGAAATTTCTGCCCTTTGGAAAATTTTAGGCGTTGGGACCATTTCCCGGTGCCGACCCCACACAGGTCAGAGTTGCACTGACAGCTGGAATCTTCCAGGAGGTGTTCAATATACAGGCCGCCTCTGCGCTTTTTATCTATTTGTTCATGGGGTGTGGGTAAGGCTGGCAAAGATAGTATTTGATGCCCATCCCTAAGCGCCCTTGAGAGTAGTTAAGAGTCAACCACGTTGCTGTGGGTCTGGAGTCACACGTAGGCCAGACCAGGTAAGGACAGCAGATTTCCTTCCCCGAAGGACATTAGTGAACCAGACGGGTTTTACAACAATCGATGATAGTTTTATGGTCACCATTACTGAGATTAGCTTTCAATTCAAGATTGTTTCGTTTGACCCTGACAGAATCCCCGCCCAGAAATCAGCCTGATTGAAAGGCTTGCCGTCCAGTTGATGGGGAGCACTTCAGAGCAGGACCAAGTATGTCTGATCCTGGTGGGGGAGGAGCGAGATCCCAGGGGAAGGAGGTTCAGACTCTGATCCCAAGGAGGGTCTCCGCAATGGTGCCAGCCAGGTCAGGAGTGCCCGATGCGGGCTTTTGACAGGAACCAGCCCGCACCTTCTAAGGACACTCCCAAAAGTCACACAGTCTGGGAATGGAGTCGGGAATCCTGGAATCGGACTCGCCCACCATTTTTAAAGGGCTCCCGAGTCATTCCAACTCAGTTCAAATCCAGGCCAAAATGTTTGATACACGTTAGAACCAAGGAAGACGGGTTCAGGTAGAGGAGAAAAAGGCAAGTTCAATTCAACAATTGAAGAGGAGGATGGTTAACATGAGGAATGAACTATCCAAGGAAGCAGTGGATGAAAATAGTGTGGAGTCATTCAAAGATGAATTGATAGTTGAGGGGGCAGCCTTGGGGAGCTATAAGACTTTGGGAGCAACTAAGAAAGAAAGAAGAAGATTTGTATTTATATAAGGCGGGATGTTTTGCTCCTGTTTGCAGTGGGCGTGTTTGGCCGTGTGAGCGGGAAATATAACGAGATTGCCCGAGTTGCATTTTCCGGCGACATCATTCCAGGACGCAATTGTCCCCTCCCCCTAACAATGGCGGGACGCGTTTCCCGCCATCCAAGGGCGGGAACTTAATTTTAATGCATTTTCATCTCAATATTGTGCCCACACGCCCGGAATCGTCCCCCACAGCCGTCGGCGTGACTTCAGAACGGCGTGACTTACGACTGCTTTTAAAAGGCGTGCACCCGGCCAGCTGAACTTTGAGGGAAACTCGGAGGTGAGCGCACGCAACCTTCCCCAGCGCTCGCGAGCATCGCCCATAGGACATCAGGGAAGAGGCGCCGGGTATTCAGGGGAGAGGAGGTGGCGGCACAGGCAAGTCGCTTTTTCCCTGCTTGGCTCTCAGTGCAGTGTCGGGGCAAGGGATCCTGTGTGGGTGGGGCCGGGGGGAGTGTAAGGCAGCACAGACTGCTGGGAATACACAAACACACGCAGGGGGAGGTGGTGGGGGTGAGGGAAAAGCTTGTCAAAAGTGAGCATTCCTTCGCAGCTAAGACCGTTCAGCAGCAACTCCATTGACAGGCTTGGAGTCGGGCCTCTGAAGCTTTTCTACCCACTCAGGCAACGCAAATGCATGAAAGTGCCACCAAATACTCCGGAAATGTTCACCCCTTGGGCGCAGACTGCAAATTAATGTGAGTTTTATGGGGCTGCAGAAGAATTGGACGGCTGGCTGAGTTGTAGAATCCCCTTGCGAAAAGTGGGTATGGAACAGTCACTGGTGGAGGTTCTCACACTCCCCGTGCAGTTTCTTTATTCAAGTCTGGACCAGTCTCCCTCATGGTTCAAGCTAACAGTGGAACCTTGCCGCACTTGCAGCTGAAGATCCACAGTGAGCCGTCACTCATAGACGCCCCGCTAGACCCACGGTCTATAGACGCCACCTTTCATTCCTGCAGATAATTGAGAACCAGTGTTGCTGAAGACTGGGCATGTCGAGGGAACTGGGCAGCCACATATGCCACCTGCTGCAGGATTTGATGCCATCGGGACTCGGAGGACACCCACTGCCAGTGGCAGTGAAAGTGACCATGACGCTCAATTTTTACTCCAGTGGCTCCTTCCAGGGCTCCCCAGGTAACCTGTATGGGATCTCACACGCCTCCACCCACAAGTGAATTCAAGAGATCACGGATGCCACCTTCGCGAAGGCACAGAACTTTGTGTATTTTGCCCGAGGAAAAGGAAAGCCGGGAAGCAAGAGCGCTGGGATTTGTGGAGATCTCTGGTTTTCCACAGGTGCAGGGTGCCATCGACTGCACTCGTGTGGACCCTTAGACCTCCATGGCAACAAGCAGTGCAGTATGTGAACTGCAAGGGCTTCCACTCACTGAATGTTCAGCTGGTCTGCAACTGCGACAAGTGCATCCTGCAGGTCTGTGCACGATACCCTGCAAGTGTCCATAACTCCTACACCCTCAGCATGTCTCAGCTCCCTGAGATTATCCAGGACCCACAGAGGCTGCAGGGTTGGCTCCTCGGGGACAAGGGCTGCCTACAGAGGCCGTGGCTGATGATGCCCGTGTGGTGGCCTCAGGCTGCAGCAGAGCGACGCTATAATGAGGCTCACACTGAAACCCGGAGCACACGATTGGCATCTTGAAAATGAGGTTTCGGTGCGGAAGCCCTAATAGTCGCTAGATTCCAGGAGGATGATGATGACCACATGCAGTGAGGACACTCCATAGGTCTTCACATTGCCTCTGTGAATGTCTGACTCCTGTCTGGCTGAGAGGCAGCTCTTTTGCGCTCTGTGATCAGGGTCATATCATGGAAACACAGCAGTGATACTTTAACAGCACCTGATCCTTTGGTAGCCTTCATCACCTGTACCTTTCAGGTCCACACCATCACCAGTCACAGATGCTGAAGAGATGGGGGGCCAGCCCCAGCTCAAAGGTGCTGAGAGCACACAGAGAGAATGAGAAAACTCTGTGACACCTGCCAACGACATTCTGGCAGCAACGACCAGCAACATCGAGGAGCAGACATCACTAATGTGCCCAGGGAGTGTGAAGCCGGACCATCATTTTGCTCTGAAGGTTACAGACGGCACAGAGAAGAGGCCCTGGACTGAGATACTTTCTTGTGCAGGAACCAAGGTTTCACATCTGAGTGACACAAACACTGCTCATCAGAACAAGGAGCCATAGACAAGAAGACATTCTTAGGAGTTTATTTACAATAGTGGACATTATGGGTGCAAGTGGTTAACACCCATGCCCAGGCTGTACACCTACATCTTCTTAACTTTCCTAACCCTGCTGCTACGTCTTGGTGCTCCCCCGACATCCACAGCAGAGGTGGAGGCAGCCTGCTGACTACTATGCCCTGTCTGTGATGACCTTGTTGGTGGGTGTCCTCCCGAGGGCCAAGACCTAGAGGGCCCCGTCCTGCTTTTGGGTCACTGCAGTGCGGCAGGGGCACCCTCTATGGTCTGCGGAGCTGGGGCTGCAGGGGTCACAGGAAGAGGAGGATCAGATGGGCCGGCACTCCCAGAGTCACCTGGGCAGAGTCGATGAGCTGCTTTCTGGCCGCCCTCGGCTTCTTCCCGGATGTGTCTGCGAGAGGAAAGAGAGATAATTAGTGCATGGCAGGGGACTATGAAACAGGAGACATCACTCTCAGTGTAGTTGTCTGATGGATGTTGCAGTGCAGGTTCCTCACTTGGTTAAGTGCTGCCGGCCTCATCCTCTGCACAGGAACGGGCCACAGCCTCAACAGCCAGCTGGATGGCTCTATTTTCAAAGGCCGTGAGGACCTTGATGCCGGGCATTCCTCCACTAGCCAAGGTCATCTCCCTCTTGTTGTGGGCTAGCTTATCCTGCATGGAGACAGAAGGAGAGAGTGTAAACAAGATGCCTGGCAGGCCAGAGGAGAAGGATGCCTGGCATGTGCAGACACGATGGGCCAAATGGTCTCCTTCTGCACCATAGCAATAATGCAATTCTGTGATGTGTGGAGTGTGAGTGGTGCCATGGATGGCATGAGGACATGATGGGCAGGGGGGATGAGGGTGTTTGCGAGACAGTGAGTGGTGGTGTTCCTTGAGCTGGCAGTGAGTATGAACCCTGCGGATGTGTGATGGGTTTGAGAGCGTGAGAGTTGAGAGTGATGAGCTGAATGAATTACCCTGGCAGAACGGAGGAGACCATTCATCCCCTTGTAGCACCAGGCGGCTGCCCTCTTTTTGAGGGTGTTGGTGCTCACCACCGCGGCCACCGCCTCCCATGCTGGATTGGTGAGCTTGGTGGCTGGTCTTCACCCAAAGTGGGGGCAGAGGAGT
This sequence comes from Cetorhinus maximus, assembly GCF_964194155.1. NCBI lineage: Eukaryota > Metazoa > Chordata > Chondrichthyes > Lamniformes > Cetorhinidae > Cetorhinus > Cetorhinus maximus. The sequence continues at coordinate 96,279,465 of NC_135893.1, forward strand.
TTGCAGCGGCTTCCACTGCATCCAGCAGGTGCCCCAGAGAGGCGTCGCTACATTTGGGAGCTCCCATCTTCTTTGCTTTCAGGGCCATCTGTCGGCCGGAGCAGTCCTAGTCTGAACACACGAAGTAGGCTGCGCTCTGATGGGCTTTAAATATGGCGCCTGGAGCGAGGAAGCGCTGAGGTCACAGCATGGCGGGCAAATCCGAGCCCACCCGCCAGCGATCCGGCGTGGTTCCTGTGCATGTTATTAATGAAGTGGGAAATGCCGGGAAGCGGACGATGCGGCACAAAAGCCCATCATTGCGGCCGGCAGGAGAAACGTCTTTTCTCATGCCCACCACCACACTTAGTGCAGTTCAGCGAAAATTCCAGCCCTAGTGTCGTTCGTGGCCTCGGGATGTCCGAATGCACTGTATGGTCAATAAACTGCTATCGAAACATAGTCATTGTTATAACGTAGGAAGCCGCAGCCAATTTGTACACAGTAAGCTCCCACAAACATCAATAAGATAATCACCAGATAAACTATTTTAATGATGATGGTTGAGGGATAAATATAAACCATGAAACTAAGGCAAGCTTCCCTGCTCCTCTTTGCAATAATGATGTCATGGTGTCTTTTATATCCACCTGAGAAGGCAGACCAGGCCTTGGTTAACATCTCACCCAAAAATCATTCTTTCTGATTGTTTTCTTCCCTATGTTCCTAAGATAACTGTGTCATTTTACATCTGAAATTAATATTTCACATTTAAGCTCCCATTTCCAATTAAGATTCACAAAAAGATTGCAAGGTTACTGCCATTCATATTGTTTGTAATTAGAATTTAATTGGCTTTATTTAACTCATAGACAGTAAGAATACATAGTGAAACAATGTGGACACTCCAGTGGATATGTAACATCAGCTAATTAGGAGACAATTAAACCTGGATTTCTAACACGTTTTAACAATTATATTCCATTTGAAAATACTGTGGGGGCTAATTGTGATTAAATATCCCGGAGCTTTACCATGTCCTCTTACATTTCTATTGGGCAGAGCATATTATTTCTCTTCTAAGGGCAAGTGGTTAGAGTTGGCACTTGTCTGAAGCCACATTCTTGGGGATGGTGCAGACTTCACTTTGTCACATTGGTTTCTGTCTCTTAGAGAAGCCAGCTAGCAAAGAAAAGATTCAAACACAATACCAAAACAAGCATGTACTCAACTTTTAACAGAAGCATCAACTTCACAGGGAACATGTTTATTTTAATCATAAAACATCCAATTCATATCTAATTTTATGTTATGTAAGACTAATGTTTTGCCAACGTTTCAGCTTGCCACAAGGTAAGAGACACACTTCAGGACACAAGCACATCAGTTAGGTTAATCCTTCAGTGTAGTTCTGCAGGATTGTCACATTGTCAAGGGCACCTAAATATATCGCACTTTAACATAACAAACATCCACAAGGGCTTTACAGGTGTGTATGGAACAAAATTTGACACAGAGTCACATGGAGATCTTAGGGCAGATGACCAAAAAGCTTGGCCAAAGAGGCAGGTTGTAAGGAGTACCTTAAAGGAAGCGAGAGGGGAAGGAGAGACACAGAATTTTAGGGAGGGAATTCCAGAGCTTAAGGCCTATGCAGCTAAAGACATGATCACCATTGGTGGAACGATTAAAATCAGGAATGCTCAGAATTGAAGTGCAGTTGTGGGGATGAAGGAGATTATAGAGATAGGGAGGGGTGAGGCCATGGATGGATTTGGAAACAAGGATGAGAATTTCAAAATCAAGCCATTGCTTGACCAGAGACCAATGCAGGTCAACGGGAACAGGGGTGAGTGGGAGCTCGTGCAAGTTGGGATACAGGCAGCAGAGCTTTCTCAGGTATTAAACCAAAGACCTACCTGTTTCCTCAGATGGATGTTAAAGGTACAGTAGGACGTGAGAGAAGTAAACATTTCCTGCTCTTTGCCCAACATGACGCCCTTTCTCAACACCAAAAGCAGGATAACATTTAACTTTAGAGGCAGGTGAAAACTGATGGTATTGGATCGAGTCCTCATTGAAGTCAGTAGAAAGAAAATTGGGTAGGGTGTGTAACAGATGATATAACAGATTGGAAGTTGAAAGTTATCACTGTCTAGACTTTCTTTCACTTTGGGAGTTAACACAGTTCTAGTTCACATACAAAGTGGCTTGAGAAGAAACTCTAGAGGTTCATTCTTTTCTTTGTATAATTTCTACAGCTTTGGCGGGGATAGCTCTGCTTCAAGGAAGCTACTTGCAACATAATGTACATGAAGGTCCTAAACATTGATTTTCACACCTGGGAGACACAACCCAGTGACAGATGAAAATGGCAACATCACCTATAGACCAACATGCACCATCGTGGTTACAGTGAATTGACAACAGGAGCCAACAGCAAAATCAACAACCCATCACGACACCTGATCATTACTTAATCACTTGTGTCAGAACCTGCCTCTCATGGATTTGTCTCTTCAGTCATCAGCAAAAATGTACCATATGAATACACCTCATCCCCAACACATTTGCTGCAGGTCATCATCTTACCTAGATGGAAGGATGCTGACAACAATGAACATATGTCTGTTGCCTTCCCAGTTGCTCTGTAGTAACACAGTTCATGATCCATCAATTTGCAGCTAAGTGGCTACTGTCTGAGAACAAAGGCAAATGTAGCGTATTGAAAATTGTAATGTACATTTTGTTTACTTGAAGCTACTATACACATTTGTATCAGCAGAGGGTGTCTGCAAGAAGGGAAATTAAAATGGAAGCCATTGTTTGCTTGTGCAGTTATAAACTCTGGGTGTCTCTGGCTGTTTCTGTTCCAATAACTTCACAGCAGATGCTTTGAAAATACTTTATTTTCTTTCCTTGTCTCTTTGAACCCCTCAATGTTTTACATTACGTTCTGCCCTTCTATCTCTCGTCTTCAGCTCACGGTACACAGATAGCGCTCATTCTCAGCTGGAGCTCTAATTCTGGGATATCAGATTTCTGATGATGTGGAGTGGATGGAAACCTGCACCCTTTTAAATTAAAAAGTGGATGCTGGAAATCTGAAATAAAAACAGAAACTCCAATCGAGTGCTAATTTGTCATCAGGTTTTGTCTATTGTTACCGCTACTGAATTTGCAAAAAAATATTGAAATTCAGCACCTCTTTCCAATTCCATATGCAGGCGAGGGGGTATGGGTGTCAATCTCTACTGCCAACAAATGATAGGAACCTGTATGGAATGGATGTGGTTTTGCACTAATTAAACAAAAAAAAACTATGCCAATAATCTGTTAATGGTTTACTTGCCCCAGCATTTTAATGTAAACAACAGAATTGTATGGAACACAATACCATGGAGAGATAAAATGTAACAGAGGGTAAAATTGTATTTTACATTTCCATAAGAGCTGAAGCCATGCAGTTAATGATAAATAGATCTGCTCCTTTATTATGCTGCTGACATGTTTCATGAGTCGCTGACCAATTTTCTTTCCGACAGGGTTTAGAGAAAAAGAAAGTTGTGATAAAGCGCTCTGTTTTAAAGTGGTGTATGCAAACAAGGTTTAAAAAAAGACATTGAGGAAAAGGCTGGTGAAAAACTCCATGAGGCAGACACTAAAACTGTTTCCCCAAATTCTAAATAGTAAACAATTAGTCCCAGAAATTGGCAAAGTCCGATATTGGGCGGGGAAACCTGCGTGTGACACGTCGACAGCAATGGCGGCTTTCTTCGCTGTACCGTGCGCCATTTTGTTTCAAGAAGCGGGTTTTACGTCGGATCGGGAGCAGGGCGGCCTCTGATTCATTCGCTCTGCAATGACTTCAGGTTTTCATTAAACCGGGCGCAATATTTAAAGGGTGTCCCCGCACAGAGCTAGCACCCTTCAATGGACAGGAAGCTACTACGCAGTGCTGGCTGCCAAAGGGAGGAAACACGTTGCCCCCGAATTTAGCGAAGACTACCTCGGGCGCCTACTGGATGCAGTGCAGGTCTGCCGCTATGTCCTCTACCCCTGCTCTGCGTGAGGAACCACATTCAAGGTGACAAATCCAGCATAGGAAGCGGTGGCAGCGGTGGTCAGTGCCAACGCCCTGTAAAAGAGGACAGCCACCCAGTGCAGAATGAGGATAAACTATCTCCTCCGTTCCGCCAGGGCAAATCACTCTTCTCATCGCTCTCACCTTACCACTCACAAACACATCTCACATCCACAGGGATCTCGCTCAGTGCCAGCTCATGGGACATCACCATTCGCTCTCTCACACTCACCAGCATCTGCCCGGCAGATCGTGTCTTCATCCCGTCCATGGCACCATCCAACACCCACACATGCCAGGCATCCTTCTCACCTGGCCTGGCAGGCGTCCTGCTTACACTCTCTCCATCTGTATTCATACAGGACAAGCTGGCACACAACAAAAGGGAGGGGGTCACAGACTGGTGGAGGAATGTCTGACATCAAGGTCCTCACAGAGTTTGAAAATAGAGTCATCCAGCTGGCCGGCGATGATCTGGACCATTCCTGTGCTGCTGGTGAGGTCGGTGGTTCTCAACCAAGTGAGGATCCAGCAATGCAACATCCATCAGACAACCATGCTGTGAATCAGTTCCCCTGTTCCACAGTCCCTGCCATGCACTAATTATCTCTCCCTGCTTTCACAGGCACATCTGGGAAGCAGCTGAGGGGGTCCACAAGCCAGGTCCTTGACTCAAGCCCTGAAGACACCACGTAAGAGGAATCCACAAACACTGAAATTGAAGACCGATCACAGCGCTCACCCACACCCTCCACCAGCACAGAGACATACACCTCGGTGGGACCTAGTTCTAGAGTAGCCCCAGGGTCACAATCTGGTGAGCACATCGCACTGTCTGATCCACAGCAGGCGGCGGCAGAGACTTCCCAGATTTGCAGCGCTCGAGGGACTGCTGGAGGTCAGAGATCTGCTGAGTCTGAGTCAGATGATGAGCCTCTAGACTCGGTCATACCTCAGTCGCTGGAGCTTCAAAGGCAAGCTCGAGAACATCAGGAAGGGATGTGCGCTGCACTCTTCAGATTGTAAGGCATGATGAAATCTGCCTTCAGCCTGAGGTGATAGCGCCAGCGTGCCAATGCACCGAGGTCAACACTGGTAAGCTGGCAGCAGCCATGGAGACCTTGGTCCAGGATATTGTTCCTGCACTGCTGCAGGAGCTGCATCCATCACTGAGGCACTTGCTGACATCCATCAGTGTCAACGCGAGAGGGGGGGAAGGGCATCTCAAACACATTCCAGCTGCCCCTTCCTCTCAAGGAGTCAGCCAGGGGCCCTCAGGCATCCATAGGGAGGAGGATCAGCTGATGCACACCCTGGGGCCAGCCACCCAGGTGACTCTGTGAGTGTCCGGCCCATCCGAGTCTCCTCTTCCTGTGACCCCAACAGCTGCAGCTCCGCAGGCTGAGGAGGGTGCCACTGCCACACAGCAGGACCCTGAAAGCAGGTCAGGGCCCTCCAGGTCTTGTCCTCTAGAGGATGCCCACCACAGTCATCACAGACAACAGACAGACAGACGGAATGGTCAGCAGGCTGCCTTCACCACCACTGTGGACGTTGGGGGAGAACCAAGGCAGGGTTAGAAAGGTTAAGAAGATGGAGTTGCACAACGTGGGCATGGGTGTTAATCACTTGTACTCAATATTGACCAGTGTAAATACACTCCCAAGAATATCTCCTTGTCTATGACTCCTTGTTATGATGAGCAGTGTTCATATCAATTAGATGTAAAACCTTGCTTCCTGCACAAAATGAAGCCAAGCGTCACGGTGCAGGGCCTCTCCCCTGTGCAGAGTGTAACCTTTAGAGCACAGAGATTGTCCATATCAAAGTCACTGTCCAGATTAGTGACGTCTGCACCTCCCTGTGGCTTGTGTTTGCTGCAAGAATCTCATACCCAAGCGTCACTGGGTTCCGTGATGTTCTCTGTGTGCTCTCAGCACCTTAAAGATGGGGATGACCCCCCGCAATCTCGCCACCCTTCCTGACAGGTGAAGGCGTGTGCTGAAGGGCAGGTGATGAAGCCTGCCAAAGAATCAAGTTATCTTAAAGTCCATATGGCTGCTGTTTCTCAGCAGTGTCTCAATGATATGAGCCTCTTCACAGAGCATACACGCCCTCAGCCAGATGGGTGTCAGACGTTCTCAGATGCAATGTGAAGATCTCAGGAGTGTCCTCCCCGCATCTCATCATCATCCTCCTGGAATCTTGTGGCAATGAGGGCCTCATGACTATGCCTGCCTCGTTTGGCCAGCGCAATGGCCTCATCGCCTGCATCCTCCCCTTCCAGGACCTCATCACCCTCATCCCCTTCGACTTCCCTCTCATTGGAGGAGAGGTGCAGCTTGCATCTGTTCATCTTCCAGGTCCACCCCGCATTGCATTATCAGGTTGTGTAGCAAGCCACGATGATGTGTAACCCCCCCTGGAAAGTGTACTGCAGTGGCTCCTCCAGATCTGTCCAGGCACCGGAACCTCATTTTCAGGATGCCAACGGTGTGCTCAACCAAACTCCAAGTCTTGTTGTACCTTCTCTCACCAGGAGTCTGAGGCCGCTGCACGGGCGTCATCAGCCACATCCTTTGTGGGTAGCCCTTATCCTCGAGGAGCCAACCCTGCATCCTGTGTGGTCCCTGGAAGATGTCAGAGATCTGAAACCCTGTATGAGTCGTGGACACTTCCAGGGTATCTTACACGTGTTTGCATGATCCGTTTGTTATGGTCACAGACCAGCTGAACACTGAAAGAGTGGAAGCCTTTGCAGTTCACACACTGGACTGCTTGTTGCCAGGGAGATGTAAGAGCCATGGGGTGCAGTCGATGGCACCTTTGGGAATCCCAGTGCTCTTGCTTCCTGGCTCACCTGACCTCTGTCAAAATTGACAAAGTTGTGTCCCTTGGCAGAAAGGGCGTCTGTGACCTCCTGGATACATTTGTGGGTGGAGGCCTGCAAGATCCCGCAAAGGCCCCCAGTGGAGCCCTGGAAGGAGTCACTGCTGTAGAAATTGAGTGTGGCGGTAACTTTAACTGCCACGGGCAGTGGATGCCCTCAAGAGTCCCTGTGGTGCCAAATCCTGCAGAATGTGGCGTATGTGTGTGACCAGTTCCCTTGACCTGCGCAGGTGTCGGTGACACTGGTTCTCGCTCACTTGCAGGTAACACATGCACCATCGGTAGATCCTGGGTCTAGTGATGCACCTATGAACAACGGCTCTCTGGGGTTCATTCTCTGCATGTGAAGAAGGCTAGGCCGCCCCTCGGTCTTCGGGGTTTTGCTCCTCCCTTTAGCGAGCCAGGCACCCCCGTCACATTCTTCTCCTTCTCTCCTGCCTATCAGCAATCAGGCAGACAGTGAGATCACTAGACCCCATGTTCCTGACACTCTTCTCACTGCAGTATCAAAGAGAGAGACTGTCTCCCTAAGGAACATTCTTGGTCAAGGCATCGCCTGCGGCTGCCTCTCATGGTCCTATAATGCATGCCAGAGAGTCCAGGCCACCACATGGATGCCCGGTGTTTAGTGCACATGATGGTTCATGAGGGGAGGGGACAATCGCTTCCTCGATTCACGTCGCAGGGAAACGTGCCGAGGGCTCTCTCGCGAGATTCCCCAATCCCATCACCGAACGCGCCCCTCAGGATCAGGTGCGGAAAATCCCGGCCTTGGTTAGTTTGCCTCAGCAATCCATCAACGCCACACACCCATTGTGTTGGGAAGCCTCTGATCCAAAGTGCACTGATGGTGTTGCCTAGCATTGCTGCCTCCCCACACAATGAACCCAGCGGCACAGTCTGTCAGTCTGAGTTTTCAAAGAGGAAGCTATGAGGGAAAACTTTTGACAGAAAAAGAAGTCTAGAATGCAGGAGAACAGGGAGAAATGATTATATTTCAATCCAGGAAGATAAGGCCCTGATGTGGGGAGGTGTAGCATATTCAGGTTTTGCATTATTATGTAACAACAAATTATACTATATCTTTGAAGGTGGCAGGACAGGCTGAGAGAGCAGTTAATAAAGCAGACAGTATCCTGGGCTTTATTAATAAGAGCATAGAGTACAAGTGCAAGGAGGTTATGTTGAATTTGTATCAGTCACTAGTTTGGCCTCAGCTGGAGCATTGCGTCCAGTTCTGGTGCTGCACTTTAGGGAGGATGTGAAGGCATTAGAGAGGATGCAGAAAGGATTCACGAGAACGGTTCCAGTGACGAGGAACTTCAGTTAAGATAGACTGAAGAAGTTAGGACTGTTTTGCTTGGAGAAGAGCAGGTTGAGGGGAGATTTGATAGAGGTATTCAAAATCATGAGAGGTCTGGACAAAGTAGATGGGGAGAAACTGTTCCCACTCATGAAAGGATCGAAAATGAGAGGGCACAGATTTAAAGGAATTAGTAAGAGAAGCAATAGTGATATGAGGAAAAAACATTTTCACGCAGCGACTGATTAGGGTTGGAATGCGTTGCCTGAGAGTGTGGTGGAGGCAGGTTCAACTGAAGCATTCAAAAGGGAATTAGACCGTTATCTGGAAAGGAAGGATATGCAGGGTTACAAGGAGCAGGTGGGGAGATGGAACTAGGTGAGTTGCTCATTCAGAGAGCTGACACAGACACGATGGGCCAAATGGCCTCCTTCTACACCATACCAATTCTGTGATAACTAAGTGACTTTGATCATAACTGTTGGTATCTGAATTCACATAGGGTGAAATAATGAAGCTTAATGGTTTATATCTAGCCTCATCTTACCAGGCGTTTTCTTGATGCATTTTACATAAAACCACATAGAATTTAAATCACCACCTGGAAGTTCCCCTCCAAGACATTCACCATCCTGACTTGGAAATATATCGCCATTGCTTCATTGTCACTGGGTCAAAATCCTGGAACTCCCTCCCTAACAGCACATGGACTGCAGCGGTTCAAGAAGGCAGCTCACCACCGTCTTCTCAAGGGCAATTAAGGATGGGCAATAAATGCTGGCCCAGTCAGCAACTCCCACAACCCATGAATGAGTAAAAATAAAAATTACAGTACAGTAATAGGCCATTCTGCCCATCTGATCCACGCTGGTGTTTTAATGCTTCACATGAGCTCCTTCCTACCCTACTTCATCAAGCCCAATCTGCTTAACCTTCTATTCCTTTCTCATTCATCTGCTTAACTAACTTCCCCTTAAATACATCAAAGGTCTTGAAAAGGGCTGCATGGGGAGTACATAGGGGTACCTGTGACAGACACAAGTCTCCAAATCAAATTGCAAAAGGCTCAGATAGCCTACAGGAGTGATGACCGTTCCCGCTCCCAAGGGAGCATCTAAAGGAAAATGCTGAACTCGTAACAGCTGACAAGGTCATTATACGGGTGCGTTGACACTGAGCTAGTGCTGCCAGTCCACCGGTGCATGTATTTGTGCAGCTGGCTGTGAGTCAATGCAGAACGGTGGGGACCTGCAACAACCTGGGCGAGCTGCTGAAGAGGAATCTTCCCACCTGAACCAGCTGCGTTCTGACAATTTAATGCTTGGCCCACTGCAGGCATTTGAAACCTATACTTGAGACACCTTCAGGCACAATAATGGGTATGAAATATGGACACAAAGCTTGGGTGCTGGAATTCAGTTCTGGGATCCTTGCTTTCAAATCTCTTCATGACTTTGACCCTTCCCTTTTCCTGTGACCTCCTCCAGCCCTACAACTCTCCAAGGTACCTGCTCCCCCTCCACTTCAGGCCTCTGAGCATCCCCGATTTCTATCAATCTACAACTGGTGGATGTGGCTTCAGTTGCCCTGTCCCTAAACTCTGGGATTATTTCCCTAAACTTCCCTACCTCTCGCTCTTCTTTTAAGATCCTCTTTGAAGCAGCTTTGGGTAAGCTGTTGGTTATCTGTCCTGATATCTCCCTATGTAGTCTAGTGCCAAATATTGTCTGATTACACTCCTGTGAAGCACTGTGGGACATATTGCTACATTAAAAATGCTATATAAATGCAAGCTGTTGTTGCAGTGGAAGTATCGCCTGTTAAGGTTAACACCCCTGCTAAAATAATGGAGATACAAATCGGAGACAGGAGCATTTTATTTTCGATACATAAATATATAAAACAAAGAAACACAAAACAAACTGTATTGTTAAGCCCTCCCCTATATTTAGCCACTGTTATACACCCTCAAAATATAATTTATTTCTTATTCGTACAGGCCAAACCAAAATGGACCCATTAAAATTGGTGGTACATTGTCAGATCGCTGATCATCTAAATAAAGTTTCATGACCAGCATCCAGAATGCAAAGATACTGGCTGGAAATTTCAGCCCCGTTGGTGGCAGGTGTCATGGCAGGGTGGGGGGGGTGGGTGGGGGGCTGGTGTTTGGGGGATGACAATATGGCAAGAAGGCCAGAAACTGGTTTGACGTTGTCGTGAAACCAGTTTGCGATCGTCCGCACCTCCCGTCAATGACGGGCTGCGTTTCCCGCCTCCGGATGTCAGGAATGTCGTTTTGGTACATTTGCATCTAATTATAAGCTCTGCTTGCGGGAATCATTCTCCACATCGGATTTACCACCCAGGTCGGCGTAATTCAGAATGGCATGATTCACGACTGCCTTTAAAAGGCGTGCACCTGGTGATGAGAACTTGGCGGGGAACTCGGAGGTGAGCGCACACAACCTTCCCCAGCGCTCGGGAGCATCGCCCATTGGAGTTCAATGAAGAGGCGCCGCATATTCGCAGGGGGTTAAAGGCAAGATGCTTTTTTCTGGCTGGCTTTCAGCGCAGTGGCGGGGCAAGGGCTCCAGTGTGGTCAGGCTGGGAGGGGGCTGGGGGGAGGAAGTGGGGGGCAAGGCAGCACACCTGAAGGAAATACTCAAGCACGACATGCCGGGGTGGGTGGGGGTGAGGGAAGCAGCCACTCACTTTGAAAATCTTGTTAAAAGTGAGCATTCTTCCGCAGCCTAGACCGTTCAGCAGCAGCTCCATTGACAGGCTTGGAGTCAGGCCCCTGAATCTTTTCTACCCACTAAAGCAATGCAAAAGCATGAAAGTGCCACCAAATGCTCCTGAACTTTTAAACCCTCGGGCGCAGACTGCAAATTAATGTGTGTTTTAGGGGGCAGCAGAGCAACTGGCCAACTGGGCAAGTTGTAGAATCCCCTTGTGAAAGGGGGCCACGGTGTAGTCACTGGTAGAGGCCCCTTGCAAAGTCTTTATTAAGGTTTGGACCAGTATCTCTCATGGTTCAAGCTAACAGAGCAGCCTTGCAGTGCGGGTGAGGAGAATGCCTGTGCCTGAGCTGAGAACACAGCATGCAGGCCAGTGGGTGAAGCTGCCGCCAATCGATCAGGTGGAGTGGGCCATCCAAGTGGTGGCCAGCACTTTCCTGCATGTGTGAAGGAGCCTTCAGACTTAACCAGGAGAGGTTCTTAGTACACCCATGCTAACCCACGTATCGCTCTTTTTGATTCTGCAGGAGGAGAACATCAGGATCATGGCGCCTGGTGATTTAGCAGTGTGCCTCATGGCTTACAGAGAGCAGAGAAGAAGAGAGCAGTGGAGGTGCCTGGCTCGGCAAAGGGCACCTCCCTCAAGATGAAGGGGTGGCAGGGCCGACTGCACACACAGCTGAAGATCCACAGCGAGCTGCGGCTCATAGGCGCCTCGCTAGACCCAAGGTCTATAGACAAAACTTGTCATTCCTGCAGATGACTGAGAACCAGTGTTGCTGAAGACTGGGCATGTCTAGGGAACTGGTCGATCATGTGTATAACCTGCTGCAGGATTTGGTGCCACAGGGACATGGAGGGCATCCACTGCCAGTGGCTGTGAAAGTGACAGCAGCGCTCAATTTTTATGCCAATGGCTCCTTCCAGGGTTCCACAGGTGACCGGTGCAGGATCTCACAAGGCTCCACAGACAAGTGTATCCAGGAGCTGACGGCCGCCATCTTCACAAAGGCACAGAACTTTGTGCATTTCACCCGGGATCAGGAAAGCCAGGAAGCAAGAGCGCTGGGTTTTGCGGCGATCTCAGGTTTTCCACAGGTGCAAGGTGTCATCGACTGCACTCACATGGCGCATAGATCTCCATGGCAACAAGCAGTCAACTATGTCAACCACAAGGGCTTCCATTCGCTGAATGTTCAGCTGGTGTGTGACCACCACAAGCATGTCCTACAAGTCTGCACACGATTCCCAGGGAGCGTCCATGACTCCTACATCCTTAGCAGGTCTCAGATCCCTGACATCTTCCAGGGTCCAGAGAGGCTGCAGGGTTGGCCCCTTGGGGATAAGGGCTACCCACAGCGGATGTGGCTGATGATGCCCGTGCGGCGGCCTCAGACTGCAGCAGAGCGACGGTACAACGAGGCTCATGCTGTGACCCGGACTTCAGTGGAGCAAATGATAGGCATTTTTAAAATGAGGCTCTGGTGCCTTGACAAGTCTGGTCGAGCTCTGCAATGCAGTCACCAGAGAGTCACACATCATCATCACTTGCTGCACGCTCCACATCCCAGCGCTGCAAAGCGGGGAGGACCTGGCTGAAAGGGAGATGGAGGAGCTGCACGTATCCTCCAATGAGGAGGACATCAAAGGGATGATGATGATGAGGTCCTCGAAAGCGAGGATGCCGACAATGAGGCCATTACACTGGCCAGATGAGGCAGGCGCACTCAGGAGGCACTCATAGCCATAAGGTTCGTGGAGGATGACGATGAGATGCAGTGAGGACAGTCCTGACATCCTCACCTTGCATCTGTGAACGTTTGACACTTGTGTGGCTGATGGCAGCGCACATACACTCAGTGCTCATATTGAGGCTCATATCATGGAGACGCAGTGGAGGCCCTAATAGTTGCTAGATTCCAGGAGGAGGATGCCGACATGCAGTGAGGACACTCCATAGATCTTCACGTTGCCTCTGAGAATGTCTGACTCCTGACCGGCTGAGGGCAGCTCACTTGCGCTCTGTGATCAGGATCATATCCTGGAAACACAGCGGTGAAACTTTAAATGCACCTGATCCTTTGTCAGCCTTCAGCACCTGAGCCCTTCAGGAGCACAGCCTCACTGGTCACAGATGCTGAAGAGATGGGGGCCCAACCCCCCCGCAAAGGTGCTGAGAGCACACAGAGAGAATGATGGAACTCTGTGACGCCTGCCCACGACATTCTGGCAGCAATGACAAACACTATTGAGGTGCAGGCATCACTAATATGTCCAGTGAGTGCGAAGCCAGACCATCACTCTGGTCTAAAGGTTACACACTGAACAGGGAAGAGGCCCTGGACTGAGACGCCTGCCTTTATCTTGTGCAGGATCCAAGGTTTCACATCTAAGTGACATGAACACTGCTCATCAGAACAAGGAGCGATAGGCAGGGAGACATTCTTGGGAGATTATTTACAATGGTGAACATTATGTACAAGTGATTAATACCTGTGCCCAGGCTGTCCAACTACATCTTCTCAACATTCCTAACCCTGCCGCTATGTCTTGGTGCTCCCCAGACATCCACAGCGGAGGTGGAGACAGCCTGCTGACTGCTATGTCCTGCCTAGGATGACCTTGGTGGGTGTCCTCTGAAGGCCTGAGACCCAGCCTGCTTATTGGGTCTTGTTGTGTTGCAGTGGAACCCCCCCTCAGCCTGTGGAGCTGGAGCTGCGGGGGTCACAGGAAGTGGGGATTCGGATGGGCTGGACACTCCCGAGGTCACCTGGATGATGGTCCCAGGGTGTCCTCCTGCTGATCCTCCTCCCTATGGGTGCCCGAGGGCCCCTGGCTGACTCCTTGAGGAGAAGGGGAAGCTGGAGTGAGATCGAGGTGCCCCACACCCCTTTCGCGTTGACATGTTGGTGGCCAATCATGGCATCGACGATGGAGTTCAGCCTGCGCAGCAGTGCAGGACCAATGTCCTGGATCAAGGTCTCCATGGCAACCACCATCCTATCAGTTTTGGCCTGGGTGTGTTGGCATGCCGGTGTTATCTTCGCAGACTGAAGACAGACAGACTCCTCCATCATGCCTTGCAATCTGAGGAGTGCAGTGGACATCCCTTCCTGATGTACCTAAGCTTATCTTTGAAGCTCCAGCAACTGTGACGTGACCTAGTCCAGATGCTTCTCATCTGATCCGGACTCAGCAGATTTCTGACCTCCAGCAGTCCTCCGAGCGCTGGAAATCTGAGAAGTCCCTGCTGCTGCCTGCTGTGGATCAGACAGTGCGATGTGCTCACCAGATTGTGACCCTGAGGCTACTTTACAACTAGGACCCACTGAGGTGTGTGTCTCTGTGTTGGTGGAGGGTGTGGGTGAGCGTTGTGATGGGTCTTCAATGAGGGTGTCATCAGACTCTTCTTCTGAGGTGTCTTCAGGGCTTGAGTTGAGGACCTGAATCGTGGACTCCCTCAGCTGCTTCCAGGATGTGCCTGTGAAAGCAAGGAGAGATAATTAGTGCATGGCAGGGGACTGCGGAACAGAGGAACTGACTCTCAGCATGGTTGTCTGATGGATGTTGCACTGCTGGATCCTCACTTGGTAGAGCAGCGCCGACCTCACCATCAGCACAGGAATGGTCCACATCATGGTGGGCCAGCTGGATGGGTCTGTTTTCAACGTTTGTGATGACCTTGATGTGGGGAATTCCTCCACCAGTCTGCAACCTCTCCCTTTTGTTCTGTGCCAGCTTGTCCTGTATAAATACAGATGGAGAGAGTGAGAGTGCCAGGCCAGGTGAGAAAGATGCTGGCGTGTATGGGTGGTGAGTGGTGCCACGGATGGGGTGAGGACACAATCCACAGGGCAGATGAACGTGCGCGTGAGAGAGTGAATGGTGACGCCCCTTGAACTGGCAGCGATTGAGATCCCTGTGGATGTGTGATGGGTTTGTGAGAGTGTGAGTTGAGAGTGATAAGAAGAGTGACTTACCCTGATAGAACGGGGGAGATCATTCATCCTCTTTTGGCACTGGGTGGCTGTCCTCTTTTGCAGTGCGTTGGTGTTGACCACCGCTGCCAATGCCTCCCATGTTGGATTGGTGACCTTGCTTGTTGATCTTTGCCCAGCGTGGGTGTAGAGGAGTTCACGGTGGGTCCCCACTGTGTCCTGTAGGCACCCGGGGGAGGAATTTGGGGGCAGCACCTTTTCTCCCCTTGACAGCCAAGACTTTGCAACAGTTTCTTATGTGTGTTAGTGCTAGCGCTGCTCAAGGGCGATCTTTAAATATGGCACCCAGTCTACTGACGGCCTGATGTGCTGGTGGGGCGGACGAATCTGAGGGCACCCCACCAGCAATCCGGCGTGTTTCCCGGGAATGCATTATTAATAGGGGGATGCACCGGGAATGGGGCAAAATGACATGAAATCCCACCATAGCGGCCGGTGGCTAAAACGTCCTTTTTCCCGCCCGCTACCGCTACCCGATTTCGCCCAGGGTACTCATAAGAACAGAAGGAATAGGAGCTGGAGAAGGCCATTTGATCCATCAAGCCTGATCCACCATTCAATATAATCACAGCTGATCTTCGACATTAATTCCGCCCCCCTGCGCTATCTCCATTCTTTATTCCCTTAACATCTAAAATTTGCCAATCTCCCCCTTGAATGTGTTCAGCAACTATCCACAGCTCTCCGAGGGGGTGGAGAATTCTAAAGATTCATAACCCATTGAATGAAGAAACTTCTCTTCGTCTCAGTCCTCAATGAGTGACCCCTTGTTCTCGGCTTCCCGACCAGGGGAAATATCCTTCCTGATTCTATCACGCTTCAAGGATTGCGTATGTTTCAATGATCTTACCTCTTCTTCTAAACTCCAGGGAATGTAGTGCCAGTGTACTCAATCTCTCTTTAGAAGACATCCCAGGAATCAGCCTAGTGAACATTCATTACACTCCTTCCAAGGCTAGTGTATTTTTTTTATTCATTCATTAATGCTCGGCCAGCATTTATTACCCATCCCTAATTGACCTGTTCAGAGGTATTTTAAGAGTCAATCACATTGCTGTGGATCAAGAGTCATTTTTGGCCAGACCAGGTAAGGACCAGATGGGCTTTTGGGACAGTCAGTAATAGTTTTGTGGTCATCATCAGCCTGTTAATTCCAGATATTTATTGGAATCAAATTTCACCATCTGCCATGGTGGGATTCAACCCAGGTCCCCAGAGCATTACCCTGGGTCTCTGGAGTACTAGTCCAGTAACAATACCACTATGCCACCACTTCCTTCCTTAATTAAGGAGACAAACTTATACCTTATCCCAGGTTTGGTCTCATCAAGGTCCTATACAACTGCAGTAAGACTTCTTCACTCTTATACTCTACCCCCATTGTAATAAAGACTAACATACCATTTGCCTTCCCACTACTTGCTGCCCCTACATGTTAACTTTTTGTTTATTTTTATTCTTTCGCTGGATGTGGGTGTCGCTGGCTGGGCCAGCATTGACTGCCCATCCCTAGTTGCCCTTGAGAAGGTGATGGTGAGCTGCCTTCTTGAACCGCGGCAGTCCATGTGGTGTAGGTACATCCGCAGTGCTGTTAGGAAGGGAGTTCCAAGATTTTGACCCAGCGACAGTGAAGGAATGTTGACATATTTCCAAGTCAGGATGGTGAGTGACTTGGAGGGGAACTTCCAGGTGGAGGTGTTCCCATCTATCTGCTGCCCTTGTCCTTCTAGATGGTAGTGGTCGCGGGTTTGGAAGGTGTTGTCTAAGGAGTCTTGGTGGATTCCTGCAGTGCATCTTGTAGATGATACACACTGCTGCTATTGTGCATCGGTGGTGGAGGGAATGAATGTTTGTGGATGTGGTGTCAATCAAGTGGGCTGCTTTGTCCTGGACAGTGTCGAGCTTCTTGAGTGTTGTGGGAGCTGCACTCATCCGGGTATTCTGTGATTCAAGAACAATCATGTCCTTCTGAATACCAATGCTTTCTGGTCTCTCACCATTTAAAACATATTTTGTTTTTCCTAGGGCCAATCCTACTCATAACACTGTAACCAGGCTGTCAAGGTTAGGGGTACGTCACAGTATTTAATGCAATGCTTCGCAATCTATTTTCCAATATGACCCTATATCATCACTTGAAAGCTAATGTGACCCCCAGAGGCCATCAAAAAACAAAACAGCAACGTAGCAGCAGATTAACATTCAGTAAATAGTCATTAAAGTTCACATATTATAGGCCAACATATGATACTTTGTACAATT
This sequence comes from Cetorhinus maximus, assembly GCF_964194155.1. Taxonomy (NCBI): domain Eukaryota; kingdom Metazoa; phylum Chordata; class Chondrichthyes; order Lamniformes; family Cetorhinidae; genus Cetorhinus; species Cetorhinus maximus. The sequence goes on from NC_135893.1 coordinate 96,296,721, forward strand.
ATGAAAATCTGTCATGAAAATCACAGGCCCTCGGTGACTTGGCTATTGCCGGTAGCTACATCCGTGTCCTCCAACTTCGCCGTCTCTCCGAGAAGCCGCTGTGTGAAACGGCTGATGCATTTATGTAGAAGCATAGCTACACCACAGCACTGCCTGATCAGAACCACCGCCAACCAACCAAAGTTGCCAACACCGGGGACTGGTTACTTCCCAGTGCCGGAACAATACGAGGTGAATGTGATTTTCTTTCTTGCTATGCCATTCGCTGTTTCTGTGACCCCCCACCCAACCCCCACCCCCCCACCAATAGGGGTCATGACCCACAATTTGGGAACCGCTGCTCCAACGAAAATGGAGAGTGACAAGGGAAATCTTAGCAATAAATCACAACGACTGACAATTCACGAAACGCACGGCCTAGGTGGAACTAGAACTCATGGAATAGTGCAACGCCAGAAACTAGGAAATACTTCATGCATTTCCAACCTTTCAGGGTGAAGCCACCATTCTCAGCACGAGAAACGACTTTCGATGGGCTGCTGATGGTGAGGGAAAAATACAGAATTCATTACAAAGTAACAAACTCAGCACTCTCTAGTGAGACTGAAGATAATAAATGCAAACAGGTTCTTAAAAGTGAGGTCGTGCTGAACATATTTATTGCAATTTTTGGATGCGGTAAGTGAGTTAAAGGATAAATGAAATGCAGTCCAAATTCTTGACTTTCAGGCAACATTTGGCAAGGTCGTGTGCAGATGAGAGATTTAGAGCAATGTAGAAAGCTCGAGAGATCAAGTGTAGAGATTCTAATTGAATGAAGGATTAGTTGTACAACAGTAAACACATAATGGAAATAAAAGGAGACTCTTGGCATTGAGCAGCATTAATCAATGTGGCCCTAAAGGTATTGCCCTTTCTTTGCTCATCACATTGACCTCGGTAGGAGATTTCTAACAAAGGGGGTGATTTTAACTTCACACGCCAATCGAGAAATGGATGGTCTTACGGACCAGGAGAGAGAGAAATTGAACTTCTTTCCCCTTTCCCCATCTGTTTGTTAGCAGAGGTGAATTATTTTTAAGGTCGGCTATGGCATGTTTCCCCAGACCCTCAGCTTGTGTGATCCAATTTAATAATCATTCGCAGCAAACTCATGTTATGATCGACTCAGAAGGTTGGTCTATTCACATTCAAATTGGGGGTGGGGGAGGAGGGAGAGAGTGAGGAGCGTTCGCAACCTGACACCTGTGCATATACACGCAAACACACACACGCACACAAACACACACACACACGCACACACACACACATACAGTAAAGGATATTGAGGAAGAGGAAGATTTACAATGGGAAACAGAAGTAAGAGAGTCACAGAAAAGAATATCATGTGATTTCCAAAAGTCAAAGCCCAGAGGATGTTTCCTTTATGATGGAGTTCAGTCTAGGTGAGTTTCTGGTTGGAGACAGCAACACAAAAATCCTTGAAACTAATGAGGATGCAGCCTGATGGGGTTTAAGAGCTTAGACTGCTTGGCAGGCGATGATCAGAGACTTTTAAAATCAAACAAGCTTCAAGGAGTTGAGAGATGGTGGCCAGCTGCTTGATCAGCCAAGAGATCTGTTGGAGTTTTCCCTGGTTGGTGTTAAATCATCAGGCTGAGCTGTGAGGCTAGAAATGTAATACTGAAACAATCTAAAAGGCTAGAAGCATGGGCGTCATGTGATGTGGCTCTTTAATGTGTTAATTGCAGCCTCGAGAATAGTTTCTGTGCTTCTAGCCAAGATCCATTGTTTTCCTTTGGAGTGAACTGGTGGCTGTTAACACTTCTTTGGGTATAACGAGTTTCAATGTCTCTGTCTTTGTTATCATCCCAGCTGGAGAATTGGTTAAAGGACAGAAAACAGAGAACAGGAATAAACGGGTCATTTTTAGGCAGGCTGTGACTAGTGAGGTACCGCAAGGATCAATGCTTGGCCCCCAGCTATTCACAATCTATATCAATGATTTGGATGCAGGGGCCAAATGTAATATTTCCAAGTTTGCTGATGACACAAAACTAGGTGGGGTTGTGAGGAGGATGCAAAGATGCTTCAAGGGGATTTAGACAGGTTGTGTGAATGGGCAAGAACATGGCAGATGGAATAGAATGTGGACAACTGTGAAGTTATCCACTTTGGTAGGAAAAACAGAAATGCAGGGTATTTCTTAAATGGTGAGAGTTTGGAAAGTATTGATGAGCAAAGGCACTTGGGTGCCCTTGTTCATGAGTCACTGAAAGCTAAATGCAGGTGCAGCATGCAGTTAGGAAGGCAAGTGATATTTATTGCAAGAGGATTTAAGTACAGGAGTAAAGTAATCTTGCTACAATTGTATAGAGTCTTGGTGAGACCGCACCTGGAATATTGTGCACAGTTTTGGTCTCTTATTTAAGGAAGGATAGACTTGCCATAGAGAGAATGAAATGAAGGATCACCAGACTGATTCTTGGGATGGTTGGATTGTCCTATAAGGAGAGATTGAGGAGACTAGCGTTCAGAATGAGAGGTGATCTCATTGAAACATACAACATACTTACAGGTCTCGACCTGTGTTGCAGGAAGGATGGTTCCCCTGGCTGGGAGGGGGGGGTCTAGAACCAGGGGACACAGTCTCAGAATAAGGGGTAGACCATTAAGGATTGAGATGAGAAGGAATTTATTCACTCAGAAGGTGGTGAATCTTTGGAATTCTCTACCCCAGAGGGCATTGGAGGCTCAGTCATTGAGTCTGTTCAAGACAGAGATTGATAGATTTCTATATACGAAGACATCACAAGATATGGGGATAGCGTGAGAAAACAGCGTTGAGACAGATCAGCCATGATCTAGTTGTGTGGCAGAGCGGGCCCAAGGGGCCGAATGGCCTACTCCTGCTCTTATTTCCTATGTTCCTATGTTACTTTCACATGTTCTTCCCTCCAACTCTGCTTTTTCTATTAAAAATCTTGTCCCTCTTTATTTTTCCATTCAGCAGAAACAGTCAGTCTGAAACTCTTCATAGTTACAACACTTAGCATTCTTCTTATTTAGTTTCAGGCACAATCTGATATATGTTTAAGTTATTTATAGTTTGCATTTGTGTCATGATATTGTTCAACTTCAATGTGTTGCATTAAAGTTAAGTAGTGCACAAATCTGGATTGCACTTAATAAAATATATTGGGCAGATTTTCCTATCAAAATAATGATGAGGCTAATGACACTCACTATTATTTATGAATAAATTGGACAGTGATTTCAGGTTAGGAGCAGATGCACAGTTAAATATTAATCCGCAAGAGTTTCTGTCAGCTTCATGAAAACAGCATCTTGCTCTCTGCCTCACCAATGACACTATTATTGAAGTTGCTGTATTTGTGCAGTAGATACAAACTAAATTTGCCACAGAAAGTTAAGTCCCATCATTGTAAGCAGAAGTGACACGTAGTAATTACTCTTAATCAGCCTCTTTGACACTGATAATTCTTCAAGTTTTACTTGTTGTTGAAGACTTTTAAAGATGTCACTTTTTAAAAACTTTTTCTTCCCTTTCCTCCTTTCTTTATCCCTTCTTTCTCTCTCTTCATTGCTCTTTCTGTACCTGATTTGACAGTGAATTCACCCGCTCTGATTCACACTTCCTTCTCAGTCCTTTTGAAGTTTATCTCTCAATTATCCAATCTCATTGGTTTCGGAGGTACATACTTGCCCAGTTCACCCAGGTACCAAATGCTCTGTTTGCCCTCCGCCATTGTTAGCTCATAGTTTAGGAAATATTTTTGGGCTCAAAGGTACAGGGACAATATTAACTCATGGCAGACACTGTTAGATGCCATGCTACAGCAGACTTTAGCCCACTTGGTTTCGGAGGTACACAGTTGCTTGCCCGATTCACCCAAGTACCAGATGCCCTGTTTCCCCTCTGCCATTGTTCACGTCACCCTTGCTGTCATTTGCTCACATCATAATGGCTCGTATAGGCTTGTGATGTTGAAACACTAGTGGGGTGGCATGTATTCATTTCAATGTGTAAGTATTATTTCAGTCCCAAAAGGATCTAGCACAAAATGCTTGCCTACTTCAGCAGTGCAGTATTTAATAGAATGCAAGAGCTATGAATGTACATTTTATACTTTATGGTAAGGCTGTCGATGTGGTTGTTTTGATCTTTTTAATCACACTTGTCAGTACTTCTCCACAGAAGACACGCAAACTAGTACGGTTTCTATCAATCTGCATTATTGTTTCACCTGATGGTGACTTTCCATAGCAATACAGTATCAGCAACCAAGCATTTTATATCTTTTCTGGTGTAATTGTGAAAATATATATAATAATACATCTTCTGGGCCTTGGCTTGTCTACGTAAATTTTGTATCATAAAACAAAAAAACATCGCAACTAAAGAGATAATGTTGGAAAACATGTAGATAAGTGTTTAATGTTAAACAAGGTGAGCATGATCAACCAACAGAATATACTGATCAAAGAAAGGAGAAGGTGAATGAAGCAGATCTCAAATATATTTTCAAAATCTTTTATCAGGATCTTGTTCCCTCCACCAAGTTTCAGAACTCACTTTGAAAGTGGAGCAGACCTGGGTAATTTTCCAGATTTAGGTGCCAGCTGTGTTCGAACAGCTTGGCTAGATGTACAGCTAGCCCTGATGCACAGGGCTCCAGCACTACAGTCAAGATGTTGACAGGATCGCAGCCTTTGATGTGTCCAGGCAGCTCAGCTGTTCATTGATACCAAATGGAGTGACTCGAATTGGCTGAGGACTGGCATCTGTGACACTGGGCACTTCAGGAGAAAATTGAGAAAGATCATTCACATCTCAGCTGGTTGGAGATGCTTCAACCTTGATTTTTTACACTCCCATGCTGGGCTACCCCATCGTTAAGGGTGAGGATGTTTATGGTGCCTCCTCCTCCTGTGAGTTGCTTCATGTGCCATCATAAAATGACCTGGTGCTGGGATTTGCCACATCGTGTGAAGTGGTAGAGAATGAAATTGAGGCATTTCCTTGTTGAGAGAGAAGGAAAGATGGGTGGCCTTGATCTGAATGGGAGTGTCAGCCCCAGGCAGAGTGAATCCAGGGAGTATGGAGGCAAGATGATTTAAACAACCAAGCTTCATTTTTAAAAATTTGTTCGTGGGATGTGGGCGTCACTGACTAGACCAGCGTTTATTGCCCATCTCTAATTGTCCTTGTTCAGAGTGCATTTTAAGAGCCAACCACACTGCATTACCCATAACCTTTATCGGAGTTCCAGACAACCCTGGCCAGATGCATTACCTAGCTGGCGGTAGGCAGCAGAGTTTCAAAGGCAGCAGGGTGTGGCTGCCCAGAAGGAAAAAACAGTTTGGACCAGTATTCTTATTTCCCAGTTTTTGCTGGTGTTCCATTTTAAGGTATACAAGACCAGTTTGGACCAGTACTCTTATATCCCAGTTTTTACTGTTTGTTTCCTCCTGGCTGATGACAATGGGATGGGTCCATAGGAATCAAAGCCTGGTGGGGGAGGGAGATTGGGTTGTTTGTGGAGGAGGGAGGGACTAAAGCTTATCATGGAGTGGGAAAGCCCAGGGCAAAGGGGGTCCAAGGTATATGAGCTTATTTATTGAGGAGTCAGTTAGCTCAGGGTAGGTTTCCTGCTGACCCTTCTGAAAAGATCAGGTTAACATTCTGATAATGAAAGCAAAATCCTGCAGATGCTGGAAATCTGAAATAAAAACAGAAAGTGCTGAAAAAAACTCAGCAGGTCTGGCAGCATCTGTGGGGAGAGAAACAGAGTTAATGTTTTGAGTCGATTATGACTCTTCTTTGGAACTGATGGAAGGTAGGAATGTGATGGCTTTTATGCCGTTGGAAGTGGGGGAAGGAAAGGAAAAACAAGATGGAAGTTCAGGGATATGGCAGAGGGCAGGGGAGATTAAATGACAAAGATGTCATGGAAAAAATGGCAAGGGCCACTTGGTAAGGCAGCAGAAGTTCTGCCCTCATGTTAACTGCCCTTCCCTCCCCACCAAAGGCAGTTTTCACCAGGCCAGGGGAGTTAATACAGTGGCCAGTGTGTCAACCAAGGCTCCTTCCAAACCCATGACCACTACCATCTGGAAGGACAAGGGCAGCAGGCAGATGGGAACACCAACACCTGGAAGTTCCCCTCCAAGTCACTCACCATCCTGACTTGGAAATATGTCGCCATTCCTTCACTGTCACTGGGTCAAAATCCTGGAACTCCCCTCCCAATAGCACTGTAGATGTACCTACACCACATGGACTGCAGCGGCTCAAGAAGGCAGCTCACCACCACCTTCTCAAGGGCAATTAGGGATGGGCAATAAATGCTGGCCTAGCCAGCGAAGCCCATATCCCGTGAATGAATAAAAGAAAACTCAAAACACTTTATGCACTTACTAGAAACGAAGGAAAAGATTGCTAATAATATTAAGAAAAAAAAAACAGAAAACGCGGGGAATATTCAGCAGCTCCAGGCAGCATCTGTGGAGGGAGAAACAAAGTTAATGTTTCAGGTCTGTGACCTTTCATCAGAATGTGGACTGCTACTCTTAGCTCTCAGTTGGTACAGTGTGTTGTAGGGCTGGTTTTATTGGGGCTGTTTGCAAAATGTTCATTTGGCAATAACACACAGGAGGAAGGAAGCAGTATCTAAAAATTACAGAGAACTGTTTATACTCATTGGGGCCAAAGCAATTAAATGTATTTGCCGCTTCCTGTATGCTTTCTATTAGGAATAAATTATTGACTCTATGTAAGTGCTGGTGTCTCTGTAGGCTTCAACCTCAAGTTAGAACTTAAAAATAATGAAAGAATTGCAGCCTAGTGCCTCTGTGTGCTCTTAACTAGATTACTCTTGAGGCATTGACATCTTCACTGGGCTGGAATTTCTTTAATGTCATTATATTTTCAACATTATTTCCTGACTCAGGTCCCACTGCAGCTATAGAAACAGCTTGCAGAGGAGTGGACCGATATCAAAGAATTTCTCAGGTTCAATGGGAACAGAGGAATTGCTTATCAAATGCGCTGCAACATTCAATTATCTCAAACTAGAACGTTTGAGTGACATTCCCCATCTGCCAATATTCGCCCTATATTAGGAATTCAGGGACCTCTTACTCTCTCTTAGTCTTCAAAGATTAACCCTTTAACAGGCCGTCCCTCATCACACACAAGCGTTCAGCATTGCATTCTCCTTCAGAAGCAGAAGACCAGCATACCAGATACCGCAAATAACAGATTCTTCACATTTTTGGTATCTTCAGTGGGGATTTAGACCTCATGTGTCATTGATCAGTCCATATTTGGAATACTGTTCACGTTTTGGGGCAAAAAGGATTGATGTCTTGGAAGGGGGTTCACTGGAAAATCACAAAAGAGGCTGGGATCGAGAGCTTGAAGATATTGGCAGACTCCAGAACGACCTTCACAGAAGTAATTTGGGCTGATGGAGGATTTGATCCAGGCTGTAAAAATGTTGAGAGACAGAGGGCATATGGGAAAAAAATAGGTTCATACCTTCCCACTTTGATCAGTTGGGTGCCTGAAATGCATGTCACATTACATAAGAGTCTTCAAATCGAGCTATTGAGAAATCGACACCTATAAATTTATTTTTGCCCAATATAAAGCACAAGCTGTCTTGCCGTTGAGAAATATCCACTTACTTAAATGCTGAGAAGTGCAATGTAGGGAAATTGATGTTTGACAATTAGTTTTAGTTTGGACCACACAATCAAAGTATATTAATCAATTAACCTTACAGTGTATTATCCTTTTGAACTGTAATCAATAGAGGACTTCAGCAGTTAATATCATGTGACTCTGCTTAGCTTCATTTGACAAAGAAAGGCACCATGGGATTTTAGACACAATGAGGTAACATACTAGCTAGTTAATTACAGAACAACTGATGAAGAAGCCCCTGTTGCACTTATCCCCACATCATAGAGCCACATTGACTGGCCGCCTTCAAGGTTGAACGGGCAACCTTACATCCCCCCTCATCGTAAAACCTTATCAAAACCTGGTGTTATCGGCAAAGGAAAGTTAGGAGGGATTTATTGTATAGAAAGGAGGGAAAGAATAACAAAGCTGTGTTCTACATTAGGTTAGTTTTAATTCGTAGTGTTTTAGAAGAAAGCAATTGCATTTGGTTCAATGTATTCTTTGTATTAGGGTTAACTTTTGTAACAGTGTGTGACTAGTTTTGTAACTGTATAATCCTTTTAGACTTCTATCACTCAAGGCTATGTATTAACTGAATGTATAAGGAGACTTTACTACCTTACATTTTAAACACTGATTATTACTATGCACTTATATTTTATACACACTCTGTATAACGTTTAAGTACTACCTATTTTGTAATATTTTGTATTAGTACTTTGTAATCTTCTGTATCAGGCCTACATAGTTTTAAGGTTACAAGCAACTTTCCCATTCTATCCTTTGTTGTAAAAGTAAAGTAACTCATTCCAAGTACCAACAACCACAGAGAGCAAAGCATCACCTAGCAAATGGCCTCTAAGCCTAACAATCACGGATAAAGGTTTTGATCCAATGAAGAGCCTGCACCAATTAAGCAAAGTTTGAGACGATGAGCTCAAGGTATCATTCATGAGGGCATGACAGAACACGAAACAAATGATCAAAAGCAGGTATCATAAAACATCCCTTTACCTTAGAAAGAAGTCATAAAAGTGACAGAAACAAACTTTAATGAGGAAGATGGTCCTACAGGTAATTGGCATTTTAAGAAACCAGTCAGAGGATAGTGGGAAGAGACATCACTTGATGACCATCACCCTTGAGGACCAATCACAGATTGATCATGCACCCCTTAAGCTAATTACAAAATAGCCTCACCTCGTTTAGGCTAATCAGAATGCAATAACATCATTGATCATGGTTTGGGTTGTGGCTTGGGAAGAGTTAAGAAGCAGCAGCTTTCACTAACCAAGGTGTGCTGAATTTGAAACTGAAAACTGCTTGTCAGCTAAAAGCAGAGGACTCCAGAGAGAGAGAGAGAGAGAGAGAAGACCAAGTGTCGACCTGCGCCCATAGCTGAACCGGGAAGCAAGAACCATAGTATACCTGTAAAGTTACTTCCCTGATGTGATAAGTATTAACTGATATTTTCCTGAGTTACATCACTAAATTGTCTCCTATTGCCTGAATGGTTAATTTTCAATTGAACAAAGTTGGGATTTAAGTTCACATAGTGCCTAAAAGAACTTACAGCAGGTTGTCAAGATGAAGTTCTTTAGGACTCTTGAATGTATCTAATGGGTCTCTTAGCGTTTAACTAAACTAAAACCACCGAGCTTACCATAGCAGATTACTGATAGGTTTCCCACTGCTTTTCTCCAGCCTGAATCATCCTAGCCATTAGATCACTGGCTATCTCAAGCAGTGGCAGCTCTGGCTCACTTGATAGCCCCCTCCCTACCAGGTCAACAAGGCATGGGTCATAGTCTCACTCCAGGGGCTAGAATAGAAAATCTCAGCTGACACTCCGTTCAGTACTGAGGGAGTGCTGTACTGTTGGAAGTGCCACCTTTGGATGAGATGTTAAACTAAGGTCCTGCCTACCCACCTCAGGTGGAGATAAAAAATCCAATAGCACAACTTTGAAGAAGAGCTCTTGAAGGGGAATGAGCCCCTGATGACCAAGCCAGTATTTAACTCTCCGCTAACATCACTAAAAACTGATAACCTGGTTATTATCACTTTTCTGTCTGTGGGAGCTTACTGTTGTTATGATCCTTGGCCAGATCCTTGGTTGTGGGGGGAGATCCGGTTGGGGACCAATCATGATTTGTTTAAAAAGACAAAGCTTAAGATTCAAGACACTTACTAAGTGCATAAAGCTACAAGATTCCACAGGTTTTGAACAAGCAAAAACAAACTTAGCGATTCAAGTTAAGAAAGATAAAGCAATTTACATTATCTATTTTATACTCTTACATTCAGAGTAAGTATGAGGTACATGTGAGTTAAGAGGTGAAATGTGGTCATACACACCACACTGCATGATAAATGACAGATGCAGCCAAACCCAATTCCATGGATTTCTCAACAGCTCGCCCAGGTGTTTGTCACATTGTGAGCAACTAATCTCACTTCATCTTTCTCATGAGGGTTTCCAATCTCCACATTTGAAGATCTCTCCTTGGCATTGTCTCAAGGTCACTCCCACTCGGACGGCTTCAACAATGGCCCATCTCACAGGGTTTCGAACTCACCTTCCAAGATTCCATTCCCTTGGATTCAAACCTTGTACATTTAAGCATCAATTGTAGCTCTTCGGACATGCCAAGCCGAACACCACTGCTCCAAAAGGGTACCTTTGCCCCCAAAGGCCCGCAGCGCGGATTCACCAACTGTCGACTGCCATCTTGGATGTTCAGGGCTTCCCTTGAGGCCTATTTGACTATCAGGGCTTCTCATGAGCCCACATCACTTAAAGCCTGCTTCCCACACTCAGTCTTTAATTGGATACTTTTCTTAACTCAACTGGGACCTGTTCCTGTCTCTTGTCCTTGCCTCTGGGATGCTTGTCGGGACCTTCTGCCTGAACCCCTCCCTGGCTTCAGACCTGTCCCTGTCCCTGCCCCCTTGTCTCTCTCTCTCCCTGGGACACTTACTTACTTTGGTGCTCTGCACCTGGCCTGGGTTTTCGCGTCCTTCATCTTTTACCTCCAGGCGCAGGCACGTAGGGGCCTGTTCTGGGCCCGAAGAACGTGGAGACGCCGAACCGTGCTTGTGCAGCCCGCTCCTGGCCTGTGCATGTGCCGGAGGCCCGAAGGCTGTCAGAACGTGGAGTTCCAGACCTCCGTTCCCAACAATAGGTAAGTCTGAGTTTCATAACACTGTGCGCAAATTCCTGCTGTTTTCTACGTGACAACTTCATTGGCTCTAAAGTGCTTAAGTTGTGAAAGACTCTTTATAAATGCAGGCCTTTGTTTATTTCTTTCAAGCCACACCATATGAAGCTTAGCCCCATTGACAGTTCTGTTAGTGAACCAGGTCGGTCAGCCAATCATCAACCTGTCACTACAGCTTTGCAAACCTGCCTTGTTGTATTACTGAATCAACCTAGTGGGCTGATGTGGTTTTTAAATCTCATTGGTAGGTCATTCATGTTGGAGCCAACTCAAACCTGCTTATTTCCCTAAGGAGGTTGGCCACTTAGACTGAGAGGGAAGAGCTTTGTGGGAAAAAAACTGACAGCATGGAAAAGAATGCAGTGCATAGTATGTGGCAATAGAATTTTATACATTACCCAGCACAGACACCTTCATGTGAACAATGGCTTTTACAAGATGGATAACATTTCAAATGTCCCTTTTAATTTAAGGTGAAACAGAATGTTCTGAAAAGGGGAATGGTGAGGTCATGATAAACACCTCATCTTGGAAACATGCCAGTGGGATCTGGTTGCTATGGGGGAGCAGCTCAAAAAGAATGCCATTGAAATGTCAAGTGACAGTTTTAACACCTTTCCATGGTACCTCACTGAAAAGGGACAGCTGCTTTTTGAGACACACAGATAAAGCAGATACTGCTGCATTGAGAAGCAAAGCAACTATTGTTATGAAGGGAAGAGAAAGACTGTTTGTGTTGACAACCAAGCAGGATGCTTGTGAAGATTTGTATTCTGTTCAAAAGCAAGGGGGAAGAACCATCAGGACTTGTGGAGATTTAGGGAGCAAGGAGTCACCAAGCTGGACCTTGCTAGTGAAACGCGAATCTAGAAGATTCAAGCTGAGTGGAATTATTTTCGAAGGGACCTGGCATGGCAGGGGGAAGTGAGCATGCTGGAGAGCTGGGAGTAACTTTGGGCTTGTTTGTGTATATATCTGCCAGAAGTGCAGCGCACGGTGAAAGGGATTGTAAGACCTATCTCAATTAGTTAACACCAAAGGATCTTTTCTTGGGTGTATTAGTTGCCTGTTAATTAGTGTTTGATCTTTGTTGATTTTAACTTGTTTGTTACAGTAAGAATCTTAAAACATGAAATTTTGTCCTTTGGTAATATAAGCTGGCCGTTGGAAAATTCAACTCTTTTTTTTTAAATAAGCTCTCAGTCTTTACAGAGATAACACCTTACAACGAAAAAACTGTTAGTTTCAGAATTTAACGAGCTTCCCAGTAAATCCACACAACAAGGATTTTTAGTGTCTAACTAGTGTCTAGAATTTGGCACAAACTTGTTTCTTTCAGAGAGGCCACAAAGGGACTAAAGTTGAATGTCAAGTAAACAATTCAGTTGATAAACGGTTGGAGAACACACAAGTTTTATGTTTAATGCCTAACATTATTATTCCTCATTTTAATGAAAAGCAGCACACGGAGTGAATATATGAGAGCTTCAGCACACTGCGTCTCCGCGCCTCTGTCAGAAATGGATAAAGAGAAAACAAAAGTAAGGTATGGAGTGTGCAACTTCCTTTTCATACACTTCTAAACAGACTTTTGCCTGTCTAATTAATTTTTTTAATGAATAAAGGATTGTCATTTAATCTTCTGGAGCAACCCATAAATCGAATGAGGCCATGAATGTGGGATTTTTGCACTATCAGCTCTTTGCACAGATAGGCACTGCCGCAAACTGATTACAAATAATTCAGCAGTCCAAACAGTCATTTATCACAGATAGTGGTTCTGGTGTTTTCTGTGTGGACTCCTCCACTTGTAATTACTTGCTGATTTCACAAATACTCCCTGGTGTTCTAGGTCGCATGAAAAACGGAATCTTTTGAACCTTTAATTTGTGCACTGTTCTACATGCCTACAGGTTATTTCCAACAGATGTGCAGTATACTTTAATCTTTAATAAGGCTTAGAGCACATTCGCTGGCTGAATAATACCACAGCCAAATGGGATGACAAAGTTCAGGTAAATTAAAATTCTGCAGTTTTATTTCAAGCAAACTTTTCCAAAACCATTGAAATATTAACTGGTGAAATTGTTTAGCATTTTTATCACGGTCTCTTGCACAGAAAACGAGGCCATTCAGCCCACTGTGCCTATGCTGCTATCCAATCAGTTCGACCATCCCCTGCCCTTTCCCTGTGGCCCTGAAAATCTTTCCACTGTGTGTATTTACTACATCGCCTTTTGAATGGTATTGTTTCCTTTTGTATCGGCTTCCACCACCCTCACAGGCAATGCGTTCCTGATCACAACAACTCACTGCATAAAAATAATTCTCCTTGTCTCTCCTTGGGTTCCTTCGCTAAGTATCTTAAACCTGTACTCTCTGATTATTGACTCTCCTGTTGCCCCTTGTTTACTCAATCAAAGTGCTTCATAATTTTGAACACCTCTATTTAATCTCCCCTTAACCTTCCCTGCTCTAAGAACAACCTCAGCTCTTACCCTCAGTATCATTCCAGTAAATTTCCTCTGAACTGCTCTAAGATCTTGACATTCCTATGCTGCACCTTTCAGAGGGCATCAATGACGGTAACCATTTTAAAATGATTAAGGTGAAAATGAATTACAATTAACTTGAACCTTCATTTGCTTTTTGGTCCATTTTATTCTCTCTAGGTACCTGTTTTCGTTAAATGAATGCTGGTGGTATTATCAGGGGCTTTGACAGTTTCTAACCCAATGGAATGAGAGTGGAATTGAAATGGAACTCCAGCAAAAACTGGATTACTGAAGTTTATCAGCCATTGTCAAGGCCAACGTGCATTTATACAGCACCTCGATAGAAAGATGGCCCAAGATGCACTGGAAAGAACAGACACCCAACCAAAGAAGGAAAATCTTAGAAGGCGTGACCCAAAAAATAGGTCAAAGAAGTGGGTTTTACGGGAAGGTCTTAATAAAAGGAGAGCAAGGTAGTCCTGGTGCAGTTTCCAAGCAGCTATCTTAAGGCCGTGTAAAAAGGCCGGTGCTATGTTGGGCCTGCCTCCGACAGCTAGAATGCTTAACTGAGGCATACAATCAGCACTTTCAGTAAGAATAATGCCCTCCTACAATATAGATGGGAGGTTTTGTGGCACAGCGAGTAGAGTCCCTGCCTCTGAGCCAGAAGCTCCAAGTTCGAGTCCCAATCCAGGGCTTGGTGGCCAAGGAAGATGCATTCGTAATGTGGCCGAACTATCAACCTGCAAATCCTTCCAAAACACGCCAGTGGCAGGTCTGAAGAGTGGGAGAGATTCCTGGTCAGTTATGGAAAGAAAGTTGGAGCCTCTACCAACAGTACCCATAGCTCCAGGCTACACCATGCATATAAAAGTGCATGTTGCCACAGCGGCTTGGACTCCCTGCATGAACTGTAACCCACACCACGATGTACATAGGATCCCAATTGCTAAGGTAGGACAAAATGAAGGGGAACAGGTGCTGTGGGTACTCTGCACCATGACAGCTGGCATTCCAGCCAAAGAGGATTACAGGAAGCACATTGTTATTTCTGTGGCACTAAGAGGAGCAGGAGTATTCAGTGTTATCGGCCCTGGTGATAATCTGGCAGATTATCTGGCAGATCCAATCAGCCGTTAATTAAGGATTCCACACAAGTTCATTCCATTGAAGTCAAGGTTGTGCCACTGTGAGCGAAGGAAAATCTAGCTCATGATGTTTAAACAAAATACATCAGACTCATGGAGGAGTTGCAACGTTGTGCATTCCTTGTATGGTTGACTGCAGGTCACCTTATTCCTGTTCAAAACATAATTCTGATCGAGCAATAAAATTCCACATCTATCACCACCACTTACCCATTTTGTACCCATTGTACAATATTCCTGTAAACCAAACAATTCCCATTCAGTGCCCTGGTACAGAACTCCGGCAAACCAAGCTCCTTTCCATATGAACTCCATTGTGTGAAATCCCAACTCTTGAAATCACATGAGGTTGAATTTTAAACCTAAAAATGGGTGGATTGGGGCTGGGTGAGGTGTTAAAACTTCAAAAATCTCAAACCCAAGCCCAACGCACCTCCAAACCACCCACTTCCAGGGCAGGCAAATAACCTGCTCCCAGAAGGCAGGCTGGCCAATTAAATGTTTTTAGTGAGACTGACAGCCTCTGATTTAATCTGCTTTACATTGGGCGTTTGGGTTTCCCAGTCCCCGGGAATCCCAGAAGGTGAAGGAAACACAGACAACCATGGGGCGAATGTAGTGACCTCATGGCACTATTTGTTGATAGGAAGGAGTCTTTGCCCCAGCACCAAAGCTAGCCCATCAGATCATTCAAGGATTGATTCCCTCACTGGGATCACACCCCCTAGTCCTGGGGTGTGGGACCAGGCACTTTTCAACATGTTCCCACTAGCACTAGATGCTGTGATCTACTTCAGAATGCTCCCTGCCCAAGTGGAAGCCAAACCTGTCAATCAGACTGACTTCCAGGCGGGGAACCAGTCAAAGCAAAACTACACACATGATGGAGGCAAAACACCACAGATTTTGGGGAAATCCTAATTTTAGGGTCTCCCGAATGAAACCACCTCCCGCTGACTACCCAGCCCACTCCTGTCAAGCTCATGATCAAATCCTCCTTCCTAATCACTATTGCTGCTGGAATTCCTCAAATATCTTACCCTTATGAAAAAAGGTTTACCAAGTCATTCACTGCTGCTTGTGGGACCTTGCTACACTCAAAATGCCAACTGTGCTTTCCTACATATGAATCACCACTGAAGTCCAAAAATTATTTCATTTAGTGTAAAACCATTTGAGATATTCCTGAGAGTTGTTGTCTGAAGATGTTATAGAATCATAATATTTTTCACTCTCGCCTTTTGCCATGGCAACAAGAAATTGTGAATGAATGAGATCTATCTATAACTTCACCAGATAATCAAAAACCATGTTGAACTGTTTAAAGGGGACCTATTTAAAAAATTACAAGGAAAGATACTGACCAAAGATGGCTACCACTGGACACCTGATGTCTGCTATTGTAAGTTGACCACTTTCCTGGAAAGTTCCTATATGGATTGCACTGCAGACCTGCCCTGACATAGTGCATGGAATTTCACACCTGGGGTATCAAGGCCCATTTTAAAAAGGGACTCTTGAATGGAAGGCATTAAAAATGCAGTGATGGACTGTAATCAATGATAATTCTGTCAAGACAAAGGGAACTGCTAACTAGCCAGATGCACTGAACAGACACTCAAAACCCCTGTAAAGGATGAAATAACTCCATCTCCCACTGAGTTCTACTTTCTTGAAATGTGTTAAAAGGTTTCTGAGATGAAAGATCAAAACATGTGATTACTTGATCTACAACAGTGACTGCAAGACATGTTAATTAAATTATTTTCTTGAAATATACAGACAAGCGGTTTAAGAACTGGTTTTGCCAAGGAAGAGGCAGAGATAAGCCATCAGACTCATCTGGAAAACTGCTGAAGAGAGCAATAAGAAATCCCTCTCTCTTTTTTTATTCATTCAATGTGGACTTTGCTGGCTAGGCCGGCATTTATTACCCATCTCTAATTGCCCTTGAGAAGGTGGTGGTGAGCCGCATTCTTGAACTGCTGCAATCCATGTGGTGTAGGCACACCTATAGATCTGTGAGGGAGGGTGTTCCAGGATTTTGACACAGCGACAGTGAAGGAACGGCGATATATTTCTAAGTCAGGGTGGTGAGTGGCTTGGAGGGGAACTTCCAGGTGGTGGTGTTCCCATCTATATGCTGCAGTTGTCCTTCTAGATGGTAGTGGTTGTGGGTTTGGAAGGTGCTGTCTACGGATCCTTGGTGAGTTTCTACAGTACATCTTGTAGATGGTACACACTGCTGCCACTGTGCGTCGGTTGTGGAGGAGTGAATGTTTGTGGATGTGGTGCCAATCAAGTAGGTTGCTTTATCCTGGATGGTGTTAAGCTTCTTGAGTGTTGTTGGAGCTGCACTCATCCAGGCAAGGGAAGAGTATTCCATCACACTCCTGACTTGTGTCTTGGAGATTGTGGACAGGCTTTGGGGAATCAGGAGGTGAGTTACTTACCGCAGGATTCCTAGCCTCTGACCTGCTTTTGTAGTCACAGTATTTAAATGGCTAGTCCAGTTCAGTTTCTGCTCAATGGCAACCCACAGGGTGTTAATAGGGGGGATTCAGCGATGGTAATGCCATTGAATGTCAAGGGGTGATGGTTAGATTCTCTCTTGTTGGAGATGGTCATTGCCTGGCACTTGCATGGCATGAATGTTACTTGTCACTTGTCAGCCCAAACCTGGATATTGTCCAGGTCTTGCTGCATTTGGACATGGGCTGCTTCAGTATCTGAAGAGTCACAAATGGTGCTGGACATCGTGCAATCATCAGTGAACATCCCTACTTCTGACCTTATGATGGAAGGAAGGTCATTGGTGAAGCAGCTGAAGATGTTTGGGTGGAAGACACTGCCCTGAGGAACTCCTGCAGTGATGTCCTGGAGCTGAGATGATTGACCTCCAACAACCACAACCATCTTCCTTTGTGCTAGGTATGACTCCAACCAGCGGAGAGTTTTCTGCCTGATTCCCATTGACTCCAGTTTTGCTAGGGCTCCTTGATGCCACACTGGGTCAAATGCTGCCTTGATGTCAAGGGCAGTCACTCTCACCTCACCTTAGGAGTTCTGCTCTTTTGTCCATGTTTGAACCAAGGCTGTAATGAGGTCAGGAGCTGAGTGGCCCTGGCAGAACCAAAACTGAGCATCAGTGAGCAGTTTATAGCTAAGCAAGTGCCACTTGATAGCACTGTTGATGACCCCTTCCATCACTTTACTGATGATCGAGAGTAGACTGATGGGGCGGTAATTGGCTGGGTTGGGTTTGTCCTGCTTCTTGTGTACAGGACATACCTGGGCAATTTTCCACATAGCTGGGTAGATGCCAGTGTTGTAGCTGTACTGGAACAGCTTGGCTAAGGGCGCGGCAAGTTCTGGAGCACAAGTCTTCAGTGTAATTGCTGGAATATTGTCAGGGCCCATAGCCTTTGCAGTATCCAGTGCCTTCAGCCGTTTCTTGATATCACATGGAGTGATTCGAATTGGCTGAAGACTAGCATCTGTGATGCTGGGGATCACCGGAGGAGGGTGAGATGGATCATCCACTTGGCATTTCTGGCTGAAGATTGTAGCAAGTGCTTCAACCATATCTTTTGCACTGCCTTGCTGGGCTCCCCATCATTGAGGATGGGGATATTTGTGGAGCCTCCTCCTCCAGTGAGTTGCTTAATTGTCCACCAGCATTCACGATTAGATGTGACAGGACCGCAGAGCTTAGATCTGATCTGTTGATTGTGGAATTGCTTAGCTCTGTCTATCACTTGCTGCTTATGCTGTTTGGCACGCAAGTAGTCCTGAGTTGTAGCTTCACCAGGTTGACACCTCATTTTTAGGTATGCCTGGTGCTGCTCCTGGCATGCCCTTCTGCACTCTTCATTGAACCAGGGGTTGACCCCTGGCTTGGTGGTAATGGTAGAGTGGGGGATATGCCAGGCCATGAGGTTACAGATTGTGGTTGAGTACAGTTCTGCTGCTGATGCCTCCCAGCATCTCATGGTTGCCTAGCCTTGAGTTGCTAGATCTGTTTGAAAACTGTTACACCTAGCACAGTGGTAGTGCCACGCAATGTGATGGAGGGTATCCTCAATTTGTCTCCACAAGGACAATGCGGTGATCATTCCTACCGATATTGTCATGGACAGATGCACCTGCGGCAGGCAGGTTGGTGAGGATGAGCTCAAGTGTGTTTTTCCCTCTTGTTGGCTCCCTCACCACCTGCCGCAGACCCAGTCTAGCAGCTATGTCATTTAGGATTCGGCCAGCTCGGTCAGTAGTGGTGCTACTGACCATTCTTGGTGATGGACATTGAGTACATTCTGCGCCCTTGCCTCCCTCAGTGCTTCCTCCAAGTGATGTTCAACATGGAGGAGCACTGATTCATCAGCTGAGGAGGAGCAGCACGTGGTAATCAGCAGCAGGTTTCCTTGCCCATGTTTGACCTGATGCCATGAAACTTCATGGGGTCCAGAGTCGATGTTGAGGACTCCCAGGGCAACTCCCTCCTGACTGTATACTATTGTGTCGCCATCTCTGCTGGACCTGTCCTGCTGGTGGGACAGGACATACCCAGGGATGGTGATGGTGGTGTCTGGGACATTATCTGTAAGATATGATTCTGTGAGGATGACTATGTCAGACTGTTGCTTGACTTGTCTGTGAGACAGTTCTCCCAATTTTGGCACTAGCCCCCAGATGTTAGTAAGGAGGACTTTGCAGGGTCGACAGGGCTGAGAATGCAGTTGTCATTTCCGGTGCCTAGGTCGATGCCGGGTGTTCCGTCCGATTTCACTCCTTTTTTGTGACTTTGTAGCAGTTTGTTACAACTGAGAGCCTTGCTAGGCCATTTCAGAGAGCATTTAAGAGCTAACCACATTGCTGTGGGTCTGGAGTCAAGTGTAGGTCAGACCAGGTAAGGACAGCAGATTTCCTTCCCTAAAGGACATTAGTGAACCAGATGGATTTTTACAACTATCGACAATGGTTCCATGGTCATCATCAGACTTTTAATTCCAGATTTTTATTGGATTCAAATTCCACCATCTGCCAAGGCAGGATTCGAACCCAGGTCCCTGGAGCATTACCCTGGGTCCCTGGATTACTAGTCCAGCAACAGTATCACTACGCCATCCATTGCATCTTTTATTTATTTTTTTTTCTCGGGTTTAATAACTAATAAACAAACTCCTTCTTTGACTCAAGAAAACTTGGTTTGATTGGCTCCTTATTAAAAAGTAAATACATTTGGATTGGAAAAGATATCTTTGGGGAAAAGATATTAAAAAAACCCTTTGTTGCGGCCAACCGAGGGGGCTGAATAAGGGGAGGCAGGTCACTCCTCCTCACCTGGTCATAACACTTTACAACTTCCCACGTTTAGCATGATGAATGCTGACAATTTCACAAGACAAGTATTTTGATAATGCTTTTTACTTTGTATCAGCTGAATCATTAAATGGAATAAACTATGTTTACAAAAACTTGAAAATTGGCTCTTTTTAGCCTCAATTTTGTTAAAATCCTAATCCAACTTTACCATTTCTTGGCCAACATGTTCTGTGTTTATTGGTGTGCGACCACACCAACAACTCCTTTGTGAGTTTTATTTCATTGGCACGGTGTCTGATAAAGATGTCTTATGAGGAAAGCCAAAAAAGATTACAAGCATTAAATCTCGTTTATGGTAGATTTGTTGTGATTTGTTAGATTGCTGGACTAAGCTAAACACTTAGCCTGTTGATAAGGACCTCAAGATCCTGAATGATCATGATTTGCTGCTTAATTTTGTTTTGCAGTGGGGCAATGCATAGAGCTGGCATTGGACGATGACCAATCGTTTGATTAGGGAAACAATATTGATGAGGTAGAGGGTAGCAGGGAAACAGGTAGTATTGGAACGGGTGATGTTGGACCTGTGAGTGGAATTTAATGCCCTCCTCCAAGGGGAGTTTGGCAGTGGTGGGGGAGGGGGGGTGCATTTAAACAAGCATCAATTAATGCCCCCTTAAGGCCTTCATCCCATCACCGCTCGTATTCAACCACTGGCAGGTGGGAGGGGGCAGGTGCCATGCAGGAAGCCTGAAAAGCAAAACCCTGTCAAGTTTGCTTGCGGGCTCCCAGGGAGGGGTCTCTCATTCAAAGATACTCATCCAGGCAAGGGGAGAGTATTCCATCACACACCTGACTTGCGCTGTGTAGATTGTGGACAGGCTTTGGGGAGTCAGGAGGTGATATACTCTCTGCAGAATTCCCAGCCTTTGACCTGCTCTTGTAGTCACAGTATTTATGTGTCTGGTCCAGTTCAGTTTCTGGTCAATGTTAACCCCCAGGATGTTAATAGTGGGGGAATCCAACGATGGTAATGTCATTGAATGTCAAGGGGCACTGGTTAGATTCTTCATGAGAATTATGCTTCAATAACTTGCTTTCCACATAGCACTGTTGAGAAATGCTCCCGTTAAGAGGCAGCTAGCTGCCTTTAAGTCACCACCAACCTGCTGCATTCTCATCTCCCCAATCGGTGTGCTGCTATAAGACATTCCACTAACGTTGGCTGCTCACCTATTGCATTTAAATGAATCACAACCACGAGAAGTGATTGTGTCACCCTGGGATTTGCACTCCAGATGAAAATCAGCCTCCTCGTTTAAATCCATTTCACTTCAGATCCTTAGCTTCTGCCAGAGAGGCAATACAAGGCTTCCATAAATCACTAGGACTCAGTTGGAGTTTGAGATAGAGGGAGGTAGCTGAGAACTAGAAGGAAGTTATATTTTATCCACGCCTCCTCAGCCCTCAACTTCTCCCTGGGATGTTATCTCATGAATTTGAATTGTATAATCTGTCATCCATAACGTTTACTGCAATGTAATAAATATGAATATACAGTTACAATAGTAATGGATTGGGTCACAATTGCCCACCCGTGTTCTATGAACAGCAGCTGCTGCAATGGAAAGTGATATTTTCATTCAGCAAAGGGTTCGGGTTACCGAAGGCTTAATGAAGGTCACTTTTTGAGCCATGAACCCTTCAGTGAGAGCATATTCCATTTGTGGGCATTGAAGACTAACTGAGAGGTGATTTGTGGTGACAGATCTCAGAACATTGGCCAAAGAGTGAAGGCCATACTAAGCTCGGAGTCTGCACTTCCCCGGCGACCCATTCATTTTATCCCTGACAGCTTCAGTGTGGGTAAAATTGTCTCCAGACAGGAGATCAGACACTAAGCAAAGAATTATAGTGTTTTAAAGTATTTGTGTGCGCAAATTTACTATGTTGAATAAAATAATACTGGAGAAATGTATAAACTGCACTCATTCCTTCTCAGAATATCCTTGAATAAATGTAAAAATGAAATAATTTAATTTTGGCACTATACTGTATGATAGTGAGAAGAATAAGGAGATGGATTTCAGAGAGGGTTCTTCTATAATTACAGTGGACGAGCTATGTGAAAATGGCAATTTTTCTGCCAAATAACAGGCGAGCAGGAGATTGCCTGGAAATTCATCCCCCAAATCCCTCGGCTAAGGGACAAGCAGTGAAAGAGGAGTCAGTTCATTTGACGCTTGACCTCAGGAAATCCAGCAATTACAAATTCTGTCACTGCAAGTTCTGAGTTTGCCCTTCTTCTACCTACTGCCACAAATAGAGAGTAATCCCAACAATATCGATCTCCACCTCTCTCAGTTCTGCTGCTGCTTCTGTCAGATTCCCTGTCTGACATCTGGCCTGGGATGCGGCTGGAATTGTGAACTAAGTAAAACATTGGGGAGATCCAAAGACACTGCAGATCCCGCATATGATTCCGTACTCTCCTGCTGATTCACCCCGCCCCTTCTCCCCGCCCCTTCCCCCTGCCCTCTGTCACACACACACAGACATTCCTTTAGGACACTGTCTTAAGCCGAACCAAATGGCTCACTTTCTCAGAGCTTTCAACTCTGAGCTGAGCTTTCAACTTCATGTTCTGTCCATCAGAAAGACCTGCATACTTCAACCTTCATAATATTGCCCGCCTTTGACCCTACTTGAGCCCATTGATCTGCCTCTAAAATTTCCGTCCGTGCCTCCTGCTCCTCCCAGCACCTCATTCTGGTAAGTGAACCGTTCGATTTTACCTTTGAGGTGGCGGGATGCAGAGGTACCTTTACGGACCACCTACCCAAAATGAAAAAAACAGTAAACACTGGAAAATAAGAATACTTGTCCGAACTGGTCTTGTATACCTTAAAATGGAACACCAGTGAAAACTGGGAAGTAAGAGTACTGCTCTGAACTGCTTTTTCCCTTCTGGGTATCAGGATGCATGTGACCACATTTCCCTGAGCTTAGTCAGCATGATGCTGCTACCACAGGACAAACCCAATATTGCGGGCTTTAAGCCCCATTCTTGCTTATGAAAAGAGCCCAGTACCCATCTGACGCAGGGGTCCTGAATGTCTATACTAATGTGGCAGATAACTCAGTTCCATCTCGGCCCGATATATTGAAAGCTTAGGAAGCCATTTAGCCTCTGCAAAATGGCCATTGACCAGTTGAATTTCTAGGTGAATGGCTTTGCAATTAGCTCATAAAAGCCAACTGGTCTGTTGTTAGGGAAAAAAACAGTTAACTCACAAGACGCTCAATCAGTAATTATCAGTAAACTAGCTAAGTACCCATTTAAATGTATAAAAGGGAAAACAGGTGAGACAAGTTCTCTGTAGAGTTTTATGGACCAAAAATAAAACTCTGTTGGGAGAAACCAGTCTTAGTCTTTATCTTTATTTCAAGCAGGTACTGTCTGTTGCCTCTTGATAGGCTCACAGAATGGCTGCACAACTCCCAGACTGGATTATTTTCTCAAACGGCCATTATTTTAACCTTGAAAGTACTGTAACAAAATAACAGATTGACTACCTGTAATATTGAAGTCAATGAAAAGGAGAATTGGGTGGGCTATTGTTTGTATGATGCTCCTGTCAAGGTTGAATTCCGCCCCCAAGATTTATAATCCTTATTTTAAATTTCTCAGAAGTTACGAAGCTTAAATAATCTTCACAATTCAGAACACTCACCTGGAGGAAAAGATTATACATGAACCCTATTATTGACTGAATGCTGTTGAAGGTCATACCTCATTCAACTGCTTGACGAAGTAGAAATTCACTGAAGGAAATTCAATCTGAAATTCCAATAACAACAACTCATTACCTTGAACAACAAACAGGAAAAAATAAGCAGATCAAAATCGCAGCCATAATCAGCCTGTCAATCAAAGTTTGGTTCAAAAGCATAAATCTGCTTGACAGTTTTTTTTCTGAAATTTTAGCACTTGTGAAAAAAACACAAGTCTGGGGTAGAAAAGGAGATATTCCAACCCCACACCTCAGCCCAATCCCCCTTCCACCTCACCTCATTCCAATGCGCTGGCAATCCCAAATGATTATAACTATCTCCTTTTCACATCCATGTAATCAACCTTTCAAATAATATTGCACCTTTCTGGGCAGCGAGCATTGCTTGTTTCACGCTTATCCCTTCATTGACTATTAACCAGAGCAAACAGACAACAATAGCCCATCTGAATGTGGTGGAAAATATCTATAGAGTGTCCTTCATGACTTCAGGACCTCTCAAAGCATTTCACAGGCAATGAGGCGCCGTGAACTGTGGTAGTAATGCGTGTATTCCTTGCACATGAAAGAAAGACTTGCATTCATAAAGCACCTTTCATTCACTGTAGTAATGTGGGAAACATGGCGGGAAATTCACACACAGCAAGACCCCAAAAACAGCAATGTGATAAGAATTATATAACCTGTTGTAGTGAAGTTCATTGAGGGATAAATATTTGCTAGGATGCCAGGGAGAATTCCACTGCTCTTCTTTGAATAGTGCTGTTGGATCCTGGTCACTAGTTTAGTTGGACTAAGGGATCCAGGTTGCATGCTTGTTTCAGGATGACCAAGTTGGTGCCATAGACAGAGCAGATCAGTAGACAGTTCTTATGTAGGACACATTCTATTTATTTACAAAGGAATTCAGTAGCTACACTTGTGCACTTACAATTGAAACCCTGTCTCTACATTACAGACTCATAATCTAGACAACTCACTACTGACTACTAAGGTAGCCCATGCTGCTCTGTCATTGGATAATAAGATCATGTGATTTTCTATCATAACATTCTTCTTAAAGGTATATTACACATTAGATTACCACATTCCTCCCCCCCCCCCCTTTATTCAGAAATATACTTTACAGCTACAATTACAATTTTTATCAAAATATCAAATTATTTACACAGGTAAATAATTTACAAATTCAGTTTTTCTAGGGGTTTCCTTATGCATGTAGAACATCTCAGCTCTACAGCTTCAGATGCTTTATCAGGAATCTGCTTTTCTGGTGTTGTCCGAAGGTCAGGTTCTTTGGTGGGCACCTGCAAATCTGTTTCCTCAACTCTTGCAGGTACAGCTGATCCTTCAGACACATCTGTGCTCAGTTGAGCTCTTTCAACAGATGTTGACACAGTCGTGAACACTGGAGGAATCATTTCCTGATACTTTGTTTCTCTCCTCCTTACATGATCTATATGTTTCCACATGATTCGGACTTCTACTTTCACGTGATAAGAAAGAGGCCCAGTGACTTCACTTATTTCACCAGATAACCACTTAGGTCCTTCACCAAAATTTTTCACATATACCGTCTCTCCTACAGTAAACTTTCTGTCACGACTTTGCCAGTCATGTACAATTTTCCGATTTCCCTGACTCCTTTCCACCTTCCCCCACCTAAATTTGGCGTTACTAAGTTCAATCTCATTCTGAGATGGCGATTTATCAACAATTTCGCCGGTGTGACACCTGTGGTCGTGTGAGGGGTGGTTCTATAATGGAAAAGAAAACGTGCTAACTTGGTCGTTATGGAGTCTCCAGTTAATTTCGTCATACCAATTTTGAATATTCGAACTGTTCGCTCGGCCAGTCCATTCGATGAAGGGTGGGTACGGTGAAGTTTTACACGAGTAATACTGTTGAGGCTGATAAAACTGTTGAAACTCAGCGCTCGTAAATGCCATGCCATTGTCTGATACGACTGCTCTTGGCAATCTGTCGATGGTGAAACTTTGTTGTAGCTTGTCAATTGTAGCAGAAGATGTTGGTGACTCTGCCTCATATATGTCCATCCATTTTGAGTGAGCGTCAACAATAAGGAGAAGCATTGTTCCCATAAAAGGTCCCACATAGTCAATATGCAATCGCACACATGGCCTTCCTGGCCACTCCCACGGGTGTAAAGGAGCTGCTGGAGGTAACTTTTGCACTTTCTGACACTGCACACAACTTCTCACTGAGCTCTCTATTTTCCCATCCATTCCAGGCCACCATAGACAGTTGCATGCTATGATCTTCATTCAGGAAACACCAGGATGTGCACTATGTTATTCAGTTTAACAAAGCCTTTCGTCATTTTGGAAGAACCATCACTCTAGCTCCCCACAATAAGATACCGTCCTGGTTGGTTACCTCATATCTTCTCTGAAAATACGGTTTCATTTCGTCAGATTCCTGTTTTTGTGACCAACCGTGAAAAACTTGTTCTCGTACTTTGGATAAGACTGGGTCTCGACTTGTCCGATCTTTGATCTGTCTAGCACATACCGGTGATGAATCTAAGAAGTTCAAAACTAAAACGAGTTCTTGGGGAACTGGAACCTTCTCGTTATTTTCTTTCAAAGGCAAATGACCTCAGTGCGTCAGCGTTTACAATCTGATTTCCAGGCCTGTGGATGAAAATATACTCATACGCTGCCAGAATCAATGCCCACCTCTGTATTCTTGCTAAGGCCTTGTCCTCGCTGAACAATTCTAACAAAGGCTTATTGTCTGAAACGATAGTAAAATGATGACCATGTACATACTGGTGAAATTTCTTGACACCAAAGATGATTGACAAGCCCATTTTTTCTACCCGTATCCCCTTTCCACTCTGTTGAGCCTTCTTGTTACATATCCAGTAGGCCATTCTGAGCCATCGTCCATTTGATGGGAGAGCACTGCTCCCAATCCATAAGGAGATGCGTCACTTGTCAGAACTAACTCCTTTCTTTGGTTAAAGTGTACTAATAGGGTGAATGAATGCAACAGCTGTTTCATTTTAGTGAAAGCTTCTTTCTGTGGTGTCTGCCAAGACCAGCGTTGGTTTTTCTTGAGTAGGAAATAAAGGGGTGCCAGTTCTGTCCACAAATTAGGCAAAAAGCATCTATATAATTGATCATCCCCAAGAATGATTTGAGCTCGGAAATGTTCCTTGGTGCTGGTGCCTCTCTAATGGCTCTCACTTCTTCTTCAACCGGGTGGAGGCCCTGTGCATCTACCCTGTGATCTAAATAGACTACCTCTTTCGCTTGGAATGTGCACTTATCTTTTTTTAATCACACTCCCACCTGTGAAAAACACTTCAAAACTTCTTCCAAGTTTGTCAAATGCTCCTTTTCAGTGAGCCCTGTCACTAGAACGTCATCTAAATAAACTACAACGTGAGGCAATCTCTGCAGGAACTTGTCCCCTGGAATATGGCGCATGCAGAGGATACACCAAAAGGCAAACGAGTATATTGGTACAACCCTTTGTGTGTATTAATTGTAACACACTTCTGGGAGGCCTTCTCTAACTCCAATTCTTGATAAGCATGACTCATATCAAGCTCTGTGTAGGCGGTTCCACCTGCCAACTTAGCATAAAGGTCTTCAAGTTTTGGTATAGAGCGTCTGTCAAACTTAATTGCTTTATTGGCAGTCAATTTGTCTCCACAAATTTGAACATTTGGTCAGGTTTAAGTACAGGGACTATTGGTGCTTCCCATTCCGAGAACTGAACAGTTTCTCTAATCTATCCAATTCGGCATCTACCTTTTCCGGCATTGCATAAGGCACTGGTCTTGCCTTCATAAATTGGGAGGTAGAGCCTGAATCAACATGAATTTTTGCTTGTAGCCCTTGGATCTCCCCGAGTTCATCTTGGAAAACCAAGGTGTATTTTTGTAATAGCTCAGGTAACCCAGTGGCTCTCAGTTGGGAGATTTCAGTCCAATCCAATGTAATTTCTTCTTTCAGCCAGTTTCATCCAAGGAGGCTTGGCCCCTCACCTGCTACCACCATCGAGGGTAATTTCACTGATTGACTTCCGTACTGTACAGTAACCCTGCTAATGCTTTTGATTTTCATGTCTTCTCCCGTGTAAGTTTTCAATTTGGCATCTGTTTCTTCCAAATTTAATTTATATTCCCCATGATTCAGATATTAATTACCATAGAAGAAACTCCTGTATCCATCTCCATTTTGATAGGCCTATTATTCACCCTCACAGTTACATAGATTGGTTCTGTTCTTCCTACTTTAAAATTATACAATGAATAAATATCTGAATCTATTACTTCAGGCTCTTCTATGTTATGAATCTCATGGGGTTTTATTGAATCCGGGGAACTGGGCGCCATTAAATTTCGGATCAATCCATAAGTCTTACTCCCACACACGGGTAAGAGGAACGCACGCCTCTTCTCCTCCCCTGCAATGTCATTAACTTGGAAAAATAACGTGAGGAATTCAACATAATGAGACCAATTGTCCACCATTGGGTTGAAAGGATCAACTCTTCCAAACTGCGGCATGTTTCAAGGGGACTGCTTCGATGGTTAGGATGAGAATCCTACTTACAATTACCGTGCAAGAAATGGCCCGATTTCAGTTCACTTGATTTCCCCCCTCGCTTTTCTTGCTTTTTTTTCTCGTCCTTCTTTGCTTTTTTCACCTCGTCGCCAGTTTGTTGGATCCTGGCCACTAGTTTAGTTGGACTGATGGATCTGGGTTGCACGCTTGTTTCAGGATGACCGAGTTGGTACCATAGACAGGGCACATCAGTAGACAGTTCTTATGTAGAACACATTCTATTCATTTACAAAGGAACTCAGCAGCTACACTCGTGTACTTACAACTCAAACCCTGCCTCTACATTACAGACTTATAATCTAGATTACTGACTACAGACTACTAAGGATGTCTGCGCTATTCTGTCATTGGATAATACAATCATGTGATCTTCCACTGTAACATTCTTCTTAAAGGTGTATTACACATCAGATTACCACAAATGCCACAGGATTTTTTTTCACATCCAGCTGAGAGAGCAGCCATGGTTTAACATCTCATCTGAAAGGTGGGACCTGACTCAGAGATGAGAAGGCTACCACCTAGGCCATGATTGCTATAAGGGTGAATATCATTTCCAACACTCATTAGGTAATTCATCTGGACAATAGTGACTCTTCTGTCCTTTGAAGTGACTTCGACATGAAGCAATCAAAGATAAAACAGCCACCAATTGGCTGCCTAGCAAAATACCTTAAGGAAGTAGTTAAAGAAATGAAGGCCTGAAATTTCAGGGGGAAATCTTCAGTGGGAGCTTAGCAGAACCCCTGGAAAATGGCATTAGCGACCATTTTTAACCATTTGCACTTCAAGGGGCTTCACTGATCTGACATCGACATTATGGCAGGAGGTCAAGACAACTTTGTAGACATCCAGGGCTGTAGTCTTAAAGTAAGAAACATACAGTAGAACTTTCTTTCTGCCTCTGTAGCTTACTTCCAGTCATCCAAAAAAAAATGTTCTCAATCTAACTGGCCTGGGCTTTTGGGATCAGAAATAAATGTCAGATTTGCAGATACCAATAAAACTGGATCTAAAGGTAAATCTGAAGATCTCAAAGCTTTGAAAGGTCACCTCTCATATTATTAACCTTTGTACAACAACATCATCGCACCTATTCTGCATGTGTCTGGTTTGATAAGGTGATGGTACAATGATGCATTGGTCTTCATTCCGGCTTATGGGACATGGACCTAATTAAAGCACAAGTCAAAAACTGTGCACTTTAATTAGTCCTTTGTGCTCTATTCCACCATAAGACCTGATGCATTATTCATTAACACATGGCTGAGAATGTCACAGTTATTTTTGGAAAATATTTTTTTAAACTCTGCCAGTCCTTCAAATTCCACTCTAAAGTCATTGAGAACTTACCTGGCCTTGACAAATGCTCTCAAGCATGGGAACTGGATAAAAGGCAGATTCCTGTTTTTCTCCAGGCACCCTGACATTTTTAAACTGAGATTAACGTGGCATTGCCAACCTTGTCCTATTGTGTAAGTTTTCTTATGCACGTCTTTTATTACAAACCAGCTGCTTTTGCCCACCAGTCATGCCATGGCTGCCATGTCATTTGTGATCCCTGACCCAAGTCATGAACATTAATGTCCATTATTAAACACTTTCATTTGCTTGGCCTATGGCTCCAGATATATAATAAAATTATCTAGATGTCATTTTGCTTCTCTTATAGCGATTGCATTGAAAGGAAGGAAAGAACCTGCATTTACATAGCTCCTTTCTCAACATCAGTACATTCCAAAAGGCTTAACAGCTGATAAAATACTTTTTGAACTGTAGTTACTATTGTTACGGACAGGGGAGAGAGATAGACTGATGCTCTCAATTCCTTTTCCTTTCTGATGGTAATTTGGGTCAGAAGCAACAGTGCTAAACTTAAATAAGGATAATTGCAAAGGAATAAGGGCAGAATTAGCTGAGGTGGACTGGGAAAGGAGTTTAGCAGAAAAGACAGTTGATGAACAATAGCAGACGTTTAAGAAAATAGTTCATGACTCACTACAAAGATATATCCCAGTGAGGAAGAAAGATTCTAGGAAGGTGATAAACCAACTATGGTTAACCAAGGAAGTTAAGGATAGTGTCAAATTGAAAGAAAAAACATACAATGTGGCAAAGATTAGTGGTAAGCCAGATAGGAAAAGTTTTAAAAGCCAACAAAAGATGACCAAGAAAATAATAAAGAGGGAGAAAATAAACTTTGAGGGTAAACTAATAAGTAATATAAAAACAGACAGTAAGAGCTTCTTTAAGTATTTAAAAAGAAAGAGAGAAGCCACAGTGAATATAGGCCCCTTAGAGAATAAGGCTGGGGAAATAATAGTGGGGGAACCAGGAAATGGCAGAGAAGTTGAATAAATACTTTGCATCAGTCTTCATGGCAGAAGACACTAATAGCATTTCAAAAACACTAAATAAGCAAGGGGCAAAAGGCTGGGAGGAAATAAATACAATAACCATCACTAGAGAAAAAGTATGAGGGAAACTAATGGGTCTAACGGTTGTTAAACCCCGTGGGCCTAATGGGTTGCATCAAAGGATCTTAAAAGAGGTAGGTGCAGAGATAATGGATGAACTGGCAGTTATCTTCCAAGAATCCTTAGATTCTGAAAAAGCCGCAGAAGATTGGAAAACTGCCAATGTAACATCCTTACTCAGAAAGGGAGGGAGACAAAAAAAACCGGTAACTATAGGCCAGTTAGCTGAACATCCATCACTGGGAAAATGTTAGAGTCCATTATAAAGGGTGTAAAAGCAGAGCATTTAGAAATGCATAATATAATCAATCACAAATGGGAAATCATGCCTGACAAATTTATTAGAATTCTTTGAGGATTTAACAAGCAGGATAGATAAAAGGGAACCAGTAGATACAATATGTTTGGATTTCTAAAAGGTGTTCGATAAGGCACCGTACATAAGGCTACTTAATAAGATAAGAGCCCATGATGTTGGGGGTAGTATATTAGCATGGATAGAGGATTAGTTAACTAATAGAAGACAGAGAGTTGGGATAAAGGGGGCATTTTCAGGATGGCAACCTGTAACTAGTGAAGTGTCACAGGGATCAATGATGGGGCCACAATTATTTACAATATATATTAGTGGCTTAGATGAGGGAAGTGAATGTACTATTGCCTAGTTTGCGGATGACACAAAAATAGGTGGGAAGGCAAGTGGTGAGGATGACACAAAGAGTCTGCAGAGGGTTTTGACAGGTGAAGTAAGTGGGCAAAGAAGTGGCAGATGGAATATAATGTGGGAAAATGTGAGGTTATGCATTTTGGCAGGAAGAATATTATTTAAATGGAGAAAAACTGCAGAAGGCTGCAGCACAGGGGGATTTGGGAGTCCTTGTGCATGAATCCCAAAAATGCTGGCATTCAGTTCAGCAGGTAATAGGTAAGGGAAATGGAATGTTGGCCTTTATTTCAAAGGGAATGGAGTATAAAAATAGGGAAGTCTTGCTAAAACTAGACAAGACACTAGTTAGACCACACCTAGTATACTGTGAACAGTTTTGATTCCCTTATCTAAGAAAAGATATACTGGCATTGGAGGCAGTCCAGAGAATGTTCAGTAGGTTGATTCCGGATATGGAGAGATGTTCTTATGAGGAGAGGTCGAGTAGGTTGGGCCTGTACTCATTGGAGTTTAGGAGAATGACACGTGACCTTATTGAAACATATAAGATTCTTAGGGGACTTGACAGGGTAGATACTGAGAGGTTGTTTCCCCTTGTGGGACCAGAGGGTATAATCTCAGAGTAGGGGGTCACCCAATTAAGACAGAGATGAGGAGGAATTTCTTCTCTCAGAGCGTAGTTAACCTGTGGAATTCTTTACCGCAGAGGGCTATAGAGGCTGGATTGTTTAGTATATTCAAGGCTAAGATAGACAGATTTTTAATCAGTAAGGGAATCAAGGGTTATGGGGAAAAAGCGGGAAAGTGGAGTTGAGGATTATCAGATCAGCCATGATCTCATTGAATGGCAGAGCAGACTGGATGGGCTGAATGGCCTACTTGTGCTCCTATGTCTTATGGTCTTACGGTCTTAATGGGAAGAAAATGATGGTCTTTCATAGTGAAGAAGGAGCTTCAGTCACATGGCCAAAAGCCATTGATATACAACTGAAGTTAGATAGTGGTCTTTAGCAATTCATTGTGGATACTCAGTCTTGACAGCCCTCCTTTTTTACAGGGCAGACCCAAAATCATGCAGATTCTTGATAAACAAGGGGGTGAAAGGTTATATGGGGTAGGCAGGAATGTGAAGTTGAGGTTACAAGCAGATCAGCCA
This sequence comes from Cetorhinus maximus, assembly GCF_964194155.1. Lineage (NCBI taxonomy): Eukaryota > Metazoa > Chordata > Chondrichthyes > Lamniformes > Cetorhinidae > Cetorhinus > Cetorhinus maximus. The sequence goes on from NC_135893.1 coordinate 96,329,316, forward strand.
TGATCTTATTGAATAGCAGAACAAGCTCAAGGGGCCGAGTGGCCTACTCCTGCTCCTAATTCATATGCTCATATGCCTGGGAGTTTATTGTGCCTGTGTTTTGGAATAAGCCTTGACAATGGCAGATGTGAAATTCCACAGAAGAGTGTTGTTTAGGCATGTCCATTCAAGAGGGACCCCTGCCCATTATAATCCAATTTGGAACTTTCCAGAAAGCTTGCCAGGCTGTTGAATCTGCAAAAGTCTGGTGACCTCCCAGAAGCCAGCTTATAGTTCATCTGGGTCCATTTGAAAAGGAATACAGTTTTTTTAAAAAATTGTAATACCTTCATGCCTACACTGGCATGACACTGTTGTAATATAGGAAATGTATATTTTATAACTCAGATCTATGCAGAGATGACACACCATGTGTGCAGGAATTTTACTTGCAAAAATTTTATACATGTTTCTAGCTCTGGCTTCCAACTTTTCCTACACGTTGCTTACTTTTCCCTGAGTCAACCCCCAGGCTTAACCAATCTAGCACAGTGAGCATCAACAGTAAACAGACTCACATAATCATGGCAGCCAATTTGTGCACAGCAAGGTCCTACAAATAGCAATGAGATCATGACCAGATAATCAGTTTTTAGTGGTATTGGTTCAAGAATAAATGTCAGCCAGGAGACCAGGCAGACTCCCCTGCTCTTCATTAAATAGTGCCTTGACATCTTTTACATCCACCTGAGAGGGTAAATGGGGCCTCAGTTTAGGGTCTCACCTGAAAGACTACTGCTATCGCATTCCTTCAGTGCCGCACTGGAGGGTCAGTCTACATCTTCTGCTCAAAGGTTAGAGTTAAGCTTGAACATACGATCTTCTGACTCAGAGGCTAGAATGTTACCATTCACATCATGATTAGCAGAAAACACTACCAGCCAGTAGCACTTAGGAAAGTTGTCAGGTTTATCTTATTTCGTTTCATCCATTATTTGGTATTTGACAGAGTCTCCCTCATCCATTATTTTAAGCTATCATTGGCTAGGATTTTCCAGCCCGCCACCAGTGGACATTGTCACGGGCGGGACAGGAAAATTTGGAGGGCCGTTCACCTTTCCAAATTTTCTCATCCCACCCGCGGTGATGCCCATCAGCGTTGGGACTGGAAAATGCCACCCGTTGTTGATTTGCATGATCATAACATATTTAATTCTGTGACACTATTTGCAATGCCATAGAAGATTCACCGCTCAATGTTAAAAGAAAACCTAGTACACATCAACCATATTCGAGAAATCACAATTTGTCACTGATGCAAAACAGTCTTAAAAAAAAAGGTCAAACTGTCGCTTGAGGCTGGGCTCTCGTGACCTGAAAACGCACGCACGCTTTCCGTAAGCAAAATTTCCTAATGGCCGGGATTTTCCGGCCCGGTTGTGGGTGGGACCCGCCACGGGCAAGGCGGCGCTCCAGACAGAAGTCCATTGACTTGCAGTTGGACCGGAAGATCCCAGAGGCGGGCCGGTGCGGACAATCCCGCCCAATATTGTGATGACCCTTCCCATCTCAGTGCTATTCAACTATGACTGGCCCGAGTCTGTGTTTACTTGGTTACAACCTGTTGGGATTTTAAGGGGCACAATCCAATCTTAGCAGCAGAATAATACATTGCACAATGCCTGTCCTTAGAAAACATTTGTTTTAAAGTTGCAAACACTAAAGATAAATGTACCCGCCAAAAATGAGCCCTTTGTCAAGTTTCCTGCTTGATATCGATAGTCTCTTCTGCATTTTCCAGAACGATTGCTTATTGAAGGCTAAAAGATACCTTTATGAGTCACACAGAATAACCAGCATTGGCCTGCGGCCTATGGATGACAGTGGGAGACAGTCTCTGGGTTGAATGGAAATGGATATGTTGACCGGGCTTGTCTTCTCACTGTCTTGATATCAGGCCACAAGTTCCATTTTGATTTATCATGCAGCCAATTCAATAGCCTATTGTATTCTAGAAGTAAGTATAGTGCAGTATTCATTTGTTAGATATTGAAGCCCAATGAGTAGGAAGATTGAATTTACTGTAACTGCTCAAATTAGTGTTTAAGGTGATGTACCCACTGTTCTACATTTAATTAGGGCTCAGTTAGGACTCTAGTGATATTGGTTAAAAGTTCATTGAAAGTGGTCATCGCTGGTTTGAATCATTTCTCACCTTTTTTCAACTGATCTGCTCCTGCTCGAACAAATAAGCCTTTCTTACATTTGATATATACATGCATACTTTGTAAACAGTTGCAAACTTTTTGTGGGGGTTGTTTTGGAGAGCTGTGCTAACAGGGTGGGGGGAGGGGGTGGATAGCTCTGAGAGCTGTGGGGAGCTGTGAGAGCAGGGGACTGTGACGCCAATAGTGTGGGTTCAATTCCCGCACCAGCTGAGGTCATCCATGAAGGCCCTGCCTTCTCAACCTTGCTCCTTGCCTGAGGTGCGCTGACTCTCAGGTTGAACTCACCACCAGCTGTCTCTCTCTCTGATGAGAGAGCAGCGCAGCCCCTCTGGGACTGTGGTGACTTTCATTCATTCAGTGTTTTTAAATAAAAAGCATTTACCTTTTCACTGGATATTTTGAAGGAGGAATCAGGCCTCGGAGGTCGGTCATTCAGGCCACACTCACCCTTAAAAACAAAACGTGAGGATTTAAAGGGGCCTTGTAGCTGTCAACACTTGGTCGGACCTCGTGACCCCAAAATGTTGGCTCGTGACCCCACTGATGAATGAGTTCAAGAGGACAGGAGTGAACAAAATCTAGTTAGGATTAAGCATAAACCGTTTCTTAAGTGTTGGACAGGTCAACCCAAAGAGTAATAGGTTTGCACCTGTTCTTGTAAGGACATCTCTTCTGTTGGCATTGGACTAGTTTCCATGATTTATCTCAATGTCACATGCCAGTTTTTATACAGATAACCTTGTGGTTTTTACTGGGATTTCTTTCCTATGGTGGACATTTTAACATTCAAGTTGGTACTACCTGACTTTGGCTGCTCACTCTTTACAATTATTTTACTTTCCCCCACTAAGAACCTCAGCCCTCCAGCTGAATTTCTCAACAAAAAGAGAACAAAGAGGACAATTTTAACCCTATTTGCCTAGCCGAAACCAGATAGATCATTCTGGCTACTCCAAAAGCTGCCAGGAACTCACCGTCCTTAACTGTAGCCTGCGACCAGTAAAGATACCCTTCTCAAGGCCAGTGGTGTCCATTTTTACATTTGCCTGTTGGGTCACTTACTACTATCCTGGGCAGGAATTTACTAAATGGTTCAGAAAATAATGTTACAATCCAGTTAGTGACCAGTAACTTTTTATTTAAAGTATAGCTTGAAATCCCTGTTACCCATTAAAAGAATAAAGGCACAAGATTTCACAGTTTTAAACAAACAAATAAACTTCACTATAAATCAGAAAAGTAAAATGATTTACAATGTCTATGTTATACTCTACCATTCATAATTAACATGAGGTAAATATGAATTAACAGGAAACTTGTGGTCCAACACAGCACACTGCACATTAATGGCAGATGCAACCAAGACAGATCCTATGGATTTCTCAGCAACCTACTCAGATGTCAGTGACCACTGTGAGCTACACATCTCATTAAAACTCTGTCTCTCTCATGAGGGATTCCAACTCTTCACTTTCGAAGATCTAGCCACTGAATTCCCTCCAAAGCCGCTCTGACTCGGACTGCCTCAATGACTGTTCGCCTCCTGATGGTTCAGTCTCTTCTCCTGAGACTGCGTTCCACGGGATTTACAAAGCTGCACTCCCACCTCTAATTACTAGCTCACTTCAAACTCTTTCACAGACTGCTAGCTTCACTAAGCTGGAACTGCACCTGGGTCTCTCTGAAATCCAGTCACCCTGCTGCACCCAGCTATAAGAGTATTATGAATAGTTTTGGTCCCCTTATTTAAGGAGGGGTACACTTGCCGTAGAGGGACTGCAGCGGAGGTTCACCAAATTAATCCCTGGGTAGGCGGGATTGCCTTATGAGGAAAGATTGAGGAGACTGGGCCTCTATTCCCTAGAGTTCCAAAGAATGAGGGGTGACCTCACTGTAACTTACAAAATTCTTACAGGGTATGACAGGGTCGATGTAGATATGATGTTTCCCCTGGCTGGTGAGTTTAAGACCAGCGACATAATCTCAGGATAAGGGGCAGGCCATTTAAGACCGAGATAAGGGGAAATTTCTTCACTCAGAAGGTGGGGAATCTTTGGAACTCTCTACCCCAGAAGGCTGCGGAAGCTCAATCACTGAGTAAGTTCAAGACAGAAATCAATATATTTCTTGATACTAATGATATCAAGGGATATGGGGATAGTGTGGGAAAGTGGTGTTGATGTAGATGATCAGCCATGATCGTATTGGATGATGAAGCAGTCTTGATGGGCTGAATGGCCTACTCCTGCTCCTATGTTCCTATAAATGGCTACCATGGCTTCTCTAAGCCTTAATTGCCTAGAACCTGCTAACAGCTACCAGGGCTTCTCTGTGAGCTGCACATCACCTGAGGTCCAAACTGCAATCAACCCCCTCTCCTAGTAAACACACAGATATATTGAAACCAGAGAACTTTCTTAAGCTCCACCCATCTCCATGATGACATGGCCTTTCAGGGTTGGCTGAATTCTATTAAAGTAATTTAGTTCTAACTCCCAAAACAAAACATCTCTCTGGACTGCACTTCTTTGCAAACAGTGTTGACATTATGTCTCCAGTTCTCCAGCTAAGTAAGCCCACCTACTGTTTCATGGCTCCTCATCTTCTATTCTAGCTCTATTAAATAAACATGGGTAACCTTCTGAACTGCCATTTTTATTTAGATGTTCTGGCAATCTCTAAAACCAGCATTTTAGTTACCTTACTTTCACAACAACAATCTTCCCAGAATTAAGTATTACCTCTAAAATATTAACATGAACCATGAACTAATATTCACCACAATGGTAACATTTCCATAACATGTAAATCTGGGACTCTTTGTGGATTCCTGACTGGCTTATTGCAGAGCTCAGTGCTCCCAATCTTATCTCCAGGTAATTAAAAACATCCTGGTATTGTTATTGGACTGGTAATCTAGAGACCCAGGGTAACACTGGGGACCTGGGTTCGAATCCCACCACAGCAGACGGTGGAATTTGAATTCAATCAAAATTTGGAATTAAAAGTCTAATGATGACAATGAAACCATTGTTGATTGTTATAAAAATCCATCTGGTTCATTAATGTCCTTTAGGGAAGGAAAATCTGATGTCTTTACCCTGTCTGGCCTACATCTGTCTCCAGACACCCACAGCAATGTGGTTGACTCTTATATGCCATCTGAGCAAGGGCAGTTAGGGTTGGGCAATAAATGCTGGCCTAGCCAGCAATGCCCACCTCCCTGACTAATAAAAGAAAATACACCACACATTGAAGCTCAAGACACATTTCAGACCCTAAATGCTAAATATTTTGTGAAGTGCAAAAATTAAATAATATATGTCAAGCCTCTCTTGAAATGTTTATGCTAATGTCCATGTCCCTCTGAAGGTGAAACATTGTGGAGGGGACAAGTTCTTACATAAGTGTTGTACCTGCAATCCCGCTAATTCAAATGCTAGGAGACACCTTCCACATCCCCAAATCCACATACCCAACATCACACATTGCCCATGATTCATTATACAATTAGGTTCCTAATATAAATGAATATTAGCATCCATTTGTGCCAGATTAATAAGCACAGGGTGTGTTGTGGGCATGCACCCACTCAGAATGGGATTGACACTGCCATGCTCAGTTTACAGAGATTCCTTATAGCTGCTAAAATAAAGAGACTTTTATCACCAGTTGCTCTGGAATTGAGCTCCAGTTCTGAGGGCAATCTGATCGCTTAACTAGTTGTGGCAATTAATCGTTGAGTTACAAAGATCAGATAGGTTGCTGGTTGGATCTCCATCTCCTTTGGAGTTGCTGATTTTAATCTTCCTGTCAGTAAGGCTCTTCATGTTTTCCTCGTGTTCCTGGATTGGAAAGGGAACGAGCCAAAGGCTCACCTTTCTGATCACTCGCCAATGGGTTCACCTAGAATTGAGTGCGGGCATCAAGATCAGTCTCAGTCATAATGCCCTCCCTCAATGGATAGCCTGCCCACACTCTCTACCAGAAAAACAGTTCGGACCAACACTCTTATTGCCCAGATTTTACTGGTGTCCCATTTTAAGGTATGCAAGAACAGTTGGGACCAGTGTCCTTTTTTCCCAGTTTTTACTGTTTTTTCCTTCTCGGTATCTAAGCTCATACAAGATGTACACCAAGTGTTTCCTTTGATCTGGAGATTATTTAAATGGTTGACATTTCAGTGCATAACTAAGGTGATTGCTCAATAATAGGAGACCTTCCATTTTGACAAAATTTATTACCAAATAGCAAATGATAACAAATGCAGAAATGGAGGTAGCTCATTGGGCTAGATGTTGCTGAAAAAATAATAGCATGTGCATGACATACATCGTTATTAATATGCAAATCAGCCAACAACTTAGGGCAAGGAAGAGTGAACTGTGACTTCCTACAAGATTCCAGTTAATCTGTACCACTCCACCCTTAACTTCTCCAAAACATCAGCTCATGTTTGACCTCCTCATGAGTCTCATGGAGTTTCTGCATTTGTACATTAATTGCTGATTAAATTTGCCTCAGAAATTTAGGTTAAGTAATTATCATCATAAGCTCTCTTTTAATGACATGATCATTGTTCATTGTTCTTTGAGGAAGTAACATGTGCTGTGGATAAAGGGGAACCGGTGGATGTACTGAACTTAGATTTCCAGAAGGCTTTTGATAAAGTGCCACATCAAAGGTTATTGCGGAAAATAAAAGCTCATGGTGTAAGGGGTAACATATTGGCATGAATAGAAGATTGGCTGGCTAACAGGAAGCAGGGAGTTGGCATAAATGCATCTTTTTCAGGTTGGCAAGATGTAATGAGTGGTGTGCCACAGGGATCAGTGCTGGGACCTCAACTGTTTACAATTTAGATAAATGACTTGGATGAAGGGATTGAAGGGATGGCTGCCAAATTTGCTGATGACACAAAGATGGGTAGGAAAGTAAGTTGTGAAGAGGGCAAAGGGGGCTACAGAAAGATATTGGGCAGGATCTTCTGGTCAGTGAGCGGGGGTGGGGCCCGCTCGCCGATGCGTAAAATGACGTGGGATGATGTTGGGTGGAACTCCTGACATCACCCCACGCCATTTCCATTTTCAGGTTGCCGGGGGCGCAGCCGAGTCAGCTACGTACCCGCCGACCTGTCAATGGCCTGTTGAGGCCATTGAAAAACTAATTAAATTCATTAATGGACCTGCCTGTCCAACCTTAAAGTTGGTGGGCAGGCTGGGAGCCCTGGCGGGCTTCGGAAAAAGCATGAAACCTCATCCATGGGCGGGATGAGGTTTCATGAGAGTATTTAAATTTTTATTAAAGGTTTCAATAATAGTTATGGACATGTCCCAACTCAGGTGACAGCTAATTTCCCTGAGGCAGCACTTAGCCTCAAAGAGACCTGTGCACTCTTTTGCGCGTATACACGAAAGAGTGCACTCCCAGCTGAGTGAATTCCCCCCCCCCCGCCCGCACAGGGAGCGCATAGCGGGCAGGTCTTAATTGGCCCACCCACGTAAAATGGCGGCACGCCACTGATCGAGGGCGCCGATCGGAGGCGCGCCCACCTGTGCCCACTCCTGAATGTCCCCCCACAACGGGGGAAAATTTTTCCCATAGATAGGTTAAGTGAGTGGGCAAAGGTCATGCAAATGGGGTATAATGTGGGAATATGTAAAATTGTCTATTTTGATAGGAAGAATAAAAGAGAAGCATAGTATCTAAATGGTGAGAGATTGCAGAGTTCTGAGGTGTAAGGGAGCTGGGTGTCCTAGTGCATGAAAAGGTTAGTATGCAGGTAGAGCAGGTAATTAGGAAAGCTAATAGAATGTTACCATTTATTGCGAGGGGAATTGAATGCAAAAGTAGTGAGGTCATGCTTCAGTTGTACAGGGCACCGGAAAGACCACATTTGGAGTACAGTGTACAGTATTGGTCTCCTTATTTAAGGAAGGATGTAAATGTGTCAGAAGCAGTTCAGAGAAGGCTTACTAGATTAATACCTGGAATGGGTGGGTTGTCTTTTGAGGAATGGCTGGGTAAGCTTGGCTTGTATACGCTGGAGTTTAGAATAATAAGAGGCAACTTGATTGACATATATAAGATCCTGAGGGGTCTTGACAGGGTGGATGTGGAGAGGATGTTTCCTCTTTTGGGATAATCTAGAACTAGGGGTCAGTGTTTAAAAATAAGGGTTCGCCCATTTAAAACAGAGATGAGGTGAAATGTTTTCACTCAGTCGGTTTTGGGTGGGATTTTCTACTTCCGCCCGCTGCCGGAATCTTCCTGTCCCGCTGCAAGTCAATGGGCTTCTGACTGGGACGCCACCTCACCCGCGGCGGGTCCCACCCACAACGGGGCCAGAAAATCCCGGCCTTTGGAACTCTCTTCCCGCAAAGGTGGTGGAAGCAGAGTCTTTGAATATTTTTAAGGCAGAGGTAGATAGATTCTTGGTAAGCAAGGGGATGATAGGTTATTGGAGGTAGGTGGGATGCAGATTTCAGGTTACTATCAAATCAGCCATTACCTTATCAAATGGCAGAGCAGGTTTGTGGGGCTGAATGGTCTATTCCTGCTCCTTGTTCAAATGTTCATATGTTCGTATGAGTGCCAATGAACATCTCTTACCCAGAAAGTAAACACTAATAAGTGTGGAGTCTCATTTCTCCAATCTGTGAACTGTTGGTGGAGATTTTAAAAGTGTCAAATGTTTTAACTTGATTTGTTTTCTTACTACTTAACTCTCTTTTCTCTCTTAATCCAATCTTTCTTTCCCCCTCTTATTATTTCTCTTTCTACGCCTAATTTGACATTGAATTCACCTTCCTTCAACTCGCCTTTCAACTCCGTTCTTCCTGTGTTTATTTCTCAGTCGTTAAATATCATTGGTTAAGGAGATAGAATGTCAGTCCCATGAAGGTCCCAAAGGATATGCTGCCTCGCCATGACCAGACTGCACTTCCAGCTACTTACAGGTCAGAAAATATAAAAACCTAATGGTGTAATTGTAAGCCTGATTAATGTGACACACAGTAAGATGACCAGCCCTAGCAAAACTCTGTGGCCCATTGTGATTTTACCAGCACCATTCCAAGGGGAAAGAAGCACAAACAGTTTTTAGAAGAAGGAACTTCCTGCAGCTCACAGATTTTCCAACTAAGCTTAAGATTTTATACTTGCTCTGTGCGTCATTGACGCAATATCGATCCCTCATTCTTTTTTTTATTGTGGTCTGTTGTGTTTTATAAGGGCTGCAAAGTCCTTTAAATTAGAAGTTTAAATGTTAAGTCATTCTTCAGTCATTTGACTAAACAATACGCAATGTGCCATTTTGTAGTGAAACAGAAATTGACTGCAAATAAATGGAAGAACTTTAGTAAAGTACGGGACAGCTAGGAAATTCCATCACGGTTCATGAAGGGCTTGAAGACGCCAGAACTGACCCATCGATTGGCAGTATGTCAGAAAGGCTCTCAGGAGACTTGAGGGCCTCCAATTTGAGACAAGTAAAGTCATACAATGTGAGAACACTCAGTATTCAACAAACAGGATCAAATGCCTGTTGAGACAACAAATTTGTATGTAGTGAACATCCACACCGTAGTTAGAGCATTTAACTATGGGACTCGAGGGAAAAACCTAATGAAACAGGATGGTTATTGGCATGCAGAGTAATAGTACCAAGATTAAACTTTTTCAGCACCTGAAGCTATCATTAAAGCTTGCATTGACATGTTAAATCAGTGAATCAATCACAGAGGAAGAAGTCCAAGGTGAAAAGGAGAAAAGGTTGTGAAGCCCAAGAAGTCTTTAATAAAAACTCCTGAAATAAGTTGTAAATGCTTCAGGAAGCTTCAATTCAGGGAGAAAAAGCTGCCCTGCTCAACTAAATATTCATGGCCAGGAGCTGGAACAAAAGCTGCATGCTGTGTGTTGAAGCTATAGCTCGCTAGGATAAAGGCTACCTTTTCTCGCTTGAAGATGCCTTCAAAGCAGAATGAAGTTAGAAGGTTCTCTGCCCCTTCAAGTTCAACCCCTAGGTTCGACCTACACAGTTGCCAACCAGGAAATTATTTCTAACTGTAAAATAAAGCTTGTCAAGAAGCACATTGATGAATTTTGATATGAAAAGGTCTTGTACTGGACAGTGTCTCGATTGGGATTACGATTATAGGGAATCATAAAGTGCATCTGTGCATCAATCTAAAAGCAGTCCTCAAATTTAATCCTGTACTTCATCCAAAAGCTATTTCATAACCTTAATCAGGGCTGGTTTATTCTCCTGGACTAGTTTGAATTGCCTAAACGGTTTTGTAAAGGAATTTTTCCTATTCCACTACTTGGCCTGTGTTTTTATCTGTTTTTTTCAAACTCTCCCAGGAGATTACATGTGGCTCGAGTGAGATAGGGATGTGTATCTATAATGATTCAGAAGGCATCACTGTTGTATGAGGCAGGTTGGATGGATCCTTGAGGATCAGGTCAAGGGGCCGACTCGTGTACTCCTGCCCATAGTTCCTATGACCCAATGGATCTTTTCCTGTCTGTCATTGTTCCTATGCTAGTAATCATTACCCATTTCGCACAGACAGATGACATCCTGTCTGGATTAGCAAAAGTGGAGCAATTCCACAATTGTGGATTTGGTGTTTTGAATTTTGCCATGCTCATGCAGCCAACCTTTTAGCCTATGGTTAGAGTGAACCACATCACCGCCCGAAGCTCTTGTGAAGAGATGGCAATGTTATGTGGTGGCAGACGATGTGCGCCAGGTGAACCAAATCCATGAGGGAAAGTTTGTTGTGCTATCACAACGGTTTTGCAATTTGTATTTATTACGAGATGTGTGTACTGAATTCAGAAGCTCTAAGTCCACCAAAACCTTTAGAGATTTAAAAAACTAAATTAAAATATTTATTAACAAAATATAAAAGATTTCAAGCACATAAATAAGACTACATACAATTACTACTATTAACTCCTAAAATTCCTAATTAATGTGATTCCCAGTTACAGTCCCTTTAAGGTATCGATCCAAAATAGATTTTAGATTTAAAACAGACTCAGCTAGTTAGCACAATACCCTGGACAGTGGAATTCCAAGTGGCTTTTCTCCAGCTTGAGTTCCGTTAGACAGCAGAATAGCGCACAAATGCTGGAGGCTTCAATAAGGCTTTTCACACACTCCTGTTAGATCTGACATGGTCTTCTCCCATAACTTTTCATTCTCTTTTATATATGTTTCTCTCTTTTTACTATGTAAATTCTATTGTTCTGTATGTCTTTGAAACTGTATCTTTCTCATAACATAAAAACTTTCATGATGTCAATATTGCCAGTAGCCTTTGAGAAAAATAAACACATTCCTTAGCCTTGCTTATCTGACTAGTTGTAAACAGACTGAGGTCCCTTTGAAATCCAAATCTCTTTGTTTATCTAAAAATGCAAATTCCCTTCATACCTTACATGCTAAGCCAGCATCCATGTTTACTCATTAGCACGTCAAGCACCTAGCTTCTTTTGATGAGTTAAAGCTTGCAGTCTGCTTGACTCCAAATGTAATTAAATCACACACAGACAGACCCAACTATACTTACCCCCATAAACTGACTTCACAATTAAACAGAAAAATATTATGAAAATGTATGTTAGTTTTACGACAGCGACAAAAAGATGTTGATTCAGACAAAGTTCAAAGAACAAGGAGCGAATTGACCTTCTGAAGTTGGACTAAAACCAAAATCCCCCTAAAGGTGAATCAATGCTTAAATTGTCAACTCCCACCATAAGCCTCGCTATCCAGAATGACTCCGGATGTCCCAAAAGCCTTCACATCCCATGAAGTATTTTTGAAGTAAATTCACGGTGGTTCTGTAGGAATCATGGCAGCCAACAACAAGACCTACATGTATTTATAAGCCAATTTGGAGAGTGAAGTCCCACAAAAAGAACAATGAAATTATTAATCGGACCAGGAGTTTTAGGCATTGGTTGATTGATAAATATTGAGCAGGGCACGGAAGAGAATCCATCAGCCTCTTCTTCAAAAAGTGCCTTGGGATCTTTTACCTGTAAGGGAAATGGGGCCTCAGTTTAATGTCTCATTCTTAATATGCACTCCTGATTATGAATAAACTTGCAGTGAATAGATTGGTCATTCATCGTGTACTGTGGATATTATTACGCATCTGTTATATGGAGCATCTTGACTATCACAGCCCACTTAGAACAAATAAACTCAAAATGCAAGGAACACTTACGAAACCTACACTAAAGATTAAACCAGTGAGAGTTACAAGGGAATGATTTAAAGGCTGTGATCTTACTTCAGGGAAACATGACAGATTCAGGCTGCTTTTGCTATTTTATGGTATGATTGGCACCATTAGTACAACGACTGCATTGGGATCACTGCTGGGCGTCTGTTACTCTCTGAAGCTTTGAACCGACAGTGTGGCAATTAGTGTAAAAGTTGCATTCACATGAAATCTCTGCTATTTTCAAATAATTGTGTGAACATGGTCATTAGAATGGCAGATGAATACATTTCACATGAGCCAGTTGTACACTTGGCCATTGATATTCCATGGTCCGATTTCAGGGCAGGTAAGTTTAAATCAGTCGCATTAATAAGTGTGGTTACCTTAATTAATTATAGATAAAAAAAAGATACTTTGCTATCACTGCATTTCTATGTAACTGAACTAGATGAGGCATAACACATTCATCCAATACCACTTTGAAAGACTTAGAGGTTGTTAGCACGGCTGGAGGTAATGAGAGCATGGAGCGAAATCTCGGTTTGATTCCTTGTACAGTTCACTCCATTCATTCAAAATCCTAGCACTCTGCTACATTCCTTCAAGGAATCAGAGCTCAAAGAGGCTTTTTGTCTGCCAATGACTTCTTTGGGAGATGCCTGAGGAGTGATTGCTGACAAATCATTTTGAGTACAACACCGGGAGGCTGCAATTCTCCTTGCACAATTGATCTTTACAGTCCCTGCAATGTTCTACAGCTCGATTCAAATGTAAAATGCAGGTAACCAGGCCCACCGTTTATTTAAGCAGAAGGATCTCAGAAGAATGAAAATAATGATCACATTAAAACTGGTTACATTGAACTGTGTGACATTGTAAGTGTTACCTCTTTATGTGGAGTGTTTTTTCTGCAGCTGTTTGGTGCAGGCTGCGTGAAATTCGAACCTGAATGTATTGCCAGAGTCAATAGCTGTATCTAGTATTTGAGGCATTGTTAATATTGGCAGTATACGTACGTATGCATCAAGCTTGCAAAGTACTGCCATTTTTTTCTCCTTTTATCACAGGGACTGTAATTTATTGATGTGGCACTTGCTGTGGATGTGAAGTCGCTTTTAGGCTAAGGCACAGAGTCAGCTCTTCAGCAAGAGTCTAAAAACTGCATGGAAAGAAAACCAGAATCTCCTTTTGATATTGCAGTTAACTGTGTCATATTTTCTCCCCTTGTTTGCTTCCTCCATTGCATGGGGGCAATTTGGATTGGAGAGACCTGTTCTAATAATGTTGAATTCTATTAATCTGCATTTTATTACATTCAGCATGTGCTGTCACACCACAGAGGGAAAAGCCAGTAAAACTTGGAAATGAAGGGTACCAGTAAAACTTGTTCGTACTGGTCCTGTACACCTCAGAATGGAACTCCAGTATTACTGGTGCCAGTGTTACTTATTTTTACTGCGATTTGAACATTTTGAATAGTTTGTTCTTTCTGGTTAAGGTGACAATCTGAAATGCTCTCTCAACTGCTGTGAGTCGGCCATAGCTTAGCTAATGGCACTCTTGCCCATAGTTAGTTATTACTTATCCCAAAGACTGAAGCCCAAACTCTAGGCTAGTTGACTGGAGTACCAAGGGAGTGCAGCACTGTTAAAGATGCCCTCTTTTGACTGAGACATTGAACTGAGTCCTCCTTGCAGGTGGGCATAAAAGATCCCATGGCACTCCTCAAAGGAAAGCAGGAGAATTATCTGTTGTCCTGCCCAATGATTACCCCTTAACCATTGCCAAAGGAGTTTATCTAGTCATTGTCACTTTAGCATTAGTGAGACCTCACAGTGTGCAAAAATTGGCTGAAACATTTCCCTTCTCTCACTGGTGACTACATACCAGAAGTGCTTTGGGGCATCCCAAAAGTGTGAAAGGCTTTTTTTTATATAATGCCTCCTTTCAGTTGAACCTAACATTCTACATTTATGGACAAATTTTTACTTTCAACCCTCACTTAACCCTCCATTTTGTCTCCTCTTTGCAAGAACCAAAGCAGTGGGTCAGATAAACTGGTTCTGAGTTATTAGTTACGAAAAAAAGAAGGCATTGTTTGTGGCCTGTCATAGACATTGTCAGGAGTCCATTTCTATCCCCAGTTGCATGGATCTCCATCACTTTGCTGCACCAGTAATTTATAGAACAAAATGACGGCCCTATTGGTCCTGGATCCACCACCATTTCATTGCTTCTCTCTGCTTCTTACCTTGCACTTTAGCCTGCACTGCTCTGCTTACTGCTGTCAGTGCAGTCTAACATGATAGTACAGGTTTTGCATGCTCCTATTGGGGCCTGTGCTAATACAGGAGCTCATGGTAGTCCTATACATTATGGCCAAACTAAAATCTTGTTGAAATGTGAATGTTATAGTTCCTTGATGAATCTGCACAGCTGGCATATCAAGGGAGCAGATTGTCTTTTGAACATGTTTCCTGCCCAGAATATTTTCTTGGCATGAAACTAACTGGAAATTTTACCTTATTAGGTGGATGGAGTCTGTATTTCATTTGAAGAATGGAGAAAACTCTGGCAGGCATTGAATCCATCTTTCAGAAAATACATTCTGGATATATCTGCTCCATAATGAAACTCCAGAGAAAGTAACACATGGAGAATTGAGCAGCTCCTGGATAGAATGGAGAGCTGCTGAGGTTAAATGATGCTGCAGCACCAATAGATACAACAGAAACTTGCTGCCAGCACTTAATGGCCATTCTCGTATTTTCCATTGCACTAGTGTGCACTTCCCATTTATTCTTTTGGATGTCATGTAACCATGGTTACAAAGCATCGTCGGCTTTCCATTGCAACAAGGTGACTTCCATAAATAGGTCAGACGCGAGTGATTGTACGATGTAGCTCTTCCAACCATAGGCTTACTCATTTTCAAGGTTTGAGATCTATAGTGGGTGAAATTGCTTTTAAGAGGCAGTAATATTTTCCTGGCAGAGTGTAAAATGGGCGGCAGATGAGCTGAGGTCCAAATTTAATGTAGATTTACTTAGAACATAGGAAGTCTCCTGGCTCAGTAGGTAGCCCCTCTGCCTCTGCGCCTGAAGCTTTGGGTTCAAGTCCACTCCAGGACTGAATTGTGGCAAATCAGGTTAATAATTCTTCCGACATGCCCTAGGCAGGTGGTAAGAGCAGGAGCGATTCCTGATCAGCTATGCTTGATGCAGAAAGGTGCTCCTAAAGGTATAACCACTTGCCTCTCTCCCCCTAACAGAGATAGATGTCTACAGCCCCTCATGGATTGTGACTAATCACGGACTTCGAATATACAACACAGTATGAAACTATTTGGCCAACTGATCCTTACCAGTGTTTATCCTCCATATGAACCTGCTCCCTCCCTGCTTCATCTAACCCTATCAGCATATCCTTCAATTCCTTTCTTTCTCTCCTGTGTTTATCTCGCTTCCTCTCAAAAGCACCAATATTATTGAGCACAACCACTCCACGTGATATCCAGTTCCACATTCTAACCACTCGCTGGATAAAGAAGCTCCTCCTGAATTCTCTATTGGAATTATTAGTGACTATATTATATTTATGGACCCCTGAGACTAAACTTATTTGCTATCCTCAAGACATTTGCCAACGGCTAAATTTAATCTGTTTTTGGCCACCTAAAGTTGAGGAATCTGGAGAAATAGAAGAGAAGGATCATATTACAGGGTTTATCAGTAGAATACACAAACCTGTGTAATTCCAGCATTTTCTGTTTTCAATTCATATTTCCAGTAAGTTTTTTTCCTTAAATAATAACAACATGAAGGTGTTATATATCCACCAATACTGAAGCACACAAAAACAGATAAAGACTATGATTCATCCAGCGTGCCCCATACAGTCATGCTACAACTTATCTGTCCCCTATCTCCTTTCCCACACTGACCAACAATGAATTATCCTGGGAGAGGCACAGAACAGAATAATACCAATAACTTATATTTATGTAGCATCTGGTCATAAAGCGTTCCAAGGTGCTTCATAGGAGCCATTATGAAACAAAATAAAGCACTGAGCCTCTACACCTGCCTGCTCTTCGAGGGAGCCTCACCATTCAGATGCCCTCATCCTTGGACTGCAGTCTCAGCACTGACCACCACGGGCAGTGGCACTACTGAGCCCTCTGATTGGCTTGGCAGCTCTAGAGAACAGGCCGCTGTCCTCAGTTGGACAGCGATCCCGGCGAAGGCTTCTTAATTGGCCACCAACGGCAACATCCACCCCGGGGTCCCGCTGCCTGTCGTGGTGGGGCAGCATCTGGTTTTCCTCAGTGGCAGGTAAGCCGAAAAATTTAGCCCTGGATTTCAGTGACCAACCTAGAAGGAAAATACAGTTTGGACCAGTACTCTCATTTCCCAGTTTTACTGGTGTTCCATTTTAAGGTATACCAGACCACTTTGGACCAGTATTCTTATTTCCCAGTTTTATTGGTGTTCCATTTTAAGGTATACCAGACCAGTTCGGACCAGTATTCTTATTTCCCAGTTTTTACTGTTTTTTCCCTTCTGAGAACCCACCTTCTGAGGGCAGATTGGTCGCCTGTCCCCTTGACCCGCCCCTGTTAGAGCTGCCATTGGGCCTTTTAGGATCGAGTTTGATATTTTAAAACAATCTAATGACTAAAGCACAAGGGACAATTTTAATGCAATTTATTGTCCAGGTTAAGAATAGCCTTCTCCTGACATTTTAGGAATGGTGGTGAGGACGAGGGCTATCCTCCACCTGCAGAAGGGAAAGAAGTCACAGAGGCAGCTGATATGGGAAGTGATTGATGGGAAGGTCAATGGTTCCAGTGCCAGAAGAAGTTTAATGACGATGGAACCCATTTCACAAGGCTTTTCTCAATAACTGCACCACCACCACAACCACCACTACCAGCATCACAACTTCAACATACCTCATCCACTATCTAACTATAAATTT
Source organism: Cetorhinus maximus (assembly GCF_964194155.1). NCBI lineage: Eukaryota > Metazoa > Chordata > Chondrichthyes > Lamniformes > Cetorhinidae > Cetorhinus > Cetorhinus maximus. The sequence continues at coordinate 96,346,747 of NC_135893.1, forward strand.
TCAGACATCCCAGACAATGCTGCACTGAAGCAGGCACCTTAATGTCACTGATACCTGTAAGTGAACACATTTTCTTAAACGCATTATAAAACTCTTAATATGCATCACTTTCATACTATAACTACTATATGGTATTATAATTTAGAGGGGTAGGGGTTCTGTGATCACTAACCCATTTGAAAAGGGGTCGATCAAGCAAAAATGTTTGAGAAACACTAATCTGGTCAGAAATATGCTCTCCGAAAGAATGGGCGCAGATGGACTCAGTGGCCTCCTTTAGTGCTGTACTATTCTGTGATTCTGCGATTAATGAAGGTCAGCTAGAAACTAATTGACTTGTTGATTGGCAACTGCTTGTAAATCTACAGCTCCACGACTTGGGGGCGAGGACCGGTTATCATGGTCAGAAAAAAACCTACGGGTCCCATGTCCAAAATCTGGCACCCTCGGGACCATGCCAGACTTTGGATTTTCCCAGATTTAGGACATAGGATCTGGAAGCGACCAGGAATTTTGCAATCAGAAGTGCAGAGTCAATCAAAGAAGCTCTGAAAAATAGCCATACGCACTCGAAACTTTGACTATGTTTCTCTCTCCACAGATGCTGTCCGACCTGCTGAGTTTTTCCATCGTCTTCTGTTTTTATTTTAGGGTTCCAGCATCCATAGCATTTTGCTTTTATCGCAGCACTTTAAGATCTGCCTCACTATTCTCCTAACATAAAGCTCTCTGCCCCACCAGTGGGATAGAGTCAGGGATTCATTCATCGAAGATTCACCCTTTGTGGAGGCAATGGTGTAGTGGTATTATCGCTGGGCTAGTATTCCAGAGACCCAGGGTAATGTTCTGGGTACCTGGATTTGAATACCACCACAGAGGATGGTGGAATTTAAATTCAATAGAAATCTGTAATTAAAAGATGAAACCATTGTTGTAAAAACCCATCTGGTTCACTAGTTCAATAATATTTGTTCATTATTCGGTAGGCCCAATAGCTGATGATATAATATGACTCATCTGCAAAATTTGATGAAGTTTTAAAATCATTCAGTGCTTATTTTAACCTCATAAGTAATAAAATCCTTGGAAGGGCTTAACTCAATAAACATGTCTGGCAGCCAGTGGAACCTTTCAACTCCTTCATTATTTATTCATGGGATGTGGGTGTCACTAGCTAGGCCAACATTTATTGCTCATCCCTAGTTCAGGGGGCATTTAAGAGTCAACCACACTGTTGGTGGTCTGGACTCACATGTAGGCTAGGTTAGAGAGAGCAGATTCTTCCCTGAAGGACATTAGTTAACCAGATGGGTTTTTTACAACAATCAACATTGCTTTGTTTAATTCCAGATTTTTATTGAATTTAAACTCCACTAGCTGCTGTAGTTGGATTTGAACACACTCCCCAGAGTATCACCCTGGGGGCTGATGGATTACTAACCAAGTGACAACACCACTACGCCATCACCTCCTCCTCCCTTTAGGGAAGGGAATCTGCTGTGACTCCAGCAAATGTGGTTGACTCTTAAATGCTCTCTGAACAAGGGCAATTAGGGATGGGTAATAAATGCGGGCCTAGCCAGCAATGCCCACATCTCACGAATGAATTAAAATAAAGCTTTGAAGAAGAGCATTTGTTCATTCTGTTTCTCTCTCCACAGATGCTGCCAGACCTGCTGAGTTTTTCCAGCATTTTCTGTTTTTATTATCTTAAAGTGTTTCAATCAACTCAGGACTTGAGCAGCCCGACATGGCCTCTTCACTCCCGTGCTTAATCTATTACTCCAGGAGCAGTGCCCAGGTCTCCCGAGAGAAAAAGAATAAACTATTTTATTATTAGTTTAATTTAACTTCATCTTTTTTTTATTCATTCATGGGATGTGGGCTTCGCTGGCTGGGCCAGCATTTATTGCCCATCCCTAGTTACCCTTGAGAAGGTGGTGGTGAGCTGCCTTGTTGAACCGCTGCAGTCCATGTGGTGTAGGTACACTCACAGTGCTGTTAAGGAGAGAGTTCCAGGATTTTGCCCCAGCGACAGTGAAGGAACAGTGACATATTTCCAAGTCAGGATGGTGAGTGGCTTGGAGGGGAACTTCCAGGTGGTGGTGCTAGTTATCAATAATGCACCAGGATTTAACCGAATATCGAAAATGTCCAGTTTTCGGACCACGCTGGTTTTTGGATAGTTCAAATTTTGAACATTGAACCTGCAAGTAAGAAGTGATGGATCTCCTCACTCCATTATACACTGCTAATAGTTTGAAATGTATGTGAGATACAAAACTGCATACCTTTTTCCCTTAAAATAGAAAGCCTTAGAAAACAAGTTTAGAGAAAACATCAGTCAACAGATGCAGCATTATAACTGGAAATCCAGTTGACTGAAAAGTATAATTTGAATCTTATAGAAATATAGAAAATAGGAGCAGGAGTAGGTCATTCAGCCCTTCACGTCCGCTCCGTCATTCAATATGATCATGGCTGATCCTCTATCTCAACGCTGTATTCCCGTGCTCTCCCCATACCTCTTGAAGCCTTTGGAGTCCAGAAATTTATCTATTTCCTTCTTAAATATATTCAGTGACTTGGCCTCCACAGCCCTCTGTGATATTGAATTCCCTCTGGGTGAAGAAGTTTCTCCTCATCTCAGTCCTAAATCATCTACCTCGTATCCTGAGACTGTGACCCCTTGTTCTAGAGCCCCCAGCCAGAGGAAGCATCATCCCTGCATCCAATCTGTCCATCCCTGTCAGAATTTTATACATTTCGATGAGATCCCCTCTCATTCTTTTGGACTCCAGTGAATAAAGTCCCAGTCGGCCCAATCTCTCTTCATACAACAATCCTGCTATACCAGGGATCAGTCTGGTGAACCTTCACTGCACTCCCTCTATGGCAAGTATATCCTTTCTTAGGTAAGGAGACCAAAACTGTGCACAATAGTCCAGGTGTGTTCTCACCAAGGCCCTGTACAGCTGCAGTAAGACATCCTTGCTCCTGTACTCAAGTTCTCTCGCAATGAAGGCCAATGTACCATTTGTCTTCTTAACTGCTTTCTGCACCTGCATGCTTGCTTTCAGTGATTGGTGTGCAAGGACACCCAGGTCCCTTTATACATTAACATTTCCCAATCTATCACCATTTTAATAATACTCTGCCATTCTGTTTTTCCTACCACTTCACACTTATCCACGTTATACTGCATCTGCCACGTATTTGCCCACTCGCTCAACTTGTCTAAATCGCCTTGAAGCCTCATCTTGAAGTCTTGTAAGGGAATCAGTTGTTCCCCGCTAGCTTTAATCATTTTGCAGATCTAAAGGAAAAGTCTGTGCGAGATTGGACGGATGAATTTTTAAATATGATTTCATAAGTCAAATGAAGCATATTGAGGGAAGATTTCTGCTTGATTTAAATAAAAACACATTTGGGAATTTAATGACATTTCAACCTCCAGGATGCACATATTATTGCATTGGGGGAGGAGCTGCTTCAGCAGGAGATAAAGAATGCAAGTCAATAAACATCCCATTAACTTGTCCCACTTCATTTTTTTAAAAAAGGAACACGCATAAGATAAATTAAATTGAGTATTGGTGAAAAAAGAGACATGTCTAAGCTTTTTGTCTTGCACTCAAGAGACGAAAAGCTTAGACATGTCTCTTTTTTCACCAATACTCAAGTTCTGTACTACCAAACGACTATAAATGAAATTTTAAACAGCTCTGTGTTTGACAATATTTCAGTCAGCAATGCCTTCACAGTCAATCCTTTCCCTGAACAGAAGTGCCAATTAGAATAAAGCCTTGGCCAGAATGGAAGGAGAGGGAATGTGATAAGGTAAATGATCACCTGCATCAAAGACAGTAGAGTAAAGGATACAGTTACACAGCTACAAACTGTTTAGGAGGTATTGGGCAGTCGTCATTTTTCAGATTTAAATTTCTATTCACAAGATTTATTATTCATTCACACTTAAGGTTGAAAGGATTTAGTTTTTTTGCAGTTTAGGTAAGTTATGGATAGCAGGAATGTTTTACAGATTCATAGAATTACATTGATATCTTAAGCAAGTCTGTCAGTCACCTGAAACATACATCTATTGAGATGAAAGGCAAACTCCCCATCACTTGAATAGCATTGGAAGAGTATTCCTTGCTGTGAATCAGATAAGTACTTTGGCATGCGGGGGGTGGGCCCCACTCACTGATGCGTAAAATGACACGTGGTGACATCGGGCGCACGTCCCGACATCACCACGTGTCATTCAGATCTTCAGTTCGGCGGGCAAGCACCAGAGTTGGTGGCGCACCCGCTGAACTGTCTAAGGCCTGTTAAGGCCATTTAAAAGCTAATTAAAGTAATTAACGGAGCTGCCCATCCAACCTTAAGGTCGGCGGCAGGGGGGGGGCAGGCGAAGAGCCCGGGCGGCCTTTGCATTTATCATGAAACCTCATCCACGGGCGGGATGAGGTTTCATGAAGGACTTGTAATTCAAATAAATTTTTAAATTAAAATTCATTGACATGTCCCAGCTCATGTGACACTGTCACATGAGGGGGCATGTCTGAACATTTTTTTTTTCTTTATTTAAATTTTGCATATTGAAATTAATATCCCTGAGGCACAGAGCTGCCTCAGGGAGATTTCTGCGCTGTTTCGCATACATGCTTTAAGAGTTCGAATGCTACCAGCGGTAACGTAATGTAATAAGCTGTACATGCATCAGAATTATCACAAGCCCCAACCATAGAATGTTTTGGTTAAACATTGCTATGTATGTATATGTGAAGATACATCGTCTATAACATCACTGTGCACTGTAAGCATGTGCAAGTTTGAAAGTGGTGAATGTTAGAAAATGAACCAGAAAAAAGTAGCTTTTTCTTAGTGTAATAATTATAGTTCTGATAAATGTAGGACTGTAGCTTTAAGAATAATCCTGTGTTGTAAGATCACAGGATCTATGTAAACCAGTCAGCAGCATGAGGAACCTCTACGAGACAGTCCTTCTTTAGTGATAGAGTTAGATGCACACGAGTAGTTTCTGCGCTGTCTTGTAAATTAAGTTCAATGTTTCCACCAAGAAAATGTTGCCTGGAAAATCAACTCTATAACAAACTGGTGATGAGGCTGGGATCTGATCCGGTCCTGTCCCTCGCCTGGCGATTGTGAGTATCTAAGATACTTAAAAAGAAAGGAAGATATACTCATCCGAGATGCCACAGTTTGGCAGAATCGATCCCTTTGAACCAGCCACAGACGACTGGTCTCAATATATAGAATGCCTTGCATTCTACTTTCAAACCAACAAAATCACGGGGGAGGAAAAGAGGAGAGCGATTCTCCTGAGTATTTGGGAGAGCAAGACCTACAGTTTAATTCGAAGCTTGATGGCCCCCAGAGCCTCTGGTTCAAAGACCCTCAGTGAATTAGTCGACCTCGTTAAGCAACATTTCCAACCCAAGCCCTCAGTCACAATGCAGGGGTTCAGGTTCAATTCACGGAATAGAGCCCCGGGGGAAACCATTGCTACCTACGTGGCAAAATTAAAACAACTAATGGAATATTGTGATTTTGATAAAACCCTGAATGACATGCTGAGGGATTGTTTGGTCTGTGGCATGCAAGAGGATGCTATCCAGTGAAGATTGCTGCCTGAGTGAATGTTGATTTTAAGAAAGCCTTAGAAATAGCGCTTGTGATGGAAAGCGCTGTAAGAGATTCACAAGCGATTCAAGGAGCACAAGATGGCGCCATTTTCCTAGTTTGGCGGGAACGGTCAGCTGAAAGTGGTGTGAAAAGCTGGGACTCAGCTGCAAAGTGGGAAACAGCCCCCGCTAACTGAAAAATTAGAGGGAACAGCTTAGCAACAAATTCGAAAACTAATTTTTATCAATGTGGAAACAAACATACTCCTAACAATTGACAATTTAAAAAGCTGGGCGAGGGGCAGTAATGGAACTGATCCCATCCTCGTTGCCAGTTTGTTAGAGAGTTGATTTTCCAAGAATATTTTTGTCACAATAGTGGACACATATTTAAACATTGCAAAGCGAAATTTAAACAGGCTCCAGGCAACAAACGAAGCCCAATGAAGTATATAGTGTGGAAGAGCCAGAAACAACCAATTCTGACATTTATTCCTTATTCAACATGAAAGTTGGGAAGACAGAGCCAATTACTGTCACAATGCAAGTGAATAGTAAATCCTTAAAAATGGAAGTAGATACGGGTGCTTCTACCACTGTAGTAGGAGAACACACTTTCAGATATTTAAATAAAGATGCTCAACTATTAAATTTGGAACAAACGTCTGCCAAGTTGAAAACATCCACCGGCGAAGAAATCCAGGTAAAAGGTATCACCAGAGCTACTGCTCATTATAGACACCAAACAACACAACTACCAGTGATGGTCTTAGAAAGCAGAGGAACAAGCCTTGATTGGCCAGTGAGATTTCAAAAGGAAGCTGGAAGATTTCGTGAGTTGGAAAAGGAACAAGGCAAGGTACTTCAGAAAGGGCCTGGAGAGTCCAAGGACCGCAATAGGATGAAAAAGGAATATGTAGCTATTCTGCAACCTGAGGAAATGAAGACTGTCTTGAACAACAACATGGAAGAACAGCAGATGAAACTCGAGGAGACCCCACTGAATTACAGAATTCACGATGAAGTGAGTGAGCTTCACAAAGAAAAGGAAATCCTGTTGAAAGACCTTCACACACACTACAAGGATCCCTCAGGTCAAAGTTTGTACCTCTGGAAAATTACGAAGAGAAACAGGAAGAATTTAACATCACTCTCAACAAACTGAAGAACCAGTTGGCAGAGAAGATGTAGCAATGTTCAACGTTCCAGGAGGAAACCAACTGATACAAGAAGGGTAAAAGCAAAAAACTGCCTTCGGGCTCGGCGCGATGCTGAACTCTTCTTCCGCCGCCTTCGTCTCCGTGCTCACTTCTTTGAGCAGGAGTCCTCTCCCCATTCTAGGGATCCTTTTACCCGCCTCCAATATTCTCCCTCCACCTGGACCCCTCCCTCTGGATTCTTACCTTCTCTTGATCTTTTCATTGAGAACTGTCGGCGTGACATCAGTCGTCTCAATTTCTCTGCTCCTCTCACCCACTCTAACCTGCCTCTCTCTGAACGTGCTGCACTCCATTCTCTCAGGTCCAACCCTGACATTGTCATCAAACCTGCTGACAAGGGTGGTGTGGTTGTCTGGCGCACTGACCTCTACCTCGCAGAGGCTGAGCGTCAACTCGCAAACGCTTCCTACTACCTCCCCCTGGGCCATGACCCCACCACTGAACATCAAGCCATTGTTTCCAGGACTGTTACTGACCTCATCTCCTCAGGGGATCTTCCTTCCACAGCTTCCAACCTCATAGTCTCCCAACCTCGGAAGGCCCGCTTCTACCTCCTACCCAAAATCCACAAACAGGACTGTCCCAGCAGACCGATCGTATCAGCCTGTTCCTGCCCCACGGAACTCATTTCTTGCTATCTTGACTCCATTCTCTCTCCCCTTGTCCAGTCCCTTCCCACCTACATACGTGATTCCTCTGACACCCTACATCATATCAACAATTTCCAGTTCCCTGGCCCCAACCGCCTCCTCTTCACCATGGACATCCAATTCCTCTACACCTCCATCCCCCACCGGGATGGTCTGAGGACTTTCCATTTCTTCCTCGAACAAAGGCTCGAACAATCCCCATCCACCACTACTCTCCTCCGTCTGGCTGAACTTGTTCTCTCACTGAAAAATTTCTCCTTAAACTCCTCTCACTTCCTTCAAATAAAAGGTGTGGCTATGGGTAGCCGCATGGGCCCCAGTTATGCCTGTCTCTTTATGCGGTATGTGGAACATTCCTTGTTCCAGTCCTACTCCAGCCCCCTCCCACAACTCTTTCTCCGGTACATCGATGATTACTTCGGTGCTGCTTCATGCTTTCGTCTGAACCTGGAAAAATTTATTAATTTTGCTTCCAATTTCCACCCCTCCATCATTTTCACATGGTCCATCTCTGACACTTCCCTTCCCTTCCTTGACCTCTCTGTCTCATTTTCTGGTGATAGACTGTCCACCAATATTCATTACAAGCCTACCGACTCCCACAGCTACCTCGACTACAGCTCCTCACACCCCGCTTCCTGTAAGGACTCCATCCCATTCTCTCAGTTCCTTCGCCTCCGTCGCATCTGTTCTGATGATGCCACTTTCAAAGTTCCTCTGACATGTCTTCCTTCTTCCTTAACCGAGGTTTTCCACCCACAGTCGTTGCCAGGGCTCTCAACCATCTCCGGCCCATCTCCCGCGCATCCGCTCTCACACCTTCCTCTCCCTCCCAGAAAAATGATAGGGTCCCCCCTGTCCTCACTTATCACTCCACCAGCCTCTGCATGCAAGGGATCATCCTCCGCCATTTCGCCAACTCCAGCGTGATGCCACCACCAAACACATCTTCCCTTCACCCCCCCTGGCAGCATTCCGCAGGGATCGTTCCCTCTGGGACACCCTGGTCCACTCCTCCATCACCCCCTACACCTCAACCCCCTCCCATGGCACCTTCCCATGCAACCGCAGAAGGTGCAACACCTGCCCCTTTACTTCTCCTCTCCTCACTGTCCAAGGGCCCAAACACTCCTTTCTAGTGAAGCAGCATTTCACTTGCACTTCCCTCAATTTAGTCTATTGCATTTGCTGCTCCCAATGTGGTTTCCTCTACATTGGAGAGACCAAATGCAGACTGGGTGATCGCTTTGCGGAACACCTTCAGTCTGTCCGCAAGCATGACCCAGACCTCCCTGTCGCTTGCCATTTCAACACTCCACCCTGCTCTCATGCCCACATGTCTGTCCTTGGCCTGCTGCAATGTTCCAGTGAAGCTCAACGCAAACTGGAGGAACAGCACCTCATCTTCCGACTAGGCACTTTACAGCCTTCTGGACTGAATATTGAGTTCAACAACTTTAGATCATGAACTCTCTCCTCCATCCCCATGCCCTTTCCAATCCCCTTTTTTTCCAATAATTTATATAGATTTTTCTTTTCCCACTTATTTCCATTATTTTAAAATATATTTCCATCCATTGTTTTATCTCTACCTTTTAGCCTATTTCGATCCCTTCCCCCCACCCCACCCCCACTAGGGCTATCTGTCCCTTGCTCGTCCTGCTTTCAACCCTTAATGTCACCCATTAGCACATTTCTTAGCTAATGTCACCACCGTCAACACCTCTTTGTCCTTTTGTCTATGACATCTTTTGGCCTATCACTGGCCCTCTATCCAGCTCTACTTGTCCCACCCCCCCTTGAACCAGCTTATATTTCACCTCTTTTCTATTTTTACTTAGTTCTGTTGAAGAGTCATACGGACTTGAAACTTTAACTGTGCTCCTCTCTCCAGATGCTGTCAGACCTGCTGAGTTTTTTTAGATACGAGAAGGGGACAGGAGAGCTGAAGAATCATCTGAATGAAGCTAAAGAGACTTTGAAAGCAAAAGTCGTAGAACTTTCCAAGATGTGAGTAGATAATAAAATCATGGGTAGCTCAACTACTGAACTAGGACAAGTTGAGATTTCACTTGAGAGAAGTCTGGCCAACAGTGAGGTCAAAAAGAAGGCCGAGACTAAACTCTGTGGTAGAAAGAAGACACGTAGGAAGAGGATGCAGAGTTACTGATGAGGTGCCGTCTTCCAACAAGACTAAGCCTGATACTTCCCAATTTGGAGGGGAAGCTGGAGAAAAGTCAAGGGAACCAAAAAGTGACTCATGATTTGTAAAATCATGAGCGACAATTTACTGTTGGAGAAGCAGTATATGTAAGGAATTTCAGTGGAGGACTGAAGTGGTTACCTGGTAAAGTAAGCTCTGTGACTGGACCATTGTCATACCACGTGGAAGTGAAGGGCCAGATCACCCATAAGCATATGGAGCATTTAAGATGAAGGGAGACAACCCAACAAAATGATGTTCCACCTGTAACCATTGCTGAACCTGTGGTTCCTGTTGAAGTTGCTCAGCCAAGGACAGACATGCCCGATGTCTCTATCGGAGTGGACGACACTAAACTGCCTGTGTCTAATGAGGTACCGGATGTCAATGAGGTTTCTGCCAAAGAATCGGAAATTGCAACGTTCCACACAGTTCAGGAAACCATCTGAAAGACTGAACTTGTAATTTCATGTCTTGTGTAAATATTGTAATGTCATGAGATAAATATCCTTGTAAGTACAAAATGTACAGAAAAGTTAAAGGGGGAGGAATGTAGTATTAATAGACCTGATAAACTAAATTAAATTAAATCTGATAAATTATTTAAGAATAATCCTGTGGTGTAAGATCACACATGATCTGTGTAAACCAATGAGTTAGGAGCATGGGGAACCTCTATGGGAGTGTTCCTCTTTAGTTATTGAATTAGATGCACACAAGTAGTTGCTGCTGCTGCCTTGTAAATAAAGTTCAATGTTTCCACCAAGAAAGGTTGCCTGGAAAATCAAATCTATAACAGTTTATGCATAAATAAAACTTTCTGATCTAGTTGCATTTTTCATTTAGTGCAGAAATGTGACTGCATTCCTTAAACAGTTAAAGCTCCAGTTATGGACAGAATGGACATTTTGGCACCTGTACAGATGCATTGATAAATACAAACAAAACTGCCTCCCCTGCACATTAATTAATGGCGCATAAACCACTAATAAGACTTCCCAGCATTCCAAGATTCCTTGACCTTTACACGAACATTTTGCAATTCAAATTGGCGCAGCCACACAAAATGGAAATAAAAATTGAAAATGTACGCAAATCCACCAATCAAAATATGATGTAAATGGCACAGGATGAAACACAAATAACTAAGTCATTTGAGAGAGAGAGAGAGGCTTCAGTAAATCTAGATAACTTCTGGATAAAGCATGAATACCCCCAACAGGCTAAGGTGAAGAACATAAGAAATAGGAGCTGGAGTAGGCCATTTGGCTCTTCAGGACTGCTTCACCATTCAACAAGATTGGGGCTGACCTTCTCCACCCTCCTGTGCTATTCCAATATCGCTTTATTCCATTTATTCCCTGTTGATCTCTGTCGTGCGTTATGCTGATAAGGTAGGGAGGCGGTGTAGAGTAATGGGCTAATAGTTATGGTAATGAGATAGTGATTTGTATCATGATGTGACAGTGATATCAGCATGTGCCAGAAACTGAGAAGATAAGATGTAATAGTCTGTACAAGAGAGGGATGTACTTACCTAGAAGCTTAGAATGTGCAAGAGTTAAATAAAGGAGTTTTTTAAGAAATCTACTGGAATTAGATCTAAGTAACTCAAAATTAGCGGGAAACCTTACAGAACAGGCCACAAGTTACCTGAAAAGAGATCCAATTAGCATTCAAAGTGGAAACCAAACCACAAACAAGGAGGGATGTATGGAGCAAAAACACCATGTAGAATAATGGGCTTGGACCCGCTGGGCTAAATGGCCTGTCTCTGTTTTGTATGTTATATTTAAAACTTCAGATGACGTCAAGGGTCACCCCATCAAAGGAGCAAGAATTATAAAGCAGTTATAATGGGGGACTTTAATTGTCTGAATATAGGCTGGTATAATAGTAGTGAAGAGGGCAGGGAGAGGCAAGCGGTCCTCGAGTGTGTTCAGATCATACTAGCTCACACAGTGCCAACTCAGACAAAGTATTTCAGAAGGATGCAGCACGTGTGTAGAGTCAGTGGCAGAGGGTGAAAGTCACCACACCAGAGTGCAGGAGGTGGTGTCAGGGTCAGAGACATCCTCGGAGGAGAGAGGAAAGTCACAATGATGCTCCAGTGGGCAGGAATGTGGAGCCTCAGGAGTCACCTTTTGGCACACAGTATTTAGATGATAAGCAGCAGATGTGTGGACATCTGTCAGAGTTCCCTGAGGCAGTGGGAGCTCCAGGACTGCGAGCGGAGGAGTCCATCGCCACCATGAGCTCCACATTGTCCTGGGCCTCGACCGCATGAGCTCTGACCATGAGAGATTGGCCAATCTCATGGAGAGACACACACCGTAGCACCCGGAGTGGATGCAAGAGCAGCGTCTTGGCCAGGAAAGGGTGCAAGCCCCCCTCAGCCTGGATCAATCCGCTCAGAGTATGAACGCTAACATCCACGGAATAGATGTGGGACTGCGTACCCTTAACAGGATGATCGCGCTGTTGGCACACCATTGCTGGAATGGACGACTGCTGCGCGCCAGCAGCCAGCTCCGTCAGCCCCATCTGAAGACCAACTCAGGGCCGTGCAGGTCTCTGAGGAAGGTGAAGGCATTGAGAGCTTCTCAGCAACGTCTTCTTCCTCCACCCGCCCCAGCCACTCCACCAAAACCTAACACAACTATAACAGCATTTTACCTACATGATGCGACGGTGACATTATTTTTTGACTTGTTCACGGGATGCGGGCATCACTGGCAAGGCCAGCATTTGTTGACGGAGCCGGCTGCTGGTGCACAGCAGTCATCCATTCCAGCAATGGCGTGCCAACAGTGCGGCCATCCTGTTAAGGGTCCGCAGCCCCACATCTATTCCGTGGATGTTAGCGTTCATACTCTGAGCGGACTGATCCAGGCTGAGGGAGGCTGCCCCAGGGAGCAGTTAAGTCAACCAAATTGCTGTGGGTCCAGAGTCACATGTAGGCCAGACCAGGTAAGGATGGTAGGTTTCCTTCCCTAAAGGGCATTAGTGAGCCAGATGGGTTTTTACAACAATCGATGATAGTTTCATGGTCACCATCACTGAGGCTAGCTTTCAATTCCAGATTTATTAATTGGAGCTAAATTCCACTATCTGTTGTGGCGGGATTTAAGCCCAAAGGATTATTCACTCAAAGGGTTGTGAATTTTTGGAATTCTCTACCCCAGAGCATCAGCCTCAGCCTCTGGATAACAAGTGCATTACCACTACACCAGAGTATCCCCTGCAACATCTGGCAATGAAAATATATGGATGTCCAAAATTGCTGCACTAACAGGTATTGATACACAAGCAAAAATTGGAATCAATCTTCTCCTCATCCAAAACATCGACTTGTGCTCTCTTGATAGATATTGCCTGACCTGTTGAGCATGTCCAATGTTTTCTGCGATCGTCTCAGATTCGCAATCCTTGCAGTGCTTTGCTTTCTACATATAAATGCTCATGGAATCAGGCATAAATTCCCTTGCATTTCCCTTTTGCTCCTATTTTCGAGGGGGGCAAGATAAACCCATGAGGGAGAAAAGGTTAGAAAGTTATGCTGATAGGGGTAGATGAGAAGGGATGGGAGGAAGCTTGCATGGAGCTTAAACGCTGGCTAAATGGTCTATTTTTGTGCTCTACGTTTTATGTGATTCTATGTCCTACACTAAACCATCTTAATCATTGAATTTAATTATTGCATCCTCATCCAAAGATAATATGTTCTCAAATGATGAAGTGCTAAGTATGCTGATTAGCTTATTCATTTAATTATATCTCAAACACTGCCTATTAAATATATATCATTGTTAACTATTATCTGCTTCTATTTTGTTTGATTTGCTAAAGTTAAGCAATGAATGTAGCACAAAAATATGAATCTATGATCCATTTGCATTCACTGTTTCTGGAAATCGAGAGCATGTGGGCGGTTTTTCCTTTGAGCTTCAGATAACAAGGTTATAAAGCAATTTAGAATTTTGCTGCACCTGGTTCACAGAAGAAATTTTTATCCTACCTTCAGGTAAAGCACTTTCAGCAAACTAGAATATTTATCAGGATTCTTTGATACATAATAATCCATATTAAAACCCAATGTTGATTTCTACTGTGATACCAAACAGAAATAAAGAAGCGCATTTAGGACAAGGAGTTGTTTTAACATGAGTCCAAATCCCACCATGGCAGTTAGTGGAAATTTCAATCCGGAATTGAAACTGAGTCTCAGTAATGGTGACCATGAAACTATCATCAATTGTCATTAAAAACCCATCTGGTTCACTAATGCCCTTTAGGGAAGGAAATCTGCTATCACCTGGCCTGTGACTCCAGACCCACAGCAATGTGGTTGACTCTTAACTGCCCTCTGAAATGGCCTAGCAAGCCACTCAAATTCAAGGGCAATTAGGGACGGGCAACTTATCAGTGACGCCCACATCCCATGAAAGAATAAATAAACATCTCACAATGTCCCAAAGCACTTTGAGGAGCTTTTAAAATGTAATCACTGTTGTAATTGTAGTAAAGGTGACCACCAATTTGCGCAGAGCAAACTCCCACAAATAGCAAGGAGATAATGACCGGTTAATTTATATGGATTTAAGGTTATTGATCAGAACACCAGGAATAACTCCCCTGCTCGACTTCCAAGTAGTGACATCAGGTATTTTATGCCCACCTAAGAGGGCAGATGATGTCTTGCTGTAACATCTCACCTGATTGTACTGCACTTCCTGAGAACTGCACTGGGACATCAGCCAAGATGTGCTCAAGTTTTGGAGTGGGATCTGAGCCCACAACCATTAGACCCAGAGGTGAGAGTGTCACCAATTAAGTCACAGCGGACTCCTACTGAACAGTGTTAGTGTCTACATTCATCACAGCAGTGTTGATTTACGCAGTAATATATCTCTATATTGTATTACAATTATCCTTATTAGAGCATTTACCATGCCAAGTAGGAAAAACCCCAGTCCTTAATAACCTGCTACAGGAGAATGACTCATTTCTATATCTTAATACCTGACAAGTCGCGTTGGAGGCAACTCAATCCCACCAACGCCCCTGCCTACCATCCACCTCACAGAATCTCTCTTTCTTCTCCTCAAGAGCAGCACCAACAGTTGGTCATTAAATAACTGATGAGGCGGACAGACAGCAGGTACCAAGGACTTCCCATGCGTGAAATGGCAAACAGCACAACTTACCATAAAACGTGTAAGAAAATTAATATAATAGCTACCCAAGGACAATTCAATGTACTGACTCCTCAGCTAATGTCTAATGCAGGGCTTCATGTAAAGGGCTTTAACCAAGTGAAATGGTAAATATTCTCCTGCCTAACTCTCCCTCAATAATGCTATGCGATAGGCCTCGTCCTCCCTTCTTACAACTAAAGGTTTCTTGCTGACTGTAATCAAGATAGCACTGGATGCTAATCGGGAGTGGCGACACTGGCTAATTTGTCCTTACCATGCTCTAAGCATTCAAAGCACTCAATCTGTTCAATTGCCTAACTCAGCATCAACTAAGAATCTTGTACAGCTCAGCTACTCACGGCTTCAACCAACTGAGTAACGAAAGAGTTCTCTTTCCCACATAACAATAGCTTTATTCTTGCCCCAAGGCAAAAGAAAGTTCATAATATGCTGGGATATGAAATTAAGCTTTTCATGATCTCAGGATGACCCAAAGTGCTTTGTAGTCAATTAAATGCTTTTTTTTTTCTCTCAAGTGTAATCATAGTGTGCATGGGGAAATGAATTATTGAGGCTACAAAGGGACATTGATAGGTTAAGTGAGTGGGCAAAGATCTGGCAAATGAAGTATAATGTGGCAAAATGTGAAATTGTCCATTTTGGCAGGAAGAATAAAAAAGGAGCATATTGACTAAATGGTGAGAGATTGCAGAGCTCTGAGATGCAGAGGGATCTGGGTGTCCTAGTGCATGAATCACAAAAGGCTAGTGTGCAGGTACAGCAAGTGATTAGGAAAGTTAATAGAATGTTATAATTTATTCTGAGGGGAATTGAATATAAAAGTAGGGAGGTTATGCTTCAGTTGTACAAGGCACTGGTGAGACAACATCAGGGGTACTGTGTACAGTATTGGTAATTGCATTAGAAGCAGTTCAGAGGAGGTTTACTAAACCAATACCAGGAATGGGCAGGTTATCTTATAAAGAAAGATTGGACAGGCTAGGCTTATATCTGCTGGAGTTTAGAAGCGTAAGAGGCAACTTGTTTGAAACATATAGGCTCCTGCGGGGTCTTGATAGGGTGGATGTGTGGAGGATGCACACCTTGTGGGAGAATCTAGAACTAGGGATCACAGTTTAAATATAAGGGGTCGCCCATTTAAGACAGAGATGAGGAGAAACTTTTTCTCTCAGAGGGTAGTGAGTCTTTGGAACTCCCTTCCTCAAAAGGCAGTGAAAGCAGAGCCTTTAAATATTTTTAAGGCAGAGGTGGATAGATTCTTGATAAACAAAGGGATGAAAGCTTATTGGGGGTAAGCGGGAGGTTACAATCAGATCAGCCATGATCTTATTGAATGGCGGAGCAGGCTCGAGGGGCCGAGTGGCCTACTCCTGCTCCAAATTTGTATGTTCGTATGTATGTATGTATATGTTCATATATATGTTCTGGCATTGGCTTCAGTCTCACTGTAACTAACTTCCTGACAGTTGGCAGCATGGGAACAATAGTATATTCAACTCCTTGAGCTTCTTCCACCAGTCAATCAGATTGAGGCCGATCTGTACCTTAATTCCATCCATCCACCTTGGTTCTATATCCCATTGTACCCTTATCCAGCAAAAATCTATCCATCTCAAATGTAACATTTTCAATTGAGCTAGTATCGACTGCTTTTTGTGGGAGAGAATTCTACACTCCTATCACCCTTTGTGTGAACAACAGCAATAATAACTTGCACTTACATATCACCATCAATGCAATAAAATGTCCCCGTGTGGAACTTTATATCGACTTATTCTGGTTCCGACATGAGAATTACAGGAAATAATGGTGAGCACTTAAACATCTGGATTAATTATCCAACTTTATTAAGTTCACCCAAAATACATCAAAACATGCAATACAAACCTATAACAAAAACAGAAAATGCTGGAAAAACTCAGCAGGTCTAACAGCATTTGCGGAGAGAGAAACAGAGTTGACCTACAAATCTATGCTCTACTGTGGACAACTACTTGGCACAAACAATTGTTGGGAATTTGAAGCAAGTGAAATATCTAAAATCACCTGTTAGTCGTCAACTGCACATTGATAGCCATTCTCTAGTGACAGACCAAGTCACTTCTTCTCTATGATCGCGACCACAAAGTTTTGTTCCATTCTAGGGAGGAACTAGATGGTAAACTGAGGACACTTATAGTCTAATTAGTATTTGTTTTCGGCTAAAATGTCCAAATGACATGGTGAGCAGTGAGTTTGGGAAAACCCGCCCTGGCAATGTCAATTTTCCTTAAACTTCCTTCAATCATTTCCCATCAGCTGGGGGCGGCTAAGGGGAAATTCCTTATTCAGCTGTGTTGGCGATTTTCCATTTGAGTTTGTGTCTTTTCTGGTGTGGTCAAAACTCATTATTTCTGAAGATCTGTCGGCACATTTCAAAGGCGGGGACTTCGTCTCTGAACGCGATGGCTTTGTTCAGTTTGATAACACTGTCGGGGGAAAACAAGATTGTTACAGAGTGCGACAGTTCTCTAAGTTTTGACAGAAACCAGTGGTTTTCCCATTGAACCATGTCCTCAGCCTCTCAAGGCATGATGATGATTTGGTCAAGCTTCAAGAAGTTAATTTTCTTTAGTCAATCCACTGCTGCCTTACACAAGGCTCTCCACAGGTGTGTTACGAAACTGAGACATATAAAGAGATGTTAGGCAGATGACCTAAAGCTTGGCCAAAGGGGTAAATTTTAAGGAGTGTATTAAAGGAGAAAAGAGAGGTAAAGAGGCAGAGAGGCTTAGTGAGGGAACTCCAGAGCTTAGGGCCTAGACAGCTGAAGGCATGGCCACCAGTTGTGGAGTGATTAAGTTCAAGGCTGCTCAAGAGGCCGGAATTAGAGGAGCGCAGGTCCCTCAGAGGGTTGTGGGGCTAGAGAGGGTGAGAGGGAAAGCGAGGAGTGAGGTCATGGAGGGATTGGAAAGAAGGATGAACATTTTAAAGTCGAGATGTTGCCTAATCAGGAGCCTAGTGTTAAGTCACTGGGCACAGGAGTGATGATTGAAGAGGACTTTGTGCAAGTTAGAGCTTGGCAGTAAAGTTTTGGATGATCTCAAGTCTACAGAAAGTAGAATGTGACAAGCCAGCCAGGAGTGCTTTGGTATAGTGAAGTCTGGAGGTAACAAAGGTATGGATGAAGGTTTCAGCAGTGGATAAGCTGAGGCAGGGCAGAGTCTGGCGATGTTACAGAGGTGGAAATAGTTGTGAATAAATAGGTCATTATCAGGTTGGAAGGCTGGAACTGGTAGAATCACAGAATCATTACAGCATAAGGGGAGGCCATTTGGCCCATTGTGTCTGCCTGGCTTTCTGAATGAGCACTTCACCTACTGCCATTCTCCTGCCTTCTCCCCATAACCCTGTAGATTCTTTCTCTTCAAATAATCATCTAATTCCTTCTTGAATGCCTCGATTGAACCTGCCTCCACCACACTCTCAGGCAGTGAATTCCTAGGGCCCTAGCCCCTCGCTACATGAAAAAGTTTTTTCTCATATCACTATTGCTTCTTTTGTTAATTACTTTAAATCTGTGCCCCCTCATTCTCGATCCATTCACAAGTGGGGACAGTTTCTCCCAATCTACTGCAGACCTCTTATGATTTTGAATACCTGTATCAAAATCTCCTCTCAGTCTTTCTTTCTCCAATCTTACTTCATAACTGAATTCTCTCAGTACTTGGGATCATTCTTGTGAAATTCTTCTGCACTCTCTCCAGTGCCTTCACATCCCTCCTAAAGTGTAGTGTAGAGAGCTGTGCGCAATACTCCAGCTGAGATCCAAAGTGCCTAATACATGTTCAACATAACCTCCTTGCTCTTGTTCTCTATGGGCTAAACCTTCCGGTTGGCGTGTGGGGGCGGGCCCAACACGCTGATGTGTAAAACGACATGTGATGATGTCGGGCATGTGTCCCAACGTCATCGTGCATCATCTCAACATTTCGTTCGACGGGCACGCACCAGAGACGGTTGCGCGCCCGCCAAACTGTCAACGACCTATAAAGGTCATTAAAAAATGAATGAAGCTTGTTAAGAAGGCCAAGAGCCCAGGCGGCCTTCGCGTTTTTCAGGAAACCTCATCCACGGGCGGGATGAGGTTTGTATAAAATAAATTAATACATTTTCCTAACTTCACAAACATGACCCAGCTCATGTGACACTGTCACATGAGGGGACATGTTTAAATACATTTTTACTTTATTTATTACACAGTTTCCTGATCCACTCAATCTCCCCGAGCCAGCTCCGTGCCTCAGGGAGATTTCTGCGCTTATTCGCGCGCATGCGCGAAAGAGCGCTGGCCCCAACTCTCCCTCCTGCCCCTGCCCCCCCCCCCCCCCCCCGCACAGGTAATGCTGAGCGCCACCGGCCGCGCGTTACGCTGGGTGGGCCTTAATTGGCCTGTCCGCATAAAATGGCGGCGCGCAGCTGATCGTGGGCGGCAATCGGCTCCACGTACACCCCCACCCACTCCCGCCCAGCCCGTCCGCCATAGGAAATATTCTCCCCCGTGACTCTATTAATAAAGCTTAGGATACTGCATATTTTATTAACTGCTGTCTCAACCTGTCCCACCATCTTCGATGATTTGTGCACATATACACCCTGGTCCTTCTGCACACCCTTTAGAGTAGTGCCCTTTATTCTGTGCTGGGCCCTGACCTCCAACTAGCATCGGAAAGAGATGGGCCATGGGAATTAGAAGAAATACTAAGAAGGAATAAATACACGTTCACCTGCCCCTGAAAATTTCACTGACGCTTCCCTCCGCCGGATCTGCTTGGGGCCTGCATCAAAGGGCTCCTCATAGGTCCCAGTGAAGTGCAGCTCCGGCAGATTCAAGGGGGCCATGCTCCCTTTTTTTTTATGGCACTAGCTGCCGTAAAGCAGGTAAGTTTAAAGGGCCAGTGAAATTGCCAGGCCAGGGGTGAAGGTAAGTGTCTAAGGTAAATAGATAGGATTTGGAGAGGTGGGGGTGGGAATCGGAGGGCAGGAGGTATTGGGCGGTGGGTGTGAGGGTTTGGAGGTCAGGGAGTGCTGGGGTGGGGGAGGGGAGAGGGGTGGGAGGTCGGGGGGGGGTTGGTGTTTGGGGGTGTGGGGGTTCAGAGGTCGGGGGTATTGGGGAAGTCCCATGGGGGTGGTTGGGGGTGTCTCATGGGGGGTGGTTGGGGATGTGGGGAGAGGCCCATGGGGTCGGTCTGGGTGTTTACCATAGTTACCCAGAAGTTAGAAGAGGTTTTAATTCTTCTAACTTTTCCTGAATAACTATTGGTATAACCCTGGCGGAACCATCCAAAGTTTGCGATTTAAACTGCATTCTCGTATGGTTCCCAGCGCAGGGCAATTGTCCAGAGGAAGTGTGCACTCCTGGGCAACTGCCGCGTAAACCCTTATAAGGAACTCCCGAGAGAGATTCCCCAGTGTATCTTTCAGGTACCCCCCCAAGTCCAACACTGGGCAGCTTGGAGGTTCCAGTCCACTGTCTCTCCATGTTCTTCCTACCATAATGTATCACCTCATATTTTTTCGCATTGAACTTCATCTGCCACCTCTCTGCCCACTCCACCAACTTGTCCATGTTCTTTTGAAGTTCTACACGATCCATCTCACAGTTTACAATGTTTCCAAGTTTTGAAATTGTTGCCGGTACATCAAGGTCTAGAACTAGATCATTAATATATATCAGGAAATGCAAGAGTCCCAATACTGACCACCGGGGAACTCCACTATAAAACTTACTCCAGCCCGAGAAATATCCATCAACCAGAACTCTCCGTTTCCTGTCACTCAACCAATTTCATATCCATGTTGCTGCTTTCCCTTTTATTCCAACTTTTCCCACAGGTCTGTTGTGTGGCACTATACCAAGCAGGGTACCACAAGGATCTGTGCTGGACCTCAGCTATTTACAAATATATCAATGACTTAGATATCAGTATCAATGACTTAGATGAGGGGATCGAGTGTAATATATCCAAGTTCGTTCATGATACAAAGTTAGGTGCAAAAGTAAGTTATGAGGAAGATGCAAAGAGGCTACAAAAGGATTCAGATAGGTTAAATTAGTGGGCAAAAATGTGCCAGATGGAGCTTAATGTGGAGAAAGAGTAAATAAGTCTTACTCCAATTGGATAAGACCTGGATGACACTACACCTGGAGTACTGTGTACAGTTTTGGTCTCCTTACCTCACAAGGGACACACTAGCCCTGGAAGAAGTGCAATGAAGGTTCACTAGGCTGCTTTCTGGGATGAAGGAATTGTTCTTTGAGGAGAAATTGAGGAGATTAGAATTTAGAAGAATAAGAGATGATCTCACTGAAACATAGAAAATTCTTAAGGGTCCTGACAGGGTGGATGCTGGGGAGTCTAGAACTAATGGTCACACTCTTAGAATAAGCAGTTGGCCATTTAGGATTGAGCTGAGGAGAAATTTCCTGCTCAGAGTGTTGTGATTCCTTGGAATTCTCTACCCAAAAGAACTGTAGATGTTTAGCCAGTGAGTATGTTCAAGTCAGATAGAGGCAGATTTTTGGATGCTAAAGGAAATCGAGGCATACCAGGATAAGGTGGGAAGGTATAGTTGAGGCAGGCAATCTTATTGAATGATGGAGCATGTTCGAGGGACCGAATGGCCCATTTCTGCTCCTATTTCTTGTGTCTCTTAATTTCTTACAAATGTAATTTGTGACTTTGCAAAGAGTCATTTCAGTTCTGTGGCAGGGCTGATTCCTGACTGGAAGTTCCATGAAAGATGGGGATGGGTTTGGGAGGTGACAACATGTATGAGGACCTTTGAGAGGAAAGGGAGGTTCAAGATTGGGCGATAGTTTACAAGGCCTGAGGGAGAAGGGTGATGACAGTAGATACGAAGAAGAGGGGACAGTACATGAGGTGAGTGAACTGTGAGCAATATCAGCTTACATGGGAGCTAGGTAGGGAAATTGAGTGGCCAGCAGTATAATTTCTCTTCGGAATGGCTTAGCTCTGATTTTAAGGTTATACCTTTCTCGCCCTTGACCCCCCCTCCACCAACCCCCCTCCACCCCGACCAGAGGAAAAGGTTTATCGCTATCAACCCTGTCAATTCCTTTCAAGACCCTAAAAACATCAATCAAATCATCCCTTAAACTAGACTCAAATATAGGAAGTTATGTATCTCTTCTCATAATTTAACCTTTGGAGCTCTGGTAATATTCAAGTGAGTCTGTCCTGGGCAATGTATCCTTTTTAAGTTACTGTGCCCAGGATTTTACACACCAGCCCAAATGTGGACTAAACAGGGCTGTGTATAGCTGTAGCTAAACTTCCTCCCTTTTATATTCCAGCACTATAAATATAAACGTTAATTTTCCATTAACTGTTTTGTAATCTGTCCACATGGGTCCCTATCTCTTAATTCGAGGGAAAACCCACTGTTACAGGTTTAACTCAATCTCTGTCCCACTCACCTTCAATAGGCATGTTCCAGCAGCTTTCATTGGTATTATGCCAAAGCAATTAAACTCACTACTACTGATCCTGTACTTGGAGGCACAGTTGCTACACAGAAAGTTGTCTGGCTATTTAAACTTGTTATTTCTAAATTATCCAGAGAAATAATAGGAGTATGGCTGATTGTGAATGGAAGCAAGTTGCCTCTAACAATGCCAGATGGAATTCCTTCATGACACAGTCTCTTGCTGTTATTACAAATGACAGCTACCTCGATTATTGCCTCTTTCCTCTGGCCCAGACATATGGCATGATGTGTTTCAGCCTTGAAGGCATACAGTAACTGCTCTCCTATAGCTTCGCAGCACTTGCAGTGAATAAGCAAAGCCAGTGCTGTTTATCGACGTAGTAGTTTCTTTCAGGCTTAATTTACAAAAGGGAAAACAGTTCCTTGTTTTAAATATTTATTTTCCCTTTTGAATTTTGCTTCTTATAAATTGATAACAATCAAGGGTAGTTATGCGATGGAACTGGTTACTTGCTCATTTTGTGCCTTTTTTTAAAACTGTCATCTTTCAATCCTCGCAATTGTGATATTTTGGACAGAAGAAACATTGAGCTGCCTTTGCTACATTGCTTGTGTCAGTCATGGCTCAGTTGGTAGCACTCTCACCTCTGAGTTAGAGGCCTGTAGGTTCATATCCCTCTCTAATACTTGAGTGCAAAAATCAAAGCTAAAACTCCAGTCTAGCACTAAGGATGAAATCTGGTGGACATAAAATGCCCCATGGGATAATTTGGGAGAAGAGCAGGGGAGTTAGGCCTGGTGTCCTGGCTACTATTTCTCCCTTAATCAACATCATAAATACATGGTCATTTTCACATTGCCGTTTGAGGGGGCTTACTGTGGGCAAATTGGCTGCAGACATCCTAACAAATTACATTACAACAGTGACTACACTTCAAAAAGAACTCTTTGGCTGTAAAGTGCTTTGGTTCATCGTGTGGTCATGAAAGACGCTATATATATGCAAGTCCTTTTTATAACATAAGAGCCGGGAATCACCAAATGGCCCAAAAAGAAGGAGGTTTAAGACTACTGGAGGATGCTTTCTTTGGTTTATTGTCTGCACTAAATTTGTCAACAAGCTTTTTATTCTCATAATTTTGTTACGATAATGCCAAACCCCCAATTTCCCACACCCTCTCCTCCTTCTGCTAATACCAAAAATGTAACCAAACCATGCAACAATAACTTTTCTGGTAAAATAAAATGCCCTTAGAGCAGGCGAGAAACTATGCCCAGGTTTCACTCTCCTCACTGCTACCCAGTGACTTTTTTAGTAGGTCTGCATGATGCAATAGTAGACACATCAACTAGAATAGCCATATAAACAAGTACAGACATTGTACTAACCCCATAATAGTTGTAGGGGTTAATCAGGATGAGGCCAATGGGAGTGCCATTGCTGAGGTCAGGACTCCATCTGTATGAAGAGATGAGAAAGGAATGAACATAACTTGGGTATTGGAAATCAATGTGAGACATGAATAAATCATGCTGTGAAATATATCAAGAAGGAAGTGAAGGCTGTGTTTGATAGATACACATGTAGAAAGACAAATGAACAGAGGTTGATGGTATTACACAAGGGTGTGTTAGAGTGTGTCACTTGGCATGGTGATGTATTAGGCAAACATACTCACATATTCATTAGATACGAATAGGGTGTGCCAATAGGGTGGTATCACATTAGGGAGACGTAATGAACCCTAAAAACATACATTGTGTTGTATATTTTATATCTCAGATCTATGCAGAGATTACACTAGTTTCTATATATGTAGCAGGTTTTAGTCACAGTGTTTTAAAATGTTTACTCCATGTTTCAGCTCTAGCATCCAGCTTTATCTGCAGCTTTGGTTATTTTTCTCCGAGTCCACCTCCAGGCTTAACCAATCAAGCACAGTGAGCATCAATATTAACCAGACTCACATCATTAAACACAGAACAATTGAACACTGCACGTTGCACTAAAGCCCCCTTATAGGGACAGTTATCTGACTCCCAAAGCCTGTCCACCATCTACAAGGAAGGAGTCAAGAGTGTAACAGAAAACACCCCACTTGCCTGGATGAATGTGACTCCAACAATATTCAAGAAGCTGGACACCATCCAGGACAAAGCAGCCTGCTTGTTCGGCATCCCATTCACCACCTTAAACATTCACCCCCTCAACCGCTGGGGCACAGCATCTGCAGTGTGCACCATTTACAAGTTACACTGCAGCAACTCACCAAACCCCCTCGACAGCACCTTCCAAACTGCAACCTCTACCACCTGGAAGAACAAGGAGAGCAGCCGCATGGGAATACCACCACCTGCAAGTTCCCCTCCAAGTCACACACATTCCTGGCTTGCTGTTTCTTCACTGTCGCTGGGTCAAAATCCTGAATTCCCTCCCTAACAGCACTGTGGGTGTACCGACACCACATGGACTGCAAAAGTTCGAGAAGGCTTCTCAAGGACAATTAGGGATGGGCAATAAATGCTGGCATTGCCAGTGACACTCACATCCCAGGAACAATTAAAACAAATAGTCTTTTTTAGGCTGGTGTGAACAGCCAAAGTGTTACACTTCCTGATGAGCCTGACGCATATAAATTACTTACAGACCCAGTCTCATTGGCACTGCATGAATTTAGATAGCTGAAAGAGACAAGGAAATTATAAGGTCAAAGAAACTCTCCTTTTCTCTGTTTTGCTGAATGTTGTGCAGAAGTACATTACTAAGAAAAAAGATCTTTTTCATTCAGTATCAGCATTGACCCTGTCAATCCGTAGAAGAGCCCAACCTAATCAACCTCTCCTCATAAGAAAATCCCCCCATACCCGGAATCAACCTAGTGAACCTTCTCTGGACTGTTTCCAAATATCTTTCCTTAGATAAGGGGACCAAAACTGTTCGTTGTATAGTTTTAGCAAGACTTCCCTATTTTTATACTCCATTCCCTTTGAAATAAAGGCCAACATTCCATTTGCCTTCCCTATGGAGAATGCAAGTTTGCGGATGACACAAAAATAGGTGGGAAGGCAAATGGTGAGGATGACACAAAGAGTCTACAAAGGGATATAGACAGGTTAAGTGAGTGGGCAAAAAAGTGGCAGATGGAATATAATGTGGGAAAATATGAGGTTATGCACTTTGGAAGGAAGAATAGAGGAGCAAAATATTATTTAAATGGAGAAAGACTGAAGAAAGCTGCAGCACAGAGGGATTTGGGAGTCCTTGTGCATGAATCCCAAAAAGCTAACATACAAGTTCAGCAGGTAATAGGGAAGGCAAATGGAATGTTGGCCTTTATTTCAAAGGGAATGGAGTATAAAAATAGGGAAGTCTTGCTAAAACTATACAAGCCACTAGCTAAACCACACCTAGAATACGGTGAACAGTTTTGGTCCCCTTATCTAAGGAAAGATATAATGGCATTGGAAACAGTCCAGAGAAGGTTCACTAGGTTGATTCCGGGTATGGGGGGATTTTCTTATGAGGAGAGGTTGATTAGGTTGGGCCTAGACTCATTGGAGTTTAGAAGAATGAGAGGCGACCTTATTGAAGCGTATAAGATTCTTACGGGGATTGACAGGGTCAATGCTGAGAGGTTGTTTCTCCTTGTCGGAGAGTCTAGGATCAGAGGACATAATCTCAGAGTAAGGGGTTGCCCATTTAAAACAGAGATGAGGAGGAATTTCTTCACTCAGAGGGTAATTAATCTGTGGAATTCTTTACCGCAGAGGGCCGTAGAGGTTAGGTCGTTGAGTATATTTAAGGCTGAGATAGACAGATTTTTAATTAGTAAGGGAATCAAGGTTTATGGGAAAAAGGCAGGAAAGTGGGGTTGAGGATTATCAGATCAGCCCATGATCTCATTGAATGGCGGAGCAGACTCGATGGGCCAAATGGCCTACTTCTGCTCCTACGTCTTATGGTCATTAGGCCTTGTGAATACAAACCCACTGCACATCCAAAGCCCTTCATTGCTTGGATTTATGTTGTTGGAACTGGCAGAAGTCTTTCCGAGCCAAAATATTGTGTTCAGACCCATTGCATATGAACACAGTTATGACCTGACTGATGGGGACATTGTATTGTGAGAATTACCTTGGCAAAGAACATATAAAACTTTGCAAAGTAATTTCTCCCTTTGCTGAATTTCCTCAGGTCGATTTTCAATTGGCTCAGGGTGCATCGCTTCATAGTTTTCTGGCAAGATTCTTTACAATCACTCATTCGCAACCTTCCGATTGCAAATGACAGAGGGAAGTCATTACCTTCTCCAGTTCCTCCACCAGACTATTAATTGCTAGCCTTTCATAAAACATATTTGAAGTTGTCTAACAAATTCATTACTCTTGAAGTGCAACTTTGGATTCTATTGCCCTGAGCTAGCTACTCTGGGTCGAGAGCGTTTATTCTCTTCAAAAAGCAAAAAAATAGATGGCGATTGTGAATTTTAGAGTTACCTTTTTGGTGGTCTCAACTTGCAGATGGAATATGGACAACAACACCCTACACTAGTTCAACATTCCCAAATGATTCACAGGAGCATTATCCTCAGGGCTTTGACACAAAGCCACATAAGGAGACATTAGAACAGGTCAAAAAGTTTGGTCAAAGAGGTAGTTTTAAGGAGCACCTTGAAAGAGCAGAGAGAGGTAGAGATGTAGAAAGGTGGAGGGAGGGAATTCTTGAGCTTAAGGCCTGGGCAGCTGAAGGTATGGCCGCCACAGTGGAATGTTGGAAATTGGGGATGTGCAAGAGCTCTGAATAACAGGTGCACTGTGTGCTGACACATGTGCTGGGAAAATCTTGTATTTTCTTTTGTGCGATGTCCCTTTAAGACCAGGGTGAATTGGGGATTATTCTGAAAAAGGATTGATTGGTTTTCTGATTAAGACATCATTAAGTTACAAGAAATGCCCAAGTGACCTGAGGTTGCCATCAGGATGAACAGAGAAGTAAGTAGAAAGCTAATTGCATGAGGGTTATGTCAGCCAATGTTTTCCCTTTCATAGTTCAGAACACACTGAGAGTTAGTGTGAGAGAAAACAAGCAAGGTTCATGCTGAATGGTATAGTTTTCTGTTTGGAAGTCTTTGAACAAATCCTAGTGTTGAAGCAGGTCTCAGAATAGAGCAGAGGTTGTGTCACTGTGTGTGTTATACAGTTGGAAAGAACAGAGAGCTGGAGACAGGGAGGGCAAAGGATTATGGATTGAACAAAAATCATTTCTGCTGTTTCAGTGTTGCCAAAGCCCACCAGACCATTTAGAGAGGTTGGGGAAGGGAATTGCTGGGGATTCTGTGCCATCAGGATGTTGTCACCCAAGTGAGAGAGGGTTCATGGGCATGCACCTGGTTGCTGGTACCCATGTCTGCAAAGACTGTAAAATATGGAAGACACAGCTTGGAAGTATGAAATTCAGAAGAAATCATTGCTTAATATAAAACTACCACATTGCTATTGAATTTCAAGATCAATGGATTCAAGGCTAACTCAATTTCAGTGCTTAGCTGATCTTTTCTTTTGAGGTTTAAAATCATTAGAAGCCTTCATAATGTTCATAAGATTCATTCCTGTATATTCATTATTCTAATTTTTGAACAAGTAAATGTACGTGCTGCAGATGCTGTTCTCAATGACTCAAATGCATTTGAAGAAAGGTCTAAGTAGCTGTTAGCATATTCAATGATATATTCATGAGGTATTATCTTCTGGGGATGCGCTCTGAATCCAAAAGACAGGATGTGAAGTGATTCATTTTGTGCCAATTATTTATTCTGGATTCATTTTCACTTGTACCTTAAAATAATCGAAGAGCACAAATAAAGTAGGACAGAATTCACTCCCACTCCTTCTTAACTTGTGTTAGAGCATGTATCGCAGAGCATGAACTAAGCACAATCTTTTTCACACGTCTGGACAAAAGATTTTTCCTTATCCTTGACATCAACAAAGCAGCCTGCCATTGAGATTGAGGAGAAATTGGAGGAGGTATCAATGTACGCTCAACACATGCTAGTGGGTGACATGAAAACGCACCCAAGACCAGAAACAAAGCCCATGTAACAACAGATCATTGAATGAACTGAGAGGCAAAAAAAAGATTCAAACTGGAGCATTCTCACATATTTTGTTTGTGACCTACAGACTGCATAGTTTTTATTTGGCATATGGCAGAGGACTGATGGCACATAAGAAAACTGTTGTATCTCCTGTTGATTGAACAAGCCCCATAATAATGAACTAAATTGGTTGCATTAGGCACGATGGGACAATGGGGGAAATGTTTGCTGCCCGAACAAATGTAGAGCAGATTAATTCAGACTGCATGGGAAGTGATGCTTTTCTGCCAAATCCTCGATCTATACTTAATGAAAATTGGATGGAGAAATGACTGACAGCCGTATCATGTTTTTTCTTAACCTACTTTTAGCTTTGTTCCTTTATTTGGAACATTTAAAACATGAGAGAATAATGAAGTGACCTGCCTTGGAAATGTCATTATTGTGTTTTCCACAAGGGCAGTTGCATTAGGCTGAATCTCCCTCTCTCCTTTCCCTCAACTTGTCTTATGCCTGTGTATGTAACTAACAGCAAAACCAAATGTCAGCATGGTGGAACCAATGCTGCACATTGACATCCTACCTGCCCGTGATATTGCACCTTGGAGTTTTAATATATTGCATTACCAAACTACATTAACTCAAATCTGATTACTATTTCAATAACTTTGTTTCTTAACGCTTTCCATTCGGGCACAGTTTGGCGGGAATAAGAGACATCATTAATTTATGTAAACATCTACAGCCCGTAAATAACAATCATATCGAAGCAAATTTTCAAATTTAATTTACTATGTTGCCATGGAAATACGCTGCAGGCCTTGTGCTGTGCACACTAAGTAATAACGTTGCTCATTTTGTCATGCAGGCTATCCTCAGGGCGCCCTTTAAAAGGGCACCCATTGCAGCAACATCAATAAAGAAATGACCCAAAACACGAGAACGTCATCATTCACGTTATGGCATTACACACGGGATAGTTCCAGAAGCAGGTCCAATATCAGATTATCCTTTGTTACAGGGGGAGGAGGAAAGCTGGAGAGCAGGAAACACTGTGGGAGCTGGAGTTTTAACCTAAACTGTGTCCATCAAGAACTATAAGTAGGGTGTCAGTTTAAATAGGAGCAGGGTTCAATTTTCTTAACATTGACACGAAGGCAAATGGAATTCCAAGGAGCAGCAAAGTTGGACTGGGAGCATCAGGAACTGATGAGACAACAGAGAATTGTGTGTCTTGAGGATTGCCTCAGCACAGTAATTCAGTTCCTTCCCTACAACAGTTATAATTTGCCTTATGTGGGTAATATTTTTAATATTTAATCACCATAGGATAACATCTTTCCTATAGCATATTTTTCCCAAAGGAAATTTCTGTAATCATAATATTTAATCTTTAGGTGGTGGCATAGTGGTATTGTCACTAGACTAGTAATCCAGAGACTCCAGGCTAATGCTCTGGGGACCAGGGTTCGAATCCCACCACAGCAGGTGGTGAAATTTGAATTCAATAAAAATCAGGAATTTAATAAGTCTGATGATGACCATGAAACCATTGCCGATTGTTGTGAAAACCCATCTGGTTCATTAATGCTCTTTAGGGAAGAGAATCTGCTGTCCTTACCTGGTCTGGCCTACATGTTACTCCGGACCCAGAGCAACATGGTTGACTCTTAATTGCCCTTGTTCAGAGAGTATTTAGGGGTGGGCAATAAATGCTGGCCTAGCCAGTGACACCCACATCCCATGAACAAATAAAAAAAACTGTTGTTTGACAATCCTCCTGTGAAATGTGCAATGTTTTGCTATGTTAAAGGCACCATATAGATGTTGAAAATCACACAATTACTCTTACAAAAGTACTTCATTGGCTGTAAAGCACTTTGAAATGCCTAAAGATCATGAAAGGTGCTGTATAAGTGCAAGTTCTTTCTTTCCATACATACCTGGTTGTCAGTTTTCTCCAATAGCATTACCGCTGTCTCAGAAGCACAGATATCATCGTGTTTCAAGAGGACTTGGCTACATTTGTACATGAAGCCTATTTGGATCCAAATCTATGGAAAGGGTCAGGGCGGGGTCATGGGAGGATGTAAAAGGGAAGGAAAATGATGAGAGGCGAAGTAAGACAATGGGCTGAGTGATACACTCCGGTGCAGAGGCCGGGATCTGCATCCAGAAGTGGGCAGCCTTCTGACTTCCAGGTCCCTCGTCCTAACATGCCCAATAAAGCGGCAAATTGACCAATTGGGAGGGGAGGGTGGGGTGAAGGCCAAAGGCAGTGAGGAATCTACCTAATCAGACCGGGAGGGCGGGATGTCCAGCATTGGAGGTCATTAGCTGTGACCCGGAACAAGATCACGGCCAGTCAGTTAAAGGGCCACCTGGCGCGGGATATAGTCAGGTGACCCAGCAAATCTGTTCCAACTTCACAGGACTTCAGCAATTGTGACCTGGAGGCATTTGAAAGCCTTTAATGTAACTGTGCATCTGTTTCAGCTTTCTCTGAAGTGTCCATTGTTTGCCACTGATCACAGGTGCCATTCAACTTGAGCAATTTTTCCTGAGGAGTTGTCTAGCTATTCCATGTTTCCCTCCAGAGATGCCTGAGGCAAGGGAGCGAGTGGAGAGGCAGGGGGGAAGGGTCAAAGCAGCCCCTAGATTTGGCGAGGACTCACCACGTGTCCTCCTCTGGTCTGTGTCCAGCAGACGCAAGCTACAGCAGACGGGAAGAGGAGACCACCGGCTGTAAGACATGCAGCCTGGGAGGAGGTTGCTGCGGAGGTCAGCAACGTTGGGCTGGTGAGACACACATGGACGCCATGCCAGAAGAGGCTCAATGACCTCCTGAGGTTGGCCAGAGTGAGTTAGTCCTCAGTTTGTGTAGTCTTGTGCCAGGAAGCTTCAGGGTAGTCTATGTGAATGCTGGAGGCATGTGTGTTTGTCAGGAGGTCCAAGGCAGCATGATACAGCAAAAGCATTTGTGTTAGCGCCGATGTCTATGTGCACATATCACTTTGATCCAGGCGGAGGGTTCAGGGTTGGGAGTCTGTGCAGATGAGGAAGGTGGGCAGCACCTGGGCTGCCAAGCATTTTTCTGATCATGCGAGGGTGGGGAGACAGGAAATAACCTAACAGTGTTAGTGATTGCGATACAATGCCAATTTTCAGTAGAAGCGTGCCTATAACGCCCTGGAGGGAGGACAGCCTGGAGGGGGTATTCCAGATCTAGTGATTCTGACGCCACTCGAGGAGGAGGTTCTCGAGCTCTCCATGTCCGAGGCCTCCAGGTCGATTGGCAGAGGCGAGATTGGAGGAAGTCGTGGGCCTGGTGATGTCGGAGGAAGGTGTGGGTCTGGTGAGGTCGGAGGAAGGTGTAGGTCTGGTGAGGTCGGAGGAAGGTGTGGGTCTGGTGAGATTGGAGGAAGGTGTGGGTCTGGTGAGGTCGGAGGAAGGTGTGGGTCTGGTGAGGTCGGAGGAAGGTGTGGGTCTGGTGAGATTGGAGGAAGGTGTGGGTCTGGTGAGGTCGGAGGAAGGTGTGGGTCTGGTGAGATTGGAGGAAGGTGTGGGTCTGGTGAGATTGGAGGAAGGTGTGGGCCTGGTGAGATTGGAGGAAGGTGTGGGTATGGTGAGATTGGAGGAAGGTGTGGGTCTGGTGAGTTTTGAGGAAGGTGTGGGTCTGGTGAGTTTTGAGGAAGGTGTGGGTCTGGTGAGGTCGGAGGAAGGTGTGGGTCTGGTGAGATTGGAGGAAGGTGTGGGTCTGGTGAGATTGGAGGAGGGTGTGGGTCTGGTGAGGTCGAGGAAGGTGTGGGTCTGGTGAGATTGGAGGAAGGTGTGGGTCTGGTGAGGTCGGAGGAAGGTGTAGGTCTGGTGAGATTGGAGGAAGGTGTAGGTCTGGTGAGATTGGAGGAAGGTGTAGGTCTGGTGGGATTGGAGGAAGGTGTGGGTCTGGTGAGGTCGGAGGAAGGTGTGGGTCTGGTGAGATTGGAGGAAGGTGTGGGTCTGGTGAGATTGGAGGAAGGTGTGGGCCTGGTGAGATTGGAGGAAAGTGTGGGTCTGGTGAGATCGGAGGAAGGTGTGGGTCTGGTGAGATCGGAGGAAGGTGTGGGTCCGGTGAGATTTGAGGAAGGTGTGGGTCTGGTGAGGTCGGAGGAAGGTGTGGGTCTGGTGAGGTCGGAGGAAGGTGTGGGTCTGGTGAGGTCGGAGGAAGGTGTGGGTCT
The DNA here is from genome assembly GCF_964194155.1 of Cetorhinus maximus. NCBI lineage: Eukaryota > Metazoa > Chordata > Chondrichthyes > Lamniformes > Cetorhinidae > Cetorhinus > Cetorhinus maximus. Next base: position 96,379,496 of record NC_135893.1, read on the forward strand.
GGTGAGGTCGGAGGAAGGTGTGGGTCTGGTGAGGTCAGAGGAAGGTGTGGGTCTGGTGAGGTCAGTGGAAGGTGTGGCTCTGGTGAGATTGGAGGAAGGTGTGGGTCTGGTGAGATTGGAGGAAGGTGTGGGTCTGGTGAGATTGGAGGAAGGTGTGGGTCTGGTGAGGTCGGAGGAAGGTGTGAGTCTGGTGAGGTCGGTGGAAGGTGTGGGTCTGGTGAGATCTGAGGAAGTTATGGGTCTGGTGAGATCGGAGGAAGGTGTAGGTCTGGTGAGACTGGAGGAAGGTGTGGGTCTGGTGAGGTCGGAGGAAGGTGTGGGTCTGGTGAGGTCGGAGGAAGGTGTGGGTCTGGTGAGGTCGGTGTAAGCTGTGGGTCTGGTGAGATTTGAAGAAGTTATGGGTCTGGTGAGATTGGAGGAAGGTGTAGGTCTGGTGAGATTGGAGGAAGGTGTGGGTCTAGTGGGATTGGAGGAAGGTGTAGGTCTGGTGAGACTGGAGGAAGGTGTAGGTCTGGTGAGATTGGAGGAAGGTGTAGGTCTGGTGAGATTGGAGGAAGGTGTGGGTCTGGTGAGATTGGAGGAAGGTGTGGGTCTGGTGAGATTGGAGGAAGGTGTGGGTCTGGTGAGATTGGAGGAAGGTGTGGGTCTGGTGAGATTGGAGGAAGGTGTAGGTCTGGTGAGATTGGAGGAAGGTGTGGGTCTGGTGGGATTGGAGGAAGGTGTGGGTCTGGTGAGACTGGAGGAAGGTGTGGGTCTGGTGAGGTCGGAGGAAGGTGTGGGTCTGGTGAGGTCGGAGGAAGGTGTGGGTCTGGTGAGGTCGGAGGAAGGTGTGGGTCTGGTGAGGTCGGAGGAAGGTGTGGGTCTGGTGAGGTCGGAGGGAGGTGTGGGTCTGGTGAGATTGCAAATGGCTGAAACTGGGAGAAAGGGGAATAGGGGAAGTGGGGGGTGGATTGATGCCTGGCATGATTGAATGAAAGACAAAAATCTCGGCCCCAGGCTAAAACCCAGGGAAGTTTAATAGTCAAAAGCTTTGGACATTGCTGCAAGTGTGTATAGTGTTTGCATCATCTCATATCTAATGGTGCACATGACTGTTAAGATGCTGAGCATTGTGACCTTGCACAGCAGTGGAAAGTTTGAAAACTACTAACACTCATTCTTCTATCTCTGGCGCAGGTGAAGCCTCTTCCACTGACCCAAATGTCATTACAGGGCCATCATTCCCTTCCGAGGATGAGGAAGAACACTCAGAGGAAACACCGTCACATCCTCTCTCTGGCCCATGCATCAGTGCAGATACTGACACACCCGCATCAGGACAAGGGCAGGCAAAATCTGGTGAGGTCACTTTACATTGGCATGTGCAGCTGCCCGAGAGTGTGGTGGGGCAGGCCTCGGGCAGTCAGAGGAGAGTCTGAGGTGATCCAGGGACCGATTCCGAATCGGAGTCTCTGGAGGCAGATGCTGGAGGTCCAGCGTGTGGCCTGTGGAGATTTGGCAGGTATAGTAGAGGGGTTGTGTGCTCTGGCCTGGACCGTGGAGGTGTCCATCCAAGCCATGTGCACTGTGGTCACCCACTCTTCGGAACGTCAAGCTTCTTCCATGGACAGACTATCAACTGTCCTGGAGGGGCAAACCAGCCATGTTGCAGATGCAATCATGGGCACGCGCTCCGGCCTGCACACCATCAGCGGCCCATAGTCAGGGTGACACAGGACTGGGAGAGGATGAGCATCAGCTGCCACCATCTCAGGGCACTTCTGATGGGGGCATCCTCTCCTCCGCCCATCCACCATTGACACAGTCCTGGCCCAGTGGCATGGCCACAGAAGGTCCTCCTGCCACTCAGCAGGCGTCTTGTAGTGAGGCAGTGTGTTCAAGGCCTCAGCTGCACAGAGGACACACACTGAAGTCATCCAGGGCAATAGAGGTCGCAGATAAGCAGACTCCCTCTTGTACAGCTGCAAATAAGGGTGGAGCACTAGGAAACACATCAAAAAAACTCCACAATAATCACCAAATGAGTCACATGGGTGCATTTCTTTAATCTGTTAATGTTGAGTCTTATAAATATTGGGCGAAATCATCCCAGATTTGCACTACATGCGGTAGCGGGCGTGATAAAAGACATTTTAAGCACTGGCCACAATGGCGGATTTTTGTGCCGTATCCTTCCCTTGCTGGCGCTGAAGGGTTCTCAAAATTCCCACATTTTTCATATCATTAAGACTTTTGGACTTTTACCTGAAACCAGACAACGAGAGGAGACAGAATACGCATTCTTCCCTTTTAAAGCAATCAACCTAGAGAAAGACACAAAACTAAAGCCCATCAAAATCTTGCATAAATAATCGCTACTATCTACTAAGGCAGGAAGACGACAATCAATACAATTATGCAAACCCATCAATACTCCACATATACAATGGCTTTCAGTTCAAGACTAGTTACGGGGGCAGGAAGACAATGATAAACATCATGCGAGCCCATTAAAAACAACGGGACAACAATCGCCTGGGGAAGCCCACCAAAATCAAACAAAGAACTAACCTTGATTTGGATTGAGATAAGAAATTTAAAAAAAAACTGGGCCAGGAAATCTGAAGTGAGCAGTTTTGGGCAGTGCACAGTTGGGAGCGGTTGAAGTCGAGTTTAAGCAGGAAGCTGAGCCAAGCGGAGGAAGGAGATCTGGAGGTTTGCAGGCCCGCAGGCAACATCACGGTGAGGGGCACGGGGTGACAGGCTCAACCGAAGACAACAAGGCCGCAACCACATCCCTCCACGAAGATCGACCACCCACAACTGTGCCCTCCACCCAACTGAAGAACCTTCGCAGATTCCACAGACCAGGACCATGTGGGGACGGCAGGCCCCAGAGGACACAAAAAGCATACCCCAAAACTGCAACCGGCTTACCTGGCTGGATTTCGAACTGTCAAGGAACCCTGGGTTGGCGAGCATGATCCCTGACCTCTCCTAGTTCAATTTAGTTAGGTTTGCGGGGTGGGACAAGGGTAAGGGGATTACTAGTGTGATTTTCCCTCGTTATGCCGTGCGTTCCCCATTCTTAACTAAGTGTACTTTGTAAGTCTGTATAATCTCAGTGTAATCCTAATGTTATAAGTTCATTTGTGACTTCAATAAACTCAGTTTTTTTCTTGCACCAAAACCAGTTGTCTGCTGCACTTTGTCACAATCCCCAAATAAGTCCAAGAACCCAGGGAGTGGGAGTGATTCAAACCACTCAGAAGTCAGAGGTGAAGCTGACACACACACCGCCACCCCCTACAGCGCGTCCCACCTCATTAATAATGCATTTACGGGAAACACTCTGGATCGCTGGGGGCAGGCTTGGATTCGCCCACCATACTGTGATCTCAGTACTTCCTTGTTCCAGGTGCCAGAGCACAGCCTACTTCTTGTCTACACACAGGACTGCTCCAGGCGATAGATGGCCCTGAAAGCCAGGAAGATGGCAGCCCCCAAATGTAGTGACGTCTCTCTGGGGCACCTGCTGGACACAGCGGAAGGCTGCCACGATGTCCCCTACCCCCGCTCTGGTTGCAGGAGGTCCACCAGAGACACCAATCTGGCCCAGGAGGAGGTGGCAGTGGTGGTCAATGCAACCGGAGCACAGAGGAGGTCTGCCATCCAGTGCAGAAAGAGGGTGAATGCTCTCATGCATTCCGCCAGGGTAAGTCAACCACCTCAGCACTCTCAACTCACACACTCACAAACTCATCACACATCCACAGGGATCTCACACCTCAAGGGACAACACCACTAACTCTCACACACACCCTCACGCCTTCCTCAGGCTCATATCCTCTTGAGTTCATGTCCTCATCCATCCAGGGCTCCACTCACTGCACAAACATTCCACGCAGTGGCGTGCATCCTGCTCATGCAGGAGAAGCTGTCTCACAGCAGCAGAGAGAGGTCTCAGACCATGGATGGAGTGTCTCACATTAGACCCCTTACTCATTTTGAGGAGTGTGCCATCGTGCTGACTGGTTAGGACATGGACCACGCCTGCGGTGATGGTGAGGTCGGTGGTGAACACCCCCATGAGGACCCTGCATCACATCATCCCTCTCTCAATGCACCTGTGAGTGCTCCCTCTCCTGCTTTTGCCTTTGCTGCCATGCACTAATTATCTCTACTTTGGTTCACAAGGAGCTCTGCCAAGAGACCGACACCCTCAGCCAGACAGTCTCTCAGTTCTACCCAGGTCCTTATCTCCAGCCAAGAGGACGCCTCCTCCATTGAAGAGTTGGAAATAAGCAGCCTGGAAGACCCATCACAGCGTTTACCCACACCGTCCGCCAGCAGAGAAACACACACCTTGGTGGGACCTAGATCTGGAACAGGCTGGTGGTCACCGCATGGACACGTATCCACTGCAGGAGGAGGCAGGTTCAGCCGAGCTCCCCAACACTTGGAGGACTGCTGGGGAAGAGGCATCTGTGAGGTCATAGTCAGATGACGATCCACTGGATTTGGCCTTCCAACTCATCCTGGAGAGTCAGCAGAAGACAGAGGAACATCACGTAGAGCTGTTGGAAGCCCTCAACAGAGTGGCACACGAGCCAGAGAAGTGCAGCCACCTGCTCTCTGATGAAGTGATGTCCACGCGTGCGTGTGTGGGGGGCCCCATGGGAAGGATGGCAGACGCCATGGAGATCTCCGTCCAGCAGAATGCGGAGGTGCATGCAGGTCTGCGCTCCATCGCAGCAGCCATGGGTGAGTTCCTGCAGTGGCAACGCAAGGGGGAAACAGGGCACCTCAACATCCCTCCTGATGCTCTTTCCCCTCAGCGAGTCAGGCCGTGTTCCTCGGGCACTCAAAAGGGAGGAGGAGTGGCAGCTGGACACCCTGGGTCATCCACTCAGGAATCTCAGATGCTGTCCTCTCCCTCCGAGTCCTCTTTGACTGTGACCCCCTCAACCTTGTCCTCTGTCACCACAGAAGGAGTGGCTGGCACAAAGGAGGACAGCCAAAGCAAGCCGGGGCCCTCAAGTCCTCAGCTCTTTATAGGACACACGCACCGAAGTCGTCAGAGGCAGCAGGGGCAAACATTCCACAGGCTGTCTCCACCCCTGCTGCAGATGTCAGGGCAGCACCTAGAAGAAGAGGTAGGCATAGAAAAGTTAAGAAATTCTGATCACAGTTGGTTGCACGGCTGAACACATTTTGTCACTTTATAATCTGAAAATATATTCACCTTCACTGAATAATGTATAATGTTGTCCTTCAGCTTCCCAGTCACACATGTCCTTTTCCTTCATCAGTGTGGACCCCCCTCCCCCACCCACTCAGCACCACCTTCCATCACCCACCAGCACCTACCAACTCGAACCCTTGTCATTCCAGGATGTACAGGTGAACATGAACGTACCCTACCTCCCAGAAACCCCCACCCTGGTTTACGTCGACCTCTCCGACTTCCTCCTTCCTTCCCACCCCCAGGGTCCGTGTCTGCCTTCGTGCCCCCGCCAGCCACCCTCGCCGCCCCTTCTACCATTATTGGCACACCTTCAACCTCTCATCCTACCGCTCACTCTGACCCCCTCATGCTCACCACTCCCTCCAACCATGCCCAACCTCAGTTCACTCCCCAGGAGGCAGTCATTGATCCCACAGAGCCCCTCCCTTGCAGGTTCACCTGGACATACCCTCCTCCTACACCCTTCCCCACCCCTACTCCATCCTCCGTCCTTACTCCCTCCTCCCTCCGCTGACCTTACCCTCTCCGAATTCCCTTCTCCCCCTGCACACCTTACCCCTCTGAACTCCCTCCCTTCCACCTTCCTCTCCCCTTATAGCTCCCCACTTGCAGAATTCTCCCCCATTACATCCTCCTCCCACTGACACCTTCGACCCCCTCTCCAAACCTCACCCCCCCATGACAACTTTGTTCCTCCCCCCCAGCCTCACCCCCCTGACACCTTTGTCCACCCCCATGATCTCACCCCGACAGCTTCATCCCTCCCCTCCCAACCTCACCCTCCCGACACCTTTGACCCCCCCAACCTCACCCCCCTACAAGTTCATCCCCCCCGAACCTTCCCCCCCCCACTGACATCTTCGACCCCCCACAAACCTCACCATCCCCCACACCTTTTTCTCCCCCTCACAACCTAGATGTTCCTCTCCCCTCCCCATCGCCGATCATTTGTAGCAGCCCATGGCTTAGCCCGTGATGCCTCGAAGCAGGCCCAAAGCATCACCGGAGACCTCCCACCTCCCGAGAGCTGCTTCGCTACAGAGCCGTGTGCATGAGGATCCACCCAGCATGCGATGCACGTGTTCCTCCAGGGTCTGGTAGCTGTAGGGCTCCAGCATCTTCTTATCCTCGGATGTCCGTGATCTGAGCAAGGTCCAAAAGGTAAGGCCCGACTTCTGCCTGTCACGCTTGTCCAGGCGTGTTCTGGGCTAGCGTGTTTTCCTACCGGTGTAGCAGTAAATCAGGTGTGGGTGGACAATTCAGTTCAAGCCTTACTTTGCATCCCTTTAGCGGGATGCAAACCGTGTTCACTCCGGCCTCCAGCGGGATTCGTGGTCCGCCATTACCTTCGGGTGATCCAGCTGTGATATCACATCAGCGTGAAACCGATTTCTGCCCCTCACGCCGAATTCTGCCCCCCCCACCCCAGCCGCCATGTTGCCCACCACCAACGGGACTGGATGATTCCGTCCATTATGTCAATAAACCCCTGACCTCATGCAGACCACATTATTTGAATATGTTAGGGCTGTTGAAGCTCTTTTGGGGAGATCGGCATTAGATTTAATAGTTTGAGGCAGGACAGGATGCATTGAGTGCCAATAACTGGGCAGGGTAAGTGTGTTGATAGGATAGTGATATGAGTCTCACATTCCGCATGGATAAAGGTTTGGACACAAGACATGCATGCGTCTCTGAGGCCGGGGCTTCAGAAGCTATCGAAACCTCTGACATATCAAAGCATCCCTGCTGTCACGGCCATCCGTGCAATCACATCCAGGACCTTCCACCTGAACATCGCCATGCTCTCTCACCTCATCCTCACCCCCCCACATCCTCACATGAATGGCCCCTATGTGCCGTCCCCTCTTCCTCAAGGGCATCCCCTCTCTGAACAACAAGGTTATGGAGAGCATAACACACCACAATCATGAGGAACACACGTGATGGTGCATACTGCACTGCCCCTCCTGATCTGTCAAGGCATCTGAAACCTCATTTTCAACAGGCCAATGGTCTGCTCATTGATGGCCCTGGATGCATCCGTGGCTGTCATTGTATCTCCTTTCCGTGTCTTTACAGGGTGCCCTCAATGGCACCATGAGCCATCTCTTCAAGGGGTGAACCTTGTCACCCAGAAGCCATCCATCCAAGGCATCAGGGCCACTGAGGAGGTCTAGCACCCGTGAGTTCGGCAGAATGACAGAGTCGTGGCTGCTGCCTGGGTACCTGATGCACGCCTGCATTATCCGACGATGATGATTGCAGACCAGCAGGATGTTCAACAAGTGGAAACCCTTCTTTAAATAAAGGGGCAGGGCTGTTCAGCAGGAGCCTTTATGGCAATGTGGGTACAATCAATGGTTCCCTGTACCCTGGGGAAGCTGCCATCACCACAAACCCTCTGGCTCATTCATGTTGGCTCTGGTCGTCCACTGTGAAAGAGCTGTAATTTCCTGCCCTTTGAAACACAGCATCAGTGAAGACCTTGATGCCGTGGTGTGCAGCAGGCTGTGTTATGCCACTGAGGTCTCCACATACTGCCTGAAGGGACCCTGTCATGAAGACGTTGACTGCAACAGTGACCTTGACAGCTACAAAGGTAAGGTAGCCCCCAACGCAGTTGGACAAAGTCTCCCCTGCCAGCATGTCGCAGAGTGATGTGCTGTGGCCCTTCAGAACCTACGCCTCCTCCTGCATTGTGTTTCAGACATCTGCAATTAGCTCAGTCTCTGCCTATATACTCGAGAGGCTGCATTAGTTCTTCTATGCCTCCTTGGTTTGGCGTAGCTTGAAGGCTAGGGTGATGGTCAAGGTATAAATGGACCTCTCTGCCAGGGGAATAAGGACTCTAAATAAGATAGGTTTGAAATGAAAACTCTGTTTCTTGCAGATGACTCTCTTCACCTTCCTCTGGCTCTGGTGCAGCCCTGGCACCCTCATGCACCACCAGTGCAACTTGGACCTCCTAACGTACCTGTCAGGAAGAGATATTAATGTATGTAATGTTATTGGAATTTTTTTTTTTTAAATAGAGGTTTAGTCTGTGTGTGTGTGTTAATTGGATTAAAGCCAGCTAGTCTGGGTGCTTTTATGTAGTTTTTTTGAGATGTAAACAGGGGTAGTGGGTGCATTTGCATTTTGTTGAATAGAGCATTCAAGAGTGGGAGTGAAATCTTGCACCTAGCTAGGAGACACCAAGCAATGTGTTTATATTACTAATAAAATTGGTACTATGAAAGGGGTTTTATTGTCAGAAGAGGCGGAGTTCAAAGGGCCTGGCGATACAATGAAAATTTGATTTCAAATGGGAAGGCTAGGTATAACCTGAGAGGGGTGTGTGTGTGCTGGTCAGAGGCATGTAAGATCTAAGCCTGTAAGTCTACAACTATCTGCAAAGGAAACAAATTGAAAGGAACCTCATTTTGGATTAGTAAGGTGAAAATGCTTTGCCTGGTGTCTGGTTAAGTCTACTGGTTATTGTTGCTTTAGTGGAGATTAATTTGGGAATTTGTTAAAAGTTATGATGGCAGTAATTTGTAGCCATGTGTATGTGTTTAATTTGTTGTAAATTAATAAATGTCTCACTTAGTTTGATATAAAAAGCTCTCGAGAACTGGTGGTCTTATTCCTGAATTTTAAGCTGCAACGCAAAACATATCCATTGAAAATATAGGTTATGACAGTTGTTTAAAGTTTCCCCCTGGGAACTTAAATAAATCAGCCTTTATCAACTAATGTGTCATAACAGTACCCTTCTTCCTCTCACTCTCCTCCTCCATTTCATCCGCTTTTCCTCCTCACTGGAGATTGTGAATCTCACAGAGACCACAATCCCCATGTTTGGCCTAGTTTGAAGGCTAGGGTGATGGTCAAGGTATAAATGGACCTCTCTGCCGGGGGAATAAGGACTCTAAATAGGATAGGTTTGAAATGAAAGCTCTGTTTCTTGCATGAAGCATTTCCATAGAAGATCACAGTCACAGAACTCTGAACTGCTAAGCTGAAACTCAGGGCCCAGGCGAATTCTTTGAACACACCCAAGCAAGCTGCCTCATCAAAAAAAAATGAGAAGCCCATCTGGCATGAAACACACTCTGTAAGCGTTTTATCGCACACGTTACATAGTATTACAGTCAATTGCCTGATAAACAAACTTAAATACCCACTTCAATGAAATTTGAATAATGCGGACGAGCTCCCGATTTTTAGCCCCGCCCACCATCCACCTTATCTGGGACTGGCGTGATGACCTTGGGAATGTGACCCGACGTCATCACGCCTGACATTGTGTTGGCACGTAACGTTCCTGTTTTCGGAGTCTATTATTCAGCCCAATGTGTGGTTCTGTGTTAAAGAAATTAATTGGTTAATGATAGAGGATTATGTGGTAAAGGTAGACAGAAATCAATTCCTCTGGTGGGAGAGTCCATAACAGGGGGGCGTAACCAGAAAACCCTGGAAATACTCAGCAGGTCCGTCAGCATCTGTGGAGAGACAGAGTTAACGTTTCCTCAGAATTGAGTTCATTCAGAGAAATGCATTCACTATGACATATTCATGAAAGTTGGGCAAGCAAAACACCTTGTTTGAGCATCTTTGGAGCAACAAACAAGAAGAATTCTCTTCAAATAAAAAAAGCAACTCCATTCAAAAAGAAATACTAACCTTATGACTGAGAACTCTCTGGAGAGGAGAAGGATTAGAATTAAATGCAAAATTCTGAGGTAAGAAATGAAAATGCGCCTTTGTTAATTAAAGCTTGAGCTGTCAGAGATTAAATTGTTCAAATATGAATGAGACTATTTTTGAATTATGCTACAAATAATTAATAACAGTTTAATTAATTAAGAGCATGTTACGTATTTTGGAGCCAATCTTCCTTTTCTGCTAATTTAGTCAGAGAGTCGTAGAGGTCTACAGCACAGGAAAAAGGCCCTTCGGCCCATCGAGTCTGCGCCGGTCAAACAAGTACCTAACTATTCTAATCCCATTTTCCAGCACCATGCCCATAGCCTTGTGTGCCATGGCATTGCAAATGCACATCCAAATACTTCTTAAATATTATGAGGGTTTCTGCCTCTGCCACTCTTTCAGACAGTGAGTTCTAGATTCCCACCACCCTCTGGGTGAAAAAATTCTTCCTCACATCCCCTCTAAACCTCCTGCCCCTTACCTTAAATCTAGGCCCCCTGGCTATCCCTCCACCAAGGGGAAAAGTTCTTTCCTGTCTACCCTATCTATGCCCCTCATAATTTTATACACCTCAATCATGTCCCCCCTCAATCTCCTCTGCTCCAGGGAAAATAACCCCAGTCTATCCAATCTCGCCTCATCACTAAAACTCTCCAGCCCAGGCAACATCCTGGTAAATCTCCTCTGCACTCTCTCTAGTGCAATCACATCCTTCCTATAATGCGGATTCCAGAACTGCACGCAATACTCTAGCTGTGGCCTAACCAGCATTTTATACAGTTCCAGCATAACCTCCCTGCTCTTATAGTCTATGCCTCAGCTAATAAAGGCAAGTATCCCATATGCCTTCTTAACCATCTTATCTATCTGTCTGGCTACCTTAAGGGACCGGTGGACTTGCACACCAAGGTCCCTCTGATCCGCGGTACTTCCCAGGGTCCTATCATTCATCATGTATTCCCGTGCCTTGTTTGTCCTGCCCAAGTGCATCACCTCACACTTATCTGGATTAAATTCCATTTGCCACTGATCAGCCCATCTGACCAGCCCGTCTATATCCTCCTGTAATCTAAGGCTATCCTCCTCACTATTTACCACCCCGCCAATTTTCGTGTCATCCGCAAACTTACTGATCAACCCTCCTACATTCAAGTTTAAATTGTTTCTATATACAACAAACAGCAAGGGACCCAACACCGGCCACTGTGGAACCCCACTGGACACAGGCATCCAGTCACAAAAACACCCCTCGACCATCAACCTCTGCTTCCTGCCACTCAGCCAATTCTGGATCCAATTTGCCACCTGCCTTGGATCCCATGGGCTCTTACCTTCATTATCAGTCTCCCATGTGGGGCCTTATCAAAAGCCATGCTGAAGCCCAAGTAGACTATGTCAAATGCATTGCCCTCATCTACACACTCTTCGAAAAATTCAATCAAATTGGTCAGACATGGCCTCCCCTTAACAAAACCATGCTGACTGTCCTTGATTAATTTGTCCAACTGCCCACCCAGAATTCTCAACCTTGTTCAAACCGTTTCCTGGAGAATTTCAACGGAATAGGGCTGAAAGTGAATCAGCAGCCCAACCTACACTCGGCCCAATTTTCCAATGTGGAAAACTTTCCGCTCTGGAGAGGCAGGTTATTGATTTCAATATTAGGCGGTGTGCCTCTGATTTTGGTGGCCATTTCAATTGAATAGCTCTGAACCTACCATCCCAGGGCTCAGGAGAAGGGATCTGCTACAATCCAATCTCTGCTCGCGGTCCAATTTCCTCATTCTCCTCCCACTCCACTCTGCTCCAAGCCCCCTCCTCAGCTACATCCGACCTGCTCAATTGCCGGAAATCGCCTATGGCCTTTGACTGGAGACTTACCCACCTGGCAGCCGCCAGTCTCTCAATCTGACCAGCTGCCAGTTGGGAAACAGGGTAATGAAGTCCTGCCCGCTAAACTAAGCAGCCCATCCACCTTCCCAATATATTTCCAGGTTTCCCAGCTGTTGACACACAAGCCAATTCCTCCCCACCTTCCTGTAACTATCATGACCCTTGGGTCTGAACCAGGCTTGTGCCGTGTGTCTGAAAGATGCACGTTCATTGGCTGCACCTCCCAGTCCCTGAATAAAGACATAGGGGTAGAAATTGCTCAGCAATTATGCTTATTCTCCAGCCAGAGAATGGTGTAAGACTTAGGGTTCAGGGGTCACAAATTATTCAAAATAGACAACCGAGAATTCATAAGTGATTTTAAGGTAGTTTATTATGAAGCAATAGTTTAGATATGATACGTAATCTAAATAGGCAGTAAAGACATATGACCTGTAACAGCTAAGAATGGTTTAATGTTCCCCGATCGGACAAGCAGACAGGGGAAAGCAGGGGGGATGCTGATCTCCGTGGCTGACAGCGGAAGTCTCCTCAGAACGGTTTACTGGTCCTCAGTCAGACAAACAGATGGAAGAAGCTGGTCTGTAGGGCTGGAAGTGACAGTCTCTAGCATGTTTGCTAACCGCAGTCTTCTCCCTTTGTTCATTACCTCTTTGAATCGGCCGAGGTATTGAGAGGTTCTTTGCCTTCTTTTAGACAAGGGCTGGAAGTGGCAGTTTCTTCTGTTTTCTTCAGTCTTCTTGAGTTCGCCAAAGTGTTAGTCCGGAGCCAGCAATGTCCACGTCCAGAAGCTCTCTTCCATCCAAAGTGTTGTTTTTTTCCTCCTCGAGAGTCCGTTTGTATACATTATTTCTGGGACGTTTACGCCAAACATCTATTCAATTGTAAAACAAAAACAGAAATACCTGGAAAAACTCAGCAGGTCTGGCAGCATCGGCGGAGAAGAACAAAGTTGACGTTTCGAGTCTTTTTATCTATTCAATTGTCCCTTGTCAAGGGACAGATAGTCAAGGTAAATCCGTCAGAAGCCCATGAAGCCATCTTGTGGCTCATTGCTTGTTTGACCTTCCAACAGCTGGTTCACATATGGCTCATGAGGTCAACTCCCAACCCCTATCAGGATTAGAAACGCCTTGCTTCAGTGTTTGTGCTAGGGTCATGTCCTTGGCAGGGATAATGGTGCTTGCTGTCTTGTGTTTGTTAGCCTTGGAAGCTGGTATGGGAACTTTGCTTATAAGGGAGAGAGAGAGTTATTCCTATAATATTCAATATATTTCTTAGGATTTTATAAAATGATTGTACGGTGATTTCTTACGGTGAGTATAAGGCCAGTTAGCAGCGAGCAGCCTGTGCCCAATCAAATTTGTGGATCCCAATTTTTTAGGCAACTGAGTGGGTATATAAAATGGAAGCGAGGCCCAGTAAATATATGGACATGAAAAATTAAGTTGAAACATTCATAATCATTTAAAATTATTGGAAGTCCCCCATCGTCCACCATGCATAAACCTGCACCAAGGGTTGGATTTTTGAATAATCAGAGAGACTCGGCAGACCTCTAAAAATTCCCTGATTCCCTGCCCCATTCCCGGCGCTCTGAATTTTCAAGGCAAGATAAGGGTGCGGGCTGATGCGGGGTGTGAGCCCACACCCTGTACTCCTGACCGGACCAGCTCCGTTGCGGGGGGTAGGCATCTCCTAGCCCTCTGCAATTTTCCATGGAGTCGCACCAGGTTTTCAATGAGTCACGGTTCACGGCCACTCACAGGCGTCATGAAGTGTCGGGCGGAATTTTCTGTGCCTGTTGGCGTCAGGTGTTATGGTGGGCGTAAGCAGACAATGTGGTGGGAAGGCCAAAGATTGGTTTCATGCTGTTGTGAAACACGCTTGCAAGCGTCCAATCTGCCCGTCAATGGCGGGCCGCATTTCCTGCTGCTGCATGTCGGGAACTTCATTGTAAAACATCTGCACATCATTTTCAGCCCTGCCTGCTGGAATCATCCCCCATTTCAAATTTACCGCCCATGTTGGTGGGAAAGCACGCCGGTGAAGAACACGTCTGGACAAGTGCAACATGCAGAAGTCTGGACTTACCATCAACATCCGAGGAGCAGAAGGTGCTGGAGTCCTACAGCTACCGGACCCTGGAGGAACACGTGCATGGCATGCTGGGTGGATTCTCATGGACATGGCTCCCCCACAAAGCAGCTCACGGAAAGTGGAAGGTCAACATTGAGGGTCTGCTTCATCACATCAGTGTCTTGGCCATGGTCTGCTGTGGACAACTGTCGAGGGGGTGGAGAGGAAGGTCCAGCTGTGAGTGGGAGAGGAAGGTGTACCAGGGTTTGGGTGGGGGTTGGTGGGTGATGTTGGTGGGGGGTGGAACCAATGGTGTCAGGGGGTGCGAGGTTGGGGTTGGGGGAGAACAATTGTGTTGGGGAAGGCGAGGTTGGGATGTGGAGGGAGGAAGGGGAGAGGAGGGTGTAATGGGGGAGAATGCAGCAACTGGGGAGGAAGGTGTAAGTGAAAGAATTCGGGGGGTGGAAGGAGTTTAAGGGGTTCAGGAGTCCAGGGGTAAGAAGGAGTCCGGGGGGAGGAAATAGGTCACGGGGGAAAGGAGTCTCGGGGGAGCAAGGAGTAAGGATGGAGGAAGGGGTAAGTGGGGGGATGTCCGGGTAAATGTGTGGGGGTGGGGGAGGAGTCGATGGCTGCCTACTGGGGAGTGAAAAGAGGGTGGGCATGGTCGGAGGGAATAGTGAGAATGAGAGAGGGCAGAGTGAGCTGGGAGGATGGGGGGATGAGGATACAATGGTAGCAATAGAAGGGACAGCGAGGGTGGTCGGAGGGGTCTCAGAAGCAGACATGAACCCTGGGTGTGAGAAGGAGGTGGTCGGGGAGGTCAGTGTGGATGGGGGTGGGATTCGCAAGATGGAAGGGAACATCTACATTCACCAAGACATCTCCAAAAGGAAAGGGTTTTGGCTGGTAGGTGACAGTGGGGAGGTGGAAGGTGATGCCAAAGGTTCAACAGTGATGAGGGAAAAGGACATGGGTGACTGGGGAAGGGGGAGGATGGGGGAGTTAAAGGCACATTTCAGCACAGCCATGTTGCCAAATCATAAATGACAGGCATTGGAGGTGGGGGTGGGGGGGGGGGGTGCTGTTGGGGAATGCAGGGGGAGAACCTGTGAAGCCTGTAAATAGAAATGAAAGACAACATTACAAGTTATTCAGCAAAAGTGAATATAATTTCAGATTATAAAGTGACAAAACGTGTTCACCCGTGCAACTACTTGTGATCAGGAATTCTTTACTTTTCTAAGCCGACCACTTCTTCCAGGTGCTGCCCTGACATCCGCAGCATGGGTGGAGACAGCCTGTGCAATGGGCTGGCCCCGTTGCCTCTGATAACTTCGGCATGGGTCCTCTGGAGGGCTGAGGCCTTGGTTGAGTTGGCTGTCCTCCTGTGGGGCCAGCTGCTCCCTCTGCAGTGATGGAATTCAAGGTTGAGGAGGCCACAGGCAAAGGGGGCTTGGTGGGAGAGGACAGAATCTGAGATCCCTGAATGGATGACCCAGGGGTGTCCAGCTGCTGCTCCTTTGGGTGCCCGAGGGCCCCAGCCTGACTCATTAAAGGGAAGGAGCACCTGGAGGAACGTTGAGGTGCCTCGTTTCCCTCTCGCGTTGCCACTGCAGGCACTTAACCATGGCTACTGCGCTGGAGTGCAGGTCTCCACACATCTCCACGTTTTGCTGGACCAGGATCTCCATGGCATCCACCATCCTTTCTATGGTACACATGTGGGCACAACTTAATCAGAGGGCAGGCAGACACACTCTCCGGCTCATGTGCCACATTGCTGAGGGCTTCCAATAGCTCTGCAAGGTGTTCCCCTGCCTTCTGCTGACTCTCCACAATGTGTTGGAAAGCCGAATCCAGAGGTTCTTCATCTAACTCAGACTTCACAGATGCCTCTTCCCCAGCAGACCTCCGAGTGCTGGGGAGCTTGGCTCAACCTGCCTCCTGTTGCAGACATGTGTCTGTGCGGTGACCACTAGATTGTGAATCCAAGCTTCCTCTAGATCTAGGTCCCACCAAGGTGAGTGTCTCTGCACTGGTGCAGGGTGTGGGTAAGCGCTGTGAATGGTCTTCCAGGCTGCTTGTTTCCACCTCTTCAATGGAAGAGGTATCCTCTGGGCTGGAGGTGAGGACCTGGATGGAGCTGAGGGACTGGCTGGTTGAGGGTGTCGGTCACTTGGCAGAGCTCCTTGTGAACCAAAGTAGAGATAATTAGTGCATGGCAGCAGAGGCAAAAGCACAAGGGAGAGCACTCACATTTGTGCTGAGGGAGGGATGATGTGGTGCAGGATCCTCATGAGGGTGTTCACTGCCGACCTCACTGGTCACCACAGGCACAGTCCATGTCCTCGCCGGTCAATGCAATGGCACGCTCCTCAAAGTGAGTGAAGGGCCTAATGTGGGCCACTCCACTCCCGGTCTGGGACCTCTCCCTGCTGTTGTGAGCCAGCTTCTCCTGCATTGAAAGAGATGGAGAGAGTGTGAGCAGGACACATGGCACTGCGTGGAATGTTTGTGTGGTGAGCGGAGCCATGGACAGGATAAGGATGCGAGCTCCAGAGGGTATGAGCCTGATGGGGATGTGAGGTTGTGTGTGAGAGTTAGTGGTGTTGACTCTTGAGGTTTGAGCTCTCTGTGGATGTGTGATGGGTTTGTGAGTGTGTGAGATGAGAGTGATAAGAAGAGTGACTTACCCTGGTGGAATGGATGAGACCATTCATGTTTTTGCGGCAAAGGGTGGCTGCCCTCTTTTGCAGGACTGACCGCCACTGACCACCACTGCCACTGCCTCCCACGCAGGCCTGGTGACCTTACTTGCTGGCCTTTGCCCAGAGCAGCGGTGAAGAACATCACTGCGGGCCTCCGTGGCATCCAAAAGGTGTTCCAGGCACACGTCACTGAATCGGGAGGCTGCAGTCTTCTTGCCTTTCAGGGCCATGTCTTCTGTGCAGCAGCCCTGGACTGGAAGCACTGAGAGGTGTGCGTATGGCTACACCTTAAATATGGCGCCCAGCATGAGGAAGTGGTGAGGTGACGGTGTGGCGGGCGAATCAGAGGCCACCCGCCATCTAAAGGCGTGTTTGCTGGGAATGCTTGATTAAAGAGTCAGGATTGGGATGATATGGCCCGAAAATCCATCATTGCGGCGAGTAGGCAAAACGTCCTTTTTCCCAGCTGCTACCGCACTTAATGCAAACCTGGGACGATTCCGCCCATTGTCTGGACGATGGAACATTTTGAAAGGTAAGTTCAAAAGGTCTTACCCATGTCCCCATGCCTACCTATGCCCCTCCACCCACCCCCAATGACCACTCATGCCCCATGCCAACCTATGCTCTTCCACCCATCCTCATGTAGCTCCTCATATGCTCCATGCCAACCTATGGCACTTCAATGCCCATTTTCCAAGTATACACTCTCTACAGAACCAATGAACCCTATGATAACAATGTCATGTGCAAAAAAGCTTTAAAAATAAGTCATTCATTCATAACTTTCTGACAAAAAAGAATGCATAATCAGGTTTGGCTGAGAGTCTAGTCATCATTAGTCTGTTGAAACAACTGTGCCCAAGGAAAACATTGCTTGATTGACAGCTTTCTTTCTTAGATCTATTTCTCAATTGCTTAATATTTGTTTACTCAAGATAAAGAGGTGTCAATATCTTGCAGTTTCTGCTATTGATACTTTAAATTGCTGGTTGATTGACACTTTTATAGGGATGTAGTAAAAGAAGTTTCTTGTAAAGAGGTTACGAATGAGTGACTGTTTTTAACAATCTAATACAGCTCTCACTCCTATATATCAAAGCTTTTAAATCTCTTCAAGTGGTTAATCTCTTATAAAAATAAACAAACTTTTATTCAGACCCCACATCAAAGACAGTCCTAATCCTTTAATAAACTCTTTAAGCTATCAAACAGTGAACTTGGAAGCCCCTGTTGAGATTATTATAGCTTTTGAAACTCAGCCAAACATTCATAATGATATAATGATACTCCTTGGGGAAATGTCAACAAAGAGCTCTATTGAAATTGTTTGACCAGATGCTACTGTTTTTTTCTATGCTTGTCAATCAAAGCAACCCAGCAGAGTGTTTTTTTAAACTCTCACTGACAGCTACAGCCTTTTTTTGGTTTAAAGAGCAGGGTGTTTTTTTTTTAAACTTCTGATCATGGCTGTCATACAGAATTTATTCACTCTTCAAGAGCATTTATGTCTACTCTATCAATTCTTGACTCCCACACCATGGGTTAAGACCCTTGTAACAGCCTAAACAAGGTCTGTTTGAAACCAGTGCTGAGTTCAAGTGACCCTGCTGAGTTTGGGTTTCTCTACTGTGTGAATCATGCCCCATGCCTGTCCACTACCAGCAAAGATTGGATCTGTTGGGAATGGGGACAGTTTTTCCACATCCAGGTACCGCCTGCCATTTTTAAATGTTCGTGGAGTCTTCCCAACTCTGCAACTTATTTCAGATTTCCAGGATCAGCAAGTAGTATTTTGCTTTTATGTTGAAGTAATTTGAAGCATAGTTCCCTGTTGCACATCAATTATACAAATAATGCTTGGCACATTATTAGCTCACCTACCCTTGACTAAAAGCAATGTAACTTTTTGCTTAATTCTATGTGATTGTATCAGTTAGGAAGATGCTGGAGCAAGGCTTGCCTTGTTCATTCAGTTAGAGTGGGAAGAAGTGACTTGGTTGATTTCGATGATGAATAACATGTATGAAATTCAATATACCTCAGATCATTTCATTAATTAGGAGATTTTGTCTTGTAATTACAAAGCCATTGGTGGGAATTTAAAATTCTCATATTAGTCTATCAGATTGTACTTTTTAATTTGTTTTCTGCTTGAGATTGATAAACTTGCAGCTGGGAATTTTAATCATAATATGTGGGCAGTAAGAAATGCGCAAGCACAGGTTAAACAACTCTCCTTGACTTGACGTTTACCAGATTTTCATTTTATTAATGAGGCTTGAATAAATTAGATTATCTAGCGAGAAAACTGGACTACTGCTAGTGGCACTATATTCCCATTTAAAATTTATATTCCAATCTCAAGTCTCTCTCTCTGCTTTACATTTCTGTATCACTCATGCTAGATAAACAAAGATTCAGCCCTAAGCTTTTCAGCCTCGTCATTCACGTGGTGAAAACAGTCAACATTTGAAAGAAATTGTTGGTGTCGCAGAATCAACATTCTGATTGTTGGGTCAGAATAATCGCACCCAGTCCCCAGTATTATTAGGTCATCACCACTTACCCACTTAATGATGCAGCAACAACTACCTTTAGCATTTATATAGCACCTTTAATGTGTTAATACTTACCAAGATGTTTCACAAGCAAAATTTATCAAACAAAATTTGGTGCTGAGCCTGGAGACATTGGACTCGATTTTACTGCAGGCTTCAAGATCCTGATGTCAGGACCAGGTGTGGGTGCTGACCACACGCCTGCTGGCAATTTTAACAGAGGCGGCCTCCTAACTGGCCACCTTCAGGCTGCCTTTCCAAGTAAGAGCAGCAGGTGGGCTCCTGATGCTGCCGGCCCAATCAAAATATTAAAAAAAAACTCAGGGGCTCACTGTCAGAGGGGAACCCACCCCCCCACCCACCCCCCCTCCCCCCGCTCTTGGTAGGTTGTTGGGGCTTCGAGGCTGCCTCCTGTGCTCGCTGCAGCCTCCTTGGGCCATGGAGCCTCCAGCAGAACCACTGGCCCCCTGGGCTGCCGCAAGGCATCTGCCTCCTTTCAACTGGCGAAGTGACAGTATCTCCAGGAAATGGCTCCTAATTGGGCCTTTGACTATGCAAACCGCTACCCACCTCTTTGAACCAGGCAACTGATCCACATCGGGCCATACCCCTGGGAAAATGCCCTGGTGGTGGTGGGTCTGTGTTGGGGAATTGTCCCGACGTGGATCCTCTGGTTTTACCGCCTCTCCCCCTCCCCCTTCCCAGCCCACTGCCCATGGGCTGGCAAAATTCTGCCCCCTGGACGGGTGAAAAGAGTTAGGCTTAAAAGGAGGCGAGAGAGGCAGAGGGATAGAAAGGTTTAGAGCGGGAATGCCAGAACTCAAAGCCTCAGCAGCTGAAGGCATGACTGCCAATGGTGGAGCCATGAAAATCGGGGATGCACAAGAGGCCAGACATGGAGAGGCTCAGAGATCGCTGAGCGCTCTGGGGCTGGAAGGGATCACGAAGATAGGGAGGTGGGGGAGGCTGTGGAGGGATTTGAAAATAAGGTTGAGAATTAAATATTTGCTTTTAACGTGGAAAAATAAATTAGCGAAACTCCAAGCCTTCAATATTTCCAATATTCCAATGGGCCTATACCAAGAAAATTCCTCTCACAAACACATGACCCACAACAGCTTCATGAGACTCACATGTCAATATAAACTGTTGAAAATGTGATCCCAAAGTCACGCCTGCACCACACTTACCTGAAATTAAAATTGACACTTTTTAGTTCCAACAAATGGTCAAGTCGGTTGAGGTGAAATGGAGAAAACCTGAGGTGATCATCATTTGAATATTTCTGGGGCCTTTATGAAGCTTTGCAAAGTTTGCACAAGGGTCACAATACACTTGGCATTGCTTGGCAGCACATTGAATACCTCAGTAGTATTGTAGGCACCAGGCTTAAGAAGCATTCTCGGCCCCAGGTCTCAGAAGAATTGTAGGCCCAATGTTCCAGAAACACTATAGCCCAAGATCCCAGGAACATTGTAGGCCTCAGGCTCCAGGAACCTGTAGGCCTCAGGTTTCAGAAGCATCGTAGGCCTGCAGGCCCTGGAAACATTATAGATACTGGGCCCCAGAAACAGGCCTCAATGATTTACACCTGATAATAAAGGATCCCAAGAAATACATATCAGCTCCACATGAACAGAAACAGCAAGATATGCAGAAGAATTACAGATAGTGTAAATGGCAATTGCAGCTGCAGGCTGTAGACTTGGTCTAGTCTGACTTTTGAAATTACTTTCTGAGGACAAGAATGTCCAAGCCATTCTCAACTTCTCTGAATAATGATTTTGGTTAATTCATGTAAAGCAAACATATTTCATTCACCATCTAAATTAATAATTTGTTTCAAATCACTGCAGATATACGACAATGTGTTACGGTCCTGGACAAAACCTGCAATCTTGTTAGGATCTGTTGGGGACCATTAACATTTTTGTTACAGTAGACAAAATTTGAAATCCCTGTTACTTGCTAAGAGAATAAAACACAAGGTTCCACGATTCTAAACAGAAGAAATTTTACTATACAAGAGTCAACAAATCAAACCTTCAATACTATCTATCTTCTACTCTAGCATTTAGAACTAACATGAGATAAACATGAATTAACAGACAAACGGTGGTCAAACACATCATAAACTTCATATTGTCTGGCAGAGCAACCAAGAAAAGTCCATGAATTTCCTCAACAACCCATCCAGACATCAGAAATCACTGTGAGTCACAACAATTCTTTAAAACTCTGTCTTCCTCAAGAGATTTTTCAGCTTCTCTCTTTTAAGGATATAGCTTCCGATTTCTTTCAGCAGCCGCTCCAACTCAACGGCTGCACGTCTCCCAGCTGCTCAATCTCTTCTCCTGAGACTGCATCCCACTAGATTGCCAACGCTCCACCCCAGCATCAATCACCAGCATGATCCCGGATCTATAGCCGGGAGCAGAACTCCACTTCTCCTGGGCTTTCCTGAGCCCCATCTCACAGCTGCACTGAGCAACAACTGCACCTGGGACTCCCTGAGCACCAACTCTCCCCAGGCTTCTCTGAGCCCCAGTAGCACGCAGAGCTAATGCCAGCACTTCAGTTGCTGCCGTTTCAGCTCCAAACTGAAAACTGTCATGTGGGCTTATTTTCACACCACACACAAGTCCTGTAGTCATTGTTCCATGCCACAGTACCAGGCAGCACACTGCCCAATCCCTGCCACTGTCAAATGAACATCGGAAAATGAGCATGCACAGCCTGTCTCCCTGCCATTCTCTGCACTTGCGTCAATGTCAGCCCTCATCTCCACAGCAATGCACCATGAAAGCACAGACGACAGGAGGCGCTGTTCCTGTTGTTTCCCCATTGTGTTCTCTGCGTGTGCGCCAGGCCCTTGAAAACATATCGATTTCCTCACAAGTGACAGAACTAATATTGATTTACTGGTACACTTAATATATTTCTTAAAATTGCAACATGAGTTCATATTTGTTTCCCTACAAGAAAGCTGGACACTTGCCATGTATTCCATGGCTGAAAACACAAATATGAAGACAAAACAGAGTTATTAGAAATAGTCTGGGAGGGAATCACAGAGCTTAGGGCCGAGGCAGTTGAAGGCACGGCCACCAAAAGTGAAGTGATGACAATCAAAGATGCACAAGAGGCCAGAGTTGGAGAAGTGCAGAGATCTCAATGGACTGTAGGGCTGGCCGGGTTTATGCAGTAATCCTTCACACAGCCAATTACGTGTTTCGACTGTTTGCTTTGTTGATTCATTGTATTGTAAAATTTCTTCCGTTTAAAAACATGAATCTTGTGCTTTACTTTCTTAGTAATTAACAAGGATTTCAAATTTCTTTTACTTTAACAAAAAAGTTAATGGTTCCAGCTGGATCCTAACAAAATTGTGGGTCTCGTCCGGGATCGTAACTCATTGCCACATCTTTGCTAAGATTTGAAACAAATTATTAATTTGGATAGTGAATGAAATATGCTGGCATTAAATGTTGAGGTGAGAGTGGCTGCCCTTGACATCAAGGCAGCATTAGACTGAGTGTGGCATCAAGGAGCCCTAGCAAAACTAGAGACAGTAGGAATCAGGGAGAAAAGTGTCCCCTGGTTGGAGTCATACCTAGCACAAAGGAAAATGGCTGTGGTTGTTGAAGGTCAATCATCTCAGTTCCAGGACATCACTGCAGGAGTTCCTCAGGGTAACAATGACCTTCCCTCCATCATAAGGTCAGAAGTGGGGATGTTTTCTGATGATTGCACAATGTTCAGCAACATTCAAGACTCCTCAGATACTGAAGCAGTTAATGTCCAAATGCAGCAAGACTTAGACAACATCCAGGCTTGGGCTGACAAGTGGCAAGTAACATTCGCGCCACACATGTGTCAGGCAATGACCATCTCCAACAAGAGAGAATCTAACCACTGTCTCTTGACATTCAATGGCATGACCATCACTGAATCCCCCACTATCAACATCTTGGGGGTTACCCTTGACCAGGAACTGAACTGGACTAGCTATATAAATATTGTGGCTACAAGAGCAGGTCAGAGGCTAGGAATCCTGCAGTGAGTAACTCACCTCCTGACTCCCCAAAGCTTGTCCGCCATCTACAAGGCACAAATCAGGAGTGTGATGGAATACTGCCCACTTGCCTGATTGAGTCCAGCTCCAATAATACTCAAGAAGCTTGACACTGTTCAGGACAAAGCAGGCCGCTTGATTGGCATCACATCCACAAACATACATTCCCTTCACCACCGACACACAGTAGCAGCAGTGTGTACCATCTACAAGATGCACTGCAGGAACTCACTAAGGGTCCTTAGGCAGCACCTCCAAACCCACTACCATCTAGAAGGACAAGGGCAGCAGATAGATGGGAACACTGGCACCAAGAGGTTCTCCCCCAAGTCACTCACCTTCCTGACTTGGAAATATATCGCCCTTCCTTCACTGTCACCAGGACAAAATCCTGGAACTTCCTCCCTAACAGCACTCTGGGTGTACCTACACCACATGGACTGCAGCAGTTCAAGAAGGCAGCTCACCACCACCTTCTTAAGGGCAACTAGGGTTGGGCAATAAATGCTGGCCTAGCCAACGAACCCCACTTCCTGTGAAATGAATTCAAAAATCATTATTCAGAGACATTGAGAATGGCTTGGACATACTTGTCCTCCGAAAATAATGTCAAAAGTTGGACTAGACCAAGTCTACAGCCTGTGGGCAGTTGTATTTGACTGGACCATGCTTGATCTGGACGGAGTGACAAATATGAAATAGGAAATTAATCTAGTTTTCCCAAATCTGACTGTAGTGCTTAAAACCATAAGATAAAGAGGAAAAATCTAATTTCTTAAGGGCAGTGAGTTTGGAACTATAGAGCATAAAATTGAGTTCATCAAAATAATAGGACATCCCCAATCTTCCTCATTGTCTCAAGTCATAGGAACAGCAAAACAGGTGTAGGCCATTCAGCCCATTGTGCCTGCTCTCCCATTCAACTAG
This sequence comes from Cetorhinus maximus, assembly GCF_964194155.1. NCBI lineage: Eukaryota > Metazoa > Chordata > Chondrichthyes > Lamniformes > Cetorhinidae > Cetorhinus > Cetorhinus maximus. The sequence goes on from NC_135893.1 coordinate 96,403,661, forward strand.
ATCATGGCTGATCATCTAGCTCAACACCATTTTCCCACACTATCCCCAAATCCCTTGATGTCATTTGTATCTAGGAGTCTATCTAACCCTGTCTTGAACATGCTCAATGGCTCAGCTTCTACAGACCTCTGAGGTAGAGAATTCTAAAGCTTCACTACCCTCTGAGTGAAGAAATTCCTCCTTATCTCAGTGCTAAATAGCTTTCTCCTTATACTGGGACTGTGTTCCTGGTTCTGTACTACTAGATCTAAAATAGCCTGTTCCCGAATTGGTTCCTCAACGTACTGCTCTAGAAAGTCATCTAGCACACATTCCAGGAATTGGCCTTCCGCAGCATTAGGGCTCATTATATTTACCCAGTCGAGGTGTAGATTGAAGTCCCCCATGATTACTGTGAGCCCCTTGTTACAGGCATCTCTAATTTCTTGATTTATACAATCTCCTACATCACCACTACCGTTGGTGGCCTATAAACAACTTTTACCAATGTTTGCTGCCCCTTCCTGTTTCTTAGCTCCACCCAAACAGATTCTGCATCTTGTTGTTCCAATCTAAGATCTTCTTTCACGAAACAGCCCATTTGAGTGTGAATGCAGTCTTTAATATGATGTCATATCAATATAACTGTTCCCAGCTTTCCTACAATTCCTTGTTAGGAACTCTCCAATCAGGTCTTTTCCCTCCAGAACAATCGTAACCAAAGTTACAACTGATGCCGTGGGTGGGATTTTTAGGTCATCGTTTGGGCACAATCGGCAACTTGGGAACGGATCGCCGCCCGCGATAGGCCCCCAACCGAGATTTCATGCTGGCTGGCTATTAATTGGCCAGCCAGCGTGCGCCAAAATGCTCAGCGCTGCCAGGGTGAGGGCAGGAGGAGGGCAGGGGCTGACATGAGCACGGGCATGGGGGGAGCGCAGAATGAAAGCTCCCTAAAGGCAGAGTGCTGCCTCAGGGAGCTGAAGACTTCAAAACAATTAATTAAAGGTTTTAAAATCCGTAAAAAAATGTCCACTCATCATAATCAGTCATCTGAACATGTACATGATGAAGATTCTGTCCAGACGTTTTTATTTTTATTAATTTAATAATGGAAACCTCACCTCGCCCTTGGATGAGGTTTCGTGGAAAATGCAAAGTCCGCCTGGCCGATTCACCCGTCCACCAACCGGAAGGTTGGACGGACCATGAAACATCGGGGACAATTGGAACTTTAACAACTTTAATTATCTTCTTAGTTGACTGAAATATTGCACGAGCGCGGGGTGATGTTGGGACGCTCACTCGACATCATCTCGCGCAATTTCTCACCCGGTTGTGTCGGGCGCGCACCCACACACTGACCTAAATATTCTGCCCTATGTGTAACAACGATTATGGTGCACTATTCTTCCTGTAGCCTTCAAAATGGTCAATCACACAATCTTTCTACATTGGTTAGATCGGTGGCTCTGTCCTAACTTGGTTTCAGTTTTACCTATCCACCTGGAACTAGAGCATTTCTAGAAATGGCTTCTCTTCCTGTGCCCGCATTGTTATCTCTCGAGATTCTCAATGATCCATCTATCCTGGCTCCTTCTCCTTCCACATGATATCGATTAGCAATGTGATCCACAGCATAGGGTCAGCTGCTACACTTAGACTGAAGACACACAGCTCTATCCATCACCACCTCTTTTAACCCCTGCAATGCCGCTCTGCTGTCAGAGAGCTCCTAGGCCATCAAGTCTTGGCGAAGCCCCAATGACCACCAGATAAACATTGAGAAGGCCAAAACATTTGCCTTCAGCCCCCATCACAAATTCTATATCCTTGCCAGCAAATCCATCCCTCCCCACAGCCACCATCTCAGGTAAAACCACTCATGTTACAACCACGCCTCTAACTCAAAAGGTTGTGGGTTTGAGGCCCGCTTCATAGATTTGAGCACAAAGGTTAAGAATGATACTCCAATACAGCACTGAGGGAGTGCTGCACTCTCAGAGGCACTGTCTTTCAGGTGAGATTTTAAACTGAGTGCCTTCCCTTTATTTATATTTGTTCATGGGATGTGGTTCTTGCTGGCAAGGTCAGCATTTGATGCCCAAGACTAATTTCCCTTGAAAAGGTGGTGGTGAGCTGCCTTCATGAGCCACTGCAGTCCATGTAGTGTACGTTACACCTACAATGCTGTTAAGGAGGGAGTTGCAGGATTTTGACCCAGCGACAGTAAAGGAACAGTGGTACAGTTCCAAGACAAGATGGTGTGTAACTCAGGAAGGAATTTGGAGGCAGTGGCATTCAGATGTGCCTGCTACCCTAGTGTTTCAAGGTGTTAGAGGTCACGTGTTTGGATGATGTTGTCGAAGGAGCCTTGGTGAGTTACCATAGTACATCTTGTATGTGGCACACTCTGCTGCCACTGTGTGCCAGTGGTGGACGGAGACAATGTTTAGGGTCGTGGATGAGGTGCCAACCACATGCTTTGCCCTGGATGGTATGAAGTTTCTTGAGTGTTGTTGGAGCTGCACTCATCCAGGCAAGTGGAGGGTATTCCATCACACTCCTGGCTTTTGCCTTGTCAATGGTGGACAATCAGGAGGTGAGTTACTCTCCACAGAATTCCCAGTCTCTCAGGCAGATGTAAAAGATCTCATGAAAGAGAGCAGGGGAGTTCGGCCCAATGTCCTGGCCAATATTTATCGCTGATGTCAGTAATCAGGTTATGTGGTAATTATTTCATTGTTGTTTTACAACCTTGCTCTGTGCAAATTGGCTGCTGCCCTTCCATCATTACAGCAGTGGCTGCCTACACTTCAGTAAAGCACATCATTGGCTCTAAAGCACTCTGGGACATCCTGAGGAGATGAAAAGCACTATGTAAATGCAAATATATTTATTTTGTTATAAAATTTTACATGGACTACTTTATCATAGTCTATAAAACACCCCTGCGTAAGAACTCTCGCCTTTTTGACACTCTTCTGTAAAGTTCAGTTAAATAATTTCCTTCATGTGTTTGAATACACAATCTGGTTGCTGCATGAGTGATCAATTACTGAATTAGCATCGCTGAGTGAGTGTTGTCAAGAGGAGTTTTACTGATGATATGAAAGGCTTTGTCACTTAGCCATGCTGCTGTGATTAGTTGGGTGATGCTTTATTATCAGACGAAATGACTGTGTACAAAAGAACATGATGTAAACAAAGAAACTTATAAAGGAGATCAAAAAGATAGCATTAAGCAGGCAGTGACTGCAATGGGCATTTTTAGATGTAGAGTTCTTGTACACAGACAGACTCAACAGGAAAGAGCATAATGCTCATTTTGTCATATAGTGAGGAATAATTCAGCGCATATGACTGATCTGTGAAGGTTTTTCCCATGACAGCAGTGAATTCTGCTTCTGCCAGGAGTCAAAATATAGATACACAAACTAATTTTCTATTTATGAATTATGTATGTGACATTTGTTGGAACTGACTGGAATGTAGGTTCAACCCAGTTTATGTTATATTTATGTTCATGTTCTGCAAATTTGAAAAGACTAAACAGAGTTGTAGAAACTAAAATGGCATCTCACCGCATTATCAAAGGCTACCACACTTCTCTCATGCAGAGTTACATAAAGTGACCGCAATGAGAAGACAGAATCAGGCCGCTCGACTCAACTGATCATTGCCTGTGTTGCTACTCCGCAAATACCTCTCCCCACCTCACTTCACCTCACTCTATAAACATTTCCTTCTATTCCTTTCTCCTTCATGTACACATATAGTTTTCCCTTAAATACATTTTTCCGAATGCTATGCCACAATATATTACACCTCGAGTCACTCTGCAGACAATCCAGTCGCCACACAATGTCGCTTATGGTTTAAGGGATATCTGATGGGGAATTCCACTTGTTGCTTTCTGGAGGCAGAGCAGGACGAGGAATAAATTTACAGTGCGGATTCTTTTCACTTTCTCTGCTGGTTAAAAAAGGGGCAACTCGGTTTCCTGGGCTACCCCGCACTTTGGGCAATTATGCCCTATTATCATATTGCACAGGCAATATGGACAAGGCTAAGTTCATTTCCATCAAAAAGAGATTTCCCATTATTCGCCCTGTTGTCTGCTGGTAAATCTACCTGACCTTATTGTTAAAATGTCAATGGGGATAATGTAATTTTCCCTAAAGTTCACATCAGCCAGACTTTCTGATATGTATTATTTTAATAACTGCATTAACCTTTCATAATCACTTATATAATGCCAATGGGGAATTCTGGACCTGTAATGTTGAATAATTCCTCAGTGTGGACAATGTAGGTTCATTTTTTAAAAATTCATTCTCGGCATGTGAGCTTCACTGGCTGAGCCAGCATTTATTGCCCATCCCTAGTTGCCTTTGAGAAGGTGGTGGTGAGCTGCCTTCTTGAACTGCTGCAGTCCATGTGTTGTAGGTGCACCCACAGTGCTGTTAGGAAGGGAGTTCCAGGATTTTGACCCAGCGACAGTGAAGGAACGGCGATACGTTTCCAAGTCAGGATGGTAAGTGGCTTGGAGGGGAACTTCGCAGGTGGTGGTGTTCCCATCTATCTGCTGCCCTTGTCCTTCTAGATGGTAGCAGTCGTGTGTTCGGAAGGTGCTGTCGAAGGAGTCTTGGTGAGTTCCTCCAGTGCATCTTGTATATGGTACACACTGCTGCTACTGTGCGTCGGTGGTGGAGGGAGTGAATGTTTGCCAATCAAGTGGGCTGCTTTGTCCTGAACAGTGTCAAGCTTCTTGAGTGTTGTGGGAGCTGCCCTCATCCAGGCAAGTGGGCAGTATTCCATCACACTCCTGACTTGTGCCTTGTAGATTGTGGACAGGCTTTGGGGAGTCAAGAGGTGAGTTATTCGTTGCAGGATTCCTAGCCTCTGACCTGCTCTTGTAGCCACAATATTTATATGGCTAGTCCAGTTCAGTGTCTGGTCAATGGTAATGCTCAGGATGTTGATTGTGGGGATTCAGCAATGGTAATGCCATTGAATGTCAAGGGGCAATGGTTAGATTCTCTCTTGTTGGAGATGGTCATTGCCTGGCACTTGTATGGTGTGAATGTTACTTGCCACTTGTCAGTCGAAGCCTGGATATTGTCCAGGTCTTGTTGCATTTCGACATGGACTGCTTCAGTATCTGAGGAGTTGATAATGGTGCTGAACAACCCTACTTCTGACCTTATGATGGAAGAAAGGTCATTGATGAAGCAGCTGAAGATGGTTGGGCCTAGGACACTGTCCTGAGGAACTCCTGCAGTGATGTTCTGGAAATAAGAGAACTGACCTTTGACAACCACAAACATCTTCCTTTGTGCTGGGTATGATGCCAACCAGCGGAGAGTTTTCCCCCTGATTCCCATTGACTCCAGTTTTTCTAGGGCTCCTTTATACCACACTTGGCCAAATGCTGCATTGATGTCGAGGGCAGTCACTCTCACCTCACCTCAGGAGTTTAACTCTTTTGTCCATGTTTGAACCAAGGCTGTAATGAGGTCAGAAGCTGAATGGCCCTGGCGGAACCCAAACTGAGCGTCAATGAGCAGGTTATTGCTTAGCAAGTTCTCTTGATAGCACTGTTGATGACCCCTTCCACTACTTTATTGATGATGGAGTGTAGACTGATGGGGCAGTAATTGGCCGGGTTGGATTTGTCCTGCTTTTTGTGTACAGGACATACCTGTGCAATTTTCCACATAGTCGGGTAGATGCCAATGTTATAGCTGTACTGGAACAGCTTGGCTAGGGGCACGGCAAGTACTGGAGCACAAGCCTTCAGTACTATTGTCAGAATATTATCAGGCCCCATAGCATTTGCAGTAGCCAGTGCCTTCAGCCATTTCTTGATAACATGTGGAGTGAATTGAATTGGCTGAAGTCTGGCATCTGTTATGCTGGGGACTTGCGGAGGAGGCCGAGATGGATCATCCACTCAGCACTTCTGGTTGAAGATTGTTGCGAATGCTTCAGCCTTATCTTTTGCACTGCTGTGCTGGGCTCCTCCATCATTGAGAATGGGGATATTTGTGGGGCCTCCTCCTCCAGTGAGTGGTTTAATTGCCACCATCATTCATGACTGGATATGGGCAGGACTGCAGAGCTTACATCTGATCTGTTCGTTGTGGGATCGCTTAGCTCTGTCTATCACTTGCTGCTTATACTGTTTGGCGCGCAAGTATTCCTGTGTTAGAGCTTCACCAGGCTGACACGTCATTTTTAGGTGTGCCTGGTGCTGCTCCTGCCATGCCCTCCTGCACTCTTCATTGAACCAGGGTTGATCCCCTGGCTTGATGGTAATGATACAGTGGGGGATATGCCAGGCCATGAAGTTACAGATTGTGCTCAAGTACAATTCTGCTGCTGCTGATGGCCCACAGCACCTCACAGATGCCCAGTCTTGAGTTGCTAGACCTGTTCGAAATCTATCCCATTTAGTACGGTGGTGGTGCCACACAACATGATGGAGGGTATCCTCAATCAGAAGGCGGGACTTTGTCTCCACAACAACTGTGCAGTGGTCACTCCTACTAATACTGTTATAGACAGATGCATCTGCGGCAGGCAGATTAGTGAGAATGAGGTTGAGTATGTTTTTCCCTCTTGTTGGTTCCCTCACCACCTGTCTAGCAGCTATGTCCTTTAGGACTTGGCTAGTTCAGTCAGTAGTGGTGCTACTGAGCCGCTCTTGGTGATGGACATTGAAGTCCCTCACCCAGATTACATTCTGTGCCCTTTCCACTCTCAATGCTTCCTCCAAGTGGTGTTCAACATGGAGGAGCACTGATTCATCAGCTGAGGGAGGGCGGTACATGGTAATCAGCAGGAGGTTTCCTTGCCCATGTTTGACCTGATGCCACGAGACTTCATGGGGTCTGGAGTTGATGTTGAGGACTCCCAGGGCAACTCCCTCCCACCTCTATATCGCTGTGCCGCCACCTCTGCTGGGCCTGTCCTGCCAATGGGACAGGACATAACCAGCGATGGTGATGGTGGTGTCTGGGACATTTTCGGTAAGATATGATTCTGTGAGGATGATTATGTCAGGCTAGTTGTTTGACTAGTCTGTGAGACAGCTCTCCCAATTTTGGCACTAGCCCCCAGATGTTAGTAAGGACTTTGCAGGGTCGACAGGGCTGAGTTTGCCGTTGTCGCTCCTGGTGCCTAAGTCAATGCCGTATTGGCCGTCTGTTTTCATTCTTTTTTTGTGATTTTGTAGCGGTTTGTTACAACTGAGTGGTGGCTAGGCCAATTCAGAGGGCATTTAAGAGTCAACCACATTGGCGTGGGTCTGGGAGTCACATCAGACCAGGTGATGACAGCAGATTTCCTGCTGAAACCAGATAGGTTTTTACAACAATTGACAGATTTTTATTGAATTCACATTTCACCACCTTCTGTGGTGGGATTCGAACCCAGGTCCCCAGAGCATTACCCTGAGTGGCTGGATTACGAGTCCATCTACACCAACGCCTCCCTGACAATGACATTCAAGGCTGAGATAGACTGATTTTTAATCATTAAGGGAATTGGGGAAAAGGCGGGAAAGTGGAGTTGAGGATTATCAGATCATCCATGACCTCATTGAATTGCGGAGCAGACTCGATGGGACGAATGGCCTGCTTCTGCTCCTACGTCTTATGGCCTTAAATGCGAGCAATGGGAATTGACTGGAAGATATAATTGAAAGCTGATGACATTCTCAAGCACAGGAAAAAGCTTGTCGAGAAGTGGGCGTGAATATCCTGCAATATCCTCACAACAGCGCTTCACTTCTGCCTGGAGTTTTCCATCTTCAGCTGCATCGTGGAGTGCCAGACACAGTATAATATGTTCATGCCAATCCCATAGTTATGGAACAAATGGCATATTGGCTGGGGTGTTATGCTTCTTCAGATGTCAGCCTGCCCATTCACTTCAGTGGGGTGACTTATCAAGAGCTGGCAAGTGCAGGAGTTTAAACACCCAGCCACCATCTCTACACAATAAGTAAAATAAAAATATATATAAGGCAGCTGCTGCCACTTAACATAATGGAGCAAAGCATAGTTATTATGCAAATATGTTGAGCATAAAGGGTAATCTTTGCATAATTGTTCTTTCAATTGTTTTTCAATGTTAGACTGGTTTTATTTTCCTGCTCCCAGAGAGCAGGTGGTGGGTGCAATTATGGGTTAATAAAAAAAATCTCCGGCACTTGCCGCCATCCCTGGCCTTCAAAGGGAAATGGTGTTATTTAAAAATAATTTCCATGATAAATCAGGCAAGTCCCACTTCTCTCTCATTTACTGTGTCCTGCTTCTTTAAGTTCTCATGATGTAGAGCCAAGCTGCTCATGGTGTTCCTCCCTCCTGTTGGCCTAGAAATTCAGATTCTGGCGTATTATTGCGGGCCAGAAAATTCACATCAGGCCTTCCAATGGGTTACAAAAGTAACATTTTCCACCTTGCTCGCCGGCCGATGACCACCTGTCCATGGTCTGCTACAGTGTTCCAGTGGAGCCAATGCGAGCTCAAGGAACAGCACCTTATCTCTCGAGTCACAGCCTTCTGGACTCAATCTCAAGTTCAACAACTCTAGATCAAAACCTCTGCCTGCATCTTGTTCTATGGCTTTATTTTTTTCTTTTTGTTTTGTTTTGCTAGGTTTGTTATATATTGTTATGTTATCTGTAAATGTCTCTGAAGGGCTAGGAACTAATTATCTAGGAACTAATTGTTATGCAAAAGTGTTCCAGGGGGAGCACATTTCACAGCTGCACTACAGGCTGATGTGATGTGTAACAGAACCAGTTCTAGCCAGTCCTTCTAGTGTACAAGTTAAAGATAAAGAGTTCAGATCTTTCCAAGTTTAAGGTGCAGTTATTACCAACATCTGGGAACCAAAGACAAGAACATGAAGCACAGCTGGTCTTGTCTTGTTTCCTTCTCTCCCTTCACGTTGCATTCGGAAGGCTGCACAACAGCCATTCATTCCTCATCTGGACATTAACTTTTGTTAATGTGTTATACCCATTACCACTCTCTTTGGCTGTTGCATCGTGAAAACTTCAACTCATCCGCCTGATCACAGTCCTTCCTCTTTTGTTCTTCCCCGCCGACTCCATTTTCTGCTGCCTTACAAACTCTTACATTTTTATCTTCCCTTGGTTCTGGCGAAAGGTCATCGGCCTGAAACACTGGGCAGAATTTTTAGGTCGCCAGATCGGGTCGGGCGCGAGATGATGTCAGGCGAGCGTCCCGTCGCCATCCCGCGCTCGCGTGATATTTCGGTCGGTGGGCACGCGCTAAAGTCGGAAGCGCGCCCGCCCGACAATTAAGAAGTCAGTTAAGGTAATCAAAGGTGCAATTGCCTCCGGTTTTTCTTGGTCCATCCAGTTGGCGGACGGGCGAATCGGCCAGGGGAACTTTGCACTTTTTACGAAACCTCATCCAAGGGCGAGGTGAGGTTTCCATTGTTAAATGAAAGGAAAAGAAAAATCTGTGGACGGCATTTTTATCATGTATCTGTTCAGGTGACTGATTGTGATGCTTGTGTATTTTTTTCCTGATTTTAAAAAACTTTATTTAATGCTTTTGGGCCTTCAGCTTTCTGAGGCAGCTCTCTGCCCTTCAGGGCGCTTTCTCTCAGTGCTCGCCCACGGCCGCGCTGACGTCAGCGCCCACCCTCCTCTCGCTCCCACCCTCCCCACCCCGGCAGCGCTGACGTCAGCGCCCGCCCTCCTCTCGCGCCCACCCTCCCCACCCCGGCAGCGCTGAGCTCCTCAGTGTGCGTTTCACTCTGGCTGACCGTCATTTGGCCAGTCAGGGTGAAATCGAGCTTGGGGTGGGGGGCGATCGCGGTTCCATGGCCGATCCTGGACTCGCTGATCGCACCTGCCCACCGCCCTAAAAATTCTGCTCTTTCTCTTCACAGATGCTGCCTGACCTGCTGGGTATTCCCAGCATTTTCTGTGGGTTTTTTTTATTTCCAACGTGTTATCTTGCTCTGATCCAAAATTTTGAAAACATTACCAAAAAGAAGAATTTAAAACCTGGCTCCATTTAAACTTCAATCAATTATTTGTTGGCATTTGTGTGTTTCACAAAATTATGGACTCATGCAGCACAGGAGGAGGCCAACATGCCTGTGCTGGCATTTTACACTAGTCAATTCCGTTTCTCTTCTACAACAAAAACAGAATTACCTGGAAAAACTCAGCAGGTCTGGCAGCATCGGCGGAGAAGAAAAGTGTTGACGTTTCGAGTCCTCATGACCCACTCGAAACGTCAACTCTTTTCTTCTCCGCCGATGCTGCCAGACCTGCTGAGTTTTTCCAGGTAATTCTGTTTTTGTTTTGGATTTCCAGCATCCGCAGTAGTTTTTTGTTTTTATCTCCGGTTCTCTTTTGTTTCTTCCCGAAGGATATATCACAGCGACTGAAAGGATACAAAACAGAGCAACCGGGATGATTGAGGTGCTGAAGGGATTGGATTGGGACCAGCGGCTCTGTAAAATGGGCGTGATTTCACAGGAAAAGAGAAGGCTGAGGATCATGTGATCCGTTACATTAGAACTGCCAATAAAGCCACAATCATTTGGACGGCCACTGCTGTGGGGAATTTTTATGCAAAATATCATTTTCATCTCTCAAGGAAACCTACTCAACAGTTTTCTATCACAGTTATAGCAGTTTTCTTATATCTTCTGTGTTCTTGCATACATCCAGCTGATCAAGCAATATTAATCAATGAATTATAGTCCCCTATTTCTACCTAGCGACAGTGTAAAATCCTCACAGAACAGGCATGTCCCTTCTGCATCTGTCTCATAAGTAGGTTACTGTGCAGAGGGAGACAGAAGTAGTCCTACAAATGATTCAGTGTAACGACTCAGGGCTCTGTGACTCGAAATGAATGCTGAAGATGTAAGATTAAGGGGAATAAAAGTGATTCAATAGCCTGGATATATTCTTGCTGGCATTAGGTAAACTGGTGGATTTTTTGATAGACCTTTGCCTGCCACTAACAGTTACCAATGCCTGATTGAGGGACCTAGCATTGGGAAGTGGAGGAGGGGGGTGCTGAGAGCCAGTCCCCTGCCCCCTCATGATCCTGACCCTGTGACCCTCCACCCTCACTCAGCTATGGCCTGGGGCCGCTTAATGACACTGGGCCTCCGGTTAGTGCATTCTGAGCAGCTAACATCACTCCTGTGAATCACAGCTGCCATTCTCTGATTGGCCAGCGGTTCTCAGGGGGTGGGATTTCCGCCACCGGGGTCCTTGATCCTGGGGAAGGCACACTGATGGCCACTTTGCCTGAGAAGCACTTAATATGGCAGGACTTCCCCAAAGGAGGTGAAGCGAGGCTCTCCAGATGGGGTGGGGAGGGGGTCAGGAGGGGCAGGGTGGAAACCTCCGTTGCCTGAATTAAATATTGCCCCTGGGGTGGGATTTTCTTTCTGAGGCTGAGATTGCGATGTTGAAATCAAATCCAGGCCCAGACCCTTACACCATGTTGGCAGCATTCAGCTGACACGATTTTGGAAAGATTGTACAATTAATGGCCAGAGGGCAAGTTCTCGAAGATGGAGGGCCAATGGGAGGCCCTCCAGTACTGTAGGGGCTGCAGCCTGTCATTTCTGGTAAAGGAGAGAGAGAGAGAGGGTGCCTCCATCTTGAGGTGCCCTCTCAACGCTTTTAATAAAACTGATGAGAAGAAATGGCCACTGTTGCCAGGCCATGGGCAGCAAGTGGACGCAGCTGTACAAAGTAAATATGGCAGCTGAAGGAGGGAGTCTCAAAGTGATCCTGGTCCAAAGTGAGGCCGCCTCCAGGCACCTGCTGTGTTCACTGAGCCTCTGATAATGGCATTAATTGACCTCTTAACCAAGTTAAAAAGCTACCGGCTGCGATCGAATTGGCCTCCAGGAAAATGGCCAAGAGTTGGGACTTGCGTGGGAAATGGACACAGCAGTTGGCATCAGGAAATTCCATGGCTGCCTGCCTATCTGTCTCCGCCCCCACATTGGCACCAAAATCCTATCACTGTTTTCAGTATCAGTCAATACAATGCTGCCGTTGTCCCTCATTCAGAAGGATTTGAGCTCTGGCGGTGATGCGGAGGAGGGGAACTGCTGTCATTTGAAAGTTTCCATTGTTACAGTTTGTTCCCTGCTTACCTATATGATTGTAATTTTAATCCTCGCTGTCACTACTGCTACCTCTCTATTGAACACAATTGTAACAAGGGGGAAAGTTCAGGGCCACTCAACCAGCAAAAATAAGGCCACACCACCATGGAAATGGTGGGTAATGACTTATTTCCTCATTCTCAATGACAGTGTCCATCTACGTCTATCAGATGAGATATTAAATAGAGGCCCCCATCTCGCCGCTTTGGCAGATGTTGAAGCACTATTTTGAAGAACAGCAAGGGACTTCTCCCCTAGTTATCCCTCTACCACATTCTGAAAAAAACAGACTACCTGGTCATTATAACATTGTGGTTTGCTGTGCATAAATTGGCTGCTGTGTCTCCTACAGCACAGCAGTGACTATTACCACAGTGGCTGTGAAAAGCTTTGGGACATTCTGTGGCCATTAAGTCATTAATGGCATGATGTGTATTCTATGTATGACATATATTGTATATATAGGTATGGTGATGTAAATAAGATTGTTTTTATTTTAATTCATTCACGGGATGTAGGCTTCGCTGGCTGGGCCAGCATTTATTGCCCATCCCTTTTTGCCCTAGAGAAGGTAGTGGTGAACTGCCTTCTTGAACTGCTGCAGTCCATGTGGTGTAGGTACACCCACAGTGCTGTTAGGGACAGAGTTCCAGGATTTTGACCCAGCGACAGTGAAGGAACGGCGATATATTTCCAAGTCAGGATGGTGAGTGACTTGGAGGGGAACTTCTAGGTGGTGGTGTTCCCATCTCTCTGCTGCCCTTGTCCTTCTAGATGGCATTGGTCGTGGGTTTGGAAGGTGCTGCCAAAGAAGCCTTGGTGAATTCCTGCGTTGCATCTTGTAGATGGTACACACTGTGCATCGGTGGTGGAGGGAGTGAATGTTTGTGGAAGGAATGCCAATCAAGTGGGCTGCTTTGTCATGAACAGTATCACGTTTCTTGAGTGTTGTGGGAGTTGCACTCGTCCAGGCAAGTGGGGGGAATTCCATCACACTCCTGACTTGTGCCTTGTTAACGGTGGACAGACTTTGGGGAGTCAGGAGGTGCGTTACTCGTCACACAATTCCTAGCCTCTGACCTGCTCTTGTAGCCACAGTATTTATATGGCTAGTCCAGTTCATTTTCTGGTCAATGGTAACTCCCAGGATGTTGATAGTGGGGGATTCAGTGATGGTAATGCCATTGAACATCAAAGGGCGATGGTTGGATTCTCTCTTGTTGGAGAAGGTCATTGCCTGGCACTTGCGTGGCATGAATGTCAGTTGCCACTTGTCAGCCCGAGCCTGGATATTGTCCAGACCTTGTTGCATTTGGACATGAGCTGCTTCAGTATCTGAGGAGTTGCGAATGATGCTGAACATTGTGCAATCATAAGCGAACATCCCCCACATCTGATCTTATGATGGAAGGAAGGTCATTGATGAAGCAGCTGAAGATGGTTGGGCCTAGGACACTACCCTGAGGAACTCCTGAAGTGATGTCCTGGAACTGAGATGACTGACCTCCAACAACCACAACCATCTTTCTTTGTGCTAGGTATGATTTGGGAGATGTTGAGGAGAGATTCTGATCTCTAGGGAAGAAAAACTGATCCTTTTATAAAGAGGGTAATTGAGCACCATTTAAAATTTGGATATGCACATGAAGTGCCACAACCAAGTGGCTACTGACCAAGGGTTAGAAAGTGGGATTCAGTTGAATAGCTCTTTACAGCCAGTACACACATGATGGCTTGAATATCCCCCTCCTGTGCTGCAAATATCTATGATTTTATGATTCTATGAATAAATTTGTTTTAAGTTTATAGGATCAGTCTAGTGTTTGTTCTATTGCGCTCAAGGGAGATCAGGTGAGGCCATATGATACAATCAATAAGCAGAAATATAACACAATATTTTCTGCTAAGTACTATTTAGCTACATATTCAGCAAGTAGAGCCAATAAGGGTCATAAAGAATTAAGGCTTGATTTGGAAGGAATCGTGACATTAAACAGAAACAAAATATCCTTAAACGTATTTATGTTACTTGCCTCAACTTTGACAACACATTCCAAGGCCCTGACCTCTACCACCTAGAAGAACGAGCGGAGCAGATGAACCACCAGTTGTAAGTTCCCCTCCAGGTCACACGCCATTCTGACTTGGAAATATACCGTCGTCCTTTTATCATCACTGGTTCAAAATCCTGCTTAACAGCATTGTGGGTGTCTCCCTACACCACGCAGACTGCAGCGGTTCAAGAAGGCAGCTTAACACAACCCAGTCTTAAGGGCAACTAGGGATGGGCAATAAATGCTGGCCTTCAGCATTGCCCCTATCCCATGAATGAGTGAAAGAAAATATTTCATGTGGTAACAAGTTCCACATTCTAACTGCTGCCCAGGTAAAGAAGTTTCTCTTGAATTTTTCATTGGATTCATAAGCAATTATCGTACATGAGTGACCGGCCCCTAGTTTTGAACTCCCCCATTAGTGGAAACATCTTTCCTACATCTACCTGATCAAAGACTTTCAGAATCTTAAAGACCTCTATAAGGTCTTCTAGCCATTCTCTTAATTTCAGAGGTTACCTCCTGCTTCAGAGTTCCTCTGGTCCATGTTGCTATTTTGTGGAGCTATATGTAAAAATGTGGTCAAGTTAAAAGGCATGCTAGAAAGTTTAGGCCTTCCTTCAGATGAAAAAAAACTTTTCAAATCTAGTTCCATCAACCTACATATGAGCAGCAGAGACCATGTTACCGTGATACTTCACGTGTTAGAGCATCTGTCAGGAGAAAATAGGATATATCAGATGTCCCTTTGTGACCAGGTTCGTCCTAGTTTTATTGCCTGTCCCAGAATTGTGTCAGGGCAGTTTCATCTCCTGGATTGTTCTGTTCCTGAGTCCTTAGAAACTTTCATACAGCACAAGTTTCACTTTCTCTTGGGGCCGCTGTCTGAATTTGACCAAAGGCAGCAAAGCGAGACAGTTCTGCCTTCTGTATATAAAAAAAACCGAGCACCCGTTCCAGTCACTCACAAATGGGCAGGCACAACGGCATGTTGTTCTCGTTCTTCTAGGTGGTAGAGGTCAGGGCTTTGGAGAGTATTGACAACATTGAGGCAAGTAACATAAATACATATAAGGATATTTTGTTCCTGTTTAACATCATAGATCCTTCCAAATCGAGCCTTAATTCTCTATGACCCTTCTTGGCTCCACTGGCTGAACATGTAGCTGAACAGGACTTAGCAGAAAATACTGGATTATATTTCTGCTGACTGATTGTATCACATGCCCTCACCCGATCCCCCTTGACTTGAGAGCAGTAGGTTATAAAGTGAAAACAGATTTATTCATAGAGTCATAATATCATAGCTATTTGCAGCTCTGCAGGAGGATATTCAAGCCATCATGTGTATGCTGGCTGAAAGAGCTATTCAACTGAATCCCATTTTCCAGCTCTTGGTCTGTAGCCATGTAGGTTGCTGCTCTTGAAGTGCATATCCAAGTGCTTTTAAATGCAAGAGAGTTCTGTTTTTAATACCCTTTCAAGCAATGAGTTCCAGACCCCACCACCCTCAGGATGGAAAAAAATTCTCCTCAATGCCCCTCTAACCCTTCTGCCGTTTACTTTAAAGCTGTGCCCAATGGATATTGACCTCTCTGCTAAGGGAAAAGGAATCTTCCTCTGAAGAAGTCATACGGATTCGAAGCATTAACTCTGTTTTTCTTTCCACAGATGCTGTTAGGCCTGATGAGTTTTTCAAGCATTTTTTGATTATGCTCCCCATACTCGATCGAGGTGCCTCATGAATTCATTCACCTTAATTACATCTACCTTCAACCTCCTTTGTTCCAAAGCAAACAGCCCCAACCTATCCAATCTTTCGTCACAGCTTAAATTCTCCATTCCTGGCAGCATCCTTGTAAATCTCCTCCTTTGTGCAATCTCATCCTTTCTATAATATAGTGGCCAGGACTGTTTCATTCATGGGATAGGAGCAATGCTGAAGGCCAGCAATGATTGCCAATCCCTAGTTGCCCTTAAGAGGGTCATGTTAAGCTGCCTTCTTGAACTGCTGCAGTCTGTGTGGTGTAGGGAGACACCCACAATGCTGTGGCCAGGACTGTGCACTGTGCTCCAGCTAGCTAACTGGTGTCTTATTTAGTTCTGGCACAATCTCCCAGCTCTTAAATCCCATGCCTTGGCTAATAATTGAAAGTATTCCATATGCCTTCCCAACCACCTTATCTATAAGTCGTGCTACTTTGAGGGATCTATGGTCCGGCTCTTGGTCTGTAGCCATGTAGGTTGCTGCTCTTGAAGTGCATATCCAAGTGCTTTTAAATGCAAGAGAGTTTCTGTTTCTAATACCCTTTCAAGCAAAGAGTTCCAGACCCCACCACCCTCTGGATGGAAAAAAATTCTCCTCAATGCCCCTCTAACCCTTCTGCCGTTTACTTTAAAGCTGTGCCCAATGGCTATTGACCTCTCTCCTAGACCTCTACACTACTCAGTATGAACATGCCATTTTTTAAAAAAAACTATTCATTCACGTGATGTGGGCTTTGCTGGCATTTATTGCCCATCCCTAGTTGCCCTTGAGATTGATTGTGTATTCCCTTGTGTTATTTGACCTCCCCAAACAATGTATTGACCAACACACTGGGTTAAAAGAAGAAAAACAATGAGAACCTTGCAGATTTTCAGTGTTTTTAGGCTCAACTATCCCTCCTCAGAATTTGGAAAAATGACAAGTTGTTGCATCTGCCACTCTAATCTTCAATGCAACCTGGACCAGGCACAAGAACAACATTTACATGTTTGTTGCTGCCTGTCCAACAGCTCTCACTGGCTTATTCATCTTGGCCTCTGATAGACTTTTCTCAGTTTGTCTTATTCAAATTGAATAATGGTTCAAAAAGTGAATGGGAACTGACAAAATTTAAGCATCAACTCAAAGTTAATACCCACAATCTGTTTTGGGCAATATTGTTTGAGGGAGGAATTATCTTCATGACCCCTGCAGTACTACTCCTTCATCTCAGGCACAGTTTAGTTGGATGTACTGTCTTTTGGATGAGAGGTCTGCCTGCTCAGATGGACTTCAAAAATCCTAAGGAGTCCTGTCAGTGGAAAGTTCTCTCCTTCTCTCTTTATGTACAAGCATACAGACTTACGAACAAGGAGCAGGAGTAGGCCATTCAGCCCCTCGAGCCTGCTCTGCTATTTAATAAGATCATGGCTGATCTGATAATAACCCAAAATCTGCATCCCACCTACCACCACTAACCTATCACCCCCGTGCTTACCAAGAAACGATCCACTTCTGCCTTAAAAATATTCAAAGACTCTGCTTCCACCACCTTTTCAGGATGAGAGTTCCAAAGACTCACAACCCTCTTGAGTGAAATTATTTCACCTCATCTGTGTTTTAAATGGGTGACCCCTTATTTTTAAACAGTCACCCCAAGTTCTAGATTCTCCCACAAGAGGAAACATCCTCTCCACACCCACGCTGTCAAGACCCCTCAGGATCTTTCTGTTTCAATCAAGTTGCCTCTTAATGTTCAAAACTCCAATGGATACAAGCCTAGTCTGTCCAACCTTTCCTCATAAGACAACCCGCCCATTCCAGGTATTAGTCTGGTAAACCTTCTCTGAACTGCTTCCGACGTATTTACATCCTTCCTTAAATAAGGTGACCAATACTGTACACAGTACTCCAAATGTGGTCACGCAAATGCCCTGTACAAGTGAAGCATAGCCTCCCTACTTTTGCATTCAATTCCCCTCGCAATAAATGATAACATTCTATTAGCTTTCCTAATTACTTGCTGTACTTGCATACTAGCCTTTTGCAATTCTTGCACTAGGACACCCAGATCCTTCTGCACCTCAAAGCTCTGAAATATCTCACCATTTATATAATATGCTTCTCTATTATTCTTCTAGCCAAAATGGACAATTTCACATTTTCCCACATTATACTCCATCTGCCAGCTCTTTGCCCACTCATTTAATCTATCTATATCTATTTGTAGCCTCCCTATGTCCTCTTCACAATGTACTTTCTTACCTATCTTTGTATTATCAGCAAATTTTGGCAACCATCTCTTCAATTCCTTCATCCAAGTCATTTATATACATTGTAAACAGTTGAGGTCCCAGCACTGATCCCTGTGGCACACCACTCATTACATCTTGCCAACCTGAAAAAGACCCATTTATGCTTACTCTCTGCTTCCTGTTAGCCAGCCAATCTTCTATCTATGCCAATATGTTACCCCCTGCACCATGAACTTTAATTTTCTGCAATAACCTTTGATGTGGCACCTTATCAAATGCCTTCTGGAAATCTAAGTACAGTATGTCCACCAGTTCCCCTTTATCCACAGCACATTTTACTTACTCAAAGAACCCCACTAAGTTGGAAAAATGCAATTTCCCTTTCACAAAACTATGTTGACTCTGCCTGATGACATTGAGCTTATCCAAGTGACCTGCTATAACTTCTTTAATAATAGCTTCTAACATTTTCCCTACGACAGATGTTAAGCTAACTGACCTGCTTTCTGTCTCCCTCCCTTTTTGAATAATGGAGTTACATTTGCTATCTTCCAATCTAATGGGACCTTTCCCGAATCTAGGAAGTTTTGGAAATTAAACCCAATGCATCAACTGTCTCACTAGGCACTTCTTTTAAGACTCTAGGATGAAGTCCATCAGGACTCTGGCTCTTGTCAGCCCGCAGCTCCAACAATTTACTCAGTACCACTTCTCTGGCGACTGTAATTTTCCTGACTTCCTTCCACACTTCCATTTCCTGGTTTATAGCTGCTTCTGCGATGTTACTTGTATCCTCTATAGTGAAAACTGATGCAAAATACCTGTTCAATTCATCTGCCATCTCCTTGTTTTCCATTATCAATTCTCCAGACTCACTTTCTATAGGACCCATGTTCACTTTGTTAACTCTTTTCCTTTTAAAATATTTATAAAAACTCTTACTGTTTTTATATCTCTGGCTAGCTTTCTCTCATACTCTAATTTTTCCCTCCTTATAAGTCTTTTAATCATTCTTTGCTGTTCCTTATATTCTGTCCAATCTTCTGGCCTTCCAACTATCTTTGCACAATTAACATCCTCAATTGTCCAAAGATTGGCAATCGTTGCTTGCCACACCTCCCCTCTCTAGCAGTCATTTTCAATTGGGCATAGCCTATGCCCAGGGGGCCAGTTAGCTCAGCTGGCTAGAGTGTGCTACAGAATGATACAAACAGCATGGGTTCAATCCCTGTACCACCCATGGTAATTCATGAAGGCCTTGCCCCATGCCTGTGGAGTGGTGCTCCTCAATCTACAAGTAGCTAAAATGTCTCTCTCTAATGGAGATGCCTTTGGGACTATGGCTAGATGATGAGTCCATACCTAGTAGCCAGTCCTTGATGTTGGCACTCACATGATTCTTTGCCTTTCTGGTGCCCTTTTCCCTTCAATGTAACCTTCTTTATGTTGACTGGCATATGGTCACTGGATCCCCAAGCCACGTGTCCAAATAACAGCGACTTTCTTTTGGCAACACTTTTCGGCAAACTTGGTCTTTTTTCCATCCCATCCAAAACTATTTCATTGTTTATTCTGTTTTGCCAAATGATCTTTACCATTCTTCTGTAGCACCACAATTTAAATGCATTGATTCTATCTCTTGATTCTTTCCAGTTTGTCCACACTTCACAGCCATGTGTTGTGGTCTTCAGTAATCTTTTCTGTTTTGAGATGTTTAGGTTCCTTTCCAAAAGTTTGTTCATATCCAAGGATACATTTTTACCCATTACAATTCTTCTTTTGATTTCATTTATGCATTTTCCATCTACAGTTAAACAAGTGCTAAGATAAGTTTGGCTTTTAACTTGCTCTAGTTCTTGTCTCTGCAAGCACAGGGTGATTTTTGTTCCTGGCTTTTTTTTGCAAAGATCATGACTTTTCTCATTTTTGCATTCAACTCCATCCCATTTTAATTACAAACTCTATGAATCCCATCTATCATGGGTTACAATTCTTCATCACTGTTAGCAATCATTACAGTGCAATCAGAACACCCAAAACTTGTGATAGTCTCTCCATTCGCTTTGGGACAGTGCGGTGCATAAATTGGTTTCATGTTTGTCACCATAACACTCGTGGCTGCCGCTGAAAAGTAATCCCCCTCTTCCCATGTTACATGGGGATCACCACAATGCTGCTTGATCTCCCTTCATTTCAACCATCATTTTTGGATTTGGCGGGTAGTTTTACAGCAGGGTGCCCCTCCTGCTGCTAACCCTCCCCATTTATCTGGGCTGAGGACTGGTACCAATAAACATTGGCTTGTCTCTGCCAGTGGCTGGGTTCTTCTGTAGCCAACAATTCCAAGAGTGGGTCTTGAACCCAAAGCTTCTGACAAAGGCAGGGGCATGACTGACTGAGCCACAGGATGTACAGCAATGCAATAATCCATTGGTTGTAAAAGACTTTGGGAGTATGGGGCTTACTGATGACATAATAAAGTGCTCCATATATACAAAGGAGATCATTCTGACATTGGGTGATAATATAAAGTGGGTGATAGCAAATTAGCAGACCCTTCTTACATCTCTGCCAGTTTTTATTTCCATTGAAGCCAACTCTCAAGTTACAACAATTATGCTCTGTCTTTGCCCCAGGTTAATGATTTCAAGAGGTAAAACATAAAACATAGAATCATTTCTCTCTCTTTTTTTTTTGCTTGGAATATCTACAGAAAATGATTTAACACAAAACACGTAAAAAGTTGATAGACTGTTATTGGTCGACATGAGGGAGCGCAGCTGATGGGGCATGAAAGGCTGGGTGTGAAATCCAACGGTTAAATTAAGACAAAGTGCCATGACGCTGTGTCTGGCTAAAGGGAATTACCTTGTCTGCAAAGCAATGAGCATTAGTTTATTATACATCGTATGGCTAAAAATGAAGTGACCACAGTCACAGCGCTTTGAACCTATTTCCTCTTTATTACAAGGGTTATTCCAGAGACAGTGAACACTGAGAATAGATAGTGGCAACCTGCTTCACACTCCATTGAATTTAAACACATCTATAAAAAATTCCCAACATCTCTTAGTCACAGTGGACTTGAACAATGATGGGGCTCTGGTTCTGTTATGTTTCCTTTTTCTCCATTGTCTTGAGATACTGTGCTGTTCTTTTGCAGGATGTCCACTGTTTCTGAACTGAACTCTACTTAATGCCAGGCCCTTTCCTTGGTGACCCATGACTTACATTACTGTCCTAAAGTCAGAGATTTGGGCTTGATAAACTCCACCATCCTTTGAACTGAATGTTCCAATAGCCTGTGCGCTTGACGCACAAAACACTGCTAATAAGGCTTACTCTCAATCATAAGGAGCGAGAACAAAAGATTTCCCTCTTATTGGATGATATAGATGAATGACATAGATGACTTTAATGGAAATAAAAATTGGCAGAATTGTACATCAGGTAGTTGTATCAATATCACTCAATTTAGACTACCAAGGCGAAAATGACCTTCGTTGTTTATTTTACTGCATCTAACCCACCAGAAGCTCAGTCTTAACCAGGGCAGATCTTTAGAGCTATCCTCCAGGATGTAACATTTCTGTGGGTCTCTGGTATATAAGATGATCCATAGTGTATTATAGGAAAAGCTGTAAAAAACAGCGATATAATTTATGCTAGAAGGCATTGAACTCAACATTTACCCAGGACGCGTCTCAATTTCAATTGTTTGTGTGGCAGAGAAAAGCATAAACACAATTTAATGCAGGGAAGTGTGAAGAGATTCATATTGGTGGAAAGAAGCAGGAGAGACAATATAAAATAAAGGGTAAAATTCTAAAGGGAGTGCAAGAGCAGAGGGGCCTGAGTGTATATGTGGTTGAGTCATTGAAGGTTGCAGGACAGATTGGGAGAACAGTTAATAAAACATATAGTATCCCTGGATTTATTAATATGGAGTACAAGATCAAGGAGGTTATGTTAAACTTGCATAAAACACTGGTTTGGTCTCAACTGGAGTGTTGTGTCCAGTTCTGGGCACCACACTTTAGGGAGGATGTGAAGGCATTAGAGAGAGGGCAGAAAATTGAGGCTTTCAAGAGGGAATTGGATTATTATCTGAAAAGAGAGAATGTGCAGGGCTATGTGGAGAAGGTGAGAAATGGCACTCGGTGAGTTGCTTTTTCAGAGAACCAATAGATTGGTTGAACGGGCTGAATGGCCTCCTTTGTGCTGTAACAATGCTGTGATTCTGTGAAGTGTAGGAAGGGGACAGGGATGGTGCTGGTGATGGTGTCTCTGTGCCGAACGGACTACAGGCAGGAATGGAGGACATTAAAGGTGGAATCATCCCAGATTTGAACAAAGTGCAGTCGTGGGTGGGAAAAAGGGCGTTTTACCCGTCGGCCGTGATGGCAGCTTTTCACACCGTATCGTCCCATTCCCACCTCATAATTCTGCAGCCACAGGAAACATGCCGTCTCGCTGGCGGGCAGCCTCTGCTTTGCCCATCAAGCCATTGCCTTGTCGCTTCCTCATGCAGGGCGCCATATTTAAGCTGCAGCTGCACCCACACTTCTCAATGCTTGCAGCCCAAGGCTGTTCCGGTGAAGATATGGCCCCAAATTCCAAGAAGAGTGCAGCCCCCCGACTGAGTGATGAATACCTGGGGTCCCCTCTGGATGCTGTGGAGGCCCACCATGATGTCCTCTACCCTTACTCTGGCCACAGGGGGCCCATCAGTATCACCACTCTGGCTTGGGAGGTGGTGGCAGTGGTGGTCAGTGCCAATGCTGCATAGAAGAGGTTAGCCATCCAGTGCAGAAAACAGATGAATGATTTCATCCATGCTGCCAGGATAAGGCAACCATTGGATCACTCTAACCTCACACGTTCACAAGCTCATCACACATTTACTGGCATCTCACTTACTGCCAGCTCAAGGGACATCACCACTCACTCTCTCACACACACCCTCGCATCACCATCTGGCCTCATCTCCTCTGGAGACAGCCTCCTCAGCCCTCACCATCTTGAGGTTACTTACACAGATTATCATGAGCCCCCACACACACCCTGGGATACCTCCGTTCCCCAGTACAATTCTCATCCTGCAGCCTCTTCCCTTGCCTGAGGCCACTTCTCCCCCTTCTCCAAGCAAGCCCTAGCCCTGCAACCATTGAAAAGCCTCCCCTGCCTTACAACTGGCCTGGTAGGTAGAGACCTGCCTGTGAGCCCCCATAAACGTGATGTGGTGTTGCCTGCGAAGCCTGGCGCTGATGACCCTGAGTGCTGCCCGAAGCGGGTGGGCAAACAAGCCTCGAAGTCCCGAGTGAAGTGCAGCTCGCCAGGTGCATGTCACTCATGTACAGTTGTAAAACACATTGGCGTGGTGCCCGAATGATCCAGCGTGGTGGGGGTGGGGGGGGGGATGATTCCGGCAAGCAGGGCTTATAATGAGTTGCTGAAGTATTGAAATTAGGTTTCCAATGTACAGCGGCGGGAAACGCGGTCCGCCATTGACGGGTAGAGAGGATGATCGCAAACTGGTTTCACGACAGTATGAAACCAATTTTTAGCCTTTTTGCCATTTTTCCCCCACCCTCTCGCCTGCCAAGATGCCCGTTGCCAACAGGGCCGGCAAATTCCGGCCTAAGTATATCCACATATATTATGTTATTATATTTATTATATTATACACATATATTATATAATAATTATACACATATATTATATTTATTATATTAGACATTCAGCTAACACCATAAATGGATTTGCAATTTCCAGTTGTATAGCAGAAAAATCCATTTTATTTTTAACCTTACAGTAGATCTAATTTTAGAAAGAGTCAAGTTAACAAAATGGAGGTCACTTTAATCAATCCTTCAAAATCAACACGAGCAAACATAAGTATGCTGTTCATTTCATACAATTACATCTTCAACTAATTCAAATCATCAAACCAGTCTACCTTCACTGGAAACTTGAACAGAGGACAAGCTTACATTTCATTTTATGTCACAGATGTTTCTATTTGAATCTGCCAGGTCAGCTTCAGCTAAAGGGAACACACCATCAGTTTTAGGGGCAGTTAAACTAAACTCCCCCGGAAAGTTTGGAAAACTCTGACAGAAATGCGAGTTCAGATTGTGCCTATTGCAGAATCAATTTGCGCCAAACTGTTTTCAGATTTTCAGTTTTCAGGAGGAAAGATGGATAATTCCACTGACTGGCTCCAATGGCTACATTGGGCTCGGTTGCCTATGCTGTTGTAGAATGATAGCACCTTTAACTGTTCCAGTTCAGGGCCCAGCTGCTGGGATTGATGTTGCCTCAATTTCAAGGGTTATGGACACACAGCAACCCACCACCTCTTGTGGAAGATGCGTATATAGGATGTGAGTTGAGAAGATTAAGGGACAATCTAAATGAGGTGCTTAAGCATTTTGTTTAAAAATTTGATAAGATAGAAATCGAGAAACTGTTTTCTCTTCTGCTGGGGGAGTCCAGGACACGAGGGTATATCCTTAAAATTAGAGCCAGACTATTGAAGGGTGATGTCAGAAAGCACTGAAAGGTAGCGGAACTCTGGATCTGTATTCTCCCAAATGGCTATTAAGGTTAGGTTAGTAAAAAATTGCAAAATTGAAATTGTTAGATTTTTGGTAGGCAAGGGTAAGGGTTGAGGAACCAAGGTGGATAGATAGAGTTAAGATCAGATCAGCTATGGGCTAATTAAATGGCAGAACGGGCCTGAGGGCAGAATGGCCTACTCCTCTGTTCCTATACTGGATCAAGTTTTGGCAGGATGATGGATTGCTTTAAATTGAAGGACATTGCCTGAGAAGTCAGCATTGGCTTACATGGACCTATGGTAGTGTTTGCTAATGAAACAGGAATTAAGACAGTGGCATTCTTTTCCTATTCATGTCGGTAGTGCCACTGTAGGATGGGAACATAGGACCAATCTGTAACCCCTATAGGCCTTCAGTGATCCTGCCAACCTGGAAAATTGTACAGCCCTCTTATGTTGCTAGCAATGGTGGTGGTGTAGTCACTGCATTTAGTAATCCAGGGTAATGCTCTGGGGTCCTGGGTTCAAATCCCACACTGGTAGTTGGTGAAATTTAAATTCAATTGCCCTTACTGGGTCTAGGCCTACATGTGTCTCCAGACCCACAAAAATACAAGCCACTCAGTTCTCAAGGTCAATTAGGGATGAGCAATAAATGCTGGCCTAGCCATGTTCCCATTCCATGAACAAATTAAAAAACAAGCTGTCCAGGGAAAGAGATGTAATTACCACTCTTGTGTTCCATGGCTTCTTTGTCATTTGCTTGTCTAGTCAACGATGCCACATCCCATGAATGTATAAAACAAAATGAATACCTCCTACCTGACCTTGCCTTTTCCTCTACCTGCCCTTCTCTGCTTTTTCAACAGCAGAAAACACATCACATTTCTACCTGTCTCCAGGTCCAAAGAAGAATCATATTGGACTCGAAACGTTAACTCTTTCTCTCTCCCAGCAGATGTTGCCGGACCTGTTGAGTTTTTCTAGCACTTTCTGTTTCTATTTCAGATTTCCAGCATCTGCAGCATTTTGCTTTTCTTAAAGAGATGTAATTGTTTGCTCAAGCATAAAAGCAACCATAATTTTCTTTAGATATTGTGCATTGTGGGTTATCTGACACGGTCAATGGTGCCTGAAGCACCTTGGGGAGATTTGAAGGTGCTGAAGTCAAAGGTTGTTCTGACTTTTGCAGCCGCTGGCAGTGGTAACCCTGTGAACAAGCTGCTGTAACAGCAGTAACAGCCATCCTGTGAACTGTAGACTGCACAAGTGCCACCATATCAAAGTCTGTGGACATAAACTTGTAAGTGTGGCTGTGAGTTCAGATGTCACGTACCTTTAGTGCCACCTAATCTGCCTTGAATCCCTTCTCTTCATCCTCTGGAAAAAAGCACAATCACAGTGGAATTTACAGGCAAACCATTCTGTCACCATTATAAAGATTGGGAAAACATAGGAGTGGCTCAAAGGTACCTCAACTGCTAACCAAAAGAAAGGGAGAAAAAGAGACAGGTATTTATATGACACCTTTCATGAATGCAGGACCCTTCAAAAGCGCTTTACAGCCAATGGAGTACTTTTGAAGTGTCTGTCCTGTTGTATTTTAGAAAATGTGGCAGCCAGACAATGCATGCAGCAAGATCCCACAAACTGCAACAAAATGATGAGCAGATAATCCGTTTTTAATGTTGTTGGCTGAGGGATGAATATTGAGCAGGACATCAAGGAGATCTTCCCTGCTCCTTTTCAAGTAGTGGCGTGAGCTTTTTCTAAACGTCCACATGAGAGGGCAGACGGGATCTCAGTTTAACGCCTCATCCAAACCATGGTAGCTCCAACAGTGCTGTACCCCCTCAGCACTGGACTGGGGTGTCAGCCTAAATTTTGTGCTCCAGTCTCTGGAGTGGGACTTGAGCCTTGGAGGTAAGAATGCTACTAACTGTGACACAAAGAAGAGGAAGCAAAAAGAAGAGAATAAAAAAATGTGTACATTTTCCATTCAGTTTCAGTAAAGTGTCTTTGAAAATAACTCTATCAACAGCTGAGGCTCTAGCAATGCTGGATGCCCATTTCATAGAGGGAGCAATGATAATTCAATGTGAACATTCGGAGGTTGTGTGAAGGACACTGATACATCATTTGGAATTCATTTACATAGTGAACTTGGCAGATGTAGCAGACAAAAATATCAGTGGAAAATTGCATGAGGTGCTAAATGGGTGGAGAATTTGTGTAATTGCTTTTCATTCCAATTTCCTGACCATTTTCCCTTATTTACATTTTTGGACACCATTGATTAGACATTCTAGGAATTTGTCTATGAAAAATCAACCAATGCCAATTTTCAATCACTAGCTGCTCAGAAGTTGCTCTAGTGGCTGGAAATAGTTCATTGAACTGCTAATATATTCAGGTTGGCAGGACATGAAGTGGACAGTTGAAATCTTTCTGAATACTCAGCTGTTATGAAAGGAGGAAAGCTCTAGGGGAAACCCATAAAAGTTCGTAATATGTAGGCGTCAACACCTCACAATTTGTACGATCTGTTCAGTTCTTTTTAGATGGAGTGCAGCAGGATATTTGTTATGTTACTGTGCTAATAATCCAAGGAATTTGAGGTCAAATCCCACCAACGCAATTTGAGATTTAAAAAAAAACTTGAAATAGAAAGCTGACATCAGTAAAAGTGACCATCAAGCCGTCAGATTGTTGTAAAAGCCCATCTAGTTCATAAATGTTCTTTAGGGAAGGCAACCTACCGTCTTTGTCCAGTCTGATTAATATGTAACTCCCGTCCCACACCAATATGGTTAACTCTTGACCCTCTGAAGAAGTGTAGCAAACCATTGACTTGTATCAAACCGGTACAAAGAATAACAAGAAGAAAACTCGATGGAGCCCAGTGCACTGACTGCAGTGGCTTCAGAAGGAGGTGCACCATCATCTTCTCATCATGCAGGTCAATGCACAGTTAACCTGGCAGCAGTCATGACCAGAGATAGCCTCATCTGTCATTGATATGATCACATAGCAAGACCATGTGAGATGGCAAGGTCAAGGGAATAGCCATGAATATGGGTGAAAATGGGAATAAGCTGCAACATATTAATTTTGCTGTTGTAACACAGAAGGTTTTGGTGTTGTGGGGGGTGGATGAGGGAGCTGGAGTAAATATTTTAATACGTTCATT
Organism: Cetorhinus maximus; assembly: GCF_964194155.1. Taxonomy (NCBI): domain Eukaryota; kingdom Metazoa; phylum Chordata; class Chondrichthyes; order Lamniformes; family Cetorhinidae; genus Cetorhinus; species Cetorhinus maximus. Next base: position 96,431,643 of record NC_135893.1, read on the forward strand.
AGTAACACAGAAGTCATGGGTCAGTCTAGCTTTTGTTTAATATAGTTTTTATTTATTGTTTCATGGGAGGTGGGCATTGTTGGTGAGGCCAACCTGTTGCTCATCTCTAATGCCCCTTGAGAAGGTGGTGGTGGTGAGCTGCCTTCCTGAACCGCTGCAGTCTATCTGATGTAAGTACACCCAGAGAGCTGTTAGGAAGGGGGTTCCAGGATTTTGACCCAGTGACAGTGAAGGAACGGCGATATAGTTCCAAGTCAGGATGGTGTGTGGCTTGGAGGGGAACTTGCTGCATGTTGTTATATCATAAATGCTAGAATCATCTCTTTGAACTATTTATCTTGCCTGATGGAGGTGATTAATTGAGAACAGACATCCCAATAGAAGTGAAATAGCTGTTCAGTGATATTGCATCAATATTATTTTTTATTTAAAATGTGTATCAATGTCTGATCATAGCATTTATCTAGTAACATCATGTATGACAGAAATAGAGAGCTTTAAAATGCAGGGCAGAATTTGCATTCATTAAATTGCTGGTGATGTATCAGGTCAGTGCACCTTGAGATATAATTTATAACTACATATCTTGCAAATCGAATAATTTACACTCAGTGTTCTCATTTAGGACACATAAATAGACTTTCTCACAACTCAGATGCCATGCTTATTAAACAGGAATAATGGCTGGTTATTTACTGGGTTTGGCTACACAGGAGGGGTGATTTGAATGGGAAACCCACAAGTCTGGGTTTTCCCGCACACTGTGGAGTTTTAACTCCTTTTGGCTGGAACAGGTTCCTCACGTGGATGTCAGCCTGATTTGGGTAGGAGCAGTCCAGCGCAAGCCACATGACCAGGTAGGCCTGATCCATATCGCCGGGTAGAAGGAGTTGAAGAAATTGTAATCTGCTAAATATACACACATGGGTGTTTGACAAAATGTTATGCTATCAAGCTCCCCCTTTTTAATAATAATATAATAATCAGATTTATTAATAGGCACCACTTCTGCATCCTCACTGTTTTCATATCCCGAGGTCCAGCTCCAGCTCGCCCTCTCACTTGTTGCACGATTAATGTCAATACATGACAGGGCCTCTTTTGAAAAAAAAAATTCTTTCATGGGATGTGGACATCATTGGCAAGACCAGTGTTTGCTGCCCATCCCTAATTGCCCTTGAACTGAGTGGCTTGCTAGGCCATTTCAGAGGGCAGTTAAGAATCATCCAAATTGTTGTGGGTCTGGAATCACATGTAGGCCAGACCAGGTAAGGACGGCAGGTTTCCTTCCCTGAAGGACATTAGTGAACCAGATGGGTTTTTACAACAATCGACGGTAGTTTCATGGTCACCGTGACTGAGATTAGCTTTCAAATCCAGCTTTTATCAATTGAATTTTAAATTCCACCAGCTGCCATTGTGGCATTTGAATCCATTTACCCAGAGCATTAGCCTGGGCCTTGAGATGATTAGTTCAGTGACATTACCTCCGTGCCACCATTTACCCCCTTTGGGTGGATGTACAATAGGTGGATGATTGGTTGGAGGACTGTTTATGTAAAGGTTAGGAGGGCAGAGGGTGGTTGGTGCTGGTGGTGGAAGCAGACCACAGGATTTCATTTGTGAGGTTCCACACAGTGTAGAGCATCTCTGGCAGCAATGGAGGTGGCTGGTCTAATGATGTGTGCCCATCTTTGCCCTCCTCTTCCTCCTTATCTAAAGATGAGTAACCAACTCCTATGCCCATCTCCGCATAAACCTCTCTCCTGTGGAAGTAATCCTTTTGCAGGTGCTGCTTGCAACACAGCACATTGTTGGAGCTGTGAGTGGTGACCCTCCTCCTGATGTACTATCAAACCCAACCTATGGCAGCTCTATTTCTGGTCCTCTCAATTTGAAATTCTCAAAGGTTGAGTAAAGCTGTAATGCACAAGCCAAACACTTGCCAGAGGGAACTGATACAGCAGCTGCAAGAAGTGAGCTTTTACTCAGCTGGGACAATGACAAGGTTAAATACCCACCTGAACTGCTGCTCATGCTCGCCTCCATTTCCCTTGTCACTTCACCGAGACCCAGGAGGCCCTCGCTGCTGGAATAAAATTTGGAGCCAAGTTAAAAACAATTTTAAAACATCTCATTAGCATCTCCTAATGGCACTTCAGGTAAACTTGGAAGTCGGCATATTGGGGCTGATTTGCACTTCCACTCAAAAAATCCAAAATTTGTACTCTCCATCCGTTCCCAACCTACACATTCTTGGGGGTTAAAATTCCCCCCAGTAACTCCTTCACACCAACTTCCCCAATTCCCTCAGCCTTCAACCAAGGCTTCTTAGACAGAACCTTTCAAACCTACGACCTCTACCATCTAGAAGGGCAAGGGCAGCAGATAGATGGGAACACCACCGCCACCTCCAAGTTACTCACCATCCTGACTTGGAAATATATCGCCGTTCCTTCACTGTCACTGAGCCACAATTGTGGAACTCTCTCCCTAACAGCACTGTGGGTGTACCTACACCACGTGGACTGTAGCGGTTCAAAAAGGCAAATCACCACCACCTTCTCAAGGGCAATTAGGGATGGGCAATAAATGCTGTCCTAGCCAGCAATGCCCACATTCCGTACATGAATTTTTAAAAGTTCCAAAGTATTAAGCAAAACAGAAGAAAGCCAAATGAATCTTCAAGTCATTCATCATTACTTGAAGCTAATAGAGAGTCTGAAAACAACTTGCTTTAACATTATAAACATTAATAACTACATTGGTTCTTGAAGCAAAGCCAAAGTAGCAATCTGGCTATTGTCAAAGAAAAACTAGCAAATGAAAACCAATATATGGTAATGACTACTAATGAAAGGAATGATGATAGCAAGATAATGAATTTCTGCACTTTTACACGTGCTCTGCACACAGTTCACTTGAAGCAGACCAATCCTCTGTTGGTTGTGGTGTTTCACTTCACTCAGGGAGTCTGAGTTGCAGTGTCTATGTGCATTTTTTAAAAATTAATTCACGGGATGTGGGTTTAGCTGGCCTCAGTTACAGGAAGGGAGTGCATGCTGTAGTCTGGAGCTATGGATAGTGATGGTAGAGGCTCCAACTTTCTTTCCATCGCATGGCTGACCAGGAATCTCTCCTCCTCTTACCCCCTGCCATTGGCGTGTGTGGAATCTCTCCTCCTCTTACCCCCTGCCATTGGCGTGTGTTGGATGGATTTGCAGGTTGATCACTCAGCCTGTTTGGGCATGTTATGAACACATCTTCCTTGGCCATCAAGTCCTGGGGTAGGACTCGAACCCATAGCTTCTGCTCAGAGGCAGGGACTTTACCCACTGCACCACAAGACCTCTCAATTATCTGTTACCTTCGATTATACAGCGAGAGGTCACTGGCGGCCCTGCAATTTGGATCACTCCTCAGAAAAGCTGACTACACTTTCCAGTGAGTATAGAAAAAGAATGATCACGCCAACTCTGAACTCTCTTAAAAATATTATAAATCAAATTACTCTTCATATTTTGAAACCAAGCACCAGCCAATTCTTAAATGAACCTGCCTGCTGAGAACGGGGCAAGGAGTGGGTCAGATGCCCAACGTTACACTTGATTGAAGGGTAGAGTGCAAATCATACATCTGACCTTGTTATGTCTTGAGTGTGGGGTCTGAATGGGGTTTCTTCAGGGTTTGCCTGTTGCCCTAAGAATGCTACCATAGACTGTTATTCGTAACAACCATTCTTGTTTATTTACAGATTTATACACATCTCAATACTCTACATGAGGTAGGTACTTCTGCTTCCCACCAGGTCTCAGTTACTTAATCATGTGACGTTACATCATAGTTACATCAGTATCAGGTGCTCTTGATGTTAACCCTTTACTCCACGGATCTGCTCTTGTTCAATGGGGTAGTCCAACATCAGAGTTCAACTCTGTAGACAAACTTATATCAAGACAAATGAAAGCATTTTCTTCCATACAAAAATGTATTTTTAAATAAATTAATCCAATCAACAGGGAGGCACCTATCAAGGTCCATTTCTTTCAGGTCAGTTTTAGTTACATTTTCCTGGTTTTGAATGGTAACCATGTACAAGCAACATGCTTATTGTTCATCTTGGTCTAATTTCTGACACTTGCACATCGACTGAAAGGGACTCCAGCTAGTGGTAGTAACGTATCTGTGGGTGGCACCAAATTCCTCATGAGAGGCAAAGAATGTGTAGGCTCCAAAATCCAATTGTCTGGATGCCATTTAGTGTGGGTGAGAGTTCTTTGTGAGTTTTCTGAAATATCCAACGCGCAATTGCTACTGGTTCTTGTTTTTGCCTCAACCGGTCAGTAGGTAAAGCTCACTGGATTATATAAACTCAGTCAAAGGTGGTTTATACTCACTTAGAGTCACACCTGGGTATTATATCTATCCCCTATGACACTTCTGGTGTAGAAGTTTTCATGGCTTACCAAGCAAGTTTCAACACTTTATGCTTATGTCAGCACTTTCTAGAACATAACAATTAGCACCTGCTTAATTAGGGTAGAGGAGCATTCATTTTCTTCCGTTAGTATGCCTGATTCCTATTATATTGCTGACTGGTTTCTTGTTCGTGTCCCTTTTTGAAGTTGAGAGTATTACTATTCCCTATTGTTAGAACAGTCAGTTGAATTACTGATATGCTCTTTCTATTCTTAGCACTTAAAGGAAGGTAAATTCTCTTTAGTTTACCTCATGATCCATTTTATTTTAAGTGGAGGATATGCAAAATGTTTATCCCTTGCTTTGGGTAGGAATTCTAGGCAGTGCTATTGAGACCCTTGTAGTCATTATTAATAATTACTCATGTTGTTATGTTGCTCTTTAAGGGTGTTTACAGTGGCCCTGTGACACTTACAGTAATCAAGGGGGAAAGCAGACAAGTTACCACAGAGATAACATTCTTTAATGTCTGGCCTGTTTTATTTCATAGGGTTGAGCGTTGTCAAGTTTTAGCATTTCCTTCAAAAATACAACATCTCTTGATCTATTTCTTGATCTACTCAAGACAGTAACAATCCCAACATTTTTCTTTGTGCTATTATTCAACCTGAACAATAAAGAGCTGCACAGAACGTGCAACACAGAAATAGGCCATTTGGCTCAACCAGCCTGCGATAGAGTTTATCCTCCACTCGAGCAGTCATCCTTGCCTCGTTCCCCCATAATATTATTCCCCTTTCATCAATCACCAATTCTTAAACATTGACATGGCAGGGGTGGGGATTATAACCTGTCCTGCTCCAGTGACATGGGATAGGTACACTATTAAAATAGCTGTGTAAAGACTTACTGCCCCATTTGTGCTTGATTTCCTCCCAACGCTAACTTAATTAAACCCTTTATGTAGGTGGCACATGCAAATCGGTCTCTAATGCTGTCATTAGGACCTGAATGGCATTTTAACAGCCTACTGACTGAGGTGCCTGGTTGGGAAGTAAATGAAGCCCCTGTGGTAAAACTTTCCATAGTGGGGCCAGGAAGAATAGGAGCTCTGGGCCCCGTGTGAAACATCTGGATCTCTGCTGCCTTGGACTTCCTGTTCCTTATCCTCCTAATTCCCGCATTTTACTTTGGTGCTAGTAAGTGGCCTGTGGACCTCACAAGTTTGACCTGGCCGAACCCTCCTCTTTCTGCTGATATTGGACAGGCAGCTGATCAATGGAATGTGAATGAGGCCCAGGGGTTGAAATAGCCAAGGTTTCAAAGTGATGACATTGGGCAAATGTGAGGTTTCTCTATCCTCCCAGCCCCTTGCCCACCTCGTTTCCAACTGGAGGCTTGAGCACACAATTTAGGCTGACAGTCCTGTGCAGTGCTGAGGGAGTGGGGCACTGTCAGAGGTGCCATCTTTTGGATGTGATGTAAACCAAAGCCCTGTCATCCTTCTCGGGTGGACATCAAAGATCACATGGCGCCATTTTGAAGAAGAGGAGGGAAGTTTGTCCCATACACTGGCTAGTATTTATTCCTCAACCAACATCACTGAAACAGATGACCTGACCATTATCTCAATGATGTTTGTGAGACCGTGCTGTGTGCAAATTACCTGCTATGTTCTCCGATATTGCAACAGTGACTCCAAATTAAGAGTACCTCACTGCCTGTAAATGCTTTGGGACATCCTGAAGTAGTGAAATGCGCTGCTGAAATGCAAGTTTTTCCCCTATTTTCAAAATGCGGATCAAGTTTGCTCATGTGGCTGGACACTGATCCAGTTCCTCTCGGGTTAGAGGACCTCCTGTGATTTGGTGGGAGGCAGTCTTCCACAGGAGATTATAGAGTAACTGATAATGATACTGATGGAACTAATGCTGTAACTATGATGTAACATCACATGACTAAGAGACTGAGATCTGCAGAGTACTGAGGTTTATATGGATCTGTAAATAAACAAGAATGTTTTTTATGAATAACAGTCTATGGTAGCATTCTAAAGATAACATGCAAACCCTAAAGAAATCCCAACTAGACCCCAAACTCTCAACAAAGCATGGTGGAAGCGGACAGAGCATAAAGACCCAGAAAAATTCCCAGAGAAGACTGCAGGCCTGAAAGACTTACAAATCCTTGGACAAAGGATAAGAAGAAAAAAAAATTGAAGACTCACCTGAGAATGGAGCATCACGGGTACTCAGACTCAGAGTCCAGACAGCAGTGTGCACTGATCACAATCTACAAAGCAAACTACAGAAGCAGCAATAGATCCACAGCTTAGCATAAGCATGGAGTCTACATTGTCAGCCCCAGAACCACTCCAAAGTGCTGAAGGCTTGCAACAGGCTCAACACTGGAACAATTGGAACAAAAGATTCTCCAGATACAGAAGAGCTTCAGGGTTTGCATAAGAAAGACCAGGGGGAGTAGGTCAGCACTTTACTCTATGCAGTAGGGGCCATAGCAGATAATGTTATTGCAAGACAGACATTGATTATGCTTAAAACTCATATGAGGAAGATCTTCAGGCATTCAATTTGTATTTCAGTGTTTGAAAAAAATTTGACCAAACTTGACAGAAATCAACAAGCCATTTTGATAGTTGTTGAGACAAGGTGTACAGTGGTTCTGGAATGTGGACCAGCAAAATGCTTTTGACAAGATCAAAAATTTCCATATTTCACCAGAAATTCTAATGCACTAAGATCTAGAGCTGCTAACAATTGTAGCAGTGGACATAGCATCTACAGGCTTGGGTGCAATACTGTTTCAAGTTCAAAAATATGGACAAGGAAAAGCAGTTTATTACACCTCAAGATCTCTCATGGAAACGAAGAGGTATGTAACCATTGAAAAAGAAGCATTAGCAGCCATATGGGCCTGCAAGAAGTTCTCTGATTATGTCATGGGATTATGGTTTAAAATTGAAACTGACCGTAGACCTTTGGTTGCACTTCTTAACCTAAAGGAAATTGCAAAAATGCTGCCTAGAATTCAATGTTTGAGCCTGAGATACATAAGATACAGTTCAGTTACTGAGTACGTTCAAGGGAAGTACCAGACAACAGCAATTGCATTATTGGGGAAGTGGAAGCATATACTTCGCTCATTACTAAATACTTATTACCCACTCAGAAGAGATTACAAGAAATTAAGCAAGCACAACAGCAGGATGATGAGTGCATCAAAATAAAAGTGTATTGCCAGAACGGATGGCTGGAGTATACTCCTAACAACCCAGTACTTCACCCATATTTCAAGCAGAACAAATATCTCTGTTAATCAATGATTTCTTAGCTTTTAATGACCAACTAGTCATCCCTAAAACACTTTGACTTGACATTCTTCAGCAAATCCATCAAGGCCACTTGGGAATAGCAAAATGCAGAGAAAGAGCCCAACAGTCAGTTTGGTGGCCAGCCTTCAGTCACTCCATTGAAGAGTTAATTGCAAATTGCCTTACATGTGCGGTGCATAGCCAGTAGCAGAGTGAACCACTTGCACCATCTACATTTCCTATGAGGAGCGCCTGGGAATGGATTAATTCAAGTTCAAAGGCAAAGTTTTCAACACCGCCATTGATTACTACTCCAGATGGTTGGAAGTGAGTAGACTGCACAGCACCACAGCGGAGGCAGTCATTACATCACTAAGAAGAATCTTTGTGACACATGGCATCTCGGGTGTTGGGGTGTCATACAACAGTCCTCAGTTTGCCATTGAGCTGTTCCATAACTTTGTGCAGGAATATGTTTTCATGCATGTGACTAGTTCGCCTAGATACCCTCAGTCAAACGAAGAAGCAGAAAGAGGAGTTTGAACAATCAAGGAATGGATGAAAAAAAAAGATATTATTAGCTTGTCCTTTCTTAACGACAGAACATCACTGCTAAAAAACAACTTCTGGCCATCAGAACTATTGATGGGAAGATGGCTGTGAACATAACCTCCAGCTCTACAACAAACACTACAACCTAACGTTACCTCAGATCATCATGAGAAAGTTGGGAAACATGAGGAGCAACAAAGAGGCAATCAAGCTTGTAATTTCAACCTCAGACACAGAACACAAGACTTGAAAGTGCTACAGCGCCAGGGAGAGAGTGTGGATATGAGATCAACAGAATGAAGGCATTGTAATAGTAAAAGCTCCACAGCCGAAATCTTATAGAATTGAGATGGACCAGGGAAATATCAGAAGGAACCGAACCAAAGAGCCTTGATATCATGGAGCTATATCACCGTTCCTTCACTTTCACTGGGAACTGCCCCCCTAACAGCACTGTGGCTGTACCTACACCACATGGACTGCAGCAGTTCAAGAAGGCAGCTCACCACCACCTTTTCAAGGGCAATTAGGGATGGGCAATAAATGCTGACCGAGCCAGCGAAGCTCACATCCCATGAATGAATAAAAGGAAATTGGGAAGGAGACCCATGGAACCTTGGACATGCTATTTAGATCCAGATGGAGATAAGGAACCAGAATCAAGTAGAAACTCTACAGTCAATCAGTTGGAAGACACTTCTATCGAATGTCCTCAACCTTGGAATGAAGTTGGGTCCAGACCAAGGAGATTGGTCTGAGACTTTGAGGGGAGATGTAGGAGTATGCATATAGTTGGAAGAAAGACATGGGGGGTATATGAAGAGTAAAGGGTTAACATCAGGAGTACCTGATACTGATGTAACTATGATGCAGTGTCACATGACTAAGAGACTGAGACCTGGTAGGAAGCAGAAGAATTGCCATGTGTAGAGCACTGAGATGTATGTAGATCGGTAAATCAATGAGAATGGTTTTTACGAGTAACGGTCTATGGTAGTAATCTTAGGGTAACAGGGTAGGGTTTAGGTAAACCCTAAAAAAAAACCATCTAAACCCTGAACCCAAGATGAAACAGAAATGGTTTTCTATAAATTTGAAAAGATGATCAGGAGCCAGAGTGCTAGATCTTTTCAGTTGTGATTGAATGGGAGTTAAAAAGGTATTGATTTCAGTCATTGGACAGAGATCAGGAATAATCAGCTGGAATAAATTTCCCCAAGGGCTTCACTTTCTGCCCAGTGTATGTGAATAGGTGGAATTCGAGCTCATTTAAGTGCTGGAAACAGCTGTGAAATAAATATTTCATATATCACACAATTGTCTGGTTATCAAAATTAACCCAATGCCAGTGTGTTCTCACTGTGCGTTAAATATATTTCCAACAAGAAGAATTATGTATTTTGAAGATTTGCTTCACTTAGCGTCACTCAAGGGAGTTTTGAAACCAAAGGAAAGTTGAAGTATGAACCTGGCACCAATCACTGAGAAGCTGCACTCTCTTGAAGATAAGTGACAGATTGAAACATTGCCCCGACCATCATTGAAAGACCTCTGATATTTCTGAATTCAGGGACGATTATAACAATTCTGTGCAGGCCACAAAGCAAATATCGACAATCCACATCAGGTTCCTCCCCAGTAAAACTCGTCATCTTCCTCGGTATCAGATCACAGCCTCTTGGACGCAAACTGTGCTGAAACTCAGCCATTTGTCCTTAAGTCTTAGGTCACCCTTTCCACTCTGCCAGGAGGGGGTTTGCTGTTCTGGCTGCTCCTGCACATTCCTCATGTCCTTGCTCTTCCCTCCCGTACGGACACCCCCTGGTGTTCCCTCTTTCCATCTGGTGACGGCCTGTTGTGGGGTGGATTGGTCCTTGATGGAGGGCTATCTATACAGGAATCCTCCTTTGCTCCATTGAGGTTCTCATGTAGGATGTGTTGCATGCACCGGTCATGTGCAACAGCCATTTCAATAAATTCAGGGACTCACAGCTCACATGCAACTTCTGCAGCCTGGAAGAGCCTGCTTTCCATGCCCATGTGGCTGTTGAGCCTAAAGGGCCTGTTTGTTAATGATATGTCAATTGCAATATTAAGGTTAAGCACAAAAAAAGCTGAAGGACATTGATTGATTAAGTATCTTGAGCACATGTAAAGAAAGAATACACCCAGTGCAAAGTGGGGCGAGGAGGGAGAAGGACCTCCTGGTAAGCCTGCTTCTGGGCCTGGCCAAAGTGCCATCAACAGGTCCAGGCAGCAGGCGATCAAGGGGGTCGTCCAACCCGACTGTCTGCCCCTCTACTGTGGCTATGTTTGCGGCCGGGTGGCCATGGAGAGGGAGCATGCAGTGTCCGCTGATATGCTTAAGTCCTCCCATGATTGGTGGGCACCACAGGGGCTGAGGTGCATCACCGCCTCCAGAAATAACAATTTAATTTGATTTTGAGAGTTTCCTTTGACATTTTGGTTTACTAACAGTGCCTCATCAGTTGCTGTTTACCCTCTCTCATTGATTGGTTTTTAGTTTCATTTATTGATTTTTGTTTCTCAAAACTAATATATAAATAGGGGATCCTTTTTTTGTTAATTTGATTTATTAACCATTTGTTTCATTCAAAAGCGAATATGAAGAAAGACTACACTCGGTGCGGAGAGGGGTGGCCAGGGAGGTGCTCCTCGTAAGCCTGCTCCCGGACCTAGCCAGGTTGACCATCAACAGGTCCAGGCAGTGAGCGGTCAAGGGGGTCGACCAACCCGACTGTCTGCCCCTTTACCGCGGCTATGTTTGCAGCCGGGTGTTCCAGGAGAGGGAGCACGCAGTGCCAACTGCTTTGTTTGAGGCTTTCCGCTATCGGTGAGCACCGCAGGAGCTGGGGTGCATCATCAGCCATGGGAGCACCATTTTAATTTAGTTAGCTAAATTTCCTTCTCACGTTTTATTTTTGTTACAGTGCCACATTAATGGTTGTCACCCCTTTTTATCAGTTTATTTTTTATTGATTTATTGGTTTACAAAAAGAACATATAAAGAAAGACTTCTGGGTGTTTGTAGGTAGGAGGCTGAAGTATGTAATGCTGCGTTCTGTAAATAAACCTACTGTCAAGGAAAGGATGTGTGTCTAGTTTCATACTTCACCATCTGGCTTGGAACGCTGCTCCTCAACATCTGGCTGCACGCCTATCCCACATTAGTGATCATCGGTCACCTGGTGCAGAAAGGGTCGGTGAGCAAGCTGGAAGACCTCCTCGTGGGTCTGCTTCTGGGCCTGGCCAAGGTGACCATCGATAGTTCCAGTCAGCGCTTGGTTGAGGGAGACTGTCGGTTCTGACTGCTTACCTCTTCCCTGGCTGCATCCATGCCCAAGAGCCCCTGCAGAAGGAGAACACCGTGTTTGCGAATACACTTGAGGTCTTCCATGACTCGCAACTAGGACTGGAATGTATAGTTGACCCGGCCAATATTATTATAACTTGAGAATTCCAGTTTTAATTTACCAACGCAAATTGGCCATTTTTGTTGGTGCCCCTTTAAAAAAACTGGTGGGGAACATCTCTTGACTCAATTCTGACCAGTCACTCCCACAGACAAATCAAAATGGGAAGACTTATGCAACCTAAAAACCACATTGATGTGCGGCATTGTTATCCATTATTTACAGCTGCAAAAAGTGCCTGGGGCTTCTTTTCCTAATTTAGATCCCACTTTGTTACTTAAAGAACACTTCTTGTAAGTTGAGGTTAGGAAATTGCATCAGCTGGTCTTAGGTGTGAAACAAAATGTTTAAAATTCACTGTTAAATGTGCTTCACTAAATAAGATTTAGCAAAGTACATTATACTCATCAATCTTCCAAAAAGCGTACTTTTTAATGGTACAAGACTTACTTCCACGAATCCACTGTTTTATTCTTTTTCCTGGTCTTTTGGGTCCATGTTACAACCCCATTAACACCAGGATGCGGCCTTTTTTTATTCATTCGTGGGATGTGGGCGTCGCTGGCTAGGCCAGCATTGATTGCCCATCCCTAATTGCCCTTGAGAAGGCAGTGGTGAGCTGCCTTCTTGAACCGCTGCGCCCTTCCTGCTGCCAATGCCACCCACCCATCTTTGTGAGACAGATTTCAATGAGGCAGAAGGGAGTGGGTTCAAATCCCACACTAGCAGCTTAATTGGGAAACCTAGACTGACGCTTCAGTGCAGTACTGAAGGAGTGCTGCAATGACGAAGCTGCCCTCTTTGAATGAGGCCTCCCCAGTGTCTGGTCCATTATTTATCCCTCAACTTGCATCACTAAAAAACTGATTATCTGTTTATTATATCATTGCTATTGGTGGTGGCTTGCTGTGCATTAAATGGCTGCCTTGTTTCCTCACAGTGAATATTGTTACAATCCCAGCTGAAATTACGACTGGACAAGTCAGATCCCAGACAGAAACTAGCTTGATAGATCCTAACTTTTATTTTTTTTTAGAATCCATGGAAGCAAGATACTGAACAAATTCACAGGAGTCTGCTAATGAACTTTCAACAAAAGGAATAAAACATTGATTAAACAAGAAAAATGAACTATGTTACGCCAGACAAAAAGGTTGGAAAGATCTCAATACAAACAGAAGAAGATGATTCAAATATTCACGATTCTTTCACCCCCAACCATAACTTTTCAGGCACATACAAATTCAGAAAGATAAAACAATTTACCATGTTTACCTTATACTCTAATGTTCAGCATAAGTATACAATACATGTAGACCAACTGGTGAACGGTGGTCAGACACATCACACTCCAAAGTAGGTGACAGATGTGACCAAAGCAGATTCTATGGATTTCTCAACAACCCAGCCAGATGCTTGTCACACCGTGAGCCAACCAATCTCACTGAAACTCTGTGTTTCTCACCAGGGTTTCCAATCTCCACATTTGAAGGACACGCCTTGGAATTCTCTCCATTAGTCGATCCCACTTGAATGGCCTCAGCAAGGATCCACCTTCAGGATTTCAATCACGCCCTCTGAGATTCCTTTCCTCTGGATCTCCGAGTACACTCACACTTAACCTTCCAAACACATTTTCAGATCTTCAGCCATGCCAGGCAGAACACCACTACTCCAAAAGGGTGCCTTTGCTCTTACGGCCCGCAGCACAGAGTCGCCAACTTTGGCTGCCTCCTCAGATCTTCTGGGCTGTTTTTCAGCCCACTTTGCTTCAAATCTGCTCCGCGCAGCTCTTTCTTTAACTAGGAGTCTGCTCCTTCCTCTCAACTTTACTTAACGAGATCTGTTTCTGATCTCTGCCTGTGTCCCTTACCTGGGACCTTCTTCTGGGATCTGTTTTCGCCTCATCCCCTGGTTTAGGGCCTTCTTCTTTGTTTGGGACCTTCTTCCTTTCCCCTTCCCCGTGTCCTGCTCCCTGGGACACCTTCTCTGCAATGGCACGCCCCTTCACGTCACCTGACCTGTGGTTCCACGCTCTTTCACTTTTCTTCCTTGCCTCCTTTTCTCCTGCACATGCGCACAGGACCACCTCCTGGTCTAAGGTGCTAAAGAAACGAACTGCGCATGTGCGCAGGGCCGGTTCCCGGCCTGAAGCCAACAAAAAAAACCGTTAACTGTACACGTGAGGCCCTTCTCCGGCCGGCGCATGCGCAAAAAGATCCGAACGTCGGGAAAAAAAAACAAACGGCGCGTACGCGGCCATTTCTCAGCCGGCGCACGCGCACAGAAGGCCCGAGTCCCGCCTGGAATTGTCCTTCCCAAACTACGAATTCGAATTAAACTCAAGGCAAGTATTTTTTTTGGGCTTCCTAACAACGTACTTCAAAAAATTCTTCTTCATTGGCTGTAAAGCACATTGGGGTGGCCTGCGATGTGAAAGGTGCTATATAAATGCAGGCTTGCTCTTTCATTTCACTTTTGACTCGCCCCCTTCCACGTGATGCTGAGTGGCTGTCGCCTGGTGAAATGTTCTGCCTTTTGAATGAGAGGTTAAGCAAGTCTCCTGCCCCCTGTTCAGGTCTGTGGCTTAGTTCATAGCCTTTGAATCAGAAGGTTGTGGGTTCATGTCCCACTCCCGGAAACCAAGAACTGTGAATGTACTCGAAAGAGTTACAATCTGTGACTGTTGATAACTGGAAAGAGTTACATGTTAAAAGTCCTGAGGAAGTTGGCCTGGACAATATTCTTCCTTCAACTACCACCAAAGGCAAACAAATGAATGGGACGTCTATCGCACTGGTATCTGTAGGATCACGGTCTGTGCAAAATGGCTGCTGCTACCACCTGCATAATTACAATCACTACAGCAACAAACAACTGGGCTTATATAGCGCCTTTAAGTGCCCGAAGATGCTTCGAAGGAGCTTCAGCGGACAACAAAAAGCACATCACTGAGGCATTAAAAAAAAGTCTTCCCTCAGTACTCCTCTGAAGATAACTTTAATTATTAATTAGATGGCCTGTAAATTCACTTGAAAGCTATAATTTAATTCAACCATATGTTCCCAGCAAGAAATTTGTCCAAATGCGTGAACATTCCCCACTCCTGCTGTGAGGGGGAAGCAGTGCTGTGGGTAGAGTTCAGGCTTCAGGGCTAAGAAATTGTGCTTCCTCTCCAGGCCGTTCATCCTGAGATTGATCTGACCCATCAGAGAAAGTCTACATATACTTCTTTTGAACAAAGGGCATCAGAAATATTGGTGACATTATTGACTTGAGAGCACAAAGGCTTCTCTGATAGTTACAGACTGCGATGACCCTCATGGCTGAATGTAATGCCTCCTTCATTGAGAGAGTGGCGACTCTCATGGAGAGGCAGCTCCAGGAACAGAATGAGGAGCTCCTGGGGTTGTGCTCAGGCCTGCAAACCCTCACACAGGCAATGACCTCAGGTGGTCAGTGCCAGTATGGGAGATGAATGAGACACCCCGTATCCCAGCTAGGTGCCTGTCCATCAATGGTGATCAGGGAGGCCCAGAGCGACCTCACATTGGTGCATGAGATGCCTGTCATCTATGCGGGCTCCTCTCAGGGTGCTCTGGATGATGGCAGCAGCTCCTTCACCCCTTCGCCAGTGACCATGGCATCTAATGAGGCTGCAATGACTGGGGAGATGCCAGCCATGGCACTGGCCGCTCCCTCCCAGGCAGGGGCAGCACAGGCTCCACTGGCCAGAGGACGACCACAAGATCATCAAGGCCAACAGGACAGCAGAGTCAGCAGGCTGCCTCCAATGCCAGCGAGGGGGGACACCTAGACATAGCACTCAAAAATGTAAGTTAAAGGCACCATGAGCACAAGAGGGGCAGTTCACAGATGAATTTCTGTTCATTTATGTTTGGTTTTTATATCTGCTGGTGTGGACGTCAACACCAGTAATGGTGATGTCATTATGCTTTCAATCTGACAATAACATTAAATTTGCTTTGGTTCTGATGGCCTGAGTATGCTTCACCATTTTTCTTTCTGGTGCAGGTATGCCAGTATGTAATGCTGGACGTGAGTGGCTGGATATTTCATTGCACAGGCATTGAGTGGACTTTGGGTGCAAATGAAAGGGTCATTTCAGACTTCTGGGATGGAGGCAACAGCCCTGTCATGAGGTGGAAGCAGATCTTTGGTAGCCTAGCTGAAGGAGCATTGGATCAAGGCATCCCTGCTGTCCCTGCTTCCCTGGAGGTTACTAAGGTCTGCCTCCATGCCCTCAGTGTTCTCCTCACCGTGCTCCTCTTCTGACTCACTACTGGATTCATCATCTGTGGCCTGTGCAGCTGCCTCAAAATCCTCTTCCTCCAGTGGGTCCACTCTTGCCAGTGCCAGATTGTGGAGAGTGTAGCATGCAACCACTATCAGTGACACCCGCTCTGGGGGGTATTGTAGTGCTCCCCCTGAGCGTTCCAGGCATTGGAAGCACATCTTCAGAAGACCTATGGCCCTCTCTATCACCGCCCTTGTGGAGGTATGACTCCTATTGTAACACTGCTCAGCCTCTGTTCATGGATGGTGAAGAGACATCATAAGCCACCTTTTGAGGGGATAGCCTTTGTCACCCAGCGGCCATCCACCCAGTCGGGCTGGAGCATTGAAGAGCCTCGGCACCTGGGAGTGTCTCAGGATGTAAGCATCATGGGAGCTGCCAGGGTACCTTGCACAGACTTGTAGAATTTGCATCCTGTGGTCACACACTATCTGCACGTTCATGGAGTGGAATCCCTTCCTGTTGACGAAGGCACCCGGCTGATCCGCTGGCGCCTTGATGGCCACATGTGTGCAGTCGATTGCACCCTGGACACCGGGGAACCCAGCAATCGCTGCAAAGCCTCTGGCTCGCTCTGCCTGGCTGGCCTGGTCCATAAGATAAAGATTAAAGGTCAATATCCTCCTGAACAGAGCTCCTGTCACCGGCTTGACACAACTGTGGACAACTGATCATGTAGATCCCCCACCAAGCCCTGGAAAGATTTGGAGGCATAGAAGTTGAGGGTCGCTGTGATCTTCAGAGCCACTGGCATAGGGTGTCCACCCGCACAGTCAGAGCTGATCTTAGGCCCAATCATCTGACAAATTGAGGTCACTGTCTCCCTTGAGAGGTGGAGCCTCCTTCAGCATTGCACCTCAGACATATTGAGGTAGCTGCATTGCCACCTGGCAGAAGGATAGTGGCATCTTCTGTGGCCTCTTCCACCTTGGATTTCCTGCTTGCCCTGCGTCCCTTGTGCCTGCACCTCTCCTCCCACAGGTACCTCCCCTGGAAGCTGCATTGGGACACCTGGCCTCCTCTGTCTTCTGCCCCTCTCTTCCTCCTCAGAGGACATACCACCAGCGGAGACCACAATCCCCATTGCAAGGAACCTATCTTTTTATTTCTGTTGGACTGTGAATTAAAATTACAATGGCTGCAGTTTGAAGGACAAGTCTACTGGAACAGTGTGAGGGATATATACAATGTTGCTGTCCTGGAACACCTCATGTCATCAGCAAAGGACTGAAAGGAATTTGAAAGACATCGATCAAAATCAACACATCGAATCCTGTACTGCGGAATTGGTGCTATTGAACTGTTTTATCCCACCCTTAAAATTGATGCTCTTGTGTGTCTTATGTATCATCTACGTGTGTGTACAGGGATTCAAGAAGGGGTAGAGTTTAGGTTATAGAGTTGGAAATTAGCAGTTAATTTTTCTTTTGCCACTGGTTAAAGAAAATTTGTTCAATAAACAGTTATTAACTTATTAAGTTTACAAACCTGGTGCTCATATTCTGTTAACCTAAATTAAATTAAACAATTCGGTGGGTTGGCCAAACTCTTTTCACGTTTGTCGTGGCTCGGGGAGCAGAGCACTAACTCTGGTGAGTTGTGACACCATTCCCAGGGTAACGGAAGGCTGTCTGATGCCTGGAAGGGTCCACATGGTCTAAATCCTCCAGGGGTCTTGGAGACACCAAGGAGTCCTGAAATGAAGCCTGAAAATGCTAACAATGAAGCCCTGAACAGAGATGAAGCTGCCAAGTACCGATAAGCAACCAGCAGAAAACTATCTCCAAAACTGCTCACCACTCACGCTGACAATGCTGCTGACGCTTTTTAACCCGCCCTTGGATGAGGTTTAGCGAATTGTCAGCTGCCTGTCTGCCCGTTTTGCCCGTGCAGCAAGTGCGAAGTCACACGGGCAACGTGAAATCTAGCTTAATTGCCTTTTTAATAGGCCTTAACTGGCCTCGTAGTTGACGGCGGGCGTGGGTCCGACACCCGTGTGTGTGTCCGCCGACCGAAATATCGCGCGAGTGCGCAATGACGTCAGGACACCCGCCTGACACCATCACGCGCTATCTCTCCCACTCGGCGAGTAAATTTTGCCCACTATATGTGACACCATTGGATGCAGAAAAAGCTCTTTTTTTATATTGCTGATATTTTAATTGATACCCTCGTTAAGGAGTAGACAAGAGGAAAAGCAAAATCATAACGTCCTGTACTTAAATCATTTTGGTTTGAGTTCAATGGGAAAATTGTGAGTCCCAAGCCGATAAATAAAAGTAAGCGGTCATGAGTACACTGCCTAGAAAGCTGGAGTCTTTCCACCTGAAAGATGTCAATAAACCCGCCGCCAATCTGTGACTCAATAAAAACCAAACAAAAACCCAAAATGCTGCAGAGGCTGGAAATCTGAAGAAAAAGAGCTATAAAGTGCTGGAAACATTCAGCAGGCCTGGCTTCATCTGTAAGGAAAGAGATTAATGTTTAAGGTATAGCCCTTCACTGGAGGATATCACAAATCAGCAGCTTGTAAAAAGAAAACAGTGAGGCGAAGAGAACATGGAAAGAACTCATGAAGACAAGAGGAAGGTAAGGTGGAGAACAGGAGATGGTGAACTGTGAGACACAGAGTGTGAGACGAAGGCAGACCTGATCAGCAAAATTAGATAAATAAGACACGTACAAGACCAAATCTGGTTGGTTAAAGCTGGTTATCGCAGTTGGAAATTGCGTGTTTGAAATCCTGTCTAACTGCACTTGGGTCCAGTGGCCCAGGAACGGACAAAGGTCTGTCAACATCAGATTGAGGCCACCAACCGGCCACCTACCAAAACCAACCCCTCCCCTATCCAGAAAGCACTGGGGCACCGGATCTACTTTGCCAGCACCCTACTGTCAGAGAGAAAATGGAAGCCGCGTCAATATAAGTCTAGACATCTTTAATGTGCCTGTTAAATAGAGCTGCTGTTTCTGGGGTTGTCACTGAGCTTCACTGGGGCAGTGTCCTTGCCGGTGTTTATCCATCAATCAGCATCACTAAAAATGATTATCTAGTCATTCTCGTGTGGCCGTTTGGCTGTGCACAATTTGGCTGTCATGTTTCGTTCATTCAAGAGGACGCTTTGCGCCTCTGAACCAGAAGCTCCTGGACTTGTTGGCTGCAGAAGGAGTTTTCATGATGCAGCCAAGCAGGTTGATAACCCTTCCAATACCACCCATGGAAGAAGGTAAGACCGAGAGAGATTCCTGGTCAGCCATTTTGCCAGCGCATCAGTATATGGCAGAGATCCCTCCAGAAATAGGCATGAGGAGGGGTGCCTCCTAAACTGTATGAACACAACTGAAGAAAAGGTTTCCTTCACTACAGCAGCGACTACACTTTAAAAGTGCTTCATTGCCTGTAAAGCTCTTTGGGCATCCTGAGGCCATGAAAGGCGCTATATAAATGCACATTCTTTCTTTTCTTTAAGGATGCCTCAGTATTAATCTTCCTAGATCATCTGCAGGTATAGTGTCTACATGTCACACAAGTGGTGCACATTGACTGTACATGAGGTATGTAGGCCAGGATTTCCCGGTCAGCGAGCAGGGGGCAGAGCCCGCTCACCAACGCGTAAAATGAGGCAGGGTGACGTTGGGCGGAACTCCCGACATCACCCCGCCCCATTTAAATTTTCAGGTCGGCGGGGGCTCTGCCGAATCAGCTGTGCGCCCACCGACCTGTCAACGGCCTATTGAGGCCATTGACAAAGTAATTCAAGTAATTAATGGAGCTGCCCGTCCAACCTTAAAGTTGGCGGGCAGGCCGGGAGCCCTGGCGGGCATTGGAAAAAGCATGAAACCTCATCCATGGGCGGGATGAGGTTTCATGTATTTTTTTAAATTTTTAATAAAAGTGAGACTGAAAGTGATGGACATGTCCCAACTCATGTGACAGTGTCACATGAGGGGACATGTCAGGGGAATTTTTTTTTCTATGTTTTTAATATTTTTTATTGTATAGCCGATCTACCTGAGGCAGCACTTATCCTCAGGGAGATGAGTGCGCTCTTTCATGCACATGCGCAAAAGAGCACACTCTCGGCTGAGGGAATTCCCCTCCCCCGTCCGCACAGGGAGTGCATAGCCCTTAAATGGCCCGCCCACGTAAAATGGCGGCGTGCCCCCAATCGGGGGCGCCGATCGGAGGCGCGCCTCCGTGCGCCCGCTCTTGAACATCCCCCCCAACGGGGGGAAATTTCTGCCCATTGGTGCACCAACAGTGACATGCTTCATGTTACGTGTGCCACCTACACCTCCTGTAAATTTGAGAACTTGATGCAGTCACCAGCTGCACCGTCAGAAGATGTATCAGTTCCAAACGCTATTTAGCCTGACCTTGGCAAATGTCACAAAAGTAAAAAGCAGAGCAGAGATAAACGATTAGCGAAAATTTGATCCGCATGTTTCTTTCCAGCCATTTGAGCAAGTAGCAGAGCTGGGCCGCCATCCTTGTCTGATCTGTCAGATTAAAGCTGTGTTAGCAAGCCCATTAAGGACAGGCTGCCCCAGCAGTTAAAATGTCGGTGAGCACAAGCTGGTCTAGATAAGAATTTATCCAAACCATTCAATAATTAATCTGCGATGTACCGTTCAGGAGTCAGAAGGCATGGGGCTGGATCTTGATCTTGACTGTCATGGAGGGTGATAGGGTTTTACACGGAATCATACACTGAATGTGTAGGACAACGACAAGCCATTTGGCCCATCTGGTGTTTATGCTGTAGACAAGCCTTGTCCCTCCCCTCTTTTATTTAACTATCGACACAGAAGGAGGTTGTTCATCCCAACCTGCCACTGCTGGCTCTTTGAAAGTGATAGCCAAATAGACCCTCTTTCCCCACTGTCATGCAATTTTTACCACTGACTTCAATGGAAATAAAAACTGAAAGAGAAATAAAACTCCACCAACGCCAGTGTTACAATATCACACCCAGTCAAGACTTCCCATATTGTGTCCCCAGCATTAGCAAGTTCACCCTGCACATTCAAAGGCTTGCAAAGACTTCACCCTTAAAATCTTATAAACAAATTTGTAAAAAAGAACCCAGATGCACTGTTGTATGTGTATCATTTTGTAGCAGACAAGTGATGCAGAAAAGTACAAATGCTCCTCGAAGGCATGTGCTAAACCCACAGACCCTCCATTGATTTACCACATCTGTTTGTGGATGAGGCTCCAGTGGAGGACTGCCACTCAGTTGAAAAACACATTAAAATGGAGCTCAGATATGTCTCTTAATGGCTTCCCCAAGGCATTGCAGGCAGATCTGGAAAATAAAATCACCCACTGTTGACAAACTTAGATTGGGATGTTCCAAGTTCCAATTATCATTTTTGCATGGGTGAGCCATTCAGACTCCGAACCGAGTAGTCATGAAGTAATTGTGGATCATAATGATGAGATTTTAACTGAAATGGTTCAGCAATTTTGCCAATTATAAGTGGAATATAAATTATATAATGGTAATAATGTGTAAATCAAGCATATTTTGTATTACATTAACTTTAACCCTTTCATCAGACCACAAGTAGCTATTATTGCAACATTGACATTCGGAATAATGAATTGCCTTGGGAGCGATTAATTAAGATCACTATTGTCCGGCATGAAGGAATGAACAAAGCATCATTTCAGACTCAATTGTCAACTGCGCGGTGCTGATCAGTTGGTCAGACGGTTATGGGGGAGGGAGCTTTGGCTGGCCAGAAACCTTTGGTCAGAACTGAGGCAAGACTGACCAACAAGCAGGTGAATCATGGGATGGGGTTGCGAGAGGTACTGGTGGGAAATTAGGTGCAGGAGTTCACAGAGAGCCCGTCTGGAGACGCTGGGCTGAATGGCCTCCTTCGGTGCTGTACGACTTTATGATTCTAGGTACACAGGAAGCGGAGTAGACGATTCAGCCCCTCGATCCTGTTCCATCACTCCTGAGTTAAAGTCAAGCGTAACTACTAGCCTTGGTAGACAACAGCAAATTGTTTATTGCGGGTCTTGTTTCTTTGACCTTCTTGGATCCATTTATATATTGTCTGAATCCAACATATAAACTGGGACTGGTTATATGTAGCTGTGCTACTGCAGAGAAAGGTTCCAGCTATTTCAGTCCTTTATCAGTGTGGGAGGTCTTCCCACTGAGTACTCACCATTCTCCAATTGTCCTCATTCTGTCCTCCCTCTCTCTCCCCTGTGTTTTACTCGTGAGGCGTTTCAAACTATTCAGATCCGTGGCAGCACTGTCAAAAGCTTGGCTTCACTAATTACGTATCTGCAGCTCCCGCTGAATTCTCAAGAATAATTACTTTTCGATGTTCCTCCTGCATTGGAGTTTATCGGCAATGACAGATGAAAGGGCCGGTCTTTGCTTTCTCTGTGCTTGCTGTTGCTTAGTCATCCATTAGCTTTCTAATCAGGCCTGTCAAAAATGTGATGGATTTTGTGGCTTCCTGGCCAAAATCAGTTTGGGGTCTCTTCACCAAGGGAAAAGAGAAAACAACTCACCAATAAGGGTGGAGCCTCTCCTTCTGCTGCCTATTTCGGCTGGCTCAACACTAGAGATACGGTTAAAAATATTACGTAGAATTTTCAGCAGAACTGGCATATGTTGGTGTTTATACTCCACATGAACCTCCTCCTACCCTTTCATCTTCTAACCAGATTGGCATAACCTTCTATTCCTTTCTTTCTCAAGTAGTTATCAACCTTCCCTTAAATTGTATTGTTGTGACCCTAGACCAGACCCCCAAGTTTTTGATAAGATCCAGTTAAGGACCAATAAATTTTTGTTTAAAGTAGACAAAGTTTGAGATTCAAGACACTTGCTCGGGGAATAAATCCACAAGATTCCACAGGTTTTGAACAAACAAAAATAAACTTTACCATAAAAGGTCAAAAAGGTGAAGCAATTTACAATATCTATCTTATACTCTAACATTCACGGTTAATATGAGGTACACGTGAATTAACAGGCAAACTGTGGTCGAACACACCAAACTGCACAATAAATGGCAAATGTGACCAAGATAGATCCACAGGTTTCTCAGCATCCCACCCAGGTGACATTAAACATTGTGAGTCAACCCAACTTGTTGAAACTCTCGGCTGCATCTTACCTCTGCCGGGCGGGCTGAGCAGGAGTGGGTGACGGCGGGCAAGGAGCCGATCGCCACCGGCATGCCGCCATTTTACGTGGATGGGCCAATTAAGGCCCTCCCAGCATAATGCGCGTTCCATAGCGCTCAGCGCTACCTGTGCAGGCGGGGGGTGAGGAGGGAGAGTCAGGGCCTGTGCTCTTTCGTGCATGCGCACAAAAGAGCGCAGAAATCTCCCTGAGGCTCGGAGCTGCCTCAACGAGATTAGGTTGCTAAAAAAATTTTGCTTTCAACGAAGTAATAAATTATTTAAACATGTCCCCTCATGTGACAGTGTCAAATGAGCTGGGACGTGTTTGTCAAGTTCACCAAATTTATTTATTAATTTTATGAAACTTGAGGAAACGTCATCCTGCCCGTGGATGATGTTTCCTGGAAAACGTGAAGGCCGCTTGGGCTCTTCGCCTGCCTGCTAACCTTAAGGTTGGACGGGCAGCGTTGTTAATAAGCTTGATTACTTTTTTAATGGCCTTAGTAGGCCGTTGACAGTTCGACAGGCGCGCGCCCACCAAACGAAAGATCTAAATGATGCGCGATGACGTCAGGACACACGTCCGACATCATGTCACGTCATTTTGCGCGTCGGCCTCTGAATTCCCTCAAAGCTGCTCCAACTTGGACTGCCTCAATGACTGCACACCTCCCAGGGATTCAATCTCATATCCTGAGTCTCTGTTCCATTGGAATTCCAAGTCTGCCCTCCATCCTCTACTTACTGGCACAATTTCAGCTCTTTAATAGCCGGCTAGCTTCACTGAACAGTTACAGTCCTTTGATTTCACCGTGCTCCAATCTCCCCAGCTACACCAAGCTATAAATTGCTCCCATGACTTATTCTCTGCCCTAACACTTTCCAGCATGGTGCCGGTGACCTACTGCCACCTTCTGCACTCCCCAGGACTTCTCCTAAGCCCTAACTGCACAGAGTCAGCTAACAGCAACACTTTTGCTGCCTGGAACCTGCTAACCAGTAATACCGTTTCCCCTGCTGTGGAACACTCACTTCCCCAGCAAACACACAGGTAAATTGAAACCCTTGAAATTTCTTTAGCTCCATCCACTTCAATGATAATGTAGCCTTCCAGGGCTCACTGAATGCTTTAAAATTAATTGTAGCCCTAACTCCCGAAACAAAAGACCTCTCTAGGCTGCATTTCTTTGCAAGCAGTGTAGACATCTTGTCTCCATTTCTCCAGCTGAGTAAGCCCACCTGCAGTTTTACCTTTCTAGCTGTTAACCCCTTAAGTCAACATGGCTCAACCTTTTAAGTGTAATAGCCTTCAAGCTGCTTTTGTTGCATTTATCCCATTTTCTACAGTTAACTTCCCTGAACTAAAATTTGCTTCAAAAATATTATTATGAGCCATGATCCAGGTATTTATAATCTATGCAGCTTGTTTCAACTATTCACTTTGGTATTCCCTTCTAACCACCATCTGGATAAATGAATTCTCTGTTGGATGTATTAATGACCACCATACATTTATGTCCTCTGTTTTTGGTCTTCCCCCACAAGTAGAAACATTGGTTAGGATTTAATGCCCTGCCCCCTCTAGAAGTGAGCTTGGAGGCAGGAGCCATTTGATCAGGTGGGAGGGTGTGGGGTGAAGACCCCGCTGCTTTCCTGACTCTTCCTGATTAAGTTCCTGTGGGAAGAGTGGGGGCTGGTCTTCTTATCCGTAAACACTTAAGAGCCTTATCCTACCACCGCTGGTATTCAACCAGTGGCAGGTGGTGAAATCACCATGCAGGAAGACCACCCAGCAAACCTTATCAGAGCTGCCTGCAGCCTACTTGAGGGGGTTGGGGGGTGGTGGTGATGGGTGGTGACTGGGGGTGGGGGTACCTCATTCTCAGGCACCCTGTGCCCACTCGAGGGACCCTGCATTGGGATGGGGGGAGGAAGGGGGCCCACAGAAAGCCAGCACCCACCCCTGCCCTTGCTTTTGAAATCCCCCTCCCACCTCACACAAGAACATAGGAAGGAAGAGCAGGAGGAGGCCATTCAGCCCCTTGAGCCTGCTCCGCCATTCAACTAAATCATTGTTGATCTTCTACCTCAATGCCATTTTTCTGCATTGTCCCAATATCCCTTGATATCTGAAATATCTAGAAATCTATTAATCTTTGTTGTGAATATACTCAATGACTGAGCCCCCACTGCCTTCTGGGATAGAGAATCCCAAAGATACACCACCCTCTGAGTGAAGGCATTCCTCCTCATCTCAGTCCTAAATGGCCTACCCTTTATTCTAAGACTGTGTCCCCTGGTTCCAGGCTCCCCAGTCAGGGGTTAGATCATTCCTGCATCAATCCTGTTCAGCCCTGTAATAATTTTGTATGCTTCAATGTGATCACCTCTCATTCTTCTAAACTCTAGAATAGATAGGCCCAGTCTCCTCAATCTCTCTTCACAGGACAATCCCACCATCCCAGGGATCAGCCTGGTGAACCTTCGTTGCACTCCCTCTATGGCAACCATACCCTTCCTTAGGTAAGGAGACCAAAGCTGTACACAATACACCAGGTGCAGTCTCACGAAGACTCTGTACTACTGCAACTTTACTCCTGTACTCAAATCCTCTTGCAATAAAGGCCATCATACCATCTACTTCCAAAATGCTTGCTGCACCTGCATGTTAGTTTTCAGTGGCTCATGAACAAAGGCACCCAGCTCCCTTAGGACATTAACACTTCCCAATCACTCACCATTTAAGAAGTACTCTGCATTTCTGTTTTCCAGACCAGAGTGAATAACTTCACATTCCTCCACATTGTATTCCATCAGCCATACTCTCGCCCACTCACTTAGCCTGTCTAAATCCCCTTGAAGCCTCATTGCATCCTCCTCACAACTCACATTCCTATCTACTTTTGTGTCATCAGCAAACTTGGAAATATTACATTTGCTCCCCACCTCCAGATCATTGATATAGATTGTGAATAGCTGGGCACCAAAGCACTAATCCTGGCACTTTACACGTAATGTGGTCCATGTGAGCTTGAAAGAGATCCTGACTAACAGATAGCCCGAAAGGAAGTCATTAAAAATAGTATCATCCGAATGGGATACGAAGTGCAGTGAGCACTTGAGACGTCTCCGCAACATTAACTGACCAGTAAGCACGCTTGGCATCAAGCTTCAAGAAGAATCTTGCACCCGCAAATCTCAGATTTAACTCTTCTAATGTAGGTATTTTGTAGGAGCAATGTTTCAAAGCTGCATTTAAACATCGTGGATTGAGGCATATTCTCAATGGTCTGTCCTTCTTTATGACACATGTAATTAAGTTGCACCAATCTGTGTGCTCTTGTACTCTTCAAATGATTCCGGCTTTCTCCATTTTGTATAGTTCGACCTTCAATTTATCTTGTATGTGGATGCTAGACTTATGTGGTGGATCAATTGATGGACTTACATTCTCCTGCAAGTATAATGTTGCAGCTCCCTTGAAACTGCCAATTTTGTCAAAACATTCTGGATATTTCAATGCCAAGTCATGAACTGAGGCAATAGAAGTGGTTTCTGAGGTTGACCTGTCTTGTGATGTCTGACTGATTCCCTGGATTGTTACCAGTGTGAGGTCATGACATGCCAGTGGAGCTGCAATCGCTGGGCCTTCAGTTTCCATGATGTAGAACATCTGTGACACCCAGTAGTATTGATTGTACTTGCACTCCGGGACTATGGATCCTGCACAGGGAATAAGTGAACCGTTGTACACTGAAAGTTTCACAGCAATAGGTTTTGCCATGGCCTTCCATGTCTGTGTATGCATGTTTTTTAGAATTTGCAGAAGTAGTATGTTGGCCCTTGCCCCTGTGTAAACCTTGGCCAATAACTAGTAGTTACCAACTTTCTTAGGGGAAAATAATGCATATCTTGGCAAACGGCCTGATGGCATTTACATTTTCCGGGAGATTGATGGTATGAAACATGTGTTCACTACTCTTTGTCTCATCATGCACATCATTGTCATTTTCTGGCTTGTCAATCCCCTCATGTATGTGTTTCTGATGGGATACCCAATGGTCATTCGTACTGTTTGGAGGTACCCATTGTGTATGGTCTGTTTGGATTAATGTACAGCTCTTTGTAGCTGCATCAGCCTTTGCTCTAGTGCACTGCTGCTGCCAATGGCCCTTTCTGCCACATGCCTTGCAGAATTGGTGAAAAGCTGGGCATTCTCTTGGTACATACAGAAGGCCACACCTTCCACATGTCTTGCTAGATTTGGGCAACAATTGGGGTTGTACTCAGCATCCATTAGATTAGTCAGCCTGTGAGGATTGCTTTGTATTTGTGTCCATCCTTTAGAAGCTCTTCGATGGGATACATTTTGGGCTTATCCAGCAGATCATTCTGGGATGCTTCCATGGGAGCGGATGTGATCACCACCCCAACAAATTCTGTCTGCTCACTCTGCTTGCAGAATCACAGTGCAAACCCTTTTCTCTGTATCTAGACAAAGTCGTCTATGGATTCTGTTGTTGAAATGACATGAACTCCAGTCGATGAATACAGAAGTTTAGCCTGATTCTGAACCAGTCTTCCAATGTAGCCCATACCTCATGGGGATCCCTTAGCTCTTCTGCTGTAAATCCTGGTGTGTTCAACCCATGTAGGCCTTCATTCCCATTTGCAAGGTGAATTTTTATGGCTTGCTTGTCTGGTTCAGACACACCTGAATCAAGAAACCATAGCTCTGTACGCGGTTTAAACATCTTGAATTTGGACAGTGGGTCAGCTGTATCCTAATTCAAACTGGGGGATTTTGTGGACATTTTGACAATATCCCTTTGACCTTCCTTCTTCTGTAGTACCTGGGATGAGTGTCACTGTAGCCACCTTCTCATGCTTTCCTGAAGCTTCATCTACAAAGACAAGTTGTGGTGGGAATGCGCCACAGAGTAATGGGGTGTTTACTTTATCTTTAATTTATAAAATAAAGGGAGAAACTCTAAAGGAGGTGTAGGAACAGAGGGGCCTCGGAGTATATGTACATAAGTCATTGAAGATGGCATAGCATGTTGAGAGAACAGTTAAAGCATATGGTATCTTAGGCTTTATTAATAGGGGCATTGAGGACAAGAGTAAGGAGGTCATGCTGAACTTGTACAAGACACTAGGTAGGCCTCATCTGGAGTACTGCATGCAGTTCTGGGCACCATACTTGAAGAAGGATGTGAAGGCATTGGAGAGAGTACAGGGGAGATTCACAGGAATGATTCCAGGGCTAAAGAACTGTAGCTATGAGGATAGATTGGAGAGGTTGGAACCTCTCAGATGGCTGAGAGGAGACTGATGGAGGTATTCAAGACCCTGTGGGGTATGGACAGCGTAAATAGTGAAAAACTGTTCCCACTCAAGAGAGCATCAAGAACTAGAGGGAACAGATTCAAAACATTTGGCAAAAGGAGTAAAAGTGTGTGAGGATTTTTTTTTCACCCAGAGAGTGGCTGGAGTCTGGAACGAACTTCCTGAAAGGGTAGTGGAGGCAGGTCCGATCGATGTATTCAAAACGGAATTGGATTGCTATCTCAAAAGAAAGAATGTGCAATTTTTATGAGGATAAGGCAGGGCAGTGAGTCTAGGTAGAATGCTCTTTCAGGCAGCCAGTGCAGACTCGATGGGCCAAATGGCCTCCTTGGGCACTGTAAAGCTTCTGCGAAGCCACCCGTTATAATCGCAACCTTCTCTGGCCCGATTTTTATGACTTTTTGTTTTGGTGTTTTTTTGACTCTCCCTTGCTCCCTTGATCCAGCCCACAGCCCAGTCACTCGCCGTTCCTGAATGAGGTAACCCGGTGCTGGTCCTCTCCATGCGCTGTCCCACTTAATGAACTGACAGGCAATGTGCCAGCAATCTCACCACGAGGGGTCCGTCTGCTTACCAGCTCTTTATCTGAGCACTAGCTCGGTGCTGCTTCTCCAAAGCTCCCCTTTGTTGCAGTCCCAACAAAACCTCGAGTGCCTTCTCATGCCATGTAGCGCGATCTAAGGCAGTTCATCGTGCCGTACCTGGACTTAATCTTGTTGCCTCCTGTCTTACCACCACTGATTGTGGTATTATAATGATATACTCATAAGGGATTGGGTAAACATATTGTGGGTTTGTTTATTAAGGCTAGGCACATGAGAAGAGCCTTTCATTGTTGTAAAGCTTGTAGCATTAGTAGCTGTATGTGTGTGTGTGTGCTCTGCTCAAAGCAAAAGAGCAACTAAGACTGCATCACATGACACATTTCCCTTCCAGTGATGTCATGCTGCTATCCCATAAAGGCACATTACAACAATGGTGAGTTTGTTTCCTATGTACAGAGCATAAGAAAGCATGAAACTATCTACGATGTTCTTCCCAATGAGTTATCAAGAATTTGCCCCTGATTATAGGAACAAATTATGAAGCACCTCCACAATAGTCAACAGCAATGAAAGAAAACTCTTAAGGTATCAGGTCATATAAATTACCCATCGACTGGGAGTTAAAAGGCATGGTATATCCCTTGTCACTTTTGCTGCGGATTTTCTCTTAGTCACTCCTCCTCTTGGCTTTTCTCATGTTCCATGGAGTCACCACAATGCTGGTTGATCACCTCAGTGTCAACCATCATTCTTCAGATTTGGTAGGTGGTTTCACAGTCAGGTGCACTTCCTGCCACTAACCTTTCCTGTTGATCCAGGGCTGGGAAGCAGAGTATGGCTGAGCAGAAGTCTCTCCTGCTCTTACCACCTGCAATAGGCATGTTGGAAGGATTAACAGGTTAGCAGTCACATTGTTTGGCTGTGTTGTGAACACACCTTCCTTGACCATCAAATCCTGGAATGGGATTCAAACTCTTGAGCTTCTGGCTCAGAAACAGGGACACCACCAGTGTGCCACAGGGCCTCTTATGTCATGCCTCCTCTCCTAATTGTGTGAAATCCTTCCAAGTAGCTAGGTATGAGCCTGAGCATCAAGTGTTGGACAGTTCTATCACCACAGGTGCCCAAGCCTGCCTCCACTTGATATCTGCAAGTGTGCGCTACCCCAGTCGGATTCACTGAATAAAAGTTTGGAACAGAATGTCTGCTCTTCGCTAATGCCAGGAATGACAAGGCCAACTATTGCAATCATATCTGATGCCCTGCTGAACTAAGCTTATGCAGTGCAGAGCACAAATGAAAGCTGGGATCCTTCCACTGAATAAACCTATTCAGCCATCCGGGCAATTGAAAAGCAAACTTAACATAGAAGGAAATGTAAAATGTGATCACAAGATATGAGATGAAAAGTTTTTCTGCACAGTAACAGATACATGAAGTAATTTCCATTAAAAGTAGTCAGTGCTATAATGATTGATTCCATTAAAAGGGAATTGGATGAATAATTGATCTGCGAATTAGATTAAAGTTATGGATGTAGACGTGGATGAAACATTCATTTTTCTGGAGCACTCTGCTTCAGTTCCTCTAAGGACAATGGGAGTAACGTAAATCAGGATTGAATAATGGGACCTGTAACGTTAATCTAACATCCTGGATTGTCTGCCCAGATTAAGCTGATGAGGGAGAACATTTGTAATTTGTTTTCTTGGAAGTTGTACTTCTGTGAATACTCTGCACCTCCTGGTAATTAAATCACTGCAGAAAAATCCATGACAATACAAATTGTGCCAGTCTGTTAGAGGAATTGGGTTCGGTTCACTCATGGCCTTTTGAAGCTAAGAATCTTTAATGAGAAAAAAAATACTTTGCTGCCCTTATTGCCTTGAAGATGGGAAGTCACGCCAGTGAAAATAAAAATTTCAGACACATTTTCGCACTTTCACATTTGCAAGAAACAGATAGCAGCAGTGAATCACTGGTGTGACTTCTAATGCGTCTTCCCTTGTAAACCTTTTTGAAACACCACTCAGATCTTCAGGGATAAATTCATTGGTGCCTGTTTCAAGCACAAAGTGCTCGGATGCATGGAGAATTAATCTACAACATCCAACTTGAAAGAAAAATCAAACAGTTTCTATGAAGGGCTCCCGACACGCAATGTCTGTCTTATGTTCCATCGGTAAATTGAAAAATGCCTGCTTTATGTCTGACAAAAAGAATTTGGCAAAATTACGCTGTATAAATGCTGCCTAAATTCTGAGGTTTACACTAACTTCAAGCTGCATAGCACCAGTTAATGTTGTGGACTGCCTTTCCATTGTTGGTGGGGGGTGGGGTTTGGATAAACCAAATGAGACTAGACTGATGTTTCACGTTGACTGAAAGATCATTGAGAGGAAAGGTGGCTTTTAAGCATTCCCCATTTTTTTTTTTTTTTTTTTGTAAAAATATACTTTATTCATAAAAATCTTCAATCACATTCAAACCCATTTCAAAAACAACATTACAAGGGTACAATCCAGGTTAAACTTTTACAAAATGTATCACCAGGTGCATCAGTACAAACAATATTACAGTCATTTACAGCCTTTCATTTTGATCTGTACAGCCCGAGGGGCTCTAAACAGTTCCCAGTCTCTCGGTGCGCTGTGGTAGAAAGGTCTTAGACAGCGACCCTTCCCCATTGCGCCTTTGCGGCAGCTGCCCCAAGCTTTAGTGCGTCCCTCAGCACGTAGTCCTGGACTTTGGATTGTGCCAGTCCGCAACAATCGGTCGGGGACAACTCTTTGTGCTGGAAGACCAACAAGTTTCGGGCAGACCAAAGCGCGTCTTTCACCGAGTTGATGATCCTCCAGCTGCAGTTGATGTTTGTCTCGGTGTGTGTCCCTGGGAACAGCCCGTAGAGCACAGAGTCCTGTGTCACAGAACTGCTCGGGATGAACCTCGACAGCAACCACTGCATCTCTCTCCAGACTTTCTTTGCAAAGGCACAATCCACAAGGAGGTGAACAACGGTCTCTTCCCCACCACAGCCACCTCGAGGGCATCGTGCAGAGGGGGTGAGACTCCTGGCGTGTAGGAAGGATCTGACGGGGAGGGCCTTTCTCACCACCAGCCAAGCTACGTCTTGGTGCTTGTTGGAAAGTTCTGGCGATGAGGCATACTGCCAAATGACTTTGACAGTCTGCTCGGGGAACCATCCCACAGGGTCCACCCTCTCCTTATCCCTCAGGGCCTCTAGGACGTTACGTGCTGACCACTGCCTGATGGACTTGTGGTCAAAGGTGTTTTTCTGCATAAATTTTTCCACCAGGGACAGGTGGTACGGCACGGTCCAACTACTTGGAGCGTTCCGCGGCAGCGTGGCCAGACCCATCCTTCGCAACACCGGGGACAGGTAGAACCTCAGCACGTAGTGACACTTGGTGTTTGCGTACTGAGGGTCTACGCACCGCTTGATGCAGCCACACACAAAGGTGGCCATCAGTATGAGGGCGATGTTGGGCACGTTTTTTCCCCCTTTATCTAGAGGCTTGTACATCGCGTCCCTGCAGACACGATCCATTTTCGACCTCCAGATAAAGCGGAAGATGGCTCGAGTGATCGCCATCGCGCAGGAGTGTGGAATGGGCCAGACCTGCGCCACGTACAGCAACAGCGAGAGTACCTCACACCTGATGACCAGGTTCTTACCCGCAATGGAGAGGGAGCGTCGCTCCCACATGCCCAGTTTCCTTTTCACCATAGCCACTCGCTCCTTCCAGTTTCTAACGCATGCCCCGGTCCCTCCGAACCATATCCCCAGCACCTTCAGGCCGTCAGCCCTGACAGTGAAGGGGACAAAGGATCGGTCAGCCCAGTTCCCAAAGAACGTGGCCTCGCTCTTCCCACGATTTACCTTGGCTCCCGAGGCCAGTTCGAACTGGTCGCAGACGTGCATCAGTCTGCGCACCGACAGCGGATCCGAGCAGAAGACGGCGACGTCGTCCATGTACAGGGAGGCTTTTACCTGAGTGCCTCCACTGCCTGGGATCGTCACTCCTCTTATGCCCGGATCCTTCCTGATGGACTCGGCAAAGGGTTCTATGCAGCACACAAAAAGGACAGGCGAGAGAGGGCAGCCCTGCCTGACTCCAGATTTAATCGGAAAGCTATCTGTTTCCCACCCATTGATTGAGACTGCGCTACTGATGTTAGTGTAGAGCAGTTGGATCCAATTTCGAATTCCCTCCCCAAAGCCCATTTTGGAGAGCACATCCCCCATGTAGGTGTGCGATATTCTGTCAAAGGCCTTCTCCTGATCCAAGCTGATGAGGCAGGTATCCACACCCCTGTCCTGTACATAGGCAATCGTATCCCTGAGCAGCGCCAGGCTGTCAGAGATCTTCCTGCCTGGCACAGAGCAGGTCTGGTCAGGGTGAATCACCAATTCCAGAGCGGATTTGACCCGGTTGGCGATGACCTTGGACAGAATCTTATAGTCCATATTCAACAGTGAAATGGGTCGCCAATTTCTAATTTCCTCCCTTTCCCCCTTGTGCTTGTAGATGAGGGTGATGATGCCTTTCCTCATGGATTCTGACATGCTGCCGGCCAGGAGCATACTCTCGTACACTTCTAGCAGGTCTGGGCCGATCAAGTCCCACAGAGCCGAATACAACTCCGCCGGCAGGCCGTCGCTTCCGGGGGTTTTACTCTTCTCGAAGGACTCGAGGGCCTTAGTCAGTTCGTCAGGAGTTAGCGGTTTGTCTAGGCTCTCCCGCGTACTGTGGTCTAGGACCTCCGTGATAGAGGACAGGAAGGACTGGGAGGCCGTGCTGTCCGTGGGCTTCACGTCATACAGTCCGGCATAAAAGGATTTGCTGATCCTCAGAATGTCGGACCTTGATGACTTTACTGAGCCGTCTTCTTCCTTCAGGCTGCTGATCACAGAGCGCTCTCTGTGTACCTTTTGGAAGAAGAAACGTGAGCACGTCTCATCCTGCTCCACGGAGCGGACCCTGGAACGGAAGATGATCTTGGAGGCCTCCGAGGCAAAGTGCGAGGCTTGCTGGCCCTTCACCTCTTGGAGCTCCTCCTTGACATCGACCCCTATCGACTGCAGCCGGAGCAGATTCTGCATCTTTTCCTGGAGTCGGGACATTTCCCTCTGTTCCTTTCTAGCTTTCTGGGTGCCTTTGAGGATGAAAAACCTCTTGATGCTTCCCTTGATCACTTCCCACCAGTGTGTCAGGGACTCAAAGAGGGGTTTCACGGTTCTCCAACCTTTGTAATTCCCCATTAGATGAGAACAGGTTGGGAAAGCAGTTAAGACTGATTGGCACCACTCTGTTCCCGCAAATATCAATCCTGCTTACTTTGGCGGGGGAGGGGACTCATCCTTTATCATTAGGTTAATTGAGTGTCAATAGGTTCTTGACTCTCCACAGTGTCAATAGGTTCTTGATGATGTTAAATTCTGTTTCCAGACTGACAATAGCAAACCTGCAGTTGGTCTGCAGGGAGAGTAGGTCCATCAGTTCAGGTGTAAAACCTCTTTTTGTGAGACCACAAGGGATAGGACTCTCCTCCAGGACCTATAGGGAATGTTATCACCCCACTTACCCTTTTACTTCCCATTTAAAATGCTCAAGTGTGGATGATTGTGTTGTATATTTTATAGAGTTGATTTTCAAGAAAGCAACGCAGAGATGACATTGGTTTCTAAGTGTGCGGGAACTTTATTTACAGAGTTTTATACAAAGTTTTAAAATGTCTCTGCAGTCGCAAAATGTCTGCTAACTCATGCTAACAGCTCAGGCATCCAGGCCTTTCTTTGGTGTCTGTATTCTTTGCTCTGAGTCAACACCCAAGCTTAATCAATCAAGCACAGTGAGCATAGGTCAGTTACCAGACTCACATAACCAAACACAGAACAATTGAACACTACAATTGGTAATACAATAGGTCAGCATGCACAGCACTAAAGAATAGTGGCTTCACACTTGTAATTCCGGCAACAATAACTTGCATTTATATAGCGCCTTTAATGTAGATAAACATGCCAAGGCATATCACAGGAGCTTACTGAGATAAAAATTGATAATGAGCCAAAGGAGAAGATATCAGAATGAGTGAAAAAAATAACTTGATCAAAGAGGTAGGTTTTAAGGAGAGCCAGAAAGGAGGAGAAGGGGAGGTTGTGTTGTTTAGGTAATGAATTCCTGGGCTTAGGGCCAAGATGGCTGAAGACACAGCTCGTAATGGTGGGTTGAAGAGAGTAGGGAATATGAGAGAACAGAATTGGAGAGATATAGGATTTTTGGTGGCTTGTATGGCTAGAAAAAGTTACAGAGATGAGGGATGGATATGCCATGGAGGACACAAAGCTAAGGTGTTAGTTAACTGGTAATGTAGATCAGTGAGCACAAGGTTGACGAGTGAGCAAGACTGGGTGGCAGAGTTTTGGACGAGCTCAAATTTATGGAAGGTGGAAGATTGGAGGCCAGCCATGAGGTCATTAGAAGAATCAAACTCCAGAGGTAACAAAGCAATAATTTCAGCAGTAGATCCACTGAGGTAGGGGCAGAGAGGGGTAAAACTACAGATGGGAAAGTCTTTGTGACATAGATGATATGGGGTTGGAAACTCAGCTTAAGCCAATTTGGATGCTGAGGTCTCAAATAGCATGGTTCAGCCTAAAATAATGACCAGGAAGGGATATAGATTTAACGGAAAGGGACAGGATTTTGCAGAAAGCTCCTATTCTATGACATGAAGTCAAGGGATTTGGCAACTTTGGGCGAGGGAGAGAAGGAGTAATTGTGGGGAGCTCTACCATGTAGAATAGTCAATGGAGAGTATTGTACTTCAGAGTGCTGGTTTCCGACATCCTTTACCACTCAAACCCAGCACTAACCAGATCAGCATGGCACAACCAACTGCAAAGCAAAACTCTGGCTGCTTTGTCCCAACGTGTGCTATGACCCTCAACCTCCAACTTTGATACTTTCAGTTCTAATGCCGCCTGTCCCTTATCCCTTCTCTGGGTGAATACGACAAGTTAATGCCAACCAGCACTGGAATGTGGGCACTTAAATGCTGTGGACTCAAGCCCAATGGACTTGTTTGAGACGGTAGCAAATTGATTTTGTGTGCAGCTCATGAATTAATGTTAGACAGATTTAAATCTGGTTCCCAGAATGGAAAAGCAGCATGAAGCCCAGTCTCCCAGTTAGATAGTCTTTGTCAATGGCTTGTATTACAAACCTTAAAGGAAAAGTGCTGTGCCATTTGATTAGTTTTTTTTGACTTAGCATCAAGTGGAGTGAGAGTAAACTGGAAAATAAATCACCCCAAGCCCTTTTGCATCTCCTATTGACCAGCTGAGGTCTAACATAATTCTTTCAATCTGCAGGGGAGAATTCCATTCCAATGCTTATGCTTTTGGTGGAAATAATGAACAGAAGAAATCTTCACAAAAGCATGTATGATTCACTGATTGTAATAACCAGAGAGTGGCTCAACTCTGTAGTATTGGAGGAGCTTTTATCTCCAGACTAGAATAAAAATTAGCTCGAATGTCATATTGTATTGAATCTTAAATGCTTGTGCACTGTAGTGCATAGTTTTACAGCCAACAAATATAGTGGGAGTGCATGTTGCTTCTAAATTCATAGTATCACTATAAAATAGCTCTATGGGTTGAGCTATTACAGTGAGAGAGTGTGAGAGAAACAGTGTGGTCATTTACAGGGAGCGAGTGCAAGAGGAGTGGGGCCTTTAACAGTGAGAGAGTGAGAGGAGAGTGACCCTTAATAGTGAGAGAGTGAGAAGAGAGTGACCTTTAACAGTGAGAGAGTGTGAGGAGTGTGGCCTTTAACAGTGAGAGAGTGTGAAGAGTGTGGTCTTTAACAGTGAGAGAGTGAGAGGAGTGTGACCTTTAACAGTGAGAGACTGTGAGGAGTGTGGCCTTTAATAGTGAGAGAGTGTGAAGAGTGTGGCCTTTAACAGTGAGACAGTGTGAGGAGTGTGGCTTTTAACAGCGAGAGAGTGTGAGAAGGGTGTGAGACCGTTAAAGAGTGCGGAGAGCAGCTGTTTAGTGAGTAGGATTGGTGAGTATTTCTAGTCTTTAAAGTAAAAGTAAGCTCTTTAGTTTGTTTTTTGGTCTCTAGTCTTTTTCTCTTTTTCTTAAAGATAGCTTGTTAAGTATAAGATCGATGCCGGTGTGTATCAAAAATAATTATAATAAAGTGTAAAGGGTGGGGATATTATAGCAATTAATTACGAAATTGAATAAAATACGATGTCAATGGCAGGACGGGTGATGTGTTGCTGCTGCAGCATGTAGGTTCTGCTGGACACCAAGGTGATCCAGAGCGAACACATCTGTACCAAGTGTTTGCAGCTCGAGGAACTTCGGATCCGAGTTGAGGAGCTGGAGCCCAAGCTGCAGACATTGTTCCACATCAGGGAGGGGGAAAGTTACCTGGACACTTTGTTCCAGGAGGCGGACACACCTCTCAGATTAGGTCATTCAAATTTGGTCTGTGACCAGGGACAGGAAGGTGTGACTGCAGGTGAAGCAGGTGTGGGGACCCAGGGGAAAGCATTCGATGAGCCTCGGCCCCTGCAACTGTCCAACAGTTTCAAGGCTCTTGCAAGCTGTGTGGACGAGGGCGGGGACTTCGGGGAGGATGAGTGAACTGACCACAGCACCGTGGTGCAGGGAGCCATTCAAGTGGGGGGGAGCAAATGGGAACGTAGTAGTGGTAGGGGACAGTATAATTAGGGGGATAGATACTGTTCCCTGCAGCCATGAGTGTGAGTCCCGAAGGCTGTGTTGGCTACCTGGTGCCAGGGTCAAGGATATCTCCTCAAGGATAGAG
Source organism: Cetorhinus maximus (assembly GCF_964194155.1). Lineage (NCBI taxonomy): Eukaryota > Metazoa > Chordata > Chondrichthyes > Lamniformes > Cetorhinidae > Cetorhinus > Cetorhinus maximus. Next base: position 96,469,623 of record NC_135893.1, read on the forward strand.
GGGAATTTGGAGTGGGATGGGAGGGATCCAGTTGGTGCCAACAACATTGATAGGACTAGAAAGGAGGGTCTGCTGAAAGAATTTGAACAGTTAGGAGCTAAACTAAAAAGCAGAACCTCCAATGTAATAATCACGGGATTGCTACCTCAGGCACAGGCAAACTGGCATAGGGTAAATAAAGTTCAGGAGTTAAATGTATGGCTCAGAGATTGGTGTGGGAGGAATGGGTTTCAGTTCATGGGGCACTGGCACCAGTACTGGGGTAGAAGGGAGCTGTACTGGTGGGACAGGCTTCACTTGCACCATGCTGGCACCAGTGTCCTGGCAAATCAAATAACTAAGGCTGTAGAGAGGGCTTTAAGCTAAATAGAGGGGTGGGGGAGGGTTCTGGAGAGGGGATACGTAGGCTTACAAAGCAAAAGGATATGGCAGCATTTCAGGGCAGCTGTTTAGGTGATGATACCCAGAGTATGGCAGGAGTGACAGGAGTGTACAAACATAAAAAAAAGCAGCAAATAGGGTCAAAGGGGAACAAAATGGTAAAAAGGCAAAATTAACGGCCCTTTACTTAAAGGCACGTAGTATTCGGAACAAAATAAATGAATTAACAGCACAAATAGAGGTTATTGGGTATGATCTTATAGCCATTATGGAGACATGGGACCGGATTTTCCCCCCGTTGGGGGCGAAGTTGAAATGCAGGCCTCCAATCGGCGCCCCCAATCACCATTTTACGTGGGTGGGCGTGACATCCGCAGGGAAGCGCTATGCGCTCCCTGTGCGGTGGGGGGGGGAGGAATCCCTACACCTGAGAGTGCACTCTTTCACACATGCACATGAAAGAGCGCACTCATCTCCCTGAGGCTAAGTGCTGCCTCAGGGAGATCGGCTGTACTGTCAAAAATAGACAAAAAATAATTCCTTGACATTTCCCCTCATGTGACACTGTCACATGAGTTGGGACATGTCCATAATTTCTTTAGAGACTTTAATAAAAAATTTTCAAAACCTACATGAAACCTCATCCCGCTGGGAATTAAATATTCAGGGGTATGTGACGTTTTAAAAGGACAGGCAGGAATGAAAGGGTGGCGGGGTAATTTTGTAAATACGAGATGGAATAAGTACGCTGGCAAGAAAGGATCTCGGATAGGAAGATGTAGAATCTATATGCGTAGAGGTCAGAAATAACAAGGGGAAAAAGACACTGGTGGGAGTAGTCTACTGACAGTAGCTATATTGTAGGATAGAGGATAAATCGGGAGATAAAGAGGGCACGTAAAAAAGGCAATATATTAATCATGGATGACTTTAATATTCATGTAGATTGGGAAAATTACATTGGCAGAGGTACACACAAGCAAGAATTCATAGAGTGTATTTGGGATAGTTTCTTAGAACAATATGTTGTGAATCCAACCAGGGATCAGGCTATTTTGGATCTGGCAATGTGTAATGAGGCAGGTTTAATAAATGATCTCAGAGTAAAATATCCCCCAAGGAAACAGTGACCATAATATGGTAGAATTTAGCATTCAGTTTGAGAGTGAGAAACTTGGGTCAGAAACAACTGTGCTAAACTTAAATAAGGGTAATTACAATGGAATGTGGGCAGAGTTGGCTGGAGTGGACTGGGAAAGGAGTTTAGCAGAAAAGACGGCTGATGAACAATGACAGACGTTTAAGAAAATATTTCATGACTCTCAACAAAGATATATCCCAGTGAGGAAGAAGGGTTCAAGGAAGGAGATAAACCAATCATGGTTAACCATGGAAGTTAAAGATAGTATCAAATTGAAAGAAAAAACATACAATGTGCCAAAGATTCGTGTTAAACCAGAGGATTGGGAAAGTTTTAAAAACCAATAAAAGATGACCAAAAAATAATAAAGAGGGAGAAAATAAACTTTGAGGGTAAACCAGCAAGTAATATAAAAATGGGCAGGAAGAGCTTCTTTAAACATATTAAAAAGGAAAGGAGAGGCCAAAATGAACATAGGGCGCTTAGAGAAGAGGCTGGGGAAATAATAATGGGGAGCCAGGAAATGGTAGAGGAGTTGAATAAATACTTTGCTTCAGACTTCACGGTAGAAGATACTGTTAGCATTCCAAAAATACAAAATAATCAGGGGGAAAAAGGTGGGAGGAAATGAATACAATAACTCTCACTAGAGAAAAAGTACTAGGGAAAGTAATGGGGCTAAAGGCCGATGGGTCCCCTGGACCTGGTGGTTTGCATCCTAGGATATTAAAAGAAGTAGCTACAGAGATAGTGGATGCACAGCTAGTAATCTTCCAAGAATCCTTAGATTCAGGAAAAGTCCCAGAGGATTGGAGAATGGCCAATGTACCACCATTATTCAAAAAGGGAGGGAGACAAAAAACAGGTAACTATAGGCCATTTAACTTAACATTGGCCATTGGGAAAATGTTGGAGTCTATTATAAAGGGTGTATTAGCAGAGCATTTAGAGATACATAATCTAATCAAGCAGAGTCAGCATGGCTTCATGAAGGGGAAATCATGCCTAACAAATTTATTAGAATTCTTTGAGCATGCAACAAGCAGGATAGATAAAGGGGAACCAGTAGATGTAATATATTTGGATTTCCAAAAGGTGATCAATAAGGTACCACACATAATGCTACTTAATAAGATAAGAGTCCATGGTGTTGGGGGTAGTGTTTTAGAATGGATAGAGGATTGGTTAACTAATAGAAGACAGAGAGTTAGGATAAGGGGGGCATTTTCTGGATGGCAACTTGTAACTAGCAGAGTGCCACAGGGATCAGTGCTGGGCCCTCAATTATTTACAATATATATTAATGACTTAGATGAGGGAAGTGAATGTACTATTGCCAAGTTTGCGGATGACACAAAAATAGGTGGGAAGGCAAGTGTTGAGGATGACACGAGGAGTCTACAAAGGGATATAGACAGGTTAAGTGAGTGGGCAAAAAAGTGGCAGATAGAATATAATGTGGAAAAATGTGAACCTTGGCAGGAAGAATAGAGGAGCTGAATATTAGTTAAATGGAGAAAGACTGCAGAAGCTACAGCACAGAGGGATTTGGGAGTCCTTGTGCATGAATCCCAAAAGGCAAGTTCAACAGGTAATAGAAAAGGCAAATAGAATGTTGGCCTTTATTTCAAAGGGAATGGAGTATAAAAATAGGGAAGTCTTACTAAAACTATACAAGGCACTAGTTAGGCCACACCTAGAATACTAGGCGTGAACAATGTTGGTCTCCTTATCTAAGGAAAGATATACTGGCATTGGAGGCAGTCCAGAGAAGGTTCACTAGGTTGATCCGAGGTATGGAGGGGTGTTCTTATGAGGAGAGGTTGAGTATGTTGGGCCTGTACTCATTGGAGTTTAGAAGAATGACAGGCAACCTTATTGAAACATATAAGATTCTTATGGGGCTTGACGGGGTAGATGCTGAGAGGTTGTTTCCCCTTGTGGGAGAGCGTAGGACCAGAGGGCATAATCTCAGAGTAAGGGGTCACCCATTTAAGACAGAGATGAAGAGGAATTTCTTCTCTCAGAGGGTAGTGAATCTGTGGAATTCTCTACCGCTGAGGGCTATAGAGGCTGGGTCATTAAATAAATTCAGTGCTGAGGTAGACAGGTTTTTAATCAGTAAGGGAATCAAGGGTTATGGGGAAAGGGCAGGAAAGTGGAGTTGAGGAATATCAGATCAGCCATGATCACATTGAATGGTGGAGCAGACTCGATGGGCTGAATGGCCTACCTCTGCTCCTACGTCTTATGGTCTTATCGCCTTATAAAGTGGCTAAAATTATGAAGTTACTTTACGCACCTTCCAATCATTGGTAACTAGGATTTACACAAGTTGATCCAGCGCCATTCTATACCAATCACTGTTCCAAAGCTGATGCTAGCTATGGGGTCTGTCAGTTAAGTTACTAAGTTGAAGCATTTGGATTGGAGTGAGGACCTTTGTTAATTAAAAGTGGAAAAAATGCCTATGATTTCACAAATGAGCAATCACTAATTATGTCACAGGCACATATGGTTTGAAGCACACAATGTTTCATTGGGAATGAGAGTTGACAGGATTGCAGTGAACTGAAGATTTTTTAAGGATGAAATGTCACAACAATGTTTCGAACTTTATAATCATACAAGTTTTCTCCCAACAGATCTACACTCTCTGCATTCTCACCGAGACAGTCTCACCTGAGTTCCTCAGGGTAGTATCCTTGGCCCAACCATCTTCAGCTGCTTCATCAATAGCCTTCCTTCCATCTTAAGGTCAGAAGTGGGGATGTTCATTGATGACTGCAGAATTTTCAGCACCTTTTGTGACTCCACAGATACTGAAGCAGTCCATGTCCAAATGCAGCAAGACCTGGACAATATCCAGGCTTGGGCTGACAAATGGCAAATAACATTCGTGCCACACAAGTATCAGGCAATGACCATCTCCAACAAGAGAGAATCCAAACATCGTCCCCTGATGTTCAATGGCATTACCATCACTGAATCCGCCACTATCAACATACTGGGGGTTACCATTGACCAGGAACTGAACTGGCCTAGCCATATAAATACTGTGGCTACAAGAACAGGTCAGAGGCTAGGAATCGTGCGATGAGTAAATCACCTCCTGACTCCCCAAAGCCTATCCAACATCTACAAGGCACAAGTCAGGAATGTGAAGGAATACTCCCCACTTGCCTGGATGAGTGCAGCTCCCACAACGCTCAAGAGGCTTGACACCGTGCAGGGCAAACAAACATTCATTCCCTCCACCACCGACGCACAGTAGCAGTTGTGTGTACCATTTACAAGATGCACTGCAGGAATTCACCAAGGCTCCTTAGATAGCATCTTCCAAACCCATGACCACTACCATCTAGAAGGACAAGGGCAGCAGATAGATGGGAACACCACCACCTGGAAGTTCCCCTCCAAGCCACTTACCATCCTGACTTGGAAATATATCGCCGTTCCTTCACTGTCACTGGGTCGAAATCCTGGAACTCCCTCCCTAACAGCACTGTGGGTGTACCTACACCACATGGACTGCAGCGGTTCAAGAAAGCAGCGCACCACCACCTTCTCAAGGGCAATAAGTGATGGGCAATAAATGCTGGCCCAGCCAGCGAAGCCCACATCCCATGAATGAATAAAAAAAAGAGACAACTATATTGATTTGCGAATGCCTGCTTATTCAATGGCAGGTATACACCACATACAATATTGGTTAGGGTACCTTTCAAACACCCTCTACCAATTGCTTTCCAAACAACAGCCAAACCAGCAGCCTTTAAAGGGGCCATTGGATGCTGCTTGAAACCAGAGCTTCTGGCTCAGAGGCAGGGACACCACCCACTGCACCACAAGACCACCACACACTCTAAATATTAACCCCAATTCACAAGAAGATCATTTACTGCACATTTCTCACCAATAACACCAGCCCCTTTTATGGATTATTTCAATAAGATTGCAATTTCGCTCTAAATTTGAATAAATTATTGACAATGTTAAACTATTACTTAGACCCAGTTCGAACTGAGTTGAATCTGCCCAAAGCTTTCTCATGCAGGCCCCTCAGCAACTGGCAGAGAGACGAGACTTTTACTACATCACTTTACATTTCCAAATCTGGTCCAGGAAATAAGCATCTGCTTCATATACCTTATGAGCGAAAGTCACTCCATCAGTATCGTAGCTGTAAATGCAGGTGATTCCTTTGTACAAGCCGAAGCAAAACTAATTATTTCGCTTATCAATGTTATAACTCCCAAAGCATGAGAGAATATTTAATCTTAGCTCTACTTAATTACAATGAGCAGTTGGCTTCATTATTTAAACCAATTTGTTCTGGTTAACTGGATTAACTTTCTACTCCGTTTTCAAGCATTCAAATATTGCAATGGTCAAAACACCCACAATCCTGCAGAAGCTTGGAGACGCAAGCATATTTTCACATTTTTCAGGCGCTATTCTGCTTCCCAAACCCCCATTGTGACAGGTGGGAGGAGCTCGCTCAGAACAAGCTGAAAGTGCACTGCCAGTCAAATGGCTGTGGACAAAAATAAACACCCACGGCCCATGCCTGAAACAGGTGTCAGGCAGTTGGAAAATTCAGATCAAGGGCTAAGCGCTTGTCTGAGGCTCCCTCTGTGATGTTGGGTAGTCCCGAACGCAGCCAGCAGCGGGTTTGAAAAACGCCAGGAAGCCTCACAGGCAGTCCTGGACCAACAAGGTGTTTGAAATATCCTTACTTTAATGTGGAAGCCAGGAGGAGCCCCATTTCAAGGTTAATTAATCTTCTAATTTCAGCTAATTCTGCTTGTTCGCTGCCCTTTGAACAGACTCCAAACATTTGAGCTTTTGGGTCCAAGGACACTAATAGGAACATTTTGAAAAGTTTTGAATTAATTCTTTATTTTACCTTTACCAAGGGACTCTCTACTGCATCCCAATCTAACTGCAGGATACTGCCGTATATCTTTCTTTTCCAAACAGGCAGAATTTTATTCCAGAATTGCCGCTTGCACCCAAAGCGAAAACTCCACCCTACTTTCTTAAAATTTATTGTGGATTCTGTCTCCACTTCTGTTACTGGGAGGGCATTTCATGTCCCAACAACCCTCGGTGTCAAAAAAGGTATCCTAGGGTGGGATTTTCCGGCCCCGCCATCAGCGGGCATCGTCTCTGGCTATCCACAGGAATTTAATTAAAGGGGGGAGGGGCAGCCAAAGGCAAAATAAGGATCATGCCAACACTGGGTATTTCTGAATTACCCTTAAAATGAGCCAACTTGTGACATGAATATAGGCCAATGTTTGCCCTAATATGTTGGTTGCGAGGGATGGTGGAAAACACGCCAACATCTCCATAAATGTTTCAATACCATGGTTCAGTTTTTTTTAATTATTCGTTCCTGGGATGCGGGTGTCACTGGCTAGGGCAGCATTTATTGCCCTTTTCTAATTGCCCTTGAGAAGCGGTGGTGAGCTACCTCCTTGAAGCAATCGACATGTTATAGGAACAGCCAGAGTGCTGTGAGAAAGGGAGTTCGAAGACTTTGGCCCAGTGACAGTGAAGGAACGTACCAGTTGCAGTGAGTTTTAAATATTTCATAGAATTGCATAGAATTGACAGCACAGAAGCAGCAGCAACAGGCCCGCACGGGTGTTAATGCTGCACAAATCTCCTCCTACCCTGCCTCATCTAACCTTTTCGGCAGGCTCTTCTATCTCTTCCTGCCTCATGTACCTACACCACATGGACTGCAGCAGCTCAAGGAGACTGTTCACCACCACCTTCTCAAGATCAGCTGGAGATGAATAGCAAATGGTGGCCTCACCAATGATACCCGCATCCCATTGAAAGAAGAATAAAAAATGCATCAATCGCGAGTTCCGCATTCTGACCATTCTGAGCACCGAAGCTTCTGCTCAATTCCCGATTGGATTTCTTCATGACCATCTCATATTTATTGGCAGAAAAGGTCTCTCGATTAATTTTTTTTTAAACTTTCTCGAATCATTTGGCCCAGGTGACAGGATATTGGAAGCCAGTTTAGATTAATGCTTGTACTAAGCTTGCCACAAAAATACTTCTGGGGTGCTACAACAACAATTCACATGTATATAGCGCCTGCAATTTAATAAAACATCCCCCAGGCATATCAGACAAAATGTGACTGAAGCCGTACAAGAAGATATTAGTACAGCTGACCAAAATCTTGGTGATAGAGGTAGGTTTTCAGGAGTAACTTAAAGGAGGAGAGAGAGGATGAGAGGCAGAGAGGCTTAGGGAGGGAATTTCAGAATAAGCAAGGGCAATGAATTATTTGCCTACCTACACTGATGTGGAGGATGAGCTGAAGCTAGAAACTTGCATATTCCGAAGCACACATATGCAGACAATCAGATAAGCTTTCTTCTTATAGCTGCTGCTCCATTTCCTTTGACTGAGAAGTGCTAACAGGGCTGTATGGAGGTGGCCTAACTTCAAGCCAATACATCACTGAAGCTGTAGCTACTTGAATCAAAGACAAAAAATCAATAACGTCATTTATACTGTTACATTCAAGATCTAGCTGGCACAGGGCCATTATAGTGCTCTCCTGAGGATGGCTTGACAAAGATGCAGGAACAAGGTGAGGAATTAGCTGAGGAGCTAAAACTCTGTGAACTGCAATCACTAAACTACCTATTGATCCACTGTTATGACCCAGCAGTTGGTAAAGCTGAGCTATTTAAAAATCCCAGAGGGAAACTTTAAACAACTGTCATAACGTATATTTTTAAGTGGTATGTTTGAGATGCAAGTCCAAATTCAGGAATCAGACCACCAGTTCTCAAGAGGTTTTATATTAAACTAAATGAAACATATTATTAATTTACACATTAAATATATACACATGGCTACAAATTACTACTATCATAACTTGTAACAAATTCCCAAACTAATCTCCATTAAGGCAACAGCAACCCATAGACTTAACCAGACACCAGGCAAAGCATTTTCACCTTACAAATTCAAAATGAGGTTTATCTCACTTTGGTTCCTGTGGAGACAGTTGTAGGCTTACAGCTGCTCTGATCTTACATTGCCTCTGCCCTGCACACACAAAACTGCTATTGGTTATATCCAGCAACCTCATTGAATGTAAGTTGTCATTGTATCACCAGCCTCTTTGAACTCCACCTCTTCTGACAATAAAACCCCTTTCATAGTACCAATTTTATTAGTAATATAAACATATTGCTTGTTCTCTTACTAGCTAGGTGCCCGATTTCACCCCACTTTTTGAATGCTGTATTTAAAAAAATGCAAATGCACTCTTTTACATCTCAAAACTAGTACACATCAAGCCAGACTAGCCGGCTTTAATCCAATTAAGACACAACCACAGACTGAACCTCTATTTTAAAAGAAAAATATTTTTTGATAATATTATATGCATGCCTTCATGCCCATTCACATCCTCATAAAATCATGCTGAACCCATACCAGGATGAGTGGAGGCACAAACACGGAAGAGCCATTGTAAACGGAACAGAATTCATTATGCCATGAGTTTGTAATTTGGGGAGAGGTGACAGATTCACTCAGTTGCTTCCAATCTGCTCTAAGTTATCCAGCTCAATGACCATTAACACTGGTGCAGTCAAGTTGTCTATTTCCTAAATCTCTAATACCTGCACAAATATCATTGAAAAGCATAATGGAAAGTCCCCAGATTGAGCAGCTAAAATAGTGCATCATATCACACCTTATTTTTGTCATTTTTTGGCTTTCCTTCGCGTTCTCAGGACCTGATCGATCCTGCGACTCTCCTGGTTCTCCTGCTCTTCCCTAGCGTTCTCCTGCTTTGAACATTACAATCCTGAACATGGATATTGTTTTCTCCAAAAACACTGCCGAGCTCTGCCCCCCCACCCAGAACGTGGCACAATCCTACAGTTAAACAAATCTTAATCAGTAATTCATTTAAATAAATTGAGATATCATTAAAAAAGGAAAATAAATCAATTAATCAATCACGTGCCCGGCAATGAGAAAAATCACCGTACCTTAGGCTGAGGCTTTCGATAAAGATGTAGGGCTGGATTTTTGCCGAGCTGGGATGATGAAGGAGCCCTGTACAGATGGCAGCTGGGACCCGACTCTGCCTGACCCCATCCCTTGAGTTTCTGATTTCCGGGGGTGCCTTTTAAGGGTGCAGGCTGGTACAGGTTACCGGCCCACACCCTGCATCCCCCAGCTTGGCCAGCTCCATTGTGGGACCAGGCATGTCCTCGTTCTCCGCAATTTTCATGGAGCGGGGCTAGCATGTCAAAGAGGCCTGGATCACAGCACCTCAGCGGTATCATGAACCATAATCTGCGCGAGAGGACCTTATAAAAGTTAAGTTCGAAAGGTCCTCCTCATGCCCTCCCATGCCAAAGTATGCCCCGACAAATAACCTCTATTGCCCCCATGCCAGGCTTTGGTATCTCCATGCCTATTCACCCACTATGTATAGAAGCAATGAACACTATAGTGACAGTGAGATGTGTAAAGAAAACTTTAAAATAAACAGCCATTCATCGGTAGCTTTCTACTTGCTTAAAAATACTCTTTTTTCCAGGCATGGATGGGACGTTGGGAGTGTGTGAGTGGTTGAGGAGTGTGTGGGTGGTTGAGGAGTATGTGGGTGGCTGAGGAGTGTGTGGGTGGTTGAGGAGTGTGTGGGTTGAAGGGTGGAGGGCCTTTCTGTTTCTACTATACCTGGGGCACCAAGGTGGGCCTTTTAAACATCCCACCTCTGCACTTGGCGGCCCCTGTGGCTCCCTCCGAGCTTTTTCTCAGGCCAGCTGACCAAACAGCACTCAGCACCTGCCCCCACTCCCCCACATTGAAAATCTCGCCCATGCAGGCACTTTCTCCTGCAGTGGGCAGGCTGACCTGGGCATTTTCCCAATCCCCACTACCCGAAGATGAAAATGCGTTCCCGCAATATCAGTTACGTAAAAGCCAAACGGGGAACCCCACGGGAACAATATAATTCGGACAGCTTTACCCAGAGTGTTTTAACCTCCACCACTTGGTGAAGTGTAGGAGCAGATTGGCTGCGTATTGTAGAAGCTGATCATTGGACAATTCGTTAAAGCCATCATGTTTCATTCTGTCAGCTACTGCATAGGTAATGGGAACAAAAATCTATAGAGCAGAATTTTGGCATTGGTGAGCAGGGGGGGCGGGGCCCGCTCGCCGATGCGTAAAATGATGTGGGATGATGTCGAACGGAACCCCTGATGTCATCCCGGCCCATTTAAATTTTCAGAAGGCGGGGACTCAGCAAAACCAGCTGCGGGCCCACCAACCTGTCAATGGCCAATTGAGGCCATTGACAGGATTATTTAAACAATTAAAGGACCTGCCCGTCAAGCCTTAAGGTTGGCGGGCAGGCCAGGAGCCCCGGCGGCAACTAGATAAAACATAAAACCTCAACCCGCAGCGGGATGAGATTTCATGCCGGGTCTTAAAAAGTTTAATAAACTTATTATGTAAATTATGAACAAGTCCCATCTCATGTGACATTGTCACATGAGGGGGGACATGTTAGGGAATTTTTTTTTTCTATTTTTAACATTTTTAGAAGTGTCAGCGATCTCCCTGAGACAGCACTTAGCCTCAGGGAGATGTGCGCATGCGCGAAAGAGCGCACTCTCGCTTCTGGGGAATCCCCCCCTCCCCGCCCGCACAGGGAGCACATAGCGCTTCCCGCTGGGTGTCACGCTGGGTGGGACTTAATTGACCCGCCCACATAAAATGGCGGCAGGGCCCGCTTCTCCGGCAGGGATCGGCTCCCCACCCACCGGAGATTGGGTCAGGCCCGCCCGCCCGACAGGCAGAAAACTCTGCCCATAATGTTGTGGTTGACTATTCCACCTGAATATTTAACTACTAAATCAACAGCTAAGCATTTGTCTACCTTCAACCTTGGGTATCTCTACATGGTTGTAATATTGGTGCTGCTGGAACAGCTTCCTCACTAGTTGTCTCGGTAGACAAGTCATTTTCAAACAGCCAGGGGCATCTAGCTGGCTCTCATTTAAAAAAATTAGCCATGTAATAAAATGCACATTCTAATCAAAGTTGATTTTTTTTTAAAAATTGGTCTCTGATGAAATGTACTTTCTTCACAATTGCTGCTGATTAGTGAATTCATTTCAGAGATCTCATCCATATACACATGTTTGAAGGTGACCGGACAAGTTGATGAAGCTGTTAAAAAAGCTCATGGGATTCTTGACTTTATAAACAGGAATACAAAGTACAAAATCAAGAAAGTCACATGAAACTTTTATAGGCCGTTGGTCAGAGATAATGGGCCTGCGAGCTCCCCAGCGTCGGAATTTGGGGGGGGTACCGCAAAGATGCACTGGGGAATCCCTCTCGGATGTTCCCAGGTAAGGGTTTGCACTACAATTGCCCAGAAGTGCACACTTTCTCTGGACAATTGCCCAGCGCTTGGAGCCACCCGAAAATGTGGTTTAAATCGCAACCTTCGGATGGTTCCACCAGGGTTATACCAATAGTTACCCAGAAAATGTTAGAATAATTAAAACCTCTTCTAGTTTCTGTGTCACTATTATAAAGGCTCAGACCGATCCCGCCACAGCCCCGACACCCCCACAGGGATACCCCCACAGGGATTCCCCCACCCCTGACTAACCACCAGCCCCCATTGTATTCCCCCCCAGCCCATGCCCCATGGGATTCCCCACCTGCATGGGGCTCCTCACCTAATGCACCCACCTCCCCAGCAGGCCCAACTCTTAACTCCCCCCGACTCGACCCCCACCCCGCCTGACCCATACCCCCCGAAATTCCAACCCCCCACCCCCAGCCGCCCGAATGCCGACCACCCACTCCTGATGCCCGACCCCATCCAGCCCCCTAACCGCCCCCAAAATGTCCAGCCTGCCCCAACCCTCCCGATGTCTGAAACCCCCCAGTCCCCCTGAAAATCTGACCCCCCCAACCCTCCCAAACGTCTGGCCGGCTGCACCCCCTTCCGATGTCCAATTGCGCCCACATCACCCTGATGTCCGACCCCCTCCCCACATCTCCACCTGACCTCTGAACTCCCCCACCCACAAATCCTTTTCACTTACCTTAGGCACTTACCTTCTCCCTGGCCTGTCAGTTTCAATGGGATCTTTAAACTTACCTGCTTTACGGCAGCTGGTGCTGTAAAAAAGGGACGTGTCCTCCTTCAATTCGACGGAGCTGGACTTTGACGCTGGACTTCGGAGACAGCTGCGCTGTCTGGATCTCACCTGGCCTGAGTCGGAAGGTCGGGCGAGACAGGCATGGAAGGAACTTGGCATCGGGAAGTGGGCACGGAGCGGCAACCCAACGCTGATTGACACGGAGTGGCAATCCGACACTGATTGACACTCCGAAGAAGTTACAGCCCAATGGCCTTCATCCCTTTGCACAAGATGCCATCCTGGTTGATCACTTCATCTCTTTATGCCCGATACTATCTTCCAGCAACAGGTGTGTCCTTATGTTTGGCGGGGAGGGGCCTGTTGGCCGGATGGCCGGATGGCTGGTGTGAATCAGGTTGGTATCAACAGCATGAGGCAGAATTTTGCCCTCGGCAGGCGGGCGGGGGGGGGCACGGCGGGCTGGCCCGAGAGTGGCCGGAAAACCGCCCGCGATCGGACTCCGACTGCGATTTCACCAATTAACGGCCAGCCAGCGTGAGACGCACGCTGCGGCGCTCAGCGGTGCCAGGGTGGTGGGGGGGTGGAGCGGGAGGGGCTAGTTCGCATATGGGCGCCCGGGGTGTGCGCAGTAAAAGCTCCCTGAGGCACAGAGCTGCCCCAGGGAGCTGAAGGCCAGAATCCTTTGCTCCTGTGCGGACATGCGCCTGACATGCTCGAACGTAAAATGATGCGCGGTATTTCGGTCAGCGGGCGCGTGTGGGAGTCAGCAGCACACCTGCCAACAATTAAACAGCCTAGTAAGGCCCTTAATCAAAACATTGATTGGAATTTTCCACTGTCCAACCATTCGGTTGGCAGGCGGGCGGGAGAAGAGCCCAAGCGGCCTTTGCATCTTTGGCAAAACCTCGTTCATGGGCGGGATGAGGTTTCGAACAGTGATTTAAAAAAAACTTTTTACTCTCCTATTTAACATGTCCCTTTGGGGTAATATTTTGTAAGACTACTTTTAACTGTGCGTCTGTAATTTTGTATACTTAAGTGTTTTTTTATTCTTGTTAATAAACCTTTTATGTTTTATTTTTAAAATCCCAAACGTGCTACTGGCCTTCTTGCTGCTGAGATCAGTATGTTTTCTTCTCATTTTCAGAATACAAAAAAAAGGATATGGCCTGTAAGCCAAGTTTCCCTCTGGGATTTGGTTTGCGCAGCGATTAACACCGGCTGTGATCATAACAATGGAAGCAAAGCCTCCTGCGGACAGACGGGGAGTGGGCCACAGGTTCATGAGATATCAAAACTGGGACAAAGACTGTAGTTGATGGACTGACCACAGCCATGTGGGTAACCCGGGATTGAGGGGGGATAGCAGCCTGGGGTTCAATTCTTTGTGGGATGGGGCCTGCTGGATGTTTAATATATAAACACCTGCTAACCTGCTGCACAAACTGCAATTGCACCAAGCTCTTTATGAGAAATCAGAATTCACAGCTTTCTTTCGGGGTACATCTGAGATCCCTCACCGCAACCTAGTTAGAGCTGCGATAAAAGCAGAAAAGGAGGGAACTGTCATTGATAAATAAGCCTCACTGAGGCCAATTTCAACACGTGATAAGGTAGGTAACCCAGATATATTGGAAAGAAAAGATGGCAAATAAAACAGCAGACAAAACATTGGAACTGTTTAAACATAAGAGATCAGAGACCAAAGCTTCATTGAATTTATATTTACAACTGACAGATATGTCCAAGTGCATTGATCAATAATACACAGATAAATATATTTATAAGCAGCACAAACACGGGTACAATCAAATACTTATAAACCAATAAACAGTCTGCTTGATTGGCACCACATCCACAAACATTCACTCTCTCCACCACTGACGCACAGTAGCAGCAGTGTGTACCATCTACAAGATGCACTGCAGGGATTCACTAAGGCTCCTTAGACAGCACCTTCCAAACCCACGACCACTACCATCTAGAAGGACAAAGGCAGCAGATAGATGGGAACACCACCACCTGGAAGTTCCCCTCTAAGTCGCTCACCATCCTGACTTGGAAATATATCACTGTTCCTTCACTGTCGCTGGGTCAAAATCCTGGAACTCCTTTCCTGACCACACTGTGGGTGTACCTACACCACATGGGCTGCAGCGGTTCAAGAAGGCAGCTCACCACCACCTTCTCAAGGGTAACTAGGGATGGGCAATAAATGCTGGACAAGCCAGTGACACCCACATCCGTGAATGAATAAAAAAAAAATTTATGTATAACACAGAGCTATAACTGCATCGATAACTAACACATAAGTGTTCACAAAGCCATTAAAAATTAGTATTTACAGCACAATTCATTTAAACGTACAAGAGGAACTATTGATCGAACTTACAGGCTGATACACATAAATGCATTAATATGATGATGAGCCCTCTCCTCTCCCTGCCAAGCCTCCAGCAGCTGTGAGGCCCACGTTCCACATCTGGAGCCTTTTTTCTGCAGGCTCATTGGCCTCTGGACCATGTGACACTGGGCTACTGTGCCTCAAATGGGGTCATGAGGTCAGATTTTTTAGAAGGTTTTTGTTAAGTAGTTTCATTAATATAGTTATTTGTAAATATTTTGAACCTGTTAGAGATTAAGTAAAATACTATTGAGTTTTGTAAACCAAGAGTGGGAATTTCCGGCCCCGCCAGGAGCGAGCATCATCACGGGTGGGATGGGAAAATTTGGAGGAGCCACCAAAAGTCTTCCCATCATGCCCATGACAATGGCCGTCGCTGCAGGACTGGGTAATCCTGGCCCAACTGTTAATCTAGATTGGTGTACGCTTGAAAAGAATTGCAGCTCATGATTTTTAGACTAAACCTCTTGATGTTTTGTGAGCTTGTCTCATGATTTATGAGACGGTGGAGTTGACATTACTGCCAGCTGCAAATGTAACTCCTGCATCAAAGACTGTCCGCTGTAGCTGTGGGGTAGTGCACGCACCTTCAGTTGGAAGGTTTGTGGGTTCACGACCCACTCCAGGGATGTGAATGTGAATTGGAAGCTCCCACTCCGATGGGGTACTGCAGCAATTCCTTCTTATAGATGAGATGTTAAACTAAGGCCCCATCTGTTCTCTCATTGCGTGGAAAATTCTATGACCAATATTTATCCCTCAAGCAACACCGTTAAAATGGTTTATCCAGCCATTATCACATTTCTGATTGTGGGAGCTTGCTGTGTGCAAATTGGCTGCTGCGTTTCTTACATCATAAAGGCTTAGCCATGAAACTTTAGCAGCATCTGATGCTTTGTCCGCCTTCAGCACCTGAGCCCTTCAGGAGCTGGAGCACAGCATCAGTGGTCACAGATGCTGAAGAGATGGGGGCCAGCCCCACCTTAAAGGTGCTGAGAACACACAGAGAGAATGAGAGAACTCTGTGGAGCCTGCCCACTACATTCTGGCAGAAATGACCAGCACCGTCGAGATGCAGGCATCACTAATGGGTCCAGGGAGTGTGAGGCCAGACCACCACTTTGGTCTGAAGGCTGCACAGAGCACAGGGAAGAGGCCCTGGACTCAGACACCTGCCTTTATCTTGTGCAGAAAGTTTTCACATCTGAGTGACACGAACACTGCTCAATAGAACAAGGCGCCATAGGCAGGGAGACATTTTTGGGAGTTTATTGACAACAGTGAACAGTAAGTACAAGTGATTAACACCCATGCCCAGGCTGTGCAACTAATTCTTAGACCATAAGACCATAAGACATAGGAGCAGAAATTAGGCCAATCGGCACATCGAGTCTGCTCCACCACTCAATCATGGCTGATAAGTTTCTCAACCCCATTCTCCCGCCTTCTCCCCGTAACCTTTGATCCCCTTACCAATCAAGAACCTATCTATCTTGGTCTTAAATACACTCAATGACCTGGCCTCCACAGCCTTCCGTGGCAATGAATTCCATAGATTCACCACTCTCTGGCTAAAGAAGTTTCTCCT
This sequence comes from Cetorhinus maximus, assembly GCF_964194155.1. Taxonomy (NCBI): domain Eukaryota; kingdom Metazoa; phylum Chordata; class Chondrichthyes; order Lamniformes; family Cetorhinidae; genus Cetorhinus; species Cetorhinus maximus. The sequence goes on from NC_135893.1 coordinate 96,486,332, forward strand.
CATCTCTGTTCTAAAAGGTCTTCCCTTTACTCTGAGGCTGTTCCCTCGGTTCCTAGTCTCTCCTACTAATGGAAACATCTTCCTCACGTCCACTCTATCCAGGCCTTTCAGTATTCTGTAAGTTTCAATCAGATCCCCCCTCATCCTTCTAAACTCCATTGAGTATAGACCCAGAGTCCTCAAACGTTCCTCATATGTTAAGCCTTTCATTCCTGGGATCATTCTCGTGAACCTCCTCTGGACCCTCTCCAGGGCCAGAACATCCTTCCTGAGGTACGGGGCCCAAAATTGCTCACAATATTCTAAATGTGGTCTGACCAGAGCCTTATAAAGCCTCAGCAGCATATCCCTGCTTTTATATTCTAGTCTTCTCAAAATAAATGCCAACATTGCATTTGCCTTCCTAACTATTGACTCAACCTGCAAGTTAACCTTAAGAGAATCCTGGACTAGGACTCCCAAGTCCCTTTGCACTCCAGATTTCTGAATTCTCTCCCCATTTAGAAAATAGTCCATGCCTCTATTCTTCCTACCAAAGTGCATGACCTCACACTTCCCCACGTTATATTCCATCTGCCACTTCTTTGCCCATTCTCCTAACCTGTCCAAATCTTTCTGCAGCCTCCCCGCCTCCTCAATACTACCTGTCCCTCCACCTATCTTTGTATCATCTGCAAACTTAGTTTCTTACTTTTCCTAACCCTGTCGCTCTGCCTTGTTGCTCCCCGAACATCCACAGTGGAGGTGGAGGCAGCCTGCTGACTGTGATGACCTTGGCAGATGTCCTCTGGAGGACCGAGACCTGGATGGCTCCGGCCTACTTTCGGGGTCCTGCTGTGTGGCAGTGGCACCCTCCTCAGCCTGTGGAGCTGCAGCTGCTGAGGTCACAAAAAGAGGGGAGTTGGATGGGCCGGACACTCCCAGAGTCACCTGGATGGATGGTCCTGGGGTGCGCACCTCCTGATCCTCCTCCCTATGGCTGCCCGAGGGCCTCTAACTGACTCCTTGAGAAGAAGGGGAAGCTGGAGTGACATCGAGCTGCCCCAAACCCCTGTCAAATACACACTGTTGGAGGCCAACTGTGGCATCAGCGATGGAGTTGAGCCCGTGCCGCAGTGCAGGAGTGACATCCTGGACCAAGGTTTCCATGGCGGCCGCCATCCTACCAGTGTTGACGTCATTGCATTGGCATGCCGGCGCTATCACCTCAGACTGAAGGCAGACGGACTCCTCCATCATGCCTTACAATTGGTGGAATGCAGTTCTCAAGCTTGACTCTGCAGCTCCAGCAACTCATCTACCTGGAGCTCAGTTTGGTCTCCAGCAGTCCTCCAAGTGCCGGAAACCTGGGAAGTTCCTATCACCGCCTGCTGTGGATCAGACAGTGCGATGTGCTCACCAGATTGTGATCCCGAGGCTACTCTAAAGCTAGGTCCCTCCAAGGTGTGTGTCTCTGCGCTGGTGGAGGGTGTGGGTGAGCGCTGTGACGGGTCTTCAGGGAGGGTGCCTCCAGATTCCTCTTCAGAGGTTTCTCCACAGCTTGATGGGAGGCCCTGGGACATGGACTCCATTGGCTGTTTCCCAAATGTGCGTGTGAAAGCAAGGAGAGATAATTAGTGCATGGCAGTGGCCTGTGAAACAGGACACATCACTCACAGCATGTTTGTCTGATGGATGTTGCTATGCTGGATCCTCATTTGGTAGAGCAGTGCCGACCTCATCCTCAGAACAGAAATGGTCCAGATCATCGCCGGCCAGCTGGATGGCTCTGTTTTCAAAGTCCATGAGGACCTTGATTTCAGGCATTCCTCCACCAGTAAGCGACCCCTCCCTCTTGTTGTGTGCTAACTTGTCCTGCATAGAGATAGAGAGGATGCCTGCCAGGACAGTGATAAGTATGCCTGGCATGTATGGGTGGTGAGTGGTCCCACGGATGGGATGAGGATAATGAAGGTGTGTAATGATGGTGATGTCCCTTGAACTGGCAGTGGGTGAGGGCCCTGTGGATGTGTGATGGGTTTGTGAGTGTGTGAGTTGAGAGTGATGAGAAGAGTGACTCACCCTGGTGGAACGGAGGAGATCATTCATCCTCTTGCGGCACTGGGTGGCTGTCCTCTTTTGAAGGGTGTTGGCGCTGACCACCATTGCCACCACCTCCCAAGCCGGATTGGTGATGTTGTTGCCCATCCTGCGGCTGGAGTGGGGGTAGGGGACATCACAGCGAGTCTCCATCATATCCAAAAGGCACTGGAGGGACTCGTTGTTGAACCCGGGGGCTGCAATCTTTTTGCCTTTCAGGGCCATGTCTTCTTCGTTGCAGTCGTGGGCTGGAAGCCCTGAGAGGTGTACGTGCAGCTGCACTTTAAATATGGTGCCCGGCATGATGAAGCGGCAATTTGATTGGGTGGTGGGCGCCATGGAAACAGCATGTTTCCCGGGAATGCCTAATTAATGCAGTGGGTTTGGGACAATTCGGCGTGAAAAGCCGCCATTGTGGCCGGCGGGTAAAATATCGTTTTACCTGCCCACCACCGCACTTAGTGCCGATCTGGGATGAATCTGCCCATGGTCTTATCAAACGGCACATCAGGTTCGAAGAATGGGGGGGGCAGCCTACTCCACCTCCTGTTTCTTCTATTCTTACTGGATCCATTCAGAATCTGTTGAAAAGCAAAAAAAAAATCGATGCATTAACCCTTTTCACCCTGCTTCAAGAAAATTCTCTCCCCACTGCCTCTCCAGTTTGCTCCATGCTGTTTATCACTCCCACAGAAAGATAGAAAGAAGTGGGACTGGATGCATCCATCATGGCAAATACATGTCCAAGTGAATCTCCATCAGTGAAATGGCAGAAAATTAACAATACTAGTCTGTAGGGTTTTTTTTAAATAACGCGCTGTGTTTGGTTGTGTGGTTAATATTACAGCATTTTTAAATTACTGCAAACATGGAGCTGAGTTTTTCTCTTGGGAGAGCGTTTTGCGAGTCCCACCATTTCACAGCTCGCAGATGCCCTCCCAACTGATGCGCAACTTTGCCTGGGGTTTTTGCCTTTTCCTGCAGGGTTTGGGTTCACGGGGCAGTTTATGAGCTGCAAAGCAGGGCAAGAGGAGTGCAGGTGCAGAGGTGGGCTGGTGGGAAGGCACGTCTCAGTCCTCAGAGATAGCAGCAAGGTTCCTAGCATTGTTCAAGGGCCCCCTGAACCTCACCTCTTACCTCCCTCACCCCCACCCTCCCTCATGCCACCTCCTGTCCCCTCAGGTCACCCCATGCCACTTCAGATTCCTGAATGCAATCCTCATGCCACCTCTATGCCCCCATGTATTCTTCTTGTCCCCTCAGATTCTCCTATGCCATCCTCCATATGTATGTATCCTCCATAGCCACTTACCCAGTATGCTCTACACAGTCATCAGATTTCATAATATCAATGGAAAAGGTTTTACATTCGCTTGGGGGAAAAAAAAACCTCTCAACATCTAGTAAAAACCTCCATCAAACACAGTATCATTGAGACCGAGGGAAAGAATGCATTTTGCCATGAAAAAAACACTTGTGACACTTAGAATCCTATTAGCTTGTGTCAACAAACCAAAAATGACATCAAAGGCACAATCTGTTATTATACCTCTTGAAATTGTCATTCATTTTCAGGTGAATGGAACACCTACTGTGCTGAAACCCATTGGCGCTTGAAACTCAGCCAAATTTTCATACTAGTCATAGCTGCCCAAATAGCAGAGTACTTTCAGAGAAAGGATAACAAAATATGCTAATTAGAATTTCAAAGAAGAGTGTCTGTCGATCAATGAACAGAAACAGATGGTTAGATTTTTTCAAGTGTAGACTTCTTAAGTGTCAAGAGCAGTTACTTTTTTAAACAGCCAGAGCCATTTAACCACAGTAGAAAAGATGAAAGCACAGGCTGACAGGACATTTGGTAACAATGTTTCGCAGCATTATGGTACTTTCTTCATTGGATAAGTACTGTAATGCATGTAAACAATCACACAATGCTGGACAATGTAAAGGACAAAGCTCTATGATGAATCGCTGCATTAAAAACTCATTTACGCTACAATACAGCACCCAATAGTGCCATCTGAGGGTGTGAAAACAGTTATTCTTACCTTTCAGAATGTTCTAGACCTCTCGGAAGGCTTTCCCGTTTCCTCATGAACTCTCAAACCTGAAGCGATTTCAATAGGTTTCCAAAACCCTGCATCACCAGATGAAAATAATGTGCCGCAGAAACTCTGATTCTCCATTTAAAATGGGGAACCCAACCTCAGCGGGGGATGGTGTGCGTTTTGCACAATCGCCGTTCCCAGCCCACAAAAAGGCCAGAGGAAAATGTCTTGGGGGCGGTATCGTGGAGGAGAATCAGATTACCGCCAAAACAAACGCGTGGCCATTTGCGCACTAGAACGCAGCACTGTACCCAGGCGGAAATTCACCCCATGGTCTCATAACACTTAAACTGAGTTGCTGTTGGACTGTGTCTGGCCAGGTGGTTAACAGTGAGGTTGAGTGTCTTGGGCTACAGGAAGATATAGATGGGATGGTCAAACGGGAGGATAAGCGGCAGATGAAATTTAACCATGATAAGTGTGAGGTGATACACTTTGGAAGGAGTAATTTGACAAGTATTGAATGAACAGCATGGCACTAGGAAGTTCTGAGGAACAAAGGGACCTTGGCGTGTGTGCCCATAGGTCTCTGAAGGCAGAGGGGCATGTTAGTGGGGTGGTGAAAAAGGCATATGGGACACTTGCCTTTATCAATCGAGGCATAGATTACAAAAGTAGGGAGGTCATGTTGGAGTTGTATAGAACCTTGGTGAGGCCACAGCTGAAGTACTGTGTGCAGTTCTGGTCACCACATTATAGGAAGGATGTGATTGCACTGGAGGGGGTGCAGAGGAGATTCACCAGGATGTTGCCTGGGATGAAACATTTAAGTTATGAAAAGAGGTTGGATAGACTTGGGTTGTTTTCGTTGGAGCAGAGAAGACTGAGGGGTGACCTGATCGAGGTGTACAAGATTATGAGGGGAATGGACAGGGTGGATAGGGAGCAGCTGTTCCCCTTAGTTGAAGAGTCAGTCACAAGGGGACATAAGTTCAAGGTGAGGGGCAGGAGGTTTAGGGGGATGTGAGGAAAACTTTTTTACCCAGAGGGTGGTGACTGTCTGGAATGTGCTGCCTGGGAGGGTGGTGGAGGCGGATTGCCTCACATCCTTTAAAAAGTACCTGGATGAGCACTTGGCATGTCATAACATTCAAGGCTATGGGCCAAGTGCTGGTAAATGGAACTAGGTAGGTAGGTCAGGTGTTTCTCACGTGTTGGTGCAGACTCAATGGGCCAAAGGGCCTCTTCTGCACTGTGATTCTGTGATTCTGTGTGGCACAATGGGTGAGTGTGGAGTTTTATGAGCAGCCTGGTTTTAAATCTAACCTAGGCTGATGGAGTAACCTTTCAGCTCTCTGTTATATGAACAGGCACAACTGACAGGCAGGCGAAGACTAGCTGGTCCACCAAGCCTTGTGATAGCTGGAGCATTATGGCTATGCACTTCCTCCCTTTCCTTCTCCTCCGCTTCACCCCCTCTAACAGCTCTGCAATCTCTCTGAGAGAGGCAAGTTACTAGAGATAAAACCCAAGACTTTTAGGGGGAGAAAATGCTCTGGGAAATTCCTCCCGCCCCCACCCCCCACCACCCCTTTGGCCATCCTGTATAAGAATCCTATGTGAGTTGAATTTGAGAAGTCAGAGTCTAGTGCCCAATAGGCACATGCCCACAAGGGCAACACTGGCACTAAATTGCCAGTTCTACTTAGGGGTGGCTGATGCAATATGGAACTGTCCGCGAATGGGGTGTAGGGCTGTGTGTTAGAGTCAACATCTCCCAAAATGCCAAAAAGGAGGAAAAAAAAAACAATCGCAAAATGTACAAGTTTATATCAAGGATAACATAGAGAGCAAGGCAAGCTTTACTGGGAGAATGAAGAATCTTTAATGTAACCTCACGCCACTGCAGTCAATTGTTGAATTCACAAACATATTTCTCATGGGGCAGGCTTTTAAGCTCCAAAATGATCTTGCAAAAATGCACCACTGAGCATTTCCAGCAGAAGCAATCTATTTCTGTCAGTGTAAGACCAGGATTGAATTGGTGCTACTACACAGTAACTATGCTCAGGAGATAGGTACAAGTTCGCCGGGCACTGAAATAATTGGGCATTTCAACAAGCAGATAGTGCAACACAGACCAGGTGATAGTGTTTGACGGTGGATAGGAAGTGATGAAGCTCGAAATAGTACTGAGTGAGGAAGGGTCTATGGTTCATTCCAGCTGTCAGAGGAATTTGGATGCAGAACGTTAGAAATCAATTATTCTTTAGCAGTAGTAGCGACTGCCCTTTGGTAAAGAAAGAAAGATGAAAGGCTTGTGTTTATGTAACGTCTTTTACAATCTCAGAACGTCCCAAAGCACTTTACAGCCAATGAGGATGTAGTCACTGTTATAATGTAGGAAAATACAGCTGCCAATTTGAGCACAGTTAAACCCCACAAACAGCAATGAGACACGTGATCAATAATCTGTTTTTAATGATGTCAGCTAAGGAGTAAATATCAGCCAATGTCACGATCTCTTCTGCTCTTTTTCAAATCGTGTTTGTGATGACTGTCACTTTAAGATCAACTCAACTGAGCAGGGAGTCACATAATTTATTCCCCCGTGCTAGCCACACATTGGTTGAACAAATCACGTGATCCCTACTCCATTGAACTGATTTTAAAGTGACAGTTATCGCAGTGATGTTGGAACGTTTATAGCTGTGTGAGAGGTAAATAAGGGGCACCAGTTTAGGACCTCATCCAGAAGACACACCTCTGGTATTGTAACGCACCCCCTGCATTGATGTGTCAACCTGGATTATTAGCTGAAGTCTCTAGAGTGGGACTTGAACCCACAACCTTCTAACTCAAAGGTGAGTACTAGCAATTGGGCCAAGGCTGCCACCAATCTTGCGGCAATGCTTGTAGATAACATGTGATAGCAAGGCAAAGGCTTAGTGGTTATTGTCATGGATAAGAAAGAGCACAGCTAAAATAATGCAGATGCTGGAAGTCGGAAATAAAAATAGAAAATGCTGGAAATGCTCAGCAGGTCAGGCAGTAATGGTAGAGAGAGAAACAGAGTTAATTCAGCTCCATGATCTTTTATCAGAACTTCACAAGTGCTGGATCCTGGTCGCCAGTTTGTTGGGACTTATGGATCCGGGTTGCTCACTTGTTTTGGGATGGCCGAGATGGTACAATAGGCAGATTAGGTCAGCAGGCACTTCTTAGGTGGAACACATTCTGTTTATTTACAAAGGTATTCTGCAGCTACACTTGTGTGCTTTCAACTCAAACTCTGTCTCCACACTACAGACTCTAACTATAGGCTACTGATGACTGAGGTAGCCCATGCTACTCCTCTATTGGATACTAAGATCATGAGATCTCCCATGATAACATTCTTCTTAAAGGTATATTACACATCAGATTACCACATCAGATTTCCTCCCCCTTTACTCAGAAATACTTTTTACATTTACAATTACAATTTTCTCAAAATATCAAATTATTTACACAGATAAGTAATTTACAAATTCAGTCTTTCTGGGGGTTTCCTTATGCGTGTAGAACGTCTCAGTTCTACAACTTCAGATGCTTTGTCAGGAACCTCCTTTTCTGGAGCTTTCTGAACATCAGGTTCTGCGATGGGCATCTGCAAGTCTGCTTCCTCAACTCTCGCAGGTACAGCCGACCCTTCGGACACATCTGTACTCGGTTGAGTTCTTTCAAGAGGAAACGTTGACTCTGTCGTGAACACTGGTGGAACTATTTCTTAGTGATTTGTTTCTCTCCTTGTATGATCCACATGTCTCCGTATGACTCGGTCTTCCACCTTCACATGGTAAGAAAGAGGTCCTGTCACTGCACTTATTTCACCCAATAACTACTTTGGCCCTTCTCCAAACTTCTTCATGTATACCTATGGTAAACTTCCTGTCACAACTATGCCAGTCATGTCTAGTTTTCTGACCTTCCCCCCCTAAATTTGGCATGATTAAACTCAGTCTCATCCTGAGAGGGCTTTTCATCAATAATCCCACAGGTGTCACATCCCTTCTTGTGTGAGGGGTGGTCCTATAATGGAAAAGAAAGCATGCTAGCTATGGTTGCTATGGAGTCTCCAGTTAATTTCTTCGTGTTAGACTTGAATGTTTGAGCTGCCCTTTTGGCCAGTCCATTTGAGGAAGGATGGTACCGTGAAGTTTTTATATGAGTGATACCGTTGAGGCTGATAAACCGTTGAAACTTAGCACTTGTAAATGCCGTACCATTATCAGATACAACCACTTCTGGTGGTCCGTTAATGGAAAAATTTTGACCTAACTTCTCAATTGTAGCAGAAGACATTGTTGACTTCATCTCATATATGTCCAGCCATTTTGAGTGAGCATCAACAATGAGCAGAAACATTGTTCCCATGAAAGATCCCACATAGTCAATGTATACTCATACCCAAGCCTTCCTGGTCATTCTCAAGGGCGTAATGAAGCTGCTGGAGGAAACTTTTGCACTTGCTGACACTGCATACAACTTTTCACTGAGCTCTCTATTTCTCCATCTATTGCAGGCCACCATAGATAGCTGCATGCTATGGTCTTCATTCAGGAAAATCCTGGATGTGCACATGTAGTTTAATTAACAATGGCTTTCTTCCTTTTGGAGGAACTATCGCTCATGCTCCCCACAATAAGATGCCATCCTGGCTGGTTATCTCATGCCTTCTGTTAAAATACGTTTTCATTTTGGCGGATTCCTGCTCTTGTGACCAACCGTGAAGAACTTGTTCGTGTGCTTTGGATAAGACTGGGTTTTGACTTGTCCATTCTCTGATCTGTCTAGCACATATCGGTGATGAATCTAAGAACTTCAACAACATAATGAGTTCTTGAGGAACTGGGACATTCTCGTTTTCTTGCAAGGCCAAATGACTAAGTGCATCAGCGTTTGCAATTTAACTTCCAGGCATGTGGATAAAAGTATATTCATATGCTGCCAGGATCAACACCCATCTTTGTATTCTTGCTGAGGTGGTATAGCCTTGTCCTCACTGAACAATCCTAGCAATGGCTGAAACAAAAGTAAAATGGCGGCCATGTACGTACTGGTGAAATTTCTTGACACCAAAGATGAGCGACAGGCCTTCTTTTTCTATCAGTGAGTATCCCTTTTCCACTGTGCTGAGTTCTTGATACATATCCTATAGGCCTTTCCGTGCCATCGTCCATTCAATGGACGAGCACTGCTCCCACTCTATAGGGAGATGCATCACATGTCAACACCAATTCTTTCCTTTGGTCATGATGTACTAACAGGTTGGACGAGTGCAACAATTTTTTTTATCTTTATGAAAGCTTCTTTCTGTGGTGTTTGCCAAGACCAACGTTTTTTCTTGAGTAGGTGATGTAGGGGTGCCAGTTCTGTCAACAAATTAGGTAAGAAATGCCCATAATAATTGATAATCCCTAGGAATGATCTGAGCTCAGAGGTGTTCTTTGGGGCAGGTGTCTCTCTTATGGCTCTCACTTTTTTCTCAACCGGATGGAAGCCCTGTGAATCTACCCGGTGACGCAAATAGATTACCTCCTTCGCTTGGAACTTACACTTTTCTTTTTTTTAACGTACTCCAAGCTGCAAGAAACATTTTAAGACTTCTTCTAAGTTTGTCAAATGCTCCTTTTCAGTGAGTCCAGTCACCAGAACATCATCTAAATAAACTACAATGTGGGGCGGTCCCTGCAGTAAACTTTCCATTGTCCTCTGGAATATTATGCAAGCTGAGGAGACGCCGAAAGGTAAACGGGTATATTGGTACAACCCTTTGTGTGTATTCATTGTGACAAATTCCCAGGAGGCCTGCTCTAACTCAAATTGTTGATAAGCATGACACATATCAAGCTTCGTGTAGGTGGCACCACCTACCAGCTTAACATAATGGTCTTCAGTTTTTGGTATGGGGTGTCTGTCCAGCTTACCCACTTTATTAACTGTCAATTTGTCAATGGCCAGTGCTATCTCTAGCACCTTCTTAACATTCAAATTTGTTTCAGACAGTAATCTCTTCTGAATCATGTCCTCATTTACACTGCACACTAAACGATCTCTGAGGATATCATTTAAAGATGTACCAAACTTGCAATATTAATTGTTTCAAACTTGGTACATAACAAGCAACTGTCTCCCCCAGGGCTCTATTTCGTGAGTTAAATTTGAACCGTTGCACCGTTACCGAAGGCTTTGACTGGTATTGACCTTTTATGAGATCCACCAGTTCCTCAAAACTTTTCAAATTGGGGCACTGGGTGCCGTCAGACCTTGAATCAACTTATAGGTTTTACTCCCACATGTGGATAAGAGGATTGCTCGCCTCTTCTCTTCCCCCACAATGTCATTCGCATGGAAAAAGATATAAAAAAAATAATGAAACCAATCATGGCCATTCGAAAGGATCAATTCTTATGAATTGCGGCATTCTGCGAGGGGACTGCTTTGACAATTAGAATGGAAATTCTACTTACAATTAGCGTGCGAGGTACAGCCTGATTTCATTTCTCTTGATTTCTTTCATTAACTTGTTTTCTTCACGAAGCCAGATTATTATATCTCCACTGTTTTCTTCGCCTTTTTTTTGCTTTTTCCTCATCGCCAGTTTGTTGGATCCTGGTCACCAGTTTGTTGGGACTTATGGGTCCAAGTTGCACACTTGTTTTGGGATGGCCGAGTTGGTATAATAGACAGAGTTGATCAGCAGGCACTTCTTATGTGGAACACACTCTGTTTATTTACAAAAATATTCTGCAGCTACACTTGTGTGCTTACAACTCAAACTCTGTCTCCACACTACAGACTCTAACTATAGACTACTGACTACTGAGATAGCCCCTGCTACTACTCTATTGGATACTAAGGTCATGTGATCTTCCATTGTAACATTCTTCTTAAAGATATATTACACATCAGATTATCACAACAAGTTAAGAACAGCCCCAAGGAAATGCAGGCCTGTGCTGTTATACTGAAAGACTACTGGGACATGGGTTTACCTAACATTACAGATATTCCCAATATTCAATCACTGGAAGATTGTGGCAAAAATTGCAGGAATTGTCCATAAATTTTGTACAAGTGATTCCAGGCTATTGTGGGCTTGTCTTGATGATTATGGGACAGAACTTTCATGGAGTGGCAATCACAGTCTGATTGAGGCTACCATACATACATGCTACCAACAGAGGGAGTCTGCTAGGAAGTGAATAATAAATAAAGAAGGATCCATGTTTACCAGCTCGTATAGTTCTAATTCCAAGTGTCACTGGCTAAATGTACAACTGTTTCTATCCCAGGTACTTCACACATTTTAAAGGGAGCCTGGCTTCTACACGGCCTGTCCTCTGTGTGGTAAGTTCCTGGTTGCTGTGCAACCCTGTACCCATGTAGTTTAGAGAAAACATTGGCCAGAATGACTCAGAGGCACTCTCCTTTTTGTGAGTCTCTTCCCCTTCCCCTCCTCCCCATTCCTCCTCCTGCTTATTTATCCAGGCGCTCATTTCTGCTCTCCTCAGCATGCTTTCTCAGTCAGTTCTGGCTTAGGTTCTTCTTTGCTATTCCCCCACCCCCACCCACACTCCCCCATCTCCCGCTTGACCATTCTTAAAAACTGGACAATAACGTTGAGTTTTCTTCAGTGTCTTATGGGAGATTCACCGCTGCCAACTGCGCCTTCTGTTTCCATCTATTTTTGCAGAATGAGCATTCTGGAATGAGCCAGTCACATTTTCTAATACAGAAAATGATGCGCTGCTGTCATGAAGAAGCTGCATTGTCTTGAAAGGAAACAGCCAAATGCTCATTGTGACTGGACAAACCATAATCACACTCATGGACGCTGATTATTTCTGCTGGGATTATGGGAATCAAGAGCCACCGAGGATTCATGTGGAATATTACACAAGCTACGGTTGATTTTCCAAAGCTCAAGCAGTTAACAATGTCGAACAGTTGCACGTCACAAAAGAAGCGAAATTACTTGTATTAAAGGAGATAAATGCTGTGCCTCCTCAGGATATCACCATAACAGCAATAATAAGCAGACAAGAGGAGATCATCAGGAGACCAATGTTCTTTAGCTTTCTTTAATTGTGCATTTTTATTGCATTGGTTCGAATTTTAAAAGTACATCCAGTGGGAGATGTGCACACGCATACGACAAATGAATGGCACTCCTAATTGTGAAAGTGTTGTATTAATGCTTCAGTAATATTTATTGCTTTGCTTTGTTTGGATTTTCTAAGAGATGTTTCCTGTGTTGAAGATCATAGAATTAAACAGGGAAGAAGGTGGCCATTGTGTCTGTGCCAGCTCTTTGAACGAGCTATCCAATTATTTCCACTCCCCCACTTCCCGGCAACATTTTTTCTCTTTGAACTATCTGCCCAATTTCCATTCAAAAGTTACTGTTGAGTCTGCTTCCACCATTCTTTCAGGCAGCACATTCCAGGTCATAACAAATCGTTGTGTAACAATCTTTTACCTCATTTCGCCTGTGGTTCTTCGGCCAATTACCTTAACTTGTGGTTACCAATCTGGAAATACTTTCTCCTTACTGACTCTATCAAACCTCCCCTAAATTATGAAAGTCTTTTCCTTGATGGCTCTGATTTGCTAGCCCCTCCCTAAAATTAAAAACATTGAGGGAGTGACTGCAATCAAACTCAGCGACTAAAGCAACGCAAACTAGATAAAATTTGCAGACGCACGGGCTCTTTCTGGCTTTTTAACCAGTCCTTGCACATATGAATTCAGCTACCTGTCTGCTAATTGGTTTCTACTACACAGCATCCACACAGCACACAACACCAGCTCACCTTTTTAATCATGGGCAGAATTTCCCGGTCGCCATGCAGGGGCGGGACCCGCACGCCAATGCGTAAAATGACGCGGGGTGACGTCGGGTGTGCGTCCCGATGTCACCCCGCGTCATTTAGATTTTCAGTTCGGCAGGCACGCAGCCAAATCCGAACCTATTAAGGCCTGTTAATTCCCTAATTGAGGACATTGTCAGGGCTGCCCATCCAACCTTACTGCTGGCGAGCAGGCCGGGAGCCCACCAGGCTTCCGAAAAAACATGAGGCCTCATCCACGGGCGGGATGAGGTTTCATGAGGGTTTTAAAAATGTTTATTAAGTTTTAACATTCAAGTAATTGACATGTCCCAGCTCATGTGACAGTGTCACATGGGGGGACATGTCAATAATTTTTTTCTTCCCTGTTCAGCACAGTTTTTTCAAAGCTGAAGCGATCTCCATGAGGCAGCACTTTGCCTCAGGGAGGTCTGTGGGCTCTTTCGCGCATTAATTGTCCCGCCCACTTAAAATGGCAGCGCACCACCAACCGGGGGGCGCCGATCGGGAACACGCCCGCCTGCAAATGCATCCGCACAACCCCCCCCGTGACAGGCAGAAAATTCAGCCCCGTGAAAAATGTCCTGAGGCACTTTGTGGAGATAGAGAGAAAAGAATCATTGGATGGTGAAGAGAAGAAAGGAAGATTCCAAAGAGGGTGACAGAAAATTTGGGGTGGGATTTTCCGGCCCCACGCGCCACCGGGAACGTCCGGTCCCATTGAAAGGCAATGGGCTTCCGGCTGGGCCGCTGCATTCCCTACGGCGGGTCCCGCCACGATAGGGCCAGAAAATCCCCACCTTGGTCAAAGAGAGGGAGTTCAAGGAGGACCTTCAAAAAGAGGGAGGTAGAGCAGTGGAGAGGTCTAGTGAACATCAGAGTGCGGAGCCTATGCGGCTGCAGGCACAGCCATCAATGGTGGCCTGATGTAAGGAACGAATGCATCGGTTGCTAGGGCCGGATTTTACATTTCTTGACTTTGGAGAAGAAGGGGAGTTGGAATGGCTCGCCTGTTAGCGAGGACAGAGGTTTCGAGGAGCGGGGTGATGCCGGTGGTTTTGAAAAGGAGGGGGATAGTGCTTGAGGATGGGTAATAATTTACAATGTCAGTCAACATGGAAGCCAGGGAGGGACATTAGATACTGAGCAGTTTAGTGAGTGTGCCATTAAAAGAGTAGAATAGAGGACCCATGAATGAGAAAAATCTGTTTACATTGGACTTGAGGCAGCAAAGATATGTTTCCAGAGGCACAGCAGGGAATGAGAGACTGTAAAGACTTTTGTAGGAATGATGACATTGAAGCTGGGGGTGTTCGAGTACAGCACAGCTGTTGTGGCTAATGGAAATCCGAAGGATGGGAATTTGAGAATTCATTTGTATGTGTCTTGGGGCAAAGTTCCTTCCATAGATGAAGGCAGAAGGAAGTGAGCTTGAAAAAGGATAGAGGCATGTGCTGGTAAGGGGCACAAAGCAGTAGTAGAGAAACCCTATCCAAAGTTAATGACAGGCCACACACTTATCAGTAATTCACCACTAATTATTTGCTATTCTGCATAATATAATGCTGCAAAACTCCATACAACTCCTACATCTTCGCTGAGCACCTGTACTATACAGTTTGGAAACAGTTCCTGTAGCAACACATTTATACACATGCGTGCACACACACACACACATATTATATATACATGCAAAATATATATACGAGAAAGCATCAAACCTAATGTTTTGCAGTGGCCAATCAAAATATGAAATCCACTTTAAGTGAACCAAAGACCAAGTTCAGACCCAACATATCAGTAATGAGCTACTAAGGTTAACAATTTCATTAAACATTTTGTTATGATCCCTATAGAGACCGATAACTTTTAAAAAGAAATTGAATTTCCCCAGTGACTAACCCAAAAGAGCTCATGACAAGATTTCATGTTTTAAGACTTTTACTGTAACAAACCAGCCAAAATCAACAGTAACTAAACATTACCTAATAGGCAACTAATACATTAAACTACAGTTCCAGGGAGCAGAATCGGAGGGGGAGTTCCAGAGCGGGGAGTATAAAAACCTTACCTTGGGGATTCACGGCCTAGTTCCAGGGAGCAGAGTTGGAGGGGGAGTTCCAGAGCGGTGAGTAAAAAAACCTTACCTCGGGGATTCACGGCCTAGTTCCAGGGAGCAGAGTCGGAGGGCGGACCTCAGGTCTTAAAAAAAAAAATTCAAAGTGGCGTCACGGTAAATCTGTGACCTGATTGGCTGGAAGGGAATCTACACTGAACTTGAAACTAAAACATTGTTAAACTAATTAAACCAAATAAATTAATCACTTAATTAATAAGTAGAGGGTATCTAGACCAGAAGCAGGGGATTACTGTTCTTAGAATTTAGCATTTATATTAGAAATCTAACTCTAGGGAACGTATAGTTAATAAGGAATCAATAAGCAGTTATTAGATTTAAATAAATTTATTAAATAGTTCTAGAAATGGCAGTTGCTGGGGTGAAGTGCTCCACCTGTGGGATGTGAGAAATCTGATGCTTCAAGTGTCCCGGACAACTACATCTGCAGGAAGTGTACCCAATTGCAGCTCCTCACAGACCGCATGGTTGGAGCAGCAGTTGGATGCACTTAGGAGCATTCAGATGGCGGAAAGCGCCATAGACAGGAGTTTTACAGACGTGGTCACACCCAAGGTACAGACATATAGATGGGTGACCACTAGAAGGGGCAGGCAGTCAGTGCAGAAATCCCCTGTGGCTGTCCCCCTCTCTAACAGCTATACCGTTTTGGATACTGTTGGGGGGGGATGGCCTCTCAGGGGAAAACAACAGCAGTAGCCAGAGCAGTGGCAAAACGGCTGGCTCTGGTGTTCAGCAGGGTGGGGTCAAAGCACAGAAGATCAACTGTCATAGGGGACTCTATAGTCAGGGGCTCAGATAGGCACTTCTGTGGTTGTGAAAGAGACACCAGGATGGTATGTTTGCTATGATGTTATTGCTATTACAGAGACTTGGTTGAAGGATGGACAGGATTGGCAGATAAACGTTCCAGGATTTAGATGTTTCAGGCAGGATAGAGAGGGATGTAGAAGAGGTGGGGGAGTTGCACTGCTGGTTAAGGAGAATATCACAGCTGTACGACAGGAGGATACCTCGGAGGGCTCATGCAGTGAGGCAATATGGGTAGAGCTCCGGAATAGGAAGGGTGCAGTCACAATGTTGGGGGTTTACTATAGGCCTCCCAATTGCCGGCGGGAGATTGAGGAACAGTTATGTAGGCAGATTTTGGAAAGATGTAAAAGCAATAGGGTTGTTGTGATTGGTGATTTTAACTTTCCCTATATTGACTGAGAGTCACTTAGTGCTAGGGGTTTAGATGGTGCAGAATTTGTAAGGTGCATCCGGGAGGGCTTCCTGAGACAATATGTAGATAGTCCAACTAAGGAAGGGGCAATACTGGACCTGGTATTAGGGAATGAACCCGGCCAGGTGGGGAGCATTTCGGGAAAAGTGACCATAATTCAGTAAGTTTCAAGGTACTGGTGGATAAGGATAACAGGAGTCCTCAGGTTAAGGTGTTTAATTGGGGTAAAGCTAATTAGAACAATATTAGGCAGGAACAGAGGAATCTAGACTGGAGGCGGATGTTTGAGGGCAAATCAACAACTGACATGTGGGGGGTTTTCAAACGTCAGTTGATAAGAATTCAGGACCGGCATGTTCCTGCTAGGATGAAGGATAAGCATGGCAAGTTTCAGGAACCTTGGATAATGAAAGATATTGTGAGATTAGTCAAAAAGAAAAGGGAAGCATTCGTAAGGGCTAGAAGGCTGGGAACAGATGAAGCCCATGGAGAATATAAAGAAAGTAGGAAGAAACTTAAGCAAGGAGTCAGGAGGGCTTAAAGGGGTCATGAAAAGTCATTGGCAACCAGGTTTAAGGAAAATCCCAAGGCCTTTTATACATATGTAAAAAGCAAGAGGGTAGCCAGGGAAAGGATAGGCCCACTCAGAGACAGAGGTGGGAATCTGTGTGTGGAGCCAGAAGAAATGGGAGAGATACTAAATGAATACTTCTCATCAGTTTTCACCAAAGAGAAGGACTTAGCGGTCGATTTGTCTAGGGAAGAGTGTGTAGATAGCCTGGATCATGTTGAGATCAAAAAAGAGGAGGTGTTAGGCATCTTGAAGAATATTAAGGTGGATAAGTCCCCAGGGCCAGATGGGATCTACTCCAGAGTCCTGGGGGAGGCAAGGGAGGAGATTGTTGGGGCCTTGACAGAAATCTTTGTATCCTCACTGGCTACGGGTGAGGTCCCAGAGGACTGGAGAATGGCCAATGTTGTTCCATTGTTAAAGAAGGGTAGCAGGGATAATCCAGGAAATTACAGGCCGGTGAGCCTTATGTCAGTGGTAGGGAAATTATTGGAGAAGATTCTTTGTGACAGGATTTACTACCATTTGGAAGCAAATGGGCATATTAGTGAGAGGCAGCATGGTTTTGTGAAGGAGTCTCACTAACTTGATCGAGTTTTTTGAGGAAGTGACAAAGATGATCAACGATGGAAGGGCAGTGGATGTTATCTACATGGATTTCAGTAAGGCCTTTGACAAGGTCCCTCATGGCACACTGATACAGAAGGTAAAGTCACACGGGATCAGAGGTGAGCTGGCAAGATGGATACAGAATTGGCTTGGTCATAGAAGACAGAGGGTAGCAGTGGAAGGGTACTTTTCTGAATGGAGAGCTGTGACTAGTGGTGTTCCGCAGGGATCAGTGCTGGGACCTTTGCTGTTTGTAGTATACGTAAATGATTTGGAGGAAAATGTAACTGGGCTAATTAGTAAGTTTGCAGACGACACTAAGGTTAGAGGAGTTGCAGATAGTGAAGAAGATTTTCAAAGGATACAACGGGATATAGATCGGTTGGAGACTTGGGCGGAGAAATGGCAGATGGAGTTTAATCAGAACAAATGCAAAGTAATGCATTTTGGAAGGTCTAATACAGGCAGGAATTATACAGTAAATGGCAGAATCCTTAAATGCATCGACGGGCAGAAGGATCTGGGTGTACAGGTCCACAGGTCACTGAAAGTGGCAACGCAGGTGGATAAGGTAGGAAGGCATATGGCATGCTTGCCTTCATTGGCAGGGGTATTGAATATAAAAGCTGGAAAGTCATGCTGCAACTGTATAGAACCTTGGTTAGGCCACACTTGGAATATTGTGTGCAATTCTGGTCGCCACATTACCAGAAGGATATGGAGGCATTGGAGAGGGTGCAGAGGAGGTTTACCATGATGCTGCCTGGTCTGGAGGTTATTAGCTATGAGGAGAGGGTGGAGAAACTTAGATTGTTCTCACTAGAGCGATGGAGATTGAGGGGCGACTTGATAGAAGTTTACAAAATTATGAGTGGCATGGACAGAGTAGATAGTCAGAAGCTTTTTCCCAGGGTGGAAGAGTCAATTACTAGGGGACATAGATTTAAGGTGAGAGGAGAAAACTTTAGAGGAGATGTGCAGGGCAAGTTTTTTATGCAGTGGGTAGTGAGTGTCTGGAATTCACTGCCAGAGGAGGTGGTGGAAGCAGGTACGATAGTGGTGTTTAAGAGGCAGCTTGACAAATACATGAATAGAATGGGAATAGAGGGATACGGACCCCAGAAGTGCAAAATGTTTTAGTTTGACAGGCAATATGGTCGGCGCAGGCTTGGAGGGCTGAAGGGCCTGTTCCTGTGCTGTACTTTTCTTTGTTCTTTGTACAGAAAATGTATCCCCCCTTTTATCTTCTTAACATAACCAAAAATCCATGCTGTGTTTATGCATTATACCTCATTCACTGTAGACATATAGGGCGGGATTTCTTTTGGTTGGAAATTCCCACCCAAAGTCAACGGATCTTTTGCTGGTCCGTTAAGTTATCCATCCCACCCTCGACAATTCCGATTGTGGGCGAGACTGGAAAATTTAGGCCTCTTCAGTTTAAAGTCCAACTCCTCCCAGGTCTAACAGGATTTCTTCTCCGTGGTGAATCTTCCCCTATCCTTTTGAACAAAAACCCCTTCACACAATCCTTCGAGCAGCATCAAATGGACTTCCCGTTGCATGGTATCCTCTGATGATTCAGTGGTCTTTCACTCTTCACAATCCTTGTTTCCTCACATGTGGGTTCCTTGGCTTGGCGGTGAACCCAAAAGCAGACCTTGTTTTCTGCCTGACATCCAGCACCCGGTGTGGGTCTTCTTCCCCAGCCCTCAGTCTGACTGCCCCTGAGAGTCTATAAGTCTGCAAGCAGCAAGAGCAGCTGTTTTCTCCTTTGTGTCCAGCTGGTAAAGCTCACACTTGACTTTCAATAGATTTTGACCTGGGCCCCTATCCTGTAAGAGGTTCCTTCTCTTGTTTCCCCCTTATGGATGGTTCTTGGCTTTCAGATTTTTATAAAGGACAAAATTGCACAGACACAGGGTTTGGTTCAACCACAAACTTGTTGTTTATTTAAAAAACTCCTAATGCCCTAACACAAAGAGCTCTAAACTAGTGTAATTGACACTACACAACACTTAATTGGTTAGTCCGATTTAAATCCCTCCACGATTTAACCTTGGCTCCCATCTAAACACACAAAGTCACCACGACTTATTAGAAAAGCCTTTACCGAAAAACTACAGGCAAAAACCCATGTTTCTTCCCAAACTTTCCTCAATTCAAACCCATCCCCCACCCCAGGATTTGATTCTCACATTTTAAGTTACTTCAAGACCTCAGTCCCAAATATCTCTCAGATTTGACTGATAGCTTACAATCCCCCACGTGGTTAGTCCTTCCAGTGTTAATTGTAGGTCTGCGAGGCAGGGTGACTGTTCCTGACCCTCCTCCTTGACTACAGTCCACAAAACCTCAGACCAATCACACTACGATTTGGCTGAAACCACTTACAATCCCCAACAAGTCTAGTCTGTCCGATGTTGATTGTAGACCCTGTGTCAAGGTGACCAGCCCTGACCCTTCTTCTGACTGCAGTCCCAAACCCTTCTACCTCGTCCTTTTTATGATGATTCTTACAGGAATATCATAAACACATTTCTTAAAACCATCCTGCTGGATGGTCAGTGCTTAGCACCTTTCAATCCTATTAGCCTGTTACATGCCCTGGTCCAGGCAGACTCCCTCAGTGCTGATGTTATTTCCATCACCAAAAACAATGGACGACACCCAGGTGAGATATCTTTGGCTCCAAAGGTGATGGGAATGTCGATGTTTTTCCTCCTTCCTCGGTAGGAGTGAATGTTGCTGTGTAATGGTCATCGTGGGGGCCTTTATGTTAATGGAATTCTCATTTTCTTAATTGGGTTATGTGATGGCAGCTGTCTTGTACCATTGTATATGATTCAGTCCTTTAACCACATCAGGCAGAAGCAGTTACTTTGCACCATTGTTGTGATCATGCTCTCCTTTCCAGTTGCTTAATTGTGTCAGCTCTTATTGCAACATTTAGAATTAACCCCTTACAAATAGCCTGCCTCTGTGTGTTATGTGTTGAGGTTTGGCTTTTATTTACAGTGCTTGTGTCTGTAGTCTTTGGGGTTTTTCATAATGTCCAGTTGGAGGGGATTCTGATCCCACAGTCCCCATGGCAACCAGGTCATATGGGCCTTCACCAGGTAAAGTTCAGTACAACTTCACACTATGCCCAATTCCAGGGCATTCTGTTTTACCTTAAATTCAAATAAACAGCTTAAATCATAAGCGTCTTATAACATTTAGTGTTAGGTTGTAATCGTTTTGGAAGGATGAAATCAAATGTTGGCAGTGTAATTCATATCTTATTTCCCTGAAGGAAAGAGGAAAATTTCCCTGAATATCCATAGGTTTACAGGTGTCAGGAAGATGATAATAATTGTTATAATGATATTGTGTATATGTCTGTGTGTTTGTAAATTGATTGAATTAAAGGCAGCTGGTCTGAAGGTTTTGATATAGTAGAAGATAAGCTTGATTTGAAATGTTAATTAGGTAAACATAGGGGCAAAGGGAACATTTGCATTTTTTAATAAACCAGACTAGATTGATTTCAAAGGTGGGGTGAAATGTGTCACCTAGCCAGGTGAAGTTCAGAAACCGAGTGTTTATTTTTCCCAAAGATTACTGGTAAAATTAGTACTATGAGAGATTTTTATTATCAGAGAGGTAAGGTCCAAAGTCATAGTGAAACAATGGGAATTTGCATTCAAAGGGGAAAATATTTATAAAGGAGCGAAGGTTGTATGTAAAGGGAGGCATTCTAAGATCTAACAAGTATGAAACACTTTCAGCATCTACGCCTCAAGCTGCAACAAACCGAAATTAAGAAAATTCACTTTGAATTGGATTGTTCATGGTATCATGTTTCTTTGCCTGGGTCTTTTAAAATCTATGTGTCATACTGTTGCCTTATTGAAAGTTTAACTGGAAGTTAGATTAATTAGGGAATTTTGAAGCTATCATAGGAGTAATGTGTAGATCTATGTATGTATTTAAAATCATTTCTTCTATTAAAAAGGTTTAATTTAGTTTTGTAAAACCTATAAGACTTGGTGGTCTTATTACTATTGAATTCAAGGCATCTCAAAATTTATACAAATTGCAGAACAAGTTTTGGCAATTGTTTCAAATTTTCCTCTGGGGTTTGAGCAGCTCAGCATTTACCATCAGCTGTGGCATAACAACAGGCTAACTATTCTCGAAATATTATTGATGTTATTTTTGGTGGCTTAGATCTTATTAATTGATCTTTTATTTGACAGATCAATTTATAAGAGCATTGAAACATTTATAAAATAAAGTCAAGGGTATTCATAAAATAATAAAACATGAGCTTTCTTAAATGTGTCATTGATAATGGTTTACATCTAAGTTGTAGAAATCCACTACCCCCATTGTGTAGTCAATTGCACTAATGTTTCTATTGTTATTAATGTCAACTTTCCTTGAAAGTGATGTATACTCAGTGAAGATGCATGAATTAAAGAAATTTGCACAGCTGAGCAAGTTAGGGTTGAAAGGAAAAGTGTCCTTTTATTCTTTGAACTAGCCAAGTTAAGGGAGTTAAAATTAGTTTTCAGCTATAGTCTTCAATTGTTGAATTATTTAGTGTTTGACTGTGTGTGTCTGGTATCTGTTTTTTATGTGTGATTAATTAAATCTGGGCATGGTGACTGAAAAAGAGAAACGTAACCGTAGGTAAGCAGCTATAAGCATAAGAGCAGACATTATAAAACACTGAATAAAACTGCTGTTAAAACTGCTCAGACATGTAACTTGGAGTGTATCATCTCTGCATATTTCTGAGGCACAAAACACACCATAAGACCATAAAACGTATGGTCTTAGTAAGACCAGCAGTAGCAAGATCAGCAGTAAAGCCGTGCATTGGCAACCTGTTTTACACCTTGCCTCATTATTTTTTGACACGGTTGAAGTTGCCAATTTTCTACTGCCCATTTGGCACCAGAGAGGAAGATGGTAGTGTAGTGGTAATGTCACTGCAATAGTAATCCAGAGACCTAGACTAATCACTGGGAGTAAGGGTTCAAATCCTACCATGGCAGCTGGTGGCCTTTGAGGTCAATGAATAAATCCAGAACATAAAACTAGTCTCAGTAATGATGACCATGAAGCTAACATTGATTGTTGTAGAAACCATTTGGTTCATGCCTGTCCTTTAGGGAAGGAAATCTGCTGGTCTGGCCTACATGTGAGTCCAGACCCATAGTAATGTGGTTGACTCTTAACTACCCTCTGAAATAGCCTAGCAAGCTGCTCAGTTCAAGGGCACTTAGGATGGGCAACAAATGTTGGCCTTGCCGGTGATGCCCACCTCACACAAAAGAATAAATAAAAATATTGGCAAAGACCAATTTCACCTCCAAAGTCCAGTAAATCAGTTTCCTAAATCCTTTTGACAATATTTATGACTTAAAATGCAAAGCTTGTGAGCCACTACAGCTTGACTTGAAGGGTTAAATAGTTGCCTTCAAAAAAAGCTTTCTTGCTAAAGAAACTGCTCCTCATTAATGTATGTTTTGCCTCCCTCTCAGGAGATATCATGGCTATGTGAGGGTGGGGGAGGGGAGAGTGGGGGTCAGAGAAGGGGGTAGCGGGGGGAACAATGTGTTCAGTCAGGATGCTCCATTAATCATGGAGTGAGGTAGGCTTGAAGAACAGCTAATCTCTTTGTACCTGCCAATTTTGCACCACGTTAATATTCTCTGCAGTTTGTTCGATCAGTAACAAGTTGGATCTTCTGTGCGTTTCCAAGCTCTATCCACGCTATGTCCTGGAATTCAGTTGTTATTCCACATCAGTTCATGAAGTAATTTGATCACTTATTTTTCCCCAGTTGAGTGGGCTTCAGTTCAAGGGGGAAAAGGCAGCAAAATCCAATCTAAAGCCAGCCTTTTTATTCTGATCCTACAGAGACCACAGCGTGTAAAACAGTTGGAATTGTCACATAATCCATCAGGATTTTTTTCCAAAGGTGTTAGCTAGATTGCTATCACTGCTGGGCACATGACTGGGATCCTGAAAGCCCTTTTCACACACACAACTGAGCTAGAGAGATTACAGCCAGCCCACTGATCCTCATAAAGGAAAAATCTCTAAAAGTCTTCGCACGCAAGGAAACTTCACAGCAAGGCACAGTGCATTAGGAAAACACTTTGAACACTGGTGTGCTTTCTTTGGGTTTTCTCCTGTTTCTGCTGTGTGGGAGTTTGATTACTGCACTAGAACTATAATATTAGGCTCATTTAGAAGAGTGAAAACTCTAATTTATTAACCCTGCCTGATTGTAGCCTAAATAATGAAGATTCATTTACTCTAATTGTCTCGGCTAATCGGAAATTCTTGACAGCTGATGACAAAACATTGGCTCTTCACTGCAAACCACCTCATTAAGTGCTTATGGTTTCTGGTTTTTTTTCCAAGTTTCAACTATAGAGGCAGCAAGGTTAATGGCTGATGCAAACCGTGCTGCTCTGGGGTTTTCTTGAGTTTAGCTTGGTTTTTTGATCAAGTCTTGCAACGTTGGCCTCCCATCAGGCAGCAAATGGGAGTGGACATATCCCCATGTGAGATCTTTGTCGGAGGCCTGCTAAGTTCTTACTTAGCTGGGCCTCCCCTGAGTGCTGCTGGTCAACCGCCTGTCTGTGTTGGGCAGAGATGCAGCAGCTTGTTAGCATTCAACCCCCTTCCTTCAGTCCACAATGTTTCAAGTAAGCATCCGGGTTTTTGCAGCATGGTGCACGAAACAGAATTCAGGGATATTTAGGCTGGGGGATCAGCTTAATCGAGATCAAAGATTGGCTTTTCGTTGAAGGGTTATGAGGACTCGAAACGTCAACTTTGCTCTTCTCCGCCGATGCTGCCAGACCTGCTGAGTTTTTCCAGGTATTTCTGTTTTTGTTTACGGACTTTTCAGTTTCTGGATCTCTGAAGAACTATTGAAAACCATGTTCTACATCGTATTTTACTGATCCCAAAGGTGTTACATCCTTCTCTTCGATGTAAATGTACCAATCATAAACAAAGATTGGTGAAACAGTAAAAGTGTGAGACTATTATATACACCCCTGACCTCAACCACTGCTGCTAATAGGCTGGCTACAAATCATGGGACTAATACATTGGCCAGGATTTCACCTGCCCGCTGGTGTCGGCCGTGTTTGGTGACAAACCTGTAGAAAGTGACCATTCCTCTGCAGCTGAGACAGTTCAGGCACAGCCACATTGATATGATTGGAGTCGGGCTTCTAGCTTCTCTGCCCATACATCCAAGCAACACAGAGGCATCAAAGTGCTACCAAGTGCTCCAGAGATTTTCACCGCCACCCCCCACCCCCCACCCCACCCCGGCACAGACCACATTTTAGTATTTTAGTATTTTAGTGGACTGCAGAACAGTTGGACGGCTGCACATGTACAATCTCCTCGCTAAAGCTGGCCGTGGAGCAGTCACTGCTGGAGATGCTCATAGCCCCCTTGCAATATCAGCATCCCGGTTTGGACCAGTCTCCCCCATGGTTCAAGCTAACAGTGCAGCCTTGCAGTGTAGGTTAGGAGAATGCTTGTGCCTGAACTAAGAGCACAGCATGCAGGCCAGTGGGCAAAGCTGCCGCCAATTGGGGGGAGGTGGTGGGGTTTCGGGCAGCTACGCAGCTCACTAAACTCTGGTCATTCAAGTGGTGACCAGCACTCTCCAGGAAGTGTTAAGGGGCCGTCACACTTAACCAGGACAGGTTTTTAGTACACCCACGCTAACCACGTGTCTCTCTCTCCTTCATCCTGCAGGAGGAGTACATCAGGATCATGGAGCCTGGTGAACTAGCTGTGTGCCTGATGGACTACAGAGAGCAAAGACAATGGGGGAGAGAGCGACTGAGGCTCCTGGCTGTGCAGAAGGAGGAGCAGCACCCTCAGGAAGAAGGGGCAGCTGGGCCTCCCACACACGCCACCCAAGAGCTACAGCGAGCCATCACTGGTTGGTGCCTTGCGACACCCAGGGTCTATAGACTCCGCCCTTCATTCCGGTAGATGACCAAAGTGTTGCTGACAACTGTGCATGTCTAGAGACCTGGTCGCTCACACCTGCCAGTTACTGCAGGATTTGGCGCCAAGGGGACTTGGAGGGCATCCACTGCCAGTGGCCGTGAAAGTGACAGCGGTGCTCAATTTCTATGCCAGTGCCTCCTTCCAGGGCTCCACAGGTGACCCATGTGGGATTTCACAATCTGCCACTCACAAATGCATCCATGAGGTCATGGATACCATCTTCGCAAGGGCACACAACTTTATGCATTTCACCCGGGACTAGGACAGCCATGGTGCAAGAGCGATAGGATTCACCCAGATCTCAGGTTTCCCACAGGTGCACAGTGCAACCGACTGCACTTATGTGGTGCTCAGATCTCCGTGGCAACACACGGTGGACTACATCAACCGCAAGGGCTTCTATTTGCTGAATGTGCAGCTGGTGTGCGACCACCAGAAATGCATCCTGCAGTGTGAGCACGGTTTCCAGGGAGTGTGCACGACGCCTACATCCTCAGTCGCTCACAGATCCCTGGAGTCTTCCAGGTTCCACAGAAGTTGCAGGGATGGCTCCTTGGGGACAAGGGCTACCTGCAGAGGCCGTGGCTGATGACACCCGTGCAGTGGCCTCAGACTGCAGCAGAGCGACGCTATAATGAGGCTCATGTAGCAGCTCGCAACTTGGTGGAGCAGACCATCGGGATGCTGAAGATGGAGTTTTGATGCCTCGATCGGTCTGGTGGAGCCCTGCAATACAGTCCACAGAGGGTGTCACACATCGTCACCATCTGCTGTGCCCTTTACAACCTGGCGCTCCAATGGGGAGATGAGCTGGCTGAGGAGGAAATGGAGGAGCTGGAGTTTTCCTCTGACAAGGAGGACGCTGACGAGGATGAGGCTGAGGAGGTCCTCGGAGGTGACAATGACAGGGATGAGGCCCTCGCACTGGCGAGACAAGGCAGGCACACTCGGGAGACCCTCATAGCTGCTAGATTTGTGGAGGCTGATGACGACATGCGGTGAGGTGACCCCATAGATCCTCAAATTGCATTTGTGAATGTTTGACTTCATTTTGGCTTATGGCAGCGCAAATACCCTCTGTGAGAATGCTCCTGTCATGGAGATGCAGTGGAGGCCCTAATAGTCTCTCGATCACAGGAGGATGATGACGACATAGAGTGAGGACCCTCTATAGATCTTCACATAGCCTCTGAGAATGGCTGACTCCTGATTGGCCAAGGGCAGCTCGCATGCACCCTGTGACCTGGGTCATACCATAGAGACACAGCCATGAAACTTTACAAGCATCTGATGCTCTGTCCACCTTCAGCACCTGAGACCTTCAGGAGCACAGCATCACTGATCACAGATGCTGAAGAGATGGGGGCCAGCTCCCCCACCTTAAAGGTGCTGAGAGCACACGGAGAGAATGACGGAACTCTGTGATGCCTGCCCACAACAATCTGGCAGCAATGACAAGCACCATCGAGGTGCAGGCATCAGTAATGCGCACAGGGAGTGAGAGGCTGGACCATCACTTTGGTTTGAAGGCTGCACAGAGCACAGGGAAGAGGCCCTGGACTGAGACACCTGCTTTTATCTTGTGCAGAAAGGTTTCGCATCTGAGTGACACGAACACTGCTCATCAGAACAAGGAGCCATAGGCAGGGAGACATTCTTGAGAGTTTATTGGCAATAGTGAACAGTATGTACAAGTGATTAACACCCATGCCCCGTGTGGTGATCTGAGGTGCAATAACCTTTAAGTGAATGTGAGCAGATTGACCATGTGACTGTATTACCCAAGTGCTGTGTAGTGTGGACAACAACGTTAATCAGCCGGAAGGCGTATACCTTCAGGATGCGTTTCTGGTGGTCGCATACTAGCTGCACATTCAGCAAATGGAAGCCCTTGCGGTTGTAGTTTAAAATAGGAACTGGTTGGAGAAGCACAAATTGTGTTAGTGTTCTGTTACTTGTGTAAATAAACAGCAAGTGCTTCATCTTATACTGGTCTCTGCATCTATAATATATTGTTTGCCAACTCACTCACCGGTAGATAGACGTGCAACCATGTTCGCTGAGCAAAGCAACCTGACAGTAGGAACGTAACAACTGGCGATGAGGAAAAACACGAGCAGCCGATGACACCAAAGAAAGCCGCGAAAATTCCACTGAAGTAAATCAGTCGTACCTTGCAAGGCGATTGTAAGTACAGCCTTCATTATATTCGTTGAAGTTATCTCCCAGTATGCCACAGTTTGACCGTATCGAACCGTCTGATCAGACCACCGATGACTGGTCATATTATATTGAAAGCCTCATGTTCTTTTTTTTGGCCAATGACATGTCAGGGGAGGAGAAGAGGCGAGCGATCCCCTTACTGACATGTGGCAGTAAAACATATGGCCTAAATTGTTGACTAATGGCACCCAATGCCCCAGATTCCAAAACCTTTGATGAGTTGGTAAATCTTGTGAAAAGCCATCTTCAGCCGGAATCCTCGGTAACAACGCAACATTTTAAATTTAATTCAAGGTGCCGCACCCCTAGAGACAGTCACTTGCTATGGAGCAGCCTTAAACCAACTGACAGAGCACAGTGAGTTCGGGATGTCAATTAATAACACGTTAAGAGACCAATTAATATGTGAGATTAATGAATACGCCATTCAAAAAAGGCTGTTGTTAGAAACAAATTTAGATTTCAGCAAGGCGCTGGAGTTGGTGCTCGCAATGGAGACGCAGTCAGGGATTCAAAAACAATCAAGGGAGCACAAAATGGCGCCGCCCTTCACATCGGGAGGGAAGCACCGGTTAGAAACGGCGCGGAATCACGAGGTTCCGCAGAAAGACGGGAAACAGCCACAATTAACAAACCAGCAAAAATCAATGGTTTAACAGAGAAAACCCACAATAATAATGGCAGAAGTGAAACCAAGCAGCCTGCAAACGAACAACAATTTAAAAGAATCGAGTGTTTCTACTGCTATCATAATGGGCACATTATGTGATATTGTAAAGACAGATTAAGACAAAACTTTAAGCAGAAAGGTAGAAATCATACATCCACATAACAGAGGAACCAGAAGAAACAGAGTCAGATATTTACTCACTATACAACTTAAAAATGGGTAAAACAGAGCTAATCTATGTGACAGTGGAAGTCAAAGGGAAACCCATTGAAATGGAGGTGGATACAGGGGCACCCACGACAGTTATAGGGGAACAAACACTCAGATATCTGAACGGAGGAGAACACTCATTAAATCAGGAAAATTCAGATGCTAAATTAAAGACGTATACCGGTGAAGACACACGAGTAAGAAATATATACAATGTTCCAGTACATACGCAAATCAGTCTGTTAATCTACCCCTAATAGTGATAGCAGGCCTCAGGAAGAACTGGTTACGAGAGATTAATCCTGAGAGACTACTGAGATCTCAATCAGAAGCAGGAAACATTACTGTTTGGAAAAAGGAATATGTAAAGACTCAACAAAAGGAACTCGGAGAGATGATACTTCAGGACAGAGCTCGAGTTGAAGTCAGTAACCTCCAAAAAGAAAATGAAAACCTGCTGAAGGACTTTCGCATATTGCAAGATTCCCTCAGATCCCAATTCGCTCCACTAAAAAGGTATGAGAAAGAACAGAAAGAATTCAGCATATCTCTGGCCGAGATGAAGAATAAATTAGCCGAGAAAACAAAACAATGCTTAATTCTCCAGGAAACAACTAACAAATATAAAGAAGAAATGGAAGAACTGAAGAATCAGCTACGCGAAAGCCAAGAAGCTTTAAAAATAGAGGCCCCTGAGTTTTCAAAGGAGCTGACAGATGAGGGATTGCTGGAAGAATCAACCACTGAGTTCACTCAAATAGAGCTTATTACTGAGCCTGGCCTGGCTTCAACACCTGAGCCCTTCAGGAGCACAGCATCACTGATCACAGATGCTGAAGGAGGCCGAGATTAAAGTCAGCGCTGCCAAGAAGACAACCCATCAAAAGAAGACATGTAGGAAGAAAAAGCGGAATTACTAACAAGGCCCCTAAATCTTTACTTTTATTTTTACACAACAGGAAGCTGACCATGCCGTGTTGAATTTAGCCTTCCCCCACAACTTGATTTTGAGAACCTTCCTGACGATTAACCTTCATATTGTTGAACTTGGAGGGGAGGGGCAGCAGGAGTGCATGTGATTGGGCCCGAAAGAGGGTGAAAGCATTCCCATTGGAGTCTACACCACATGTGAAAGGAACTCCACTTGGTTTAGAACTATCTGTAGGATCCGTTGAGCCTGAGAGAGTCGAAGAAACAAACTTACAGGTTCCTACTGGAGTTCCTAGTGGACAGACGACTCCTGAGAGGGAGGCCTTGGATAAACCATCCAAAGTCGCAGAACTACAACGTTCGACATGTTTGAAGAACCCTCCAGTGAGACTGAATTTGTAAATAGTTTATTTATGTTAATAGTTGATATATTGTAAAGATTGTAAATTGTACTTTCAAGTAAAGGGGAGGGATGTGGTAATTTGAGATGCAAAACATAAGAGAATGTGAGCAAATTGACCATGTGACGGTATTACCCAATTGCTGTGTAGTGCAGGCTACAATGTTAATCAGTAATTTAGAATAGGGTCTGGTTGGAGAAGCACACATTGTGTTAGTGCTCTGTGACTTGTGTGAATAAACAGTATGTGTTTCATCTTACATTGGTCTCTGCGTCTACAGTATATTGCTTGCCAACTCACTCACCGGTAGATAGGCGTGCAACCGCGTTTACCAACTCACCCACCTGTGGATAGGCGTGCAACCATGTTTACCAACTCACTCACCTGTAGATAGGTGTGCAACCGTGTTTACCAACTCACTCACCTGTAGATAGGCGTGCAGCTGTGTTTACCAACTCACTCACCTGTGGATAGGCGTGCAACCATGTTTACCAACTCACTTACCTGTAGATAGGTGTGTAACCGTGTTTACCAACTCACTCACCTGCAGATAGGTGTGTAACCGTGTTTACTAACTCACTCACCTGTAGATAGGCGTGCAACCGTGTTTACCAACTCACTCACCTGTAGATAGGTGTGTAACCGTGTTTACTAACTCACTCACCTGTAGATAGGCGTGCAACCGTGTTTACCAACTCACTCACCTGTGGATAGGCGTGCAACCGTGTTTACCAACTCATTCACCTGTAGATAGGTGTGCAACTGTGTTTACCAACTCACTCACCTGTAGATAGGCGTGCAACCGTGTTTACCAACTCACTCACCTGTAGATAGGTGTGTAACCGTGTTTACCAACTCACTCACCTGTAGATAGGTGTGCAACTGTGTTTACCAACTCACTCACCTGTAGATAGGCGTGCAACCGTGTTTACCAACTCACTCAGCTGTAGATAGGCGTGCAACCGTGTTCACAAGCAAAGTAACCTGACAGTAGGAACATAACTCCCAGGCTGTGCAACTACATCGGGCTGAATTTTCTGGCTGACGCCGCGTGCGGCATCGCGATATTTCGGTCGGCGGGTGCTCTATGCAGCGCAACGCGCACCCGCCATTAATTAAAGGCCTTGTTGAGGCCCTTAACTCGGCAACTGACGATAATTTTGAGGTGCCCGTGTGAATTTCAGCTTGGCGCATGGGCCCAACGGGCAGGCGGGTATGTGATTTTTTAACAAACCTCACCCAGTGGCGGGATGAGGTTTGATTTCGGATTTTAAAAAGTTTGATAAAGTTTTTGTGTATTTCATTAACATGTCCCGTCTCGTGTGACATTTTCACATGAGGGGAATATGTTAATGATTTTTTTATTGTTCTATTTTTAATCTTTTTAGAAGTGTCAGCGATCTCCCTGAGGCAGCACTTAGCCTCAGGGAGATGTGTGCTCTGTCGTACGCATGCGTGAAAGAGCGCACTCTCACAGTTGGGGAATCTCCCCCCCTCCCCCGCCCACACAGGAAGCATAGCGCTTCCCGCTGGGTGTCACACTGGGTAGGCCTTAATTGGCCCACCCACTTAAAATGGCGGGGGGGCCCGTTTTGGCAGCGGCAATCGGCTCCCCGCCCGTCAAGGGCAAAATTCAGCCCATCTTCTTAGCTTTCCTAACCCTGTCGCTACGTCTTGGTGCTCCCCGGACATCCACAGCGGAGGTGGAGGCAGCCTGCCGACTGTGACACCCTGTCTGTGATGACATTGACAGGTGTCCTCTGGAGGGCTGAGACTTGGAGGGTCCCGGCCTGCTTTGGGATCCTGCTGTCTGACAGTGGCACCCTCCTCGGCCTGTGGAGCTGAATCTGCGGAGGTCACAGGAAGAGAGGGTTCGGATGAGCATGTCAATCCCAGAGTCAGCCGGATGGATGGCCCCGAGGTGTGCATCTGCTGATCCTCCTCCTATAGGCGCCTGGGGGCCCCAGGCTGACTCTTAGAGAAGGGGTAGCTGGAGTGAGATCGATCTGCCCGGCACCCCTCTCGCATACAAACAGTTGGAGGCCAACTATGGCATAAGCGATGGAGTTAAGCCTGCGCAGCAGTGCAGGACCAATGTCCTGGACCTAGGTCTCCATGGCATCTGCCATCCTACCAGTGTTGATCTTGAGCGTTGGCATGCTGGCGCTATCATCTCAGAGTGAAGGTGGACGGACTCCTCCATTGTGCCTTGCAATCTGAGGAGTCCAGCAGACATTCCTTCCTGATGTTCCTGAACTTGCCTTTGCAGCTCCAGCAAATGTTACATGACCAAGTCCAGGGGCTCACCATCTGACTGGGACTCAGCAAATTCCTGGCGTCCAGCAGTCCTTCAAGTCCCGGAAACCTGGGAAGTCCCTGCCATCACCTACCGTGGATCAGAAAGTGCGATGTGCTCACCAGATTGTGATCCCAAGGCTACTCTAGAACTAGGTTCCACCGAGGTGTATGTCTCTGAGCCGGTGGAGGGTGTGGGTGAGCGCTGTGATGGGACTTCAGGGAGGGTGCCTCCAGATTCCTCTTCAGAGGTTTCTTCAGGGCTTGATTGGAGGAGCTGGGTCAAGGGCTTCGTCGGCTGTTTCCCAGATGTGCTTCGTGATGTATTTATGTCCAAATGCTTTGAAGACAGAATACTCATGTAAACAGTTGTAGGCGTCTACTCCAAAGTTACATTGCCTAAACAAGAGTCTCTGATGTAACTGTTCCTAAACTCTTTGAAGAATAAGTTTTATTAACTATAACCTTTCTATACTGCAGTTAATGGATTCCTCTACGTATATTTATTACCCAATTCCCAAAGTTACATTTAATCACCCATGGCTGACATTAGTTGCTCTTGTGTTCCTTTGCACACGCACTTTACATATCAGAAGACAAGCGATGCAGTCCTCTCACAAATAGTTCAAAATTATTCTGTTTATATTGGAAAATCAATTTCGCCATGGTACATAGGATTTTGGCTATTAATCTTTTAACTCTCCATACAGTTAAACGCAGCTCGCTGGTATCTATAGAAGCCTGTTGGGCTGCAAGGTAAGTTCAGGGGAGTGGTGCACGTACCTCATGGCTGGGGAACGTGGGGGGTCAGCAGAGGCCCGGCTTTCCGGGAGGGAGGGAACAGCGCTGCTCACCGGTGACCCTCTCCCCCCGGGGTGGGGGGGTGGTGTCAGATGCTTGCGGATCCCACTGCAGAGAAATGAGCACCAGAATTTGGACTGACGCTCAAGTGCATTGCTGAGGCCCTGCAGCATTGCTTGTTCTTATCCTCCATGCAACATCCATCTTCAGGGGGACAATGCTGCATGAAGAAACCGGGTGATGATGCAATGCAGGAGGCTTCCAATCACAGCCAGTTTTACTGATTAATGTCCAGGTTTTGTCAGCTGGATTTTTGGGAAGTTCATTTCCATGGTTGTCTGGTCCTATCATGCTGGTCATCGTGGAGTGATTATTTTCATAAATTCTGGTCTTGCTAAAAATATGCGAGGCACTAGTTAGACCACACCTAGAATACTGTGAACAGTTGTGGTCCCCTTATCTAAGGAAAGATATACTGGCATTGGAGGCAGTCCAGAGAAGGTTTACTAGGTTGATCCCGGGTATGGAGGGATTTTCTTATGAGGAGAGGTTGAGTAGGTTGGGTCTGTGTTCAATGGAGTTTAGAAGAATGAGAGGCGACCTTATTGAAACATATATGATTCTCAGGGGGCTTGACAGGGGAGATGCTGAGAGGCCGTTTCCTCCTTTGGGAGGGTCTAGGACCAGGGGCCATAATCTCAGAGTAAGGGGGTGCCCATTTATGACAGAGATGAGGAGGAATTTAATCTCTCAGAGGGTAGTGAATCTGTGGAATTCTTTACCACAGAGGGCTGTAGAGGCTGGTTTGTTAAGTATATTCAAGGCTGAGATAGACAGATTTTTAATCAGTAAGGGAATCAAGGGCTAAGGGGAAAAGGCAGGAAAGTGGAGTTAATGATTATCAGATCAGCCATGATCTCATTGAATGGTGGAGTAGACTCGATGGGCCGAATTACGTACTTCTGCTCCTACATCTTATGGTCTTATTTTTTCCTGGGAAGTGCATGAGACGCCCACTTTTCTCACATTGCCTACCATTTCAGCAGGTATCTCACCGTTTATGAGTCGCGCAAATGAGTTTGCAACCAGGGAGCAGCGAGAAAGGAGGGAGAATTCATAGTACCGGTGCAGAGCAAGATCCAGGTCAGGCGAGGGAGATTGTGGTTGAGGGAGAGAGCGTGGAGGTTAGGGTGGAGGAGATTGTGGGGTAGTTGTAGATTGGAGAGGCGGTGGGGGCCATTGATCACGGAGGAAGCCGGTTATCATGGGGAGGGTCCGTGATTGCAGGACCAGCCAGGAGCTTATCAATGGCTGCAGGGCTAGGGCTTCATTGGAGAAGGGGGAGAAGTGGCCTCAGGCAGGGGAAGAGGCCACAGGGCTAGGGCATTACTGGGGAAGGGGGGTATCGCAGGGTGTGTGTGGGGACACATGTTGATCTGTGCAAGTGACCTCAAGATGGTGAGGGCTGAGGAGGCAGTGTCCAGAGGAGATGAGGCCAGATGGAGATGTGAGGGTGTGTGCGAGTGAGTGGTGATGCCCCTTTAGATGCCAGTGAATGTGTAAGTTTACAGTTATAAGATGGTTCTCTTACCCTGGCAGCATGGATGAGATCATTCACCTGTTTTCTGCACTGGATGGCAGACCTCTTGTGTGCCGCATTGGCACTGACCACCTCTGCCACCGCCTCCCAAGCCACAGTCGTGAGACTGATGGTCCTCCTGTGGCCAGAGTTGGGGTGGGGGGGTTGAGGAAATTGCGGCAGGCCTCCACGGTGTACAGAAGGTGTTCCAGAGACACGTCACTGAACTTGGGAGGTGGGGGGGGAACTGCACTCTTACTGGCTCTGGGGCCATGTCTTCAGCGGTGCCCTCCTGGGCTGCAAGCGTTGTGAAGTGTGCGCGGCGGCTGCAGTTTAAATATGGCGTCTCGTGCGAGGAAACGGTGGGGCGGCGGCAGCTACCGATTCGCCCGCCAGCGAGAGGGCGTGTTCCCTGTGGCTGCATAATTAATGAGGCAGGAACGGGACAATATGGTGTGAAAAGCCGCCACTGTGGCTGGCGGGTAAAACGGCTTTTTCCCGCCCACTACTGCACTTTGTGCAAAGCCAGGATGATCCCGCTCTGTTTTGCTCCACAGATGCTGCCTGACCTGCTGAGTTTTCCCAGTTATTTTTTTTTTGTTTTTCTTTCAGATTTCCAGCATCTGCAGTATTTTGCTTTCGTTTTGGGGGGGAGCGATAGCCAATGTGGTCAGTGCCAGGGGTGAAGCCCCGAGAACCTGGATACAGTGCCGCAAGGAATTCAATGCCCTCACACAAGTGATCGAGGTCGGTGAATATATTTTCAAATGCCATATCCTACCAACTATACCAGTAGCCTCAGACACTACTGAATTCAACATACCCCCATCACTCACTTACCAAATGCCTCTAGCATTTAGGACTCATACCTGCCATTCATATCCCTCACCTCATCTTCACACACTAAGCACTGTTGTAAGCCCCTTCGTCACAACTCACAGATTGCACGCTAACCATGGCAGTCACACAAGACAAACATTGCACGGCACTAACTAACACACTTCCCTCTCTCTTGCAGGACAGGATGCTGCACGAGAGGCAGCAGGAGCTAATCAGGGGCATTCAAGCAGATCAGCCAATCCCCTTAGAGGAGATACCGTTGGGTCATTATAGTAATGCCCGGTGCTGATACTGTGGGCAGCAGTGGGGCTGAAACATCCAAGATGGCCGGATGGTCGTACCTAATCCTCCTCGCATCCCACTCCCCCGTCACCCCGCACTCTCTTCCGATTCAGACACTCCAGATGGCGTAAGTGTACACCATTTAATTTTCCCCTATCTCCCCACATCGCAGCCTCACCCTTTCTCCTTTTTAATACCCAAAAAGTGGCACCTGGCCAGGCCGTGCAGGAACAGCAAGAAAAAAAAACGATGACGAAGACACAGCAATATCGCCCGATTTCACACGCACACCCACCGGTTCAGATTCTGACACTACAGGGAATTTAAGGACAGCAGGCGGTAAGACACTGAGCAGCCAGCTGCCAGCTCACTGGAGGGTGAGGGTTGCATACGAGTTCTGCTGCAAAGGGTTCGGGTGAGCACTTTAATGGAACACTGAGCAGAAAAAGACCAATGAGTACGCACACTGAAATGCTTGGTGCATTGGGAAGCCTGCCAAAGAGCCTGTGGTCAGTTCAAAGGAAAATGCTGCAGATGGTGAGCATCTGAAATAAAAACAGAAAATGCTGGAAAAGCTCAGCAGGTCTGGCAGCATCAGTGGAGAGGGAAACAGAGTTAATGCTTCGAGTCCGTATGACCGTTCTTCAGAGCTGAAGAAGAGTCAACCAAACTCGTAACGTTAGCTCTGTTTCTCTCTCCACCGATGCTGCCAGACCTGCTGAGCTTTTCCAGCATTTTCTGTTTTTATTTAAGCCTGTGGTCATTGTCAAGGATCATATGGAAGAGTCCGGCACCAACTTGTTAGAGGGCTCCGCGCAGAGCTTGGCACCCAGTGTGGAAGTGGTGCCAAGCTCCTCCAGCACACTTGTGGACTCAATCAAGATGCATTGTCTCACGGTTGATATATGGGTTTTTATTGTAGTACATGCAGTTTCCACCAGAAGTCTGAGTACTGCAGTGAAAGTTCAGACTGCAGTCCTGCAGCTCAGTGACGTTAGGGTTACCAACTCCAGTTACACATATTCCTGGAATTTCAATCCCATGGTCTCCAGCTTCCAACCACCCTTCCCCCCCACTCCCCCATCAAACAGCCTTCCCCTATCTCCAATATATTTATAACTTGAGTACTGCTGGACAAAAGAGACTCGCTGTCGAAGCTCTTCGTCTTGCACTCATCAGGACAGGCACAAGGATGCCAAATTTCAAAGGGGGTGGGGGGGATCAATTTATACTGCATAAGAAAAGGATGCTGATTGGTTGTCAGTCAACTCTGATATTCAGATATGCGTTCACAGGGACCTGCCCCCTGCAGGCAAAAACAACATTTACAAACATTGCACTTTTTTTTGAATTAATCAAAAGCATGGGGGACAAAAGTTTCCTGGCGCATTCTCCATGACAAGGCCTTGACCAATTGGCACCCTTCTCTCATGCAGTATAAATTGAATTCCCTTTGAAATTTGGTATTCTTGCACCTGTCCTGATGAGTTCAAGATGGAAAGCTTTGTCAGCATGTCTCTTTTAACAAGTTCTGTACTACCAAGTGACTATTTTTATAACTGTTGAATGAATGTTTCTAAAGAAAAAGAACAAAACACACTTTTTTAAAAATAATGCTTTCCCTCCTGGTTGCTCACAGCACTGTCTTGGAGACCAAGCCTTAATCCCTAGAGACAATCCTGGAGGATTGACAATCTTAAATAATGCTCCTTTTTGGAAACTTTAAGACTTAATAACAAAATAATTATTCATT
Source organism: Cetorhinus maximus (assembly GCF_964194155.1). Taxonomy (NCBI): domain Eukaryota; kingdom Metazoa; phylum Chordata; class Chondrichthyes; order Lamniformes; family Cetorhinidae; genus Cetorhinus; species Cetorhinus maximus. The sequence goes on from NC_135893.1 coordinate 96,523,928, forward strand.
GATTCAATTCTTCAGACAGATACGTTACTAAAACAAAACAAATGCAGGAGTACAGAGCTGATTTTCCAAGTTGAGGTTGCACATGCTGCTTTTCCTCTTTCTTCAGCCAACGATCAAGGCATCCAACCAACAGCCTAAACTCATTACACCCGCCCTTGCATTCCAGTGTTTAGACATACCCTATATTTATGCCTCAATCCACACTACTTAGCTCTGCCTCTGTTGTGTGTCACCGGTAAAAGCAAATCTTTTCTAAAGCTCTCCTTTTATCGCAAAACTAGTGATCATAAATGTAAGATGTGTGGCATTACAGCTCACCCAAGGAGTCCAAGCTGCTGTGGCAACATGCACTTCTACACGAATGTTATAGTCTGGAGCTATGGTTAGTGATGGTAGAGGCTCCAACATTCTTTCTATCACATGGCTGACCAGGACTCTCTCTCCCACTCTTACCTCCTGGCATTGGTGTGTGTTGGAAGGATTTACAAGATGGCCCTCAATCTGCTTGGCTGCATTATGAACACACATTCCTTGGCCATCAAGTCCTGGGTTGGGACTTGAACCCAGAGCTTTGGCTTCAGAGGCAGGGAATCTACCCACTGCACCACAAGACCTCCAGGAAGTTTATGATAGTCACTAATAAGGAATTCAGGAGAAACTTCCTTACCCCAAGAGTAGTTACAATTTGGAACCTGTTACCGGAGGGGTTCACTGAGGTGGACAGAATAGACACATTGAGAGGAAGCTACTTAAACACAAGGATTGGATGAAGTTGGTTGGGAGAGGGTCATGTGTAGCATAAATATTGATGTAGACCAGTTGTTAATTTTACGTAATTCTATTCATTTCTCTCTGTCTATTGCATTTTACTCATAACTGAAATTACATAAGGTGATTTTTTTTTCCCACCAGATGTAATGTGCGGAATGCTGAAATGAGTGCTGTAAATATCGCTGCACCGTGTGACTGAGTATTCCCTGCAGAGGAACTGAAATCTCAGGCCAGATGTGCGAGACTGGTCGACCCTGTCCCTATAATCAATCTTACCAAACCACACAGCTCAAGCCATAGTAAACACGACTAGGCTGAGAGGTGGGACCAGATATTAGAAAGCAGGCATGATGGATGGAGAGGCAGGGGGATCGAGGAACTGGACTTGCCAGGATTCTTTTATCCTTATTGCTAGTACAACAATTCTATCAAGGTGGAAACATTAGCAATGGAACGTTCAGGGAATAGGTTTACCTAATTAGGGCAAAAAATGAAATTCAACAGAGCATTATCCGCTGCTTGGAGCTAGCCTGCACATTCCCGTTCCTCCCCACCTGATGCTGTCTGGCTCCTGCTTCAAGCAGGGATGGCTGCCTGCCATCCCGACACATTCAAAAATAAATCATATCTATCTGCAGGCACTGAAGGGCCCTAACAAACAGCCTGTTCAAATTCTTTGATTATAGTCAAGAAGTCCCCTTTGGATCAGACACATTTCACAGTGCTTCTCTAACACAATAGAGAGTAGCGGCACTCAGCAACATCTGCTCATCAGCTCATTTCCCACCCGCACACTTGGAATGTCAGCAGAGTAAGAATCCTCTTTCAGCTTTTAAACCCTCAAGCTGTCCTGTTATCGCAGGAGATGCTAAGACTGCAATTTACAAACTAAACTTTGTTCAAAATGGTTTTGTCACAAGATCAACTACAAACGAGGAAAACCACTTGGCCCGTTTAAGTTTGTCGATTCAGAAAGTTGTCCTCACCCCACAGCACTACCACCACCCGCCCCCACCACCGTTCCCTCCACCCCCGCCGGCCCAAAACAACTATTTCCAAGGCTTTTTAGCTATGTTACCTGACCAAACTATAATACCTGACCAATTCAGGTGAAGGACTACCTCCCAGCGTTGATTAGGACAACTCTACCAACATGTCATGAATGTTTGGCCAAAATAAAAGATCTCTATCAATCCAGAAAGATATGGAGCAGGGATGCAGTTGTGTGCATGGAGATCCCTCATACCATAATAAAAACACATGTATTTATATAACGGGTCACACAGCAACTGCGTAGAGATGAATTCTGATGAAAGGTCATGGTAGCTGTTTCTCTCTCCACAGATACTGCCCAAAGTGCTGTGTATTTTCTGTTTGTATTTCAGATTTCCAGCATCTGCTTCCAGCATTTTGCTTTTGTATTAAGTAGTACCTTTAACATAATAAAACGCCCTAAAGTGCTTCAAAGAGGCATTATGAGACAAAGCACCCAGCCACATAAGGAGACAGTAGGACAGATGACCAAAAGCCAGCTCCAAGAGGTAGATTTTAAGCAATGTAGGAAAGAGAGGTGCAGAGTTTTAGGAAAAAAACATTCAGAACGTTGGGCCTAGGCAGATAGGGCATAGTCACCAATAGCGGAGCAATTAAAATCAGGGATACTCCAGAATTAGAGGAATGCAGAAGAATGTGGGGGGCTGGAGGAGATTACAAAGATAGGGAGGGGGGAGGCCATGGAAGGTTTTGCAAACAAATCCATCTATGTTTACAGATTAATCCTAAAACTCCTATTCAGCAGCATTGGCATTTACGTAGCTTACTCCCTGGATATAGATGTCCATTTTAACAGTTGGAGTTGCTCAGGTTAACTCTAGTCTGCTTCTCATTATCATTCGAACAGGTATGCAGCTAAAGTTAATTAATCCTCTCTACCTCATCCAGAATCAGGAACTTTCCCTTCACTTCCACCATTCGCAGTCATATCAGTAAACTCATTTGAATGCAGCAGCATATGTTATGCATGTTGCTGTCAAATACGTACCATTGACCTCTTCACAAATGCTAGCCAACTGCTCACTAACACCACTTACGAGAGGCCATTTCTTAGTTCAATCAGCCCAGGGTTCAAAGCTCAAGTGGAAAAATGATTGACAGGAATGATTGCAGTTTGGCATCTGGTCAGGCCATCTCTCATCAAGATGATGGAAGGGTATGGCAATCGGAAGAAATCAATAAGTCAAGGCTGAAGGGAACTTGATATGGGAAAAAAAAATAGCACAATGATGTAAAAACAAATGCTTTGGACTTCACTCCTGACAAGGAAGATGCAGTTTATCTTATCATTAACCAGATCAGTTGGTAGCAAAATGGCACATTTCATCCTTAGTTCTGACAACTTGATGTCCACAATGCTGAAAAGCTGTAAAGCTTTTATTTGTCATCAATTTGATTGTTAAAGTGTTTAGACAAGGCTTTCTTTATATTTGCATTGTGGCTTTTCCCATTCTAGAGGGATTTGGGGAGTGATTACCGCCTCTCTTGAAAGGGCAATCCATGATTCGGGGTGACAATTAAATAACTCCAAGTGCCATGTGAATAATGGTGTGCTGTGGGAGTGCTAGCAAGTGTCTGCTAATATGGTCACAGCATGAGATAGTGAAACACAATTGTCAAGTAATAAGCAATGGAGATGGAACTTATTTTCATCATTATCCATTAAAGCAATTGCCTAGACTTTTTATTTTTTTAAATCCCTAATTCTTATTTCCTACAATAGAAAACATGAAACAAAAGCAAAATTGTATTTTTCTCCAGTCAGCTTTTGCTCAGACCTGCAGGTTCCATTACCCTTCTTCAAAGGGGAGAGAGAGGGAGATTGCGAGAGACAGCTGTTGCTGGTAGTGTGCCAGTGGTGGTGAATCCCTTTACAGATCCAGCTTGGTCCTTCTCCAGCGTCTCTTCTTGGAGTTGCACCTGATCTTGTTCTCGGTTTTCACATGGGTCCACTGTGGAATCGGGTGGTCCTGCTTCACCCTTTTGGCAAGGAATCATTTTATTGTGCAGCACCTGCTTATCAGGTACAGTGCGGATGCCTAAGGACCCAGCCGCAAGTGTGCCAGCCACCATGTTGGGAGAGATCACACAAGAGGCGTCTTGTACACATGCCTGAAGCACGGATTAGGCCCTCAGCAACAATGCAGCCTAACAGCTTGTTTGAGGTCACCACTCCAATTAACTCAACGTGACCTTGTGCCCAGAGCCAAGCTTCCCCCATCACCCCCCTAACTCATGTAGCCATAATTCTTGGATAATTCTTCTTATAATTAAGAAAGGATCATTGCATCCAAAGACTTGACCAATAACAGTTAAATTCCCTTGGTGCATATCAGTCAGACTCCATTGTTTATTGACAAGCCTGCTGGATTAAAGGACCATGTTTTTTAACTTGGTACCACGAGTTTGGCTCATGTAAATAATTCTCTGGTTTTCCCTTGTGTTCCGCTAATGTGGTGCTTGAGGTGCCAGGAGCCAGGAATTTGGGCAGCAGCTGCCAACTGCGGGTGCCTGGCTGCTGTTGGAGCACTGGCAGCGTTTAATTGGAGGAGGGGGGTGGAGAGGAGGGGGGATAATAAAATGGAAATGAGGAGGGAGGAGGGAGGGAGTGTGCAATGGGTGGCCAATCCCCTATCACTTATTTTGCACTCCCTGTCAAAGTTGAGCTCTTTCAGTGGAAGGACTTACATTGGTACAGCACCTTTCTCAACCTCAGGGTACCGCATAAGCATTTTACAGCCAAAAAAGTGATTTGGACGTGTAGTCAATATTGTAATGTGGGAAAACCCGGCATGCACCCCCAGCAGGTGAGAAGTCTGAAAATGACCTCTTTCAGAAAACAGAAAAAAAAACATTTATCCCATTAAAACTCATTGCTCTTAAACTTCCTGTTCACTTATGGAATCCATTCACCTCGATGTGTAACAAATCATCGCCAGAAAATATGTAAGTTAAAATTGTACTGCCTTTAATAATGCATAATAAATTTAATAGGCACCTAATGTAGGTAATTTATCTTTTCTAGTCACATCTTTCTGCTGGTGTTCATTTGAAATGAGGTATGAACCCATTTGATGCTCACACTAACTCTTTCATGATCAGGAGAAAATTGACCTGAAGGAATCTTCTGATTGCGCTCTATTTCTCAACCAGTCCATTATTAGCACATGCAGATATAACAGGTGTCTATTTAAATCACTAACCTAATGTTTAATGGATTTTTAAAAAATTCAACTGAATCTATCCTGCAGGTCCTGCTCGCCATGTTTCCCGCAGACTCAGACTCATGGAGTCCGGCACTATCCATGCAGGTCCTATAAGACGATGGAAATGGGATGGATGGGGGTATTAGAGGAGACCTCCACCAGCATCCTAACCAACATACTTAGTCTTCCTACAGCAAGTCACTTTCCTATTGGTGTAAACTTGTAACAATAAACATTTAATTTTTTTTATTATCCTTTCACAGGACGTGGGTGCTGCTAGATTGGCCAGCATTTTTATTGCTCATCCCTAATTGCCCCTTGAGAAGGTGGTGGTGAGCTGCCTTCTTGAACCGCTGCAGTCCCTGTGGTGTAGGTACACCCACAGTGTTGTTAGGGAGGGAGTTCCAGGATTTTGACCCGGCGACAGTGAAGGAACGGCGATATATTTCCAAGTCAGAATGGTGAGTGGCTTGGAGGGGAACTTGGAGGCGGTGATGTTCCCTTCTATCTGCTGCCCTTGTCCTTCTAGGTGGTAGAGGGTCGCAGATTTGGAAGGTGCTGTCGAAAGATCCTTGGTGAGTTCCTGCAGGTGCATCTTGTTGACGGTGCACACAGCTACTACTGTGCGTGGGTGGTGGAGCGAGTGGATCAGACACCATCATCATCCGTTTTTTTTTTGTTTATTTCTGCCAGACAAGGATAGCTTCTACAATCGCTCCTCTGAGCAGCCATATGTGGCTCTGGAGGCCAGTTCTTGAAAGACCTTTGACCTCCAGACTCCTGCTTCTCACCAGAAAAATGGGATGCCTCTGGTTGAAAATTGGAGGGAGAGGCACCTCAACCTGCTCATTGATACCCCAATGGGTGCCTGATTTAATTTTCAGGCAGGCTTCTAAGTGGACGAGTGGCCGACCTGCCTGAATCATTCGGGGAGTTGCTTATATTAGCAAATGATGCCAGTTGTTGGACCGTGATTGCAATTTTCAACTACAGTTGTAACAATTGATGAGCAGGCAAATCAAAGCTCCTTAAAGGATACACTGGAAGCATGCTCAGAAAATGGCCCAGAAAGGTTAAAACAAAATTCTTGGTGGGCCCAGGAAGAACACTAAATAGTGAAAATAATGCCTTCATTCTCTGCTGGCCCATTCAAGGTCCTCATCACAATCAACATTGCCCCATCCCAACAACCTTTGCCCCCAACTCCTAAACCCAGGTTGCAGCTACATCAGCGTGGTTCCTGTCCTCCAGTTACTGGTGAGCTACAGCTCACTTGGCAGCCACAACTTCCGGTGGCCAACGATGTCCATGTCATACAATGGCTTGGCGTGAACGGCTGGGCAGAGCAGCTGCTCTCTCAGCATTGCACCTGTTTTGGCCGCCATCTGAAAATCATCCACTTCTTGTCCCAAGGTGTTTGGGAAAATGCACCAATGACCCGCACCCAGCCAAGGTTGGCACTTATATCCAATCCTCTCCCTGTTGGATTTATTCTTTAATGAGATGTGGAAATCGCTGGCAAGACCAGCATTTGCTGCCCATCCCTAATTGCCCTTGATTTGAGTGGCTAGGTCATTTCAGAGGGCAGTTAAGAGTCAACCACATTGCTGTGGGTTTGCAGTTACATGGAGGCCAGACCAGGTAAGAACAGCAGATTTCCTTCCCTAAAGGGACATCAGTGAACCTGCTGGCTTTTTGCATCAGTCAACAATGGTTTCATGGGCACTATTACTGAGACTAGTTTTTAATTCCAGAGTTATTAATTGAATTTAAATTCCACCAGCTGCTTTGGTGGGATTTGAACCCATGTCCCCAGAGCCTGGGCCTCTGGATTACTAGCCCAGTGACGTTACCACTATGCCACCACCACTATGCCACCACCTCCCCCTCATCACATTTTCATTGGTCTCCAAATCGGCGATGCTTCTCGTGTGACTGATCTCCATCGTCTTGGGCAGAACTACAAATGCTTTCTCCCAGATTTCCATTGATACTTTGCGGAGTTTCAGCCCCAACTTCAATCATCTCTTCAGCACTTCCCTAAACCAGTGTGGTTGTGTAAATCACTACACAAGCTCATTTGCAATAACCGAATATTCTTTATGTAACTGGTGGCATGCCAATGATGCCCAAGTCATACAATGGCTTGGCGCGAATGGCTGGGCATGGCGGCCATTCTGTCCTCTGGTCAGGTGAGAATGCTCAGGGAGACTCTCCACTGATCCTAGCCTTCTCCCAGGATTTGTAATGGCCTTACTCAACAAAGAGAGGCACCCTTGTGAATTTTATACAGACAACTGAGCGACTTTTCAACAATATATGGATATTATGGGCTTGTTTTAGAAGGTTTTCTCTATAACTACAGGGGAATTACTCAAAAATGGATTCAAGAGATCAATGTTGTGAATGAAACACTGGAGGATATCCATTTTTCACTCACCGAATTACAGATATGGCTTCAGTGATGTCCTTGGAGTCGATTTTCCGGAGTTTCCCTTTAATCGCCTGTAAATTACTTTAGTCTACGGTTACCTTAAAAGTCAGTTTGTATATTACATGCATCCATTATCTCCAGCCCGTACTCAATGCTGAAGAGAGACACAATTCCAACAGTCGCTGACAAGCCTTTTACCCTGTTCACAGGAAATTGTTTTCAACAAAAGTAAACCTCGATCAGAAAGTAAACCTAGGTTTTGTTGTAGGTTCTGTGCAATGAACCGGACAGTGAGTTAACAGTTCGTCTTTTCACTGATAATTTGAGGCCCTTAAACAGCAGAGGAGCTTTTAAGAATGCCCTTTTCCCCCTGTTTAACATTTAGCAAAAGCATGATAGGGGCTCTGTGAGGTCCTGCACCACTGGTAAATGTGCCTGGTGGCTTATTCTGCTTTCAGGTGTACAGCCAGCGATTTCCCACCCCTTAATCTCGATGAAAAAAATCACGTGCAAAGCAGCTGGGAGTTTCCAATCAGTCACTCCCCCTGTGCCCAATTCCCTGTGCACAGGCCCCCAAACATTACAGAAGGGGCAGGATTTTACCCTTGGTGGGGGTGCTCGGCGGGGGCAGGCGGGGGTCGGTCGGGAAGCCGACTGCTGCCCATGATCGGCAGCGCAACGCGATTTTACTCGGGCGGGCCCAGCGTGAGACGCGGCCTGTGAATGAGCGCGAATGGGCGGGGGCGGGGGCTTCATGTCCGCCAGGTCCAATGGCAACCCAACGGCCAATGCAAATGTGGCCTCGGCTGCCCCTCTTCCAGGGAAGGACATGGATGCCGCAGCAGGTGGACATGGCAGGCGGGAGGGCAGGTCGGCCAGGTAGTCAGTCCTACGTTTCTCAGATGAGTGCCTAAGGAAAGACGAGGGCACCATGACGCATGTCTCTGTCTCATCAGGGTGCCAGGTATGCACACTGACAGTCTAATGACTTCAACTAATGGCATGTCCTTCTTCTCCCTTTTAGGCTCACCAACAGCCCCTCAATGTGAGGAGCCTAAAGGCCCACCCCTGACCCCTGACCCCTGAGGACCAGCATGCTGAGCATGCACCAGTGTCACACCCTCTCTGTCAAGCAGGCACCAGCGCAGATACCTGCACCTCGGAGGGCATAAGCTCGGCATCCAGTATCTCGGTGCACATTGGTGAGGGCACTTCACACTCGCTTGAGGTGCAGGCGGAGGCAGAGAGTGCCCAGGGCACAGGCAGTTGGAGGACTGCTGGAGACCAGAACAATGCTCAGTTGATGGCTGATGATGGGCCTCTGGAGTCATCCATGAGGCAGTAGATGATGGATGTCCAGCAGGATTTGTGGGAGGATCCGGCGGAGATTCATGAGGGAATGAGTGCCATGGTGTCTGTTGTGGAGGAGTCCATGCGGAGATTAAGCACTGCATTGACCCTCATGGCCGAGCGCAGTGCCTCCTCCATGGAGGGAGTGGTGACTATCATGAAGAGGCTCCTCCAGGGACTCAATCAGGGGATCCTGGGGATGCGCTCAGACCTACAAGTCCTCAAACCAGCAATGATGTCAGTTGGCCAGTATCAGTGTGGGAGATTTATTGGGTACCCAGTATCCCAGCTAGGCGCCCGTCCATCAATGGTGAGCAGGGAGGTCCAGAGCAACCTCATTTTGGCGCACGAACTGCCTGTCGTCTCTGCGGAGCTTCTCTCAGGGCGCTCTGGATGATGGCAGCAACTCCTCCGCCCCTCTGCCAGTGACCATGGCATCTGATGAGGCTGCAGCGAATGGGGAGATGCCAGCCATGGCACTGGCCACTCCCTCCCAGGCAGGACCAGCACAGGCTCCACGGGCCAGAGGATGCCCACCAAGGTCATCAAGGCCAACAAGACAGCAGAGTGAGCAGGCTGTCTCCAATGCCGGTGTCAGCGAGGCGGGAGCATCTAAACATAGCACTCGCAAAACGAAAACTTAAAGCACCTTAAACACAACATGGCCTGATCACAGGTGATACTTGTTCCCCCCAGTTTTCTGCTTTTTTTTTAATGGTGTGATGTAAAACACCCGTCAATGTTAATTTCTGCTATGTTTGTCAGTCAGAAGAAAATGAGAAGTTTTTTTGCAACTGGCCTCTGGATGTTTCATTCGTTCTGTAGGTGCGGGGTAAGCCACGATGTTATGATGGACGTGTGACTCCTTAAACTTTATTGCACTGGCACATAGTGTATGTTGTTGACCAAGGAACTGGTCCTGTCAGGTATTGAGTACGGAGCCTGCAGCCCTGGCGTATATATGGTGATGGTTCTAATTTGGTGGCCTAGCTGAAGGAGCGTTGGACAAAAGCTTCCTGGGCATCCCTGCCACCCTGGAGATTACCCAGGTCAGCGTCTATGCCCTCAGTGTTCTCCTGAGTGTGCTTGTCCTCAGACTCACTACTGGACTCATCCTCTGTGGCCTGTGGAGCTGCGTCAAGATCCTCTTCCTCTAATGGGTCCCCCTTTGCCAGTGCCAGATTGTGGAGAGTGCAGCATGCAACCACTATCAGTGACACCTGCTCTGGGGGGTATTGTAGTGCTCACCCTGAACGGTCCAGGCACCGAAAGCGTATCTTGAGAAGACCTATGGTCCTCTCTATCACCGTCCTTATGACTCCTGTTGCACTCCTGTTGTACCGCTGCTCTGACTCTGTTCTTGGATGGCAGAGAGGTGTCATGAGCCACCTTCTGAGGGGATTGCCCTTGTCAGCCATCCATCCAGCCGGGCTGGGGCACTGAAGAGCCTCAGCACCTGGGAGTGTTTGAGGATGTAAGCGTAAAGGGAGCTGCCTGGGTACCTTGCACAGACTTGTAGAATCTGCATCCTGTGGTCACACACTATCTGCACATTCATGGAGTGGAATCCCTTCCTGTTGACAAAGGCACCGGG